>NC_080396.1:25348750-26032500 GCF_030265065.1 Corythoichthys intestinalis | reverse complement strand
GTGATGGAATGAAAAGAAAGAGTGATGGGATGAGTCAAGATGTATGGGAGACATCCAGAGGGAAGAGGAATGACAAAAACAAGATACAGGCGGGAAGAGAGTGCTTGGAGAGCGGAGAGTACCGATGAAAACGCACATACGCCAGTATGCGCAATGTGCACACATAAACAGACTCCGAGCGCAGCGAGATGATAGTGGTGTGTGAGCAGAATTGGGCTGAATGGAAAGGAGCGAGGAGAGAGCTATTGAATCATTGTGTCTTGGTTGATTATCCACCCTTCTGTCATTTACACACTCACAGACACACATTCAGTAGCACACTAACACACACGAGCATAGGACTGCAGGTGGTGCACAGGCTCTTGACTGGCGCTGCAGTCTCTCTACGCTTCAGTAGGAGCACATTTTCACTGCAGAACGCTTTTCTCTTCCCCCTTTCCCAGCCCGACCCAGTGCACCACCGCCGGCGTCACCACTACACCAACGCAATCACAACACATCAAAGCAGTGAGCAAGGCAGATACAAAAGTGCATGGAGGACCACAACTAGCCTGCAGGGAGGTGTGAAATGTGTAGGAGGCTTAGGTACTAGGGGCAAAATGGTAGCCCATATGGAAACATGTGGAAATAAAACTACGTATGTTTTGCACTGGCATTAGGAAGACATCTTGAGCTAACGTGCATATTGCGATTCAAAACTATTCCAAGAGATGGACAATACAAATAAAAGTACAGTGGGCAAATAAGTATTTAGTCAACCTCCAATTGTGCAAGTTCTCCTACTTGAAAAGATTAGATAGGCCTGTAATTGTCAACATGGGTAAACCTCATCCATGAGAGACAGAATGTGGAAAAAAACAGAAAATCACATTGTTTGATTTTTAAAGAATTTATTTCCAAATTAGAGTGGAAAATAAGTATGTGGTCACCTACAAACAAGCAAGATTTCCGTCTGTCAAAGAGGTCGAGCTTCTTCTAACGAGGTCTAACGAGGCTCCACTCCTTACCTGTATTAATGGCACCTGTTTTAACTCATTATCGGTATAAAATACACCTGTCCACAATCTCAGTCAGTCACACTCCAAACTCCACTATGGCCAAGACCAAAGAGCTGTTGAACGACACCAGAGACAAAATTGTAGACCTGCACCAGGCTGGGAAGACTGAATCTGCAATAGGTAAAGCTTGGTGTAAAGAAATCAACTGTGGGAGCAATTATTAGAAAATGGAAGACATACAAGACCACTGATAATCTCCCACGATCTGGGGCTCCATGCAAGATCTCACACCGTGGCGTGAAAATGATAACAAGAACGGTGAGCAAAAATCCCAGAACCAAACGAGGGGACCTAGTGAATGACCTACAGAGAGCTGGGACCACAGTAACAAAGGCTTCTATCAGTAACACAATGCGCCGCCAGGGACTCAAATTCTGCACTGCCTGACGCGTCCCCCTGCTGAAGGAAGTACACGTCCAGGCCTGTCTGCGGTCCGCTAGAGAGCATTTCGATGATCCAGAAGAGGACTGGGAGAATGCGTTATGGTCAGATGAAACCAAAATAGAACTTTTTGGTAGAAACACAGGTTCTCGTGTTTGGAGGAGAAAGAATACTGAATTGCGTCCAAAGAACACCATACCCTCTGTGAAGCACGGGGGTGGAAACATCATGCTTTGGGGCTGTTTTTCTGCAAAGGGACCAGGACGACTAATCTATGTAAAGGAAAGAATAAATGGGACCATGTATCGAGAGATTTTAAGTGAAAATCTCCTTCCATCAGCAAGGGCATTGAAGATGAGACGTGGCTGGGTCTTTCAGCATGACAATGATCCCAAACACACAGCCAGGGCAACAACGGAGTGGCTTCGTAAGAAGCATTTCAAGGTCCTGGAGTGGCCTAGCCAGTCTCCAGATCGCAACCCCATAGAAAATCTGTGGACGGAGTTAAAAGTCCGTGTTGCCCAATGACAGCCCCAAACATCACTGCTCTAGAGGAGATCTGCATGGAAGAATGGGCCAAAATACCAGCAACAATGTGTGAAAAGCTTGTGAAGAGTTACAGAAAACGTTTGGCCTCCGTTATTGCCAACAAAGGGGTACATAACAAAGTATTGAGATAAGTATTTGGTCAATACCAAAAGTTCATTTTCCAATACATATTTTCCACCGCAAATAAATTCTTTAAAAATCAAACAATGTGATTTTTTTTTTTTTTTTTTCCCACATTCTTTCTCTCATGGTTGAGGTTTACCCATGTTGGCAATTACAGGCGTCTCTAATATTTTCAAGTGGGAGAACTTGTACAATTAGTGGTTGACTAAATACTTGCCCCACTGTACATCTTAAGCACCTATATTTTCCCCAAATCATCTTAGTAAAGATATTTCTGTGCAAGCCTATCTGTAAGTGTAAATAGTATTGTATTGTTGTGCTGGGCTTGGGTGTTCATTGTTTTAACTGTTTGGAGATGAGCCTTTTCACTAACAATAATGAAAAGTTTAAGAAGATATTTTACTTCGACATATTTGGTGTTGCAGAACGCAATTTTCTTTTATTTTTGACAAGATTTCCCAGTGGCAGTCTGTCGAAAATGTGTAGTGTAGTTGAAATAGCCACCTCAATCTGAGTACAAAGCACCAACATTTTTGTTAAAATGGATCACAGAGAAGTTGATGTCTTTTTGGGATATGTTTGTTAGGAAGCTGCTGGGGAACGGATCCCAAAGCAGACAAGCGAGAGCTGGCAATAAGGGGAATACAACATGGTTCACCAAATCCGGACCTCAGGCCACTTTTACTGTTGTGTTTTCCGTGTCTCCCTCCTCCAACACACCTGAATCAAATAATCAGGGTCATTATCAGGCTTCTGGAGATCTTGCTGATGACGTATGGGCGACGTATATGCGACACCAAGACGCAACGATTGTAATGCGGAGTGGTCTCACTTTTACACGGTGATGGCAAAAACTGAAGGCGAAGACACAAACTTTTTATTCTGGCCTCCAAAGCGGAACAATTCGATTGCGGGGATTGTTCTGCAACCATATGAATGGAATGCTCTCGCTCCGATGACGTCAACAGTCGCACACGTCACTTTGGGCATGTGGAATCATTGCTGATAAACATCCCAAACATCAAACATGGTGGAATGTCAGCTTTATTTTTACTGTTTTTATCATTTAATTCAAACATATTTTATATTTGCGTTTTTGTGCCTTTTGCAGCAAAAGAAAAAAAAACACGTGGATGCCATTCCTTCTAGTGGGCCGGTATGTTGTCTTCTGGGCTGAGGAGGTTGTTGTCAAGGAAATGCATCATTGGCTGTTGCCTTGTAAAACTGCACTGCCCTCTAAGGCCTGGCATGAATACTACATCGTTTTCACACGGAATTGCGACATCGTTTGAATGGAGACAGAACCAAGACTGAACAATGTATATGCAAACATGAAATTTGTCGTGTTCTCGGAGTGTCACCATGTAAACCGCCCCATAATCGTGATTCAGGTGTGTTAGGGGACAAAGACATGGAAAACACGACAGGATAGGTGGCATCAAATGAAGAACCCTGATGTACAAGGTTTATTGAAACGTGCGTGGGAACGGCAGCGGGCGTGCAGGCAGGGTGGGTCTTCCCTGGCAAGGGCAGGGTGACGACTACCAACCAGGCGATGGTACAGACAAGGATTCAGGCATCCTGGGATAGCTCAAGAAGGTCAGATTAGCCGGGTGTGTCAAGAGTAGCGAAATACTAGAAGAATCCTGGATACAACTGACAGGGTAGCCGAAACTGTGAGTCCGGCGACGAATGGCAACAAAAGGTAGGCTTAAGAAGATTGCAATGACTCACACCTGTTGCCAGACCATCGTCTGACATCCATTCTGCAATTAGGGAGCCCGAACAATGTTGCCTTTAGGCATGTGCCGATAACCGGTTTCAAGGTATACCGTGGTATGAAAACGTCACGGTTTCAAAACAGTAAAAAAATTCCGTCATACTGTCCCAAAGGTGTTAGCTATTTTATATCTACCATAAATGCCGGCAGATATCCCTCGCTTGTAGCTGCAAGGCTCAACCGTCCCCCACTGGTTGTTGATCAGTGTCAGTGAGTCAGTTGTGCTACACGATGGCAGAAGGAGGTGAAACTCCTGAACTTTTCCCCCCATCGAAAAAAACAAAATCACTGGTATGGGAATATTTCGGCTACAGAGAAAGTTACAGATGGCCACAGCTTAGAGGAGGAGGGCCAACCGACATGTAAAACATGTTTGCGGAGGGTGGTTGCTGAGGAAGCAATACCTCCAATATGATTTCACATTTATACAAAATGAAAGGTTGGTAAACACTATCATGAACGTTCACAACCAGCTACGAGAGTTAGCTCCAGCGTGTTTAGTCTGTCTAGCGTTGGTAAAACGTGTGTTTTGCCCTCTGGCAACTGTCTGTGTTGAGAAGTGTTTGTATAATGGAAATATGATACAAGTCATACACATGTGCTTTTTATGGAAAATAATTCCATTCCAAATTATTTTTGTTCTGATGATAATGTTAAGCTGTGGCTGTGGGGTTACGCTCGCCAAAAGGACTGCATTTACGGTATTTTAATTTTAGTTAGAATATATATATATATTTAATTTATTTTATTTATTTATTTTAACATTATACTATATACAATCCAATTTCCTAATATCTTTTGAAAAATAAAAATCATGTTCAATAGAAAAAAGTTTTTTTTAACCCAGTTATCTCAAAGTAACACATTTTAGAGCTGCAATTGCAATACCGTGATAACGTGAAACCGTGATATTTTTGCTTATGGTTATCATACCGTCAGAATCTCTTACCGGCAGATGCCTTTAAATTAAAGAAAAAAGTGTGATTTCATTGTTTTTCCAATATGCCTCTTCGACCCTTTTGTCTGATCTGCTATTTGGGGAACCCCATCACTGGCTGTCTGACAAGTTTCAGGTAAAAATATCCACCAATAAAGTTACATGTGCCAAAATTCTGAGGGACTCTCCAAGTTGATTCATTATAATTACTGTGGTGTTTCACAGGATGTTACTTTAATGTCATAGTATGGGTTGTAAAATAAGTCATTCGCTCGAAAAATCAGTAAATAGAATGCTCGGACAAGGACTTTTGCCCTTGTGGTGTGTTACAATGATCATAAAATCAAAGGATGATGAAGGATATGAATAAATAAGTAACCTGAATGATTGTCCTTAAATTTATACAAACCAACGGAATACCAGTATATGGCCCTAAATACAACTGCTGGATATCCTCAGAGACAATTACCATGGCACGCACCTCTCACTTGGCAATGCGCTGATCATTCTCATTAAGCAAAAGCAACTTGCATAATCACTGCTGACTTCGATTGACTGGCCTGTCACACTGCCCATCCATAAGTAGAAAGAATGCAAAAAACTGAAGGCTGACAAAAATACAGAAAGCAATAGGTAACAACAAATGTCTCTGCCAAGCTAACTCATCCTTCTCTGGTTCAAATGTTTCAGAAAAATGTTGGTGATTATTTGCTCAGCATTATTATTTTTAGATTCATCTGTTTCTAGCAGTGTTGCCAGATTGGACGAGATCCCATCCACCTGGGCCATCACAAAGACTCTGGGCGGGAGAGAATTAGGCATGTTGATCAAATGTGGGCTTACTTTTCGCAGGATACACTTCAGAATTTGGTATGGAAGGGCAAAGTGAGAACACTCTCTGGGTCGCCTTCAATGTTTTAAGAAACGTTTAAATTAGAGACTTGAGATGAACTCAATGTGTCCCCCACTGTTGACGTTTTAAAAAATTTTGTTATAATACAAAAATATATATAGGAACGTCCCCTCATACAGCTCTATTTTTAATGTCAATGATAATTTGGGCTGTTTAGTGATTAAATTGGGCAGGTTTTACAATATGCTAGTGCTGGAGACTTGTCTTTCTGATCAGGCAACCCTGGTTACTAGATTTTTTTTACCATAACTACACTGGAAAAATAAGTCCTATCCGTGGCTCCAAAGACAAGGCTTAAAAAAAAAAAGACAACAACAAAAACTTGAGTTTATCTGTACAAATTTAACAGAATGCAATCGGTTACCTAACAAATTGGGAATACAGTATCTCACTCCCAGTGTCTTCAAAAGATCATGCTGTCAGCTTTGCTGTCAGTACAGGCTTTTAGCTCAGCGGTCAACTCCTTCAGCTCCCATAAGGCGATTTAGGCAACCGCCTAAGGGCGCACCAGTGTCCAAAAAGGCGTCAAAAAAAATATTCAAATAATATTTGATAGCAGTATTAAAAAAATATATATACAAAACAATAAAACAAAAGAACAAAACCGTTCATAATAAGTCTTTAAATAATAATGAAAAAAATTTTCTAGTGTGCCTTCTGCCCGTTTCACTTTTTCCTGTGATGCCATAATTTCACCACAGACCCTAGTCTTACTCACCACCCAGCAGACCAGCGAGCTACCTGAAGGTGCCTCCGCAATTGAGCAACGTTACGGTGACAAGTCAACTTCATGAAAAGACAAAAGCTGTTACGTTGGCTGGAGGATGTGACCCAAAAGCTCAGCAGTGAGAAGTCAGTTAACAGAAGCAGCCTGAGGGCGTGTTTATTGAACACAAAAAAGAGGAAAAACCGGTGAGAAGCTGTGGCTCCGTAGATTTTCTGGCAGTGCTGGAAAGGCTTGGAGTTGCTGTGAAGAAAAAGGATATTAATGAGTCAAAGTTTGGTCGATTGAGTGGCCTGTACTTTACAATGTGAGGTTAGGTGAAGCTCTGGCTTTGAATGACGTGCAGACGGTCTTTTGTAGTGGCAGGCTGTTGATTGTGAAGTGGAGGCAGGTGTGGAAATTGATGACGGGTGTGCACAGCAGAGTCAGTGAGGAGGTGAAGGTGAGTGAGCTGTAACAGTACCCCTTCCCCGAGGGGCGGCCCCAGGCGGCCGTCCAGGGGCATCAAGATTGGCCTTGTAGAAATCCAGAAGGAGAGAGGGACACATGATGAGCCGCTTTGAGATCCAGCAACGTTCCTCCGGGCCGTAACCTTACCAGTCTGCCAGGTATTGAAAACCCGACCGCGGCACCGGACCTTTAGCAGACGCCGGACCTTCCATTGGGGATGTCCCTCAACCAACTGTGGCGGCTGCAGAGCTGGGGCAGAGGGCATCAGAGGGCTCGCAGAGACAGGCTTTGAGACATGAAAAACTAGATGCACATGCTTCATGGAGGCAGGAAGCTTGAGACGAACAGCTGCGGGACTCAGAACGCTGTCAATCGAGAAAGGGCCAACATACCGCGGAGCCAGCTTCTTGGATGAGACTTGGAGCGGCAGGTCGGCAGAGGAGAGGTAGACCCGTTGCCCAGCCCGATATACCGGGGCAGGAGTACGGCGACGGTTGGCCCCACAGCAGGAGCGCACGTTGGTACGCAATTAGGCAAAGCGAACCTCCTTCCACACCCGTTAGCAATGGCGCTGATGGGCCTGGACAGAGGGGACCGAGTCTTCGGTCTCCTGGAGGGAAAACAAGGGAGGTTGGTATCCCAGGGAGGCCTCGAACGGGGACCTGCCGGTGGCGGAGCAGGACAGGGCATTTAGTGAATATTTCACCCAAGGCAGATCCCTAATCCAGGAGGTCGGGTAGAGAGCAGACACGCAACGGAGGGCGGACTCTAGGCTCTGGTTAGTCCGTTTAGCCTGTCCGTTGGTCTGAGGTTGACAACCAGAGGAAAGGCTAACAGTGGCGCCAATACCTTTACAGAAGGCACGCCAGACCTGAGATGTGAATTGGGGCCCCCGGTCCGAAACGATGTCACAGGGAAACCCATGGAGCCGGAAAACATGCTGGGTTAGGAGTTTGGTCGTCTCAGAAGAGGTAGGGAGTGTAGGCAACGCCACCAGATGCACCGCCTTGGAAAACCGGTCCACCACCGTGAGAACAACGGTATTCCCCTGGGAAGATGGAAAACCAGACACAAAGTCAACGGCAATATGAGACCAAGGGCAATTGGGCAATGGAAGAGGACATAGAAGCCCAGCTGGTGCCCGGTGAGACGCCTTGGTCCTGGAGCAAGTGTCACAGGCAGCCACGAACTCCCGGACGTCCGCCCTCATGGTCGGCCACCAAAACCGCCGGCTAAGGAAGGATATGGTACGTTGGTACCCAGGATTGCAAGCAAACTGGCTGGTATGGGCCCACAGAAGCACCTGGGAACGCATCGAGTCAGGTACAAAGAGACGGTTGGGGGGACCGTTGCCGGGCCCAGGCTCAGTCTGTTGGGCCCGCTCAACCTAGGCTTCAATGTCCAGGGTCACTACTCCTACAATCCGAGAAGCAGGAACGATGGACACAGGTTCGGCAGAGGACTCCTCGGGAGCATGGAGACGTGACAACGCATCAGCCTTGGTGTTGCTGGAACCAGGTCGGTAAGTAAGGGTGTAATTGAAGCGGTCCAGGAATTGTGGCCACCATGCCTGGCGGAAGCTAAGGCATTTGACAGCCCGGATGAAAGTCAGGTTCTTATGATCCGACCAGACAGCAACGGGCTCCTCGCTGCCCTCTAGCCAGTGGCACCACTCTTCGGAGGCAGCTACTACAGCAAACAGCTCCCCATTCCCGATATCATAATTCACCTCCGCCGGCTGCAAACGGCGGGAGAAGGGACAGGGGTGCAGCTTCTGGTCCTCCACAGAACGCTGGGACAAGACGGCCCCTATACCCACATCTGAAGCATCCACCTCCACTATGAACGCCCTGGAAGGGTCAGAATGGACAAGGACGGGGGCGGCAGTGAAACGTTCCTCGAGAACAGAAAAGGCGGCGTCGGCTGCTGGTGACCAGATATAGGGGCATAGAGTGGAGGTGAGACCAGTGAGGGGGGTGGCTAAGCGGCTGTTGTTCCGAATGAAACGGCGATAAAAGTTAGCAAAGCCTAGGAACCCCTGGAGCTTCTTGCGGATTGTTGGTCAGGGCCAGTTCAGGATTGCTTGTATCTTGCGGGGGTCAGGACGGATGCAGCCACCCTCCACAATGTGTCCAAGGAATTCCACGGAGGGAGCGTGAAAAACGCATTTTTCAGCCTTGATAAAAAGCCTGTTCTCTAAAAGGCGCTGGATGACCAAGCGGACGTGTTGCACATGCTCCTCAAGACTCCGGGAAAACACCAGGATGTCATCCAGGTAAAGGACCACAAATACGTCATTCATAAGTGCCTGGAAGACAGCAGGGGCATTGGTGAGGCCAAAGGGCAAAACCAGGTATTCATAGTGCCCACAGGGGATCTTGAAGGCCGTCTTCCATTCATCACCTTTCCGGATGAGGACAAGGTGGTATGCATTCAGAAGGTCCAACTTGGTAAAGACGGTAGCACCGACGAGGGGTTCGAAATTTGAGCTCGTGAGGGGAAGTGGATACTTGTTCTTGACAGTGATGTTGTTGAGATGTCTGTAATCGATGCATGGCCTCAGATCCCCACCCTTTTTCTTGACGAAAAAGAAACCGGCCGCCACCGGAGATGTTGACGGGCGTATGAGACCTTCAGCCAGGCACCCATTAATGTAACTGCTTATAGCTGCTTTCTCAGGTGGAGAAAGGTTGTAGAGGCGACTGGAGGGAAGTTCAGCACCAGGACGGAGCTTGATGGCACAGTCGTAGGGTCAGTAGCGCGCTCCTTACTGAAGGCCTCACCTAGGTCATGGTATTCAGAAGGAACCTTGGTGAGGTCAGGTGGAGCAGGGCTGGGCCTTTCGGCCAAGGAAGGTGTCTGAGCGGACCGAAGGCACCGGGCATGGCAAGAAATACTCCAACTCAGATTGCGGCCAGAACTCCAACAGACATGCAGTGTATGGAGTTCCAACCAAGGTCTGGATGAAAGCCAGGAATCAGATTGAAAGGCGCATCAGGTGAGGCAATAACATAGGGGCAGATTCTCTCCACGTGATTACCTGAGACAGTGAGCGTGAGAGTCTCACACCGATGAGTAATGGGACGACCATCCAAAGCGAACGCTGAGAGTGACTCCTCCAGGGGCATGATAGGGAGTCCAACCTCTAGGGCATAAGAACGTTCAATAAAAGTCCTATCGGCACCAGAATCGATCAGCGCTGGAATGGAGAGTGTCCGCTCCTGCTAGGAGAGGGTGACGAGAAACCTGGCTCTACTGGAGTGGGAGTTAGACAAGCGGCTCACACGGAACCCCCGACCGAGTGAGCCTTGTCTTTTGGGGTTCGAGACGAGGGAGACCTGGAAGACAGGCTTGGACATGCGTCAACCGAGTGCGCCGAGCTAGCACAGTACATGCAGAGCCCCTGTAGTCTCAGTGTTCACGTTCCGCTGGAGTCAAACAGGCCCTTCCCAACTGCATGGGCTCCTCCTCAATAGTAGGCTGTGAGGAAGCAGGGAAGAGATGAGAAGACTGGTTCTGACTCACCGGTGGTGACGGACGTAGCCTGTTTGCAGCACGACACTGGTGAGCCCTCTCTCGTTTACGCTCGTCAAGGGATATGGAGAGGGTGATGAGGTGGTTCAACGAGGTAGGCTTTTCTCTACCCACCAAGGCATCCTTTATGGACTCCGCCAGGCCTCTTCGGAACGCACTGAACAAAGCTGGCTCATTCCATTGACAGCGAGCAGCAATGATACGGAATTATGTGGCGTACTCTGCTACTGAGAGAGAATAGAAAGGGCAGAATCGGCTTCCTGCCCAGGGGCCTCATGATCAAAAACCATCCTGAATTCCTTGATAAATGCAGTGTAATCCTGCATATAGGGTGCGGAGCCCTCTCGACTAGCCATAACCCACCGACGGGCTTGCCCTGTGGTCAGATTAGCAATGTAGTCTATGCGGCAGTGGAATACATGGTTGGTTGTAGCTCAAAAACGTACTCACACTGCATCAGGAACTCACGGCAGCGTGTGAAAGAGCCATCATATAGGGCCGGGGCAACGAGGTGGGGCTCACAGGCAGAGGGTGCGTCGGGCCGAGGAATCGCGGCTGGTGGCCCCGAAGGGGGAGAAATCGGAGCGCTGAGAGCAGCAACCTGGTCGGTGAGGGTCTGAACCAAAAGAGTGAGTTGACTAAGCTGGGCCTGTTGTTCGGACGCTTGCGCCTGCTGAAGACCTGACAACGCCCGGACCTCCTCCCTCAATCCAGAGAAAAGAGCAGCTGCCTCAGATAGCTGGTGAGAATGTTGCGCCAGCAGCCTGTCCTGGGTCCGATGCGGGTCGGGGGTCGTGGGTCTTCCTGACTGCGACTTGCTGGCTGGGTCTTTTTGGCCAGAGCTTACTGTTATGTTGGCTGGAGGATGTGACCCAAAAGCTCAGCAGTGAGAAGTCAGTTAACAGAAGCAGCCTGAGGGCGTGTTTATTGAACACAAAAAAGAGGAAAAACCGGTGAGAAGTTGTGGCTCCCTAGATTTTCTGGCAGTGCTGGAGAGGCTGGGATGGTTTGGAGTTGCTGTGAAGAAAAAGGATATCAATGAGTCAAAGTCTGGTCGATTGAGTGGCCTGTACTTTACCATGTGAGGTTAGGTGAAGCTCTGGCATTGAATGACGTGCAGACAAGTCTTTTGTAGTTGCCGGCTGTTGATTGTGAAGTGGAGGCAGGTGTGGAGATTGATGACAGGTGTGCACAGCAGAGTCAGTGAGGAGTGGGAGGAGGTGAAGGTGAGTGAGCCGTAACAAAAGCCCTCCGGGTCAGAAGAAAAAGAAAGAAGACAGCAAAGACGTGAAGAAAAACTGAGGTTTGTTGTGATGATTTTTTTCAACAGCATAAGCACGTATAGCGCAACTGCAAGCTAGCGGTTATTTACATACAGCTTATATAGGGTGACCATATTTTGATTTCCAAAAAAGAGGACACTCGGCCCGGCCTCGAGATACTTGAATTTTACTCGCAGTTCACTCAAAGATGCCTATATCACTTTAATATATTTAATGTGTGCCTCCTCAGTCTGAACAGAAAAATTCCGTTTTATTAAAAAAAAAAAAAGTCATATAGTATATGTTATATACAATATGGAAATAAGTTTTTTACTTAACAGGCTTTATTCTTATAAAAAATTAAAAAAAATAAAAAACGCAAAAAAAAGAAAAAAGTATATATCATGCAGACCTGTAGAAATATAGTACAGTCAATACAGACACACAGTAGGCTTGTGCCACATACATTTATAAATTACTATCACGACAATTGTAGTTGAGAAATTGTTATTCCCACTCAATTATTATTCCCATTCAATGTTCTAGATTACACGCAAACAATAACCAAAATAAACCGACAAACTATTCAACCAGCATGTTTCCAAACACAGCAGTTCAAAACTACGTTTCCCATAATGCCTAGCGCGGCTTAGCTCACTGATAGTTACCCTATTGGCGAGGCAAAATCAAACTTTGCTATCTGAGTTTACAATCATCGGTAGCGCAACGATTTGACATCAAAGGGGATTTTACAGATCACGCCAGTACAAAGCTCCGACAGAAGTCAACAGTTGCCATTACATACGTATTTATCATAAAAAAAAACTCTTAACAACTGGGCAGGCGCTCCTACTTAAAATATAATACTAACATTAAACCAAATACACGAACGGAGAACAATTAATACAAGACTAATACAACATACTGCATCTTTTTGTACCCATATATTGTATAATATATAACAGAAGACACATGAGCCACATTAACAGAAGATAAACTTACAGAAAGGTGTACGGAGCACGATAAACGTCTCTTAAAACTACTCCTTATTGTAGTCTGTAACTGCCTCTTCTCTTGCCAAACCGTCAACCCAGTAGATGGCGGTAATGGCCCATAATACAAGGGGTAAACTGTACTCCTTCTTCCGCTCCTACTAGTAGGAGCCACGACAATGCAGGCAAGGGCTGCCCCCCATCGGCCGGAGATATTCTCTTCAAATTGGTCCCGTGAAAAATCATAAAAACCGGACATTTTCATGAATTTATAAAACCCAGCCGGATGACGAGGACACGACGTGAAAGGTGGACATGTCCAGGCAAAAGAGGACGTTTGGTCACCCTAGCTTATATGACTTAGTGCTAAAGCAAAATTATACTGTATCATTAGCCAGACTTTTGTTTTAGAAATATTTTCAGTATTCAGCCAGCTGTGGATTAGTTTCAGTTAAATTTACTCCCCATCCAATTTTAGAGAAATTTGGACAAAGTGTATGGGAGACTAAAATTGTCTTGCTGATTTTCATGTGATGTGAACCACTTTTACCTTGTGTTAAATTGTGCTTTTCAAATAAATTTGCCTTGCCTAAAAGTGCCAAGGTTAAATAAATAAATGCACCATTAAACATGGAATTAATCATTTCAAAGTTCTGTGGTATGAGGGACTAAAAGTGCCACGGATTTAAATGCAAACATTTATTATTAAATGTGTCATTAATTCATTAAAATGGCAATCACGTTCATGTAAAAACATATTCAATTTATTAATATTTTTTTTGCTATCATATATTACTTAATTCATTATTACTGGATAGTCCTGTGTAGTTGCCATGCTTCAAGAATTTATTTTCTTTTAACTACGCCCATCAAAGATAGTGGCCGGATCCAATAGACAGGTACAGTAGTCTGCAAGAATTTAGGCGGTATTATGGTTATGTCATGCTGGTTTCACAATCAACAGCTATTTGACTAATCTAATGTAACATTCCACTTTCTTCTCTTTGTAGATGATCTTCTGAAATATTTTCCTTCTACCTCTTTACATCCTGGGCCATCTTTTACAGCGAACTTATCCACATCAGCACCAAGTCCAGTAAGGAGTGCACCTTCCAAAACAACTGTCATATGAAAGTGTAATAGATCAGTGAAGCCAAGGTGAGTAAGGTCAGGCTATAGGTCAAGGTACAAAAAAAAAAAAGTTTCATTTTAAAGTGTTCTGTGTGTCTTTATATAGGTTTGTGTTGGTGGGTGTTAATCATATTGTAATAACAATTCTAACTTATTTAATGCATTTGTTTTTTTAAAGTGTTTTTTATTGGTGCTTTTAAATAGCTATTACAGCATTTTTCTTTTAATTTATGCATTTGTTTGTTGTCTGTTTTTTATATAATAAATTACAAAGAGATAATGTGCTTTTTCAGTGTGAGTGTTTAAATATATGTGGTGAACATGGGGGGGGGGGGGGGGGGGCGCCAACAAATGTGTTGCCTAGGGCACCAAATTGGTCAGGAACGGCCCTGCCTACACAAGTACGTAGCGATAACGGGTAGGAGGAAAATAAAGGTAGTGCAGTGACGTCATCACCAGATCCGTAAATACATAAATTGGGAAAATACTAAAGTAAAAAAATATTATTATTATTTGATTTTTTTTTTTTTTTTTTTTTTTACAAAACAATGAACAAACCAAGTTAAAACAGTATATCTATATGTGTTTTTCCCCCGAGTGATCTCCTGTCCTTTCACATAGGATTGGCGGGCACTGTGAGTGAAAGCCAGACCTTTTGCTAACTGCCCACACACAACTCCATTCCTGCGCCAGCATCCCATTCACATTCAGGGCACACAGTGTGTACTGTATGGAGCAGACACCAGATTAGGTCCCATCACACACCTCATCATTCACTAATATGCTGACTCATCTGTCTTCCACTTCTTTCCCGCACATCCTCTTATTCTTTCCTTTTTAGATTTCATCTCAACCTTTTCTCATGGCGTCCTTTCTCTGCATCTTCCCTCCTCAGCTCTGACTTTGCTTGCAGCCCTCCATCTAAAATAACTACCTACAATGTTGGGATTTTTTTTGTCATACATGTCTTTATTCAACACATCTGCATGTCTGATCCGTGTAAAGCACCAAAGAGACAGATGTGACCCAAGAGGCCTGCAATCAATGGTGTTATCTATTCGCCAACTGTACTTGATCACAAACTCAATGAAACTGGATCATTGGATCTGAGTTATCCACATGCATTTCAGGTGGGAGCTGACGATGTTGTAAGTGATGTGCGGGTCAGTATAAAGGACCTGCCCAGAGCGGTCTGTGGCTCGTCTTTGCTGGGATAAACCTCCAGGTGACAGCTTTGTCTTTAGCGAGGCTAAATTATGTGAGGGGGACGGAGATGCTCTTAAAGCGGAGGACCATGAGTGGTGACACATCCAGGGCCCGCTGCCAAGGTAAACTCACTTATCCAGCCGGGCCTCTCTGCCTACCCCTCTCCAGAGACATCTTATCGTTTCTTGGAGAACCAAGGGAGAAAGAGAGCATGGACCATTGTGAGGAACAACACAAGCAATTCCCTGCTCTTTCATATCTGTTTAAGAAAATTTAGATCTAATTCAATCTTTGTAGCACATTGTAAGAAAAACAACAATAATGATGACTGATCATATTTTTCCCCCTCTATTCCAACATTTTGTCTCATGCTTTTAGGATCTCTGCTCAAATGTTTACACTATCCTGGGGTGTTTTGCCCGATCCATTACATTTTCTCTGAGAAATGGTACGCATTTCAAATCTTCGCAGAATATGAAAACTAAATAGCACAGCTGTACATCCCACAACCTCTTCTTAGAGTAGATTCAGGTGTAGGAAGTATTTGTTCTCCCAATTGAGACACTCATTTAAATGGTAGGCTGATTGAACGCTCCAAAATTGTACCATGGTATGAATGTGAGCAGGAATGGTTGTTTGTTTTATGTCCTTCCCTGTGGTTGGCTGGCAACTAGTTTGGGGTGAAATAAAATCAATTAAAAAAAAAAAAAAACTATTTCAAAGGTTTCTACATCAAACCTAGCTGATATGAAACATTTTCCCCCCATTTTGTAATAACATTAATGAACAAAAGTTCCTGCTTTCTAAAGTTTCAAACAAAATAGCCCTTTGTCCCTGGAAATGTATCCAAAATCCATGTGTTTATGAAAGCTTTTTGTCTAAGCAATATAAAATAGTGTAATATAAATATGATAAGAATAATATACCGCTACAACAGGAGCTGTTCGCAAATACACAGAAAACACTTTCAATGGGGCCAGGTTGATGTTGTGACTTTGGGACGCTCTCATTGTGAAATCGGAAGTTGGGCGGCTCAAGTCCATATGTATACTGCTGGCCAAAAGTATTGGCACCCCAGCTATTCTGTCAGATATTGCTCAATTTCTCCCAGAATATGATTGCAATTAGAAATGCTTTGGTAGTAATATCTTCATTTATTTTGCTTGCAATGAAAAAAACAAAAAGAGAATAGAAAAAAAAAAAAAATCATTATCATTTTATACAAAAATTTTTAAAAATGGGCCGGACAAAAGTATTGGCACCCTTTGAAAAATCATGTTATGACCTGTGGCACATAACAGGTGTTGGCAATAACTAAATAGCACTTGCAGCCAGTTAAAATGGATTAAAAGTGACTCAACCTCTGTCCTGTGCCCTTGTGTGTACCACATTGAGTAGGGAGAAAGGAAAGGAGACCAAATAACTGTCTGATGATTTGTGAAGCAAAATTGTGAGGAAGCATGGGCAATCTCAAGGCCACAAGTCCATCTCCAAAGACCTGAATGTTCCTGTGTCTACTGTGCGCAGTGTCATCAATAAGTGTAAAGCCCATGGCACTGTGGCCTGCCTCGATGTGGACGGAAAAGAAAAATTGACGAGAGATTTCAACGAAAGATTATGCGGATGGTGGATAAAGAACATCGACTTACATCCAAACATGTTCAAGCTGTCCTGCAGTCCGAGGGTACAACAATGTCAACCCGTACTATACGTCAGAGTCTGAATGAAAAGGGACTCTATGGCAGGATACCCAGGAGGACCCCACTTCTGACTCAGAGACATAAAAATGTCAGGCTGGAGTTTGCCAAAACTTACATGAGAAAGCCAAAAAAAACAGTTTGGAAGAATGTTCTCTGGTCAGATGAGACAAAAGTAGAGCTTTTTGGGAAAAGGCATCAACATAGAGTTTACAGGGGAAAAAAACGAGGCCTTCAAAGAAAAGAGCAAGGTCACCACAGTCAAACATGGCGGAGGTTCCCTGACAGGAAAAAAAACCTAAGCCTTCAAGGAAAAGAACACGGTCCCCACAGTCAAACATGGCGGAGGTTCCCTGATGTTTTGGGGTTGCTTTTCTACCTCTGGCACTGGATTGCTTAACTGTGTGCATGGCATTATAAAGTCTGAAGACTACCAACAAATTTTGCAGCATAATGTAGGGCCCAGTGTGAGAAAGCTGGGTCTCCCTCAGAGGTCATGGGTCTTCCAGCAGGACAATGACCCAAAACAGACTTCAAAAAGCACTAGAATATGGTTTGAGAGAAAGCACTGGAGACTTCTAAAGTGGTCAGAAATGAGTCCAGACCTAAATCCCATAGAACACCTGCAGAGAGATCTGAAAATGGCAGTTTGGAGAAGGCACCCTTCAAATCTCAGAGACCTGGAGCAGTTGGCCAAAGAAGAATGGTCTGAAATTCCAGCAGAGCATTGTAAGAAACTCATTGATGGATACTGGAAGCGGTTGTTAAAGTTATTTTGTCCAAAGGTTGTTCTACCAAGTATTAGGCTGAGGGTGCCAATACTTTTGTCCGGCCCATTTTTGAAGTTTTGTGTAAAATTATAATGATTTTTTTTTTTTTTTTTTTTTTAATTCTCTTTTGTGTTTTTTCATTGCAAGCAAAATAAATGAAGGTATTACTACAAAACATTTGTAATTGCAATTATTTTCTGGAAGAAATTGAGCATTATCTGACAGAATTGCAGGGGTGCAAATACTTTTGGCCAGCAGTGTACATTGATCATTTATCAGCAAGATATAAAGAACTGGCAAATTTCCCGTTACCACACGAGTGAGTGAATGACAACTGGCATTAGCACAAATTTTAGGGGCAAGATCATGCAAATGCATGGAGTCCTTTTGAATGCTTTACTATCATAATCTGATGTTTCGAGGGCTGCAGCTTTCAAATATTTTAGTAATCGAGTATTGTACTGAAAATTCCATCGATTAATCGGATTAACCTTTTTTTTTTTTTTAGGTAGAAGAGCAATCATAAATATACATGATAATATACATGAAAACAAAACATTTCACCTAATTTTGAACCATTTTTAAACAATATGTTTATTATATATATATATATATATATATATATATATATATATATATATATATATATATATATATATATATATTCATATAATGTGTATGACTAGAAAAAAAAAACCCAACAAATTCACTGCTTTCACTCCAAAACATTTATGGTCTTATAAAAGAAATTACTACCTAAAAGTGTTGTTACGCTTGATTCACATCACTTAAAAGGTATTTTCCCACGTGTGTCTATTGAATTTCCATTTGTAACAAGCTATTTTGGAGTTCTAGTAAAGTTTTAACTTTAAGTCTAAATTGTAAGTCCTGATAGGATTTTGGGTTTTTACAGTGTTCAAAATAAATGTATGATACCTGTTGTATTGGAGCACAGTCGGCACCAGAGCTACTTGGTGTTTTATCTATCAATGACTACCGAGCTAAAACTGACAGTTAGATGTATTATGTTTTTATTTCACAATACACACTCATCACTCTACAGCGCTGTGTTTTTACAGATTAAATAAAGCCTGTATAAAAGACACGTTAGCCATGCATCAACAGTAGTCATAATTAATCGAAACCTAGCCCTCCGCAGGGCTAACATTACGTTAGCAAGGTACAATAATTTAATCTTAATTTTATCTTGTCCCGAGTATCGATCCTCTGCTCTCGAAGTAAACGGAGTGCCTTCGGTGGAGCAGGGGCTAGGCGGGCGGTTAGCACGGTGGCCCTCGGCCCGGGTTTGGGGGGCGGTCATCGGTCCCAGGGTCCAGCCGGGGGTGCGGAAGCGTCATCGGGCCCGCTGGTAGCCGGGGCCAGGCGGGGGTAGTGTCATGCAAGCGCTGTCTTACAGTGAATACATGAAACGGTGTTCGCCTTGTTCTCCAGCTTAAAATGCTCACACACGTGTGAGATTTTCTGCTTTTTCTTGGTGCCTTTCTCTTCGCTTTCATCGGCTTCTTCGTCGTTACCTCTATATTAATGCGTGGTAGGAATCAAATGTATCCGCCGCCTCTCTTCTCTTCCTGTACACATGTGACGTCAGCGTGTTGTGCCGCATTAAAAGTAGTCCGGGCAAAACATCTTGCTTAGAGCTGGAAAAATGAAACGATTCCTCGAGGTGGAGAAAATAACTCGATCAATTTTTAAAATCGAGTTACTTGAATTATTAGTAGAATTAGAATTAGTAATCGTTTCAGCTCTAGATATTTCATACATGTTATACTGTAAATAGGTGCAGGTGCTTCAGTGCATATAGATTCAGTTGATGTCTAAGGGTGAAAGCATATCTTTCCTATTGTCATCCATCACAGTATTTTTGATAGCAAAGACCTGTTTGTGTTGACAAGGTCCTTGAGCCTGACTTCAATGGCATGGTCACAAAACCATTCACACCATCGATAAGTGGGACCCTAATACATGCTGGCTGCACAGAAGTCAGTCAAATGAAGCATGAATCACATCACTATCGGTGACCACATTTTCACCCAAATGATGAATCTGTATTGTGACCCAATTTTCATGCTCCCAAGGGCCCCATGATCATAATTCCCCATATAGTATGTCCTTTTGTCACCTTTACTGTCTTGCTTCAATGAGATGGACAAGGATAGCTGATGGTGGTGCAGTTGCAGAAAACTGCAGGTAATCAGCAATGCACATACCCTCTGATAAGCTCCAATTGGCATTGGCCAGACAACAGTAACGTGCTGCGCCTCAACAGTAATCGCCACGATCAGCTGCAGCGCCGGGCCAAATTAAAATCGACCCCCAACTTAACTCCACACCTTTAAATCTTCCACATGCCGCAGCTTTTGCTGGCCAACAGAAGGCTGTGGCACAGAGCTGGCTACCTGACTGTGAATAGATGTGATGTGAACTAAACATGGTATGACTTAAATATCTGTCAGTGTCATTGTCAATGTCACTTGACAGGTTGGTTTGTGTGAAATGAAAATAAGCCCTTAAAGGCCTTTCACGCTAAGTCATTGTCCAACTGGTCACAGCAGCAGGAGAATGTGTGTGAATCTAGAAAAAAACGGAGCTGAAAGGCACTCTTTCTCCCTGTGCGTCCTAACATTGACTGGTAGCCCGCTTCCCGCTGCTGACTTGGCTGTTCTCCAGTAGAGTTTTTGGCATGCGTTTAGCTCCACTAATGTTGCTACCTATGTAGGTTAAAGACCCCCTTGTGGTCAACAAACACACCAGCACCAAGGGAGACGTCTCAAGGTTAAAGCAGATCATAAAGCAGAAAAAGCTGGTGCTGACAATTGAGAGAGAAACAACACAACCAAAATGGTGGTGAAAGAGTTGTATATCTGTTAGTGAATTAATCACCTCATTCTGTCTGCTGTGCTCAGAAATCTGGAGAGCCCTCATTCCCTAAATGGGCCAAGCAATCAATCGAACGACCTACCCCTTCTAATTATATGCATTCATCACCAATCACGGGCTTGGACTTGGATGCAAAGTGATACTGCACTTCAAGGCAAAAGTGACAGGAAGACTCCATCCAGTTGATCTAAAAAGCTCTGTCAGTACTGATATCTGGTTCTAGGCCAAAATGCTTCCCTCTGGATGAAGATGGGAGAGGAGAAAAGGATACCTAAATCGTGGAACACAAAGAAATATTTTAGCATTTTCCATTGTTGGGGGATATTTTGAAATTAGCCTCCAACAGCTCAAAAACGGTTAGTAACGAGTGTTTTTGCAAAACAAAGTGATGGTAGGTAATTTCCTTTATTCCTTGCTTTGCTCTGAAATCATCATAGAATCAGAATGTTTTATTAAGCTGTTATTAAGCCTGCCAATGAACTTTTATTTTTGTGCTTATTTTAGACAGCACAATTAGCCAACATCACAGATGTAATGCTTCAGTCGTTTAAGCCTTTGAGAAATGCGATTTTGAACAATTGGTAGCAATATCGCTGTTATAACGTACTGCGAATCTATAGTGGAAAATGACTGGGGCTGTGACTGGCAGAAAGTGTGAACGTGCCTCTCCTGAGGGATTTATGGAAACCATTCTAAAAGCCTTATGTATCTAATGGGACACAACTTGAGGCATCTTGGCTTAAAGGGTATGTAGCGGCAAAGGGGGTGTGAGACATCAATAGAACCGTTATGTGCCAAGATAACAAATATTGATAAAGTTAACAAAAAAATCAATCACATTAATGAGCAATTATCGAAAATAGATCGAAAATGACGAACATTCCCGAAAGTGTTCCGGAAACAGCCGAATGGGGCGGGGACGTCACGACAAGTGATTGACAGTCGAGGCGGAGCCAGGTGCCATTGTTTTTTAACGACAAGAGAGTAGCGTTGGGGTTTGTTTGACAAAAACATCACAAAAATGGTTCAAAACTGCTGTGCTATGTGGTGTACAAATAGTTATTTATCGGAATATAGTATCCATGAGTTCCCGAACGCGAAAAAAAAAGCTGGACTACGCAGACAATGGGTACAGTTCGTCCGTGCAAAGAGGACTAATTTTCTAGACAAAGCCTCCGGCACGCTTTTCTGTGGTGCGCATTTTCCACCTGAAAGCTTCTCGAATTATGGACAAGTGAAATCGGATTTTGCTAAAAGATTGCTGCTCAAAGGAGATGCGGTGCCGACCATACCCACGCAGCCACCTAAATGTCCCGAGATATCAAGAAAGAGGACGATGACTAGCAAAGGAGGCTAAGGCTTAGCAAAGGAGGGGAGCAGCCAAGCTCGAAATGGCCAGAGTGAGTACTCTTTTATAATAAAAAAAAAATGTCACGCATTGGATACAGGACTGGACACATGTATAAATTATCGTTCGTAAAATATATAGAACAAATCCTCTGATCCCATTCATATTTGTGTCTGTTGGCAGAGCGAAAAGCTATGATAGCGCAATAAATTATAATTATTCTATGCATTCCTTTATTTTGCAGTCACGGTGTATCAGCTTCACAAAAAGAAATGCAAAACAAATCATTGGTGTTTCCCACACGATCTGCTGCCGATGTTTCATCAGTATCATTGCCCCCCTCAATGACCGTTTCATTACGCTGCATTGGCGTTCGTTTGGGCTCAAATTGGTAACGTAAAACACCGATTAAAGCTTCGTAACTCTCCTCGTCACCATTAGATGAACATTCGTTACGTCCTTCTACGTCGGATTCGTCGCTGAAACTAGAAACGAAATTGTCTGCCATCATCGCCGCCATTCAGTATTAAAGCACTGAGCCTTTTTCTTGTTGAAGAAACACCCCTCACTGTCAATTCTGAATTCTCTTTTATTGACAACGAGGGGTGTTTCTTCATGAGGGAACCTGGAATATGTGCAGGACGAACACAATGCATCAGCATAAACAGCTCAAAACACCCCTAGTTCTCCCCTCACTAGAAGGAATTATATTGATGCAGACAGGCGCTGCCCCCCTAGTGGCCGGTGGCACTCTCTTCACTTGTCGTGACGTCACGCACACAATCTGCCAGATCTCGGGCGCCGGTCGTTTTAGCTTGACAATCGAGCCAAATTTCTCTCATTTTCTTGTGTGTAATTACACGAAGTGGCATGATATGAATACAAAAGGCATGCGTTTATGGATAAATGATGGAATATTAACATTTTCCCAGGGCACGACATTCCCTTTAACTGTCAAAGGGAGCTAGAAACACTGTCAAAAGAATAATATAGACATGACTGTGCACCCAACCTTTTGCCAAACTAGTTTACTGAATGCTTAAAAAGGGGGTGACAGTCAGCCATTACCTGTATGAGTGTTGCCATGCTGTAAACTGGCAGTGATTTTTCAATTTTTTTGCAAGTGCAAATCGCATCCCTGTCTTTTCTAAGCTGCCATTGCTCTGTTGCCATGGGAGACACTTATGTAAGCCATGCCTAATCCTGTTAACTGTCACTGCGGGTGCTGAAGAGCGAGCAGGGGTGCATTGCCGTGCTTAAAAAAATGTCCGTTCTTGGTGATTTAACAGAGGGAGTAATTGTCTTGAGAAGTGCGATGGGATGATTTTCAGCTTTGATTGGGAGAAACCAAAACAAGCGAGGCCAAGTGGCACCGTATTGGTTGGCTCTGGAACTGCCGACTATGGATTACAGACACGTTCGTCATGTCGATTTAATTTGCAGCATGCTAAGTTAGCCTTCGAACAATCATATATCAAAGCGCCAAACCTGAATTTTGCCTGCAGACAAAATAAAAGTGATGCATGCGACTTCAAAGCTATAATGCTAGTAAGAGAGAGTCGAACCAGTTTTTGGTACAATAAACGCAGAGACATGCATGAACAGCCATGCAGTGTCCTCCCTACATTCTCTCCATTGCCTTGTGCTCCATTAGCTTTATTACACTCTGTTGGCTGACGACAGTTATTGTGCAGGGTTTGATGTGAAGGTCGACATGAGATCCCACACAGACATTTTAGTCTCTTCTAACATGAACAACAACAAAAAAAAACATAGCTTTTTTTTACAGAACATTTTTCTTTAACTCATCATTACAGTGATACACTTGCTAATTGCAGCATAAACAGGAACATTAACGTAATGGTCACAAAGGGAGCATCATCATCAGTTTCACCTCTAGTGCCGCATTGCTTCACTGTAAATTGCTACCAGAGGAAAGGTAAGCATTTAATGCTCCTTAATAACATAAGAGCAGTGTTTGCCATCTTGTAATAGCAATAGAAGTATAATACACTACATCGAAACACAACCTAAGCCTTTGGGGTCAATGTTGAGAATTTGTTTCAAATTTTCTCTTTTTTGAACCATTTTTAGCTGTGATAAAAAAATGTAAATGAAATGTAACACCTCAGTTGTGTGTCAATTTGGCTTAAATGTTGGCTAAAGGGTTTCTCTGTGTGTGCGGAGTGATGGGATACGAGTTGTAGCCAGTAATAATTCCCATACGAATTCCTTTCTCGCTTATGGGAATAAAGCAATTTTGTCATGCTTGACCACATTCGAGGGCATTACAACATTGTACTGATTTTGATTAATTGCACTCCATGGCACTATTGTGGTTAATTTTGGCCAACTGAAACCAACATTTTGAAATTCTACTAGTATGTCATATTTTTCTGGACATTCTTGGGTACGGGTCCTGCATCTCTATACAAATCCTCAGCAAAGGGTATCATGAAGTCCTCTAAAACATTCTAGACAGTTTCTGCCACCAGAGTTTACCAACACCTGCATTGGACATTGCAGCCCAAATCCGGAATGTCTGGATATTTCACGCTGGATCTCAAGCAGCTTATGTTCTGTTCCTCACACCTCTTCCCCAAGCCCTTGAACCTTGATTCCTTAATAAAAGGCACACTTTACTCTCATTGTAAAAGAGGACCTAAAATATGATTTTTGAAGCTGTGACTACCACCTCTTTAGGCTATCTCTCTGGGGCCAGGTTCTTGAATCTTCTCCGTTTGATTAGACTCTGAAGTTGACAGTCAACTCTTTTGGGAGTTCACCTTTTCCTGTCACATCTTGCTTTTCCACTTTCCAGTGATATGCTTGGACACAGCACTCTTTGACCAACCAGCCTCCTTTGCCATAAACCTTTATGGCTTACCAATTCATTGGAGGGCATCGATGATGTTATTCTGGCCAGTTCTCTTCCCCATATTGAATCAAACTGAGACAATTCAACCAAACTGACGGAATTTAATGACACTCGGGGAAACCTGTGCTGGTGCTTCGAGTAGATTTTTTATTTATTTATGTATTTATTTAATAGGGACAGTGCGCATTGATGAACATTTAAAAGATGTAAATATGCGAGATTGCATGAAAAATGCTAATTTACATCTGCCGTCCCAAGGCAGGTAACACAAAGACACAAAAGTACAGTACAATGGGTTACTAAGAAGTTAAAAGTCAGTGTTTGCAGGACTGGTTTACTTTAAACCACTGCTTGAGCTGAGTTTTGAAGGTTTGTATTGTGGGACACTCCCTGATGGCGAGTGGTAAACTTTTCCAGATTTTACTGGCCTTTACACAGACAGAATTGTGACCGAAGGCTGTTTTTCCTGATTTGGACCTCACCGTTCCCTCTAGAGACCGCTGTGAGCCCTTTAAAAAAAAAAAAAAAAAAAGTCCCACATGGGAGGTGGGGCGAGTCCATGTAACACCTTGTACATTAGACAAGCCGTTTTAAAATTCTCAAGGCTCAATAAAAAGTACTTTTTCAAAATGTTACAAACATGGAATGACATTGGTTTTATGGCAAAGACCTTTAACGATCTCTAGTAGAGTGATTCTATGTTACTGCATGTATTTACACCTGCCAGTTTCCAACAAGATGACACTCAATTTAATACTTTCCTGCACTAAAAATCTGGGTTTATTTTGTTATTTGTTGTTGTTTAGTATTCCAATTCTACGGAGCCCCCCGGGTGCCAGGGTAGAAAAAAATTTAAAAATCATAGCTAATCTGTACCCACAGATTACTAATCTGTACCCACAGTTTACTAAATTGTACCCACAGATTACATTTTTTTTTTTTTTTTTTTTTTTTTTTTTTTAAAAACCTGTCCTGTTCAGCTGTTTGACACAGAGAATGGAAGTCTAAGTGCCCGGATTCTGAGCAGTTTTAATGTTTCACATGGAGAGTCTGACATACTCCCATTGTGATCATTCAAAATACCTTTTTATTATGACAAAGCAGCGAACAGCAAGGGATTATGGGGGGACAGAAGAAAAGAAATACAAGAGAAGAAAGAAAAGAAACACATACACAAACAACAACAAGAAATACATTGAACATCTAAACTAGTTACTAATATGCTGGTGCTATCGTCAGCGAGATGTATTTCCGGTTTACACCACATACGAAATTGACCCAGATCGGATTTGAAATGGTCCAGTTCTATGCGACTTGTCACATTCAGACCGTCAAGTTAATGCATCACTCGAGTCGGAAAAACACAAAAAAATCGGATTCATGCATTAAGACCTGTAGTATGAACGTAGCCAAAGTGATTTACAACACAGCAGATCCTTTTTATTAGGAGAATTTTAAAAAGGAATCTGCTTGGAATGCTATAGCAGAAGCTATGATGATAAACGGTGAGTTATGCAATTATGTAATTTAAAACAGTAATTAAACAGTAGAGAACGGGTTGTTGACATGGTCTGGGAATACACAAACCCATGATAAAAGTTTAAAAAAAAAAAAAAAAATCGGGAAAAAACGTCACATCTTGGAAGTCTTGTTAATGTTTTGTGTTGGTTCATGTCAGATTCTTTTAATTTGGTAGTGGCGTGCCTCAACGAGGTAACTTTACTTCCTGCTCTTGCCAATCAGTCTGATTGTGTCCACCTGTGACCCTCTGTATAAATAGCCCGCTTCTAACCTTGCCCAGTGTCAGTTTGTCTGCTATCCTGCCACGTCCTACGACAATGCCTTGTGTAGGCCCTTTTTAATTTTTTTGACCATGATTGATGTTTTTTTCAACCTATGCCTTTTGTTTTTGGAATTGACTCAGTTGATTGGTGTCCAGCTGGTGCTGTGATTTTTTTGTTATCTTCCTTTTTTTAACTTTACTAACTGGAGAATAAACCCTTTTGTTTGAGCACAGCTATCGAGCATTTGGGTCCTAGGTGCATCCTTGTCAAATGTTCAGTCAAATCAAGTCCACCTCTTTCTCTGCTTCTCTGTTGAGTACAGGCTCCGTGTGTTTGTCATTGTTTTTAATGCCACACTATCGCACGCAATCACGCGAGCGCTCATGACGAGACGGAGCTGCCGGACTGCAGTTCTGCGCAGCCGGTATGTTTTGTCCTATTTTTGACGTACTGCGGAGCACGCAGTCAACACGGAGCTTGGCGGATCCGTACCGCACATGCATCTGGTATAATTTGGCCCGAAGAGAGGCGGTAAATGCATATTGTTCACCTCAGTCTGGTGTAAAACGACAGCTGTGACACAAATGTGTCAACGCTGGCGGCAGCAGCAGGAAGATATTAACTTTCGCTGGTCGTCACTACAATGAGCAAAGTGATCAATGCACTGAAAACTTTGCACCCACAAATGCTACCTTGCCAAGGCTGACTGCAGTGCAAGTGAGCAGATTGGAAGCGACAGATCTGCTACACTTATTTGAATAGGCGTAAATATGGATGGAATAGTGTCTGGATGTCTTTCACTTGGTCCGGCTTCACCAATGAAGTGTTTGGTCCATAAGTGTATGTCGTTGTTGGCATTTTCATGCCAATTTGAATGACATGCACAGGCCCGCCAATGACATTTCTCCAAGTGTTGCTTCGGTTTCACGAAACGGATAAAGCTTATCATAATTTCCCGAATATAAGGCGCACCTGTGTATAATGCGCACCCCAAATTTACTTGTAAAATCTCGGGAAAATTATTGTACCCGTTTATAACGCACACCCTAATTTTAGAAGAAAACAGAGCTTGTGTACAGATACAGAGATGTCATTTTACTGACTGGTGAAACACAGCACAAGCATAGCACATTGGTAGTTCAAAACATAAACTGACAATATTTACGGTAATAATATGATTTGACAACTTCTCCAACTTACCAGAAAACAAAACAGATGTGACTTTTCTTTTAAAGGCTGCTGTATAACTTGCTCGTTTCCTCATGATGAATAAATGTTTCTTCCATGGATTGATACGGTAAAATGAAAGTGAGAACGTAAGTCGGAAATCCGTGAGAGCTCATAGCTGTCAACACGACAGTAACAAAAGGAACTATTGTTATTTGGGTTTGAGTTTCCCGAGGGACCGATATAGTTGACGGACACAGGAAGTGTGTGTCCTTACATTTGTTATGGTCCGAATTGCGGAGCTGCAATAAACGTCGACTCAAATGAGTTCAAGAAACTAAATTCTGTGCTTTATGAAGAGTGAAAAAAAGCAGAATTTAACACAGACGAAATCATTTGGCCGATTAGAGTGAAGTATTACCGAAACAAAACGGTGACGTCACGTACCGTAATGGTCGCCGCATACGTTTCTTCAACACAACGTGGCCGTGTCAATGAAAAAAAATCGGTTTATATATATATATGTAATACATATATATTTCTGTCTCCATCCATGTACCCATTTATAATGCGCACCATGAGTTTACAAGTTGATTTTGGGGAAAAAAAGTGCGCGTTATATTCGGGAAATTACGGTACTCCTTTGATGTCGTGCCGATGTGAATTTCTGGAATCGCTTCAAGATAAACCACTGCTACAATGTTTTGTCACCAGAATTCCGTCATTTTATGGTCACATTCAGATTAAACTAACGCGGTGATATAGCGGGCTTGCAAAAATCAGTATGAGTCCGATGACGTATTCCATGAATGTGTCAAGCCGAAACGACGAGGCGGACTCAGTTGCGGAGGTTCAGGCAAAACTTTTATTTAGAAAACAGAGGTTCTTCCGCTGACATGTGGGGATGTGAAAAAGTACAAACAAAAAGCGCTCCAATGGAGGAATGAGTCAGGAAGACTAGAATAAAAAGTACAAACACAAAGCACTCCAAAAGGGAGGAAAGGTAAAAACGTAAAACGCTCCAAAAGGAGGAAGTCAGGATTACTAGGATCAAAATGTACTAGTGTCGTGTCTGTCGTGAATGAGCCGGTTCTTTGAAGTGAACGAAGAGAGCCGGCACAACACCGGCACCCTCCCTCGAGAGCCGGCTCTTTATTTTCCCTCCCTCTCACCCTCCCTCCCTCTCTCTCTCGCGCTCGCTTTCTCACGTGTCTGAAGCGAGGTGTGGCAGTGGCTCAGGTGAGGGAGTGCCGTGCGCAGAAATGGAGAAAGGAAGAGAAAGGGGAGGGGCCAGGGGCTTGGTAGTACTGCACGCCATGGCACGGAGTGCACGCCACGCTGAGCACCGTCCGTCGCGCAGCTGCGAGTGCACAGCCACAGACACACAGGAGGAGGAGGAGAAAACGACAAACGCGGTAACATTAGGATACATTTTAACTGGTTAAAGTCAGATGACAATAGACCCTACCCACCGACGTCACAAAATCACGTGCTCGCTGTATGGTTCCGCCCACTTGTCCGTCATTTTGTGTCTGTATTATCAATGGTCTCAATTGATCGAGCAATTTATAATGCATTTCATGGAAGACCCGGTGCTTTCGGATGCCGTAAACTCACTTGATGCGTTGCATAAAAGGCGTTATGTGGAAAAGCTTCAGTTTATCCATTCGCCAGATCCATATTTGATGCCTAAATCGATGTTTTTCGACTCGCTGTCTCCGCGGTATTTGCCGGACATCTGCTAGCCACCCTGAACTGTACAACTATCTTGTCCACACAAAATCAGCCTATTCTCACGAAAGTTTGAAAAACTTTAAGAGCTTGGAGGCTTATAAATACTTCGTTGCTGGTTGGGTGAAACAGGTCCTCGTCCACGAAAATTCGGCAGGAATCTATCTTGTGCTTGGAAAGGTGAGTTACGAAATTTTCAATTCAAAATCTTTTGTTATTGCTAACATCCACTGTCAAGTCTAATGTATTTCATGTCGTTTGTCAATGGAGTTAGGGCTTTTAATGTTTATATGGTTTAGCGATAGCACTCTCACTACATACATACGTGTATGTTGTCGGCGATTAGCCTAGCAATGATCTTAATTGTGGTCGTCAGCCCAAAACCCTCTAAATATATATTAAATGCATCTTACCAGATATAAAATGACTACTACATAATCTGTGGTAATCGTTTGGAGCCCAGTTTTCTCGTCGAATTGCAGCAGCCCATCTCGCTCTCTTCTCTCCGGGTCTCTCGGAATCCGGTAGAACTTCAAGTCTCTCCGTCTTCTCCGTCTATCTTCTCTGTTATTGCAACCGACCGCCACACACGCCTTCACCATTTTGATTATTAATGTTAACGAGCAGAAAAACACGTCGTAAATAGGAGGAATGTACGTAGCCGTAACAGGGAAACATGATGTGTTGACGGACAATTGGGCGGCACCAGTCAGGAGGAAGGAGTTGTGACGTCACATGGGTAGGGTCTATAGGGCAGAATGCTGTGTCTGCAAACTTAACCCCTTATAGCCTAATGTAACACATTTGATACTTAGAATTTCATTATTTTGACAAATTTAGAAATTTGATTTTTTTTCTTTTTTTTTTAAATGATGGATGCAAGTCAACACACGCATCTGCAGGTTTCATGAGAAAAAAAAAATCTGGATTTAGCTAAAAGACTGGACAAACAATTACTGAGAGAAGGAGCCGGATCAGCCTGTCAAAGTTGAAGTATTTAGTTTTCTTGAATGCAAATTTAAAATAAAGGAAGGAGTAGCTTATGTTTGTTAAAATAAAGCAAGGAGTAGCTTATGTTTTGTTCGCTGCTGTTGCAGTTACTACTCACTGTTTGTTATGATGCAGCATGTTTGTTTGTTGTTGGTTGAAGTTTAATTTGGTTGCTTGTTTATTGTTTGGAGCCTTTTTAATGTTCAATAAAATAAGTAAAAACCCTTTTCTTTGCTTGATAATTGTTGCTATTTGCAGTCAGTAGAGTGCAATATTTAGTTCACCAAGTCATTTATCAAAACATGCTAAATTTGTCATAAATATTTAAAAGAAAAGCTAAAGTTGAAAGAGCCCTTTGAGAGCCAAAAAGAGCCGGCTCTTTTGACTGAGCCAATCCAATTGAACCGGATCACCAAAAAGAGCCGAAAATCCCATCACTAAAATGTACAAACACAGCGCTCCAAATGGAGGCTAATATACAGGATTACTATGAAAGCTATGACGAGAGGCTGATGTGACTAACCTGAGTAGAAAGACCCTTCTGCATAAGACAAGGGAAACTAGGGCATTATATACACACAAGGTAATGGGGAACAGGTGGAAACAATAGCTGATTAGGTGACAAGAGGAAGGGCAAGTACGCGATTATGAAGAGGGTTAAGCCTTCAAAATAAAACAGGAAGCAACGTGGCATGACAGAATGCGCAGCAGGAGATATTTATACGAAAAATATCTGGTTACCCATTTGTATTATAAATTTTGAAGTACAAACGGGAAACCAGACATTTCCCTTTTTAAAAAGCAGAAGCTCTCTAATGAAATCATAGTCTGTACAATCAGCAACATAAGAAAATACGTTGTTAATGAGAGAACATAATTTGTTAGAAAAAAAAGGTTGTTTTAAATGCCCCCCCCCCCCCAAATAAAAATAAATAAATAAATTGAATCGTATGGTGAAAAGCAAAATTGAATACAACTGAACTCAGTCTTGTTATTCACTTACTACTAAATTAGCACAGGGAGCAAAAGGATCATACTAAAAGACACAGCAATATGGTCAGAGGACCTAACCCATAACCCTCGGGTCAGGACACGACCACTCCACCACCTGAGCCATTCTGTCAAGTTCCTGTCCAGTGGATTTTGTTTCCACTGTAAATTGTATCTGTGGATATGCAAAGTGCTGATGAGTGCCATTACCAGCCAACTCACATGCTGTTTTAATGCCATATCTGCCTCCCTGCTTTCCAGTTAAGGTCAAAGGGCGTGCAGGCGCTCTTTAGCTAAACTGAATGTCTGTGTATGCCTAACATCTGGTTCCCTGAAGTACTGTGCTTCTCTGCCAGGGCTGCATGGCAAAATTTGGATTGAAGCTCATTAGAAGACAGACAGAACCAGCGGCAGACAGCCATTTTTGTGCCAGCTCAGCAGGAAAAGCAGCAGGGCGGCAAAGCCAAGAAGGGAGCTATAATGCAAACGCGTGCCTCCGACACACACAGTTGAAATCATCACTTCACCCCAGCAGATGACGCTAATGAGGGTGTATCACCCTTATCACTTTCGAAAATACGGGGAAAAAAAGAAACACTCTTTTTTTGATGCACAACATGTAAAGAGATAGTAAGAATAGAATAGTCCTTATTGTCTTTGTTCAGAGTATAAAGAGATTTAAAGCCATAACGTGCACCACATAAAACATAAGTACAATAGAGGTAGTAGTTGTTGTCTGTAAAGGTGATGAGAGACCACCAGGCAGACTTCATATCTCATCAACAAGACGACCTACCACAGGTCTACATTAATCTACCAGATTAATGTTGAAACTCTTTTTTTCTTTTTTTTTAAAGTGCTCCTCTAACTTAAATACATGTAGGCTCTAATAAACCACAATTGTTCTCTTGTACTAAAATATGTTGTTAGAAACACATGAAATGTTAAATCAATGGCAATATTTTATAATATTTAGTACATATTTTGACCGTTAGTTGGCGCCATGGTTTGCGGGCTCGCAGTGATGACGTAATTGGGATCTTTCCAAATGTGTAGCGTGTTCAACAATTGCTTATTGCTGCCTAAACTAGCGAAGTAAAATGCCACGATGTGCTGCTTTTGGATGCAATTTCCAGTCAAATGGAAACAAGGGGAGTGAAGTGAGTGGTCAAGGTGGAATTATTATTTTTAGTGAATAAATGTGCATAAGTGAAGCTTATCCCCCTTTTTGGTCCCTGTATGCACGTATCCTACCCACCACGCGTTACAACTGGCGCCCGAACATTTTTACTGGATCCTCAGTCAAGTAAGGGATCCGTCTATTTTCTGGATCCGACGGTCCCACGCGTCTGCAATGTTGGTGTGGTGGTCCTTGCCCACACTCCCCTCTGCTGGCTTTTATTGTTATAACACTTCCTGTTTTGATGTAAGATATCACTTCTAACTTGGCTCACCTGGGAGTGCACCTGCAGCTCATCAGTGATCTACACTGCTTATAAGGAGCGGCCTGGGCAGCAAGCAGGTGCCAGATGATTCTGCCAATCACCAGTGGTACATCGGCCAACTACGCCTGTAGTGTTTGACAATTGTTCATAGATCTCTTGACTAAAACTTGTTCTTTGCCATCAGGACAACCACCCATCAAGCCCTCGCAGCCACAGCCTGAACCACAGCCACAGCCTGAACCACAGCCATTGATCATTCAACCCACCAGATGCTCAACACTTTGTCCTTGTACAATAAATACTACTTCACGCTTCATCTGTTTCCGGCTCGCACTTTGGTCCAAGTCAACTTTGCCTGCCTTGCCCTAACATAATCATCTGGCCATTGGAAATGGACCAAGCGACCGCCGACACCCTCCAAGAGGCCCTCGGACACCAGAGAGTCATGCTAGGTAAGCATGAGCACACGCTATGTAGCCTTGGAAAGACTCTCCGGAGAATATCTGTGGACTTGCAACGGGTCAAGACACTGCAATCCACCACTTCCAGGGCCGGCCCTACTATTTCTGTGAGTAGTACTACTGGTGGCCTACCGCCCCCCCTACCGCCGGACGTGTTCATTCCAACTCCTGAATGTTACTCCGGGGAGTTGGGCTCTTGCCGTCGTTTTTTGCTTAACTGCAATCTAGTGTTTAATTTGCAACCTTCTAGTTATTCCTCTGATGCCGCTAGAGTTGCTTTTTGTATTAACCTCTTGAGGGGAAAAGCTGGTCAGTGGGTGACAGCACTTTGGAGGAACAATTCACCAGTGCTAAATTCTTTCGAGGCTTTTTCTGGAGAACTACGCAGAGTGTTTGATCACCCTGTTTGTGGGCGAGAGGCCAAAAATCGCCTTTTTTCCCTTCAGCAAGGTTCTAAATCAGTGGCAGAGTTTTCAATCTCTTTTCGTATTTTGGCTGCCGAAAGTGGCTGGGGTGAGCTGGCTTTAATTTCAGTCTTTTCGCGTAATTTGGCGGAAGACATAAAGGACGAACTAGCGACACGGGATGAGCCTTCCACCCTGGAGGAGCTAATTTCCCTAGCAATTAAGATTGATAATCGCATGAGAGAACGTAAGAGGGAGAAAGCTATTAAGTCACGTCTGTTTCCGCCATTCATGTCACCCTCTGCCGATACCATCAAACCATCCCCCAGCAACATTCCGCGACCGACATCCCCTCTTCCGTTGGAAGAAGCCATGGAACTTGGCCAAACCGGACACTTGGCAATCACCTGCCCTGCTCAGCCAAGAGTCCGGGCTAACCAGATAAAAGGGAGCACCCTGGTGAGCCAAACCTCCTCCGATTCCGGCTCATGCTCGCGACTCGTACTCCCTGCTAGCATCTCCAATGGCTTGGACGCTATGCAACTTCAGGTATTTATAGATTCTGGTGCGGATGACAGTTTCATGGACGAAGGTTTTGCGAATCAAGCCAGAATCCCTCTCGAACCCCTCAAGGCCCCCAAAGTGGTGGAAGCAGTGGATGGAAGAAAACTCTTCTCAGTAACTCATCGCACGGTCCCGCTCATGCTTAAAGTCTCTGGAAATCATCATGAATTAATACAATTGTTTATCATCTCCTCACCAGTAGCGCATGTCATCCTTGGTCTCCCCTGGCTTAAACACCACAACCCAAACATCAATTGGACGGAGGGAAAGATCGTTGGATGGAGCAGTCGCTGCCACTTGGAATGTCTTGGCTCGGCGCACCCACTTGGTAGACCAGTAAGTAAGCCAACAGGTCCACCAGTGCCTCCTGACCTCACCAATGTGCCCCCTGAATACCATGACTTGGCTACGGTGTTCAGCAAGGACCTCGCCCACACTCTGCCTCCCCATCGTCCCTATGACTGTGCAATTAATCTCCTGCCAGGGGCTCCCCTTCCCACGAGCAGACTCTACAACATATCCGGTCCTGAAAGAGCAGCCATGGAAGACTACATCAGGGACTCCTTGGCTTCTGGTATCATACGCCCCTCTTCCTCTCCAGTCGGTGCTGGGTTCTTCTTTGTGGAGAAAAAAGATTCCACTCTTCGCCCCTGCATTGATTACCACAGCCTAAACCAAATAACAATAAAGGATAAGTACCCATTGCCCCTAATTGACCCTTCTTTTGAGCCCTTCAGTCATGCCAGGTTGTTCACAAAGCTGGATCTCCGAACTGCATATCATCTCGTCCGAATCCGTGAGGGGGACGAGTGGAAGACTGCGTTCAACACTCCCCTTGGTCATTTTGAATACTTAGTAATGCCATTTGGTCTAACAAATGCCCCCGCTGTCTTTCAAAGACTCATGAACGACCTGTTCAGAGACATTCTGAATCGTTTTGTGTTCATCTTCCTTGACGATATACTTGTGTTTTCCCGTTCCCCAGAGGAGCACCGCCTCCATGTCAGGATGGTCTTGCAGCGACTTCTGGAGAACAGGCTTTTTGTTAAACCAGAGAAGTGCGAGTTCCATGTGTCCTCAGTGAGCTTTTTGGGTTACATAATCGCCCAGGGGCACCTCAAACCTGACCCAGTAAAGATCAAAGCAGTTGTTGATTGGCCAACTCCCAGTACCCGGAAGGAGCTTCAGAGATTCCTAGGCTTTGCCAATTTCTACCGTCGCTTCATCCGGGACTACAGCAAGGTGGCCCTCCCCTTGACTCAACTCACTTCCACCAAACACCCCTTTGCCTGGTCCGAAGCTGCTGGTAAGGCGTTTTCACAGTTAAAATCACTCTTCACCTCTGCTCCCATTCTCAAACACCCCGACACCTCGCAACAATTTGTTGTGGAAGTGGATGCGTCCGACACCGGAGTTGGGGCCATCTTGTCCCAGCGAGACCCCACTACCCACAAGCTCCACCCATGTGCCTTTTTCTCCCGACGGCTCAGCCCTGCTGAAAGGAACTATGATGTTGGAAACCGGGAATTGCTGGCGGTTGTTTTGGCCCTGCAGGAATGGCGTCACTGGCTGGAAGGCGCCAAGATTCCATTCCTCATCTGGACAGATCACAAAAACCTCTCCTACATACAATCTGCACAGCGTCTCAACCCCCGACAAGCCCGCTGGTCACTGTTCCTTGCCCGCTTCGATTTTTCACTGTCATACCGCCCAGGCTCGCGTAACGGCAAACCCGATGCACTGTCACGGCTGCATTCATCATGTCCGAGCACAGTAGATCCTGGACCCATTCTTCCCTCGGCCTGCGTGGTTGGTGCAGCTAGATGGGAGATTACGTCGGTGGTCAGGGAAGCTCAGAAGGCTAATCCTGATCCAGGAAACGGTCCCCCAAACCGCTTATTTGTCCCATCTGGTGTGAGATCTCAAGTCCTGGAATGGAGCCATTCTTCCAAACTAACCTGTCACCCAGGTATTCATAGGACCCTCTGTTTCCTCCGACAATCGTTCTGGTGGCCTGGAATGGCCAAAGATGCCCGCGAATTTGTCAAGGCCTGCACAGTCTGTGCTCGGGGAAAGGCCTCTCATCAGCCACCCGCTGGTCTGCTATGTCCCCTCCCTGTTCCCGGTCGGCCTTGGTCCCATATTGCAGTGGATTTTGTCACCGGACTGCCCCCCTCTGAAGGTAATATAGTTATCCTTACTGTCATCGATCGTTTTTCCAAGTCTGTTCACTATGTTCCCCTTCCCAAACTACCTTCCGCTCTTGAGACCGCCAATCTTTTGGTTAAGCATGTCTTCAGGCTTCATGGCCTCCCTCTAGACATTGTTTCAGATCGTGGTCCTCAGTTCTCCTCATTGGTATGGAAAGAGTTCTGCAAGGCTGTGGGTGCGGCAGTGAGTCTTTCTTCAGGATACCATCCCCAGACCAATGGCCAGGCAGAAAGGGCCAACCAGGACCTCGAGGCTGCTCTGCGGTGTGTTGCCGCCCATCACCCGGTCTCCTGGAGCACTTTCCTTCCATGGGTAGAGTATGCACATAATTCGTTCGTCTGCTCGGCCACTGGTATGTCTCCTTTCATGGCTTGCAATGGATTTCAGCCCCCTTTGTTCCCGGAGCAGGAAAAGGAAATAGCAGTCCCTGCTGTGAAGGACCACATTAGCAGGATTAGGGGCATCTGGGGTACTGTAAGGGCAGCCCTCACTCGCACCGCTGAAAAAAACAAGAGACTGGCCGATATCCATCGTTCACCTGTGCCAGAGTACAAGGTGGGTCAGGAGGTCTGGTTGTCTGCCTGGGACCTTCCCCTGCAGGTGGAGTCACGCAAATTGGCCCCCCGGTTCGTGGGCCCTTACAAAATAACAAAGATCATTAACCCATCTGCTGTTCGTTTGGACCTCCCAGCATCTATGAATGTCCACCCCACCTTTCATGTTTCCTTGATCAAGCCGGTTTCCTCCAGTGACCTCTGCCCTCCGGCTGTTGCACCTCCCCCACCCCTTCTCATTGATGGCCACCCGGCATTTGCTGTCTCAAAGATTCTGGATGTCCGGCCTCGCGGCCGTGGTTTCCAGTTTCTGGTAGATTGGGTGGGCTATGGACCTGAGGAGAGGTCATGGATCTCCCGAAGTTTAATTCTGGACCCGTCCTTCTTGCGGGATTTCTACGCTGCCAACCCTGGGAAGCCGGGCAGGCCGCCCGGTGGCGTCCGTTGAGGGGGGGGGTACTGTGGTGGTCCTTGCCCACACTCCCCTCTGCTGGCTTTTATTGTTAAAACACTTCCTGTTTTGATGTAAGATATCACTTCTAACTTGGCTCACCTGGGAGTGCACCTGCAGCTCATCAGTGATCTACACTGCTTATAAGGAGCGGCCTGGGCAGCAAGCAGGTGCCAGATGATTCTGCCAATCACCAGTGGTACATCGGCCAACTACGCCTGTAGTGTTTGACAATTGTTCATAGATCTCTTGACTAAAACTTGTTCTTTGCCATCAGGACAACCACCCATCAAGCCCTCGCAGCCACAGCCTGAACCACAGCCACAGCCTGAACCACAGCCATTGATCATTCAACCCACCAGACGCTCAACACTTTGTCCTTGTACAATAAATACCACTTCACGCTTCATCTGTTTCCGGCTCGCACTTTGGTCCAAGTCAACTTTGCCTGCCTTGCCCTAACAGTTGGTTTCGGATCTGTCCATTTTATTGATTCGTCGGTCCCACAGCGGCTTTTCGGATCAGTCTATCTGGGGAATCGTAACACTGTAACATTGCCATGGGATCGGTTTAATTCCTGGATCTTCAAGTGAGAAACGCGGATTTGGATTACTATTGCTATCTTTTTTGTTGACTATTCTTTGTGGGAGTTTTTCCCAAATCATACTAAATAATTAAAGCACTATGGCACGCTACAGTGACGACAGTGACTCTGACGTGGACCTTACAACAATGTTGGAGTTCATCAGGGAACGCCTGTTTGCGTACTGCTGAGCTCCCGTGTGAAGAGTGGTCAAGGTGGAAATATTATTTTTTGTGAATAAATGTGCATAAGTGGAAGCTTCTCCCCTTTTTGGTACTTTTATACACATATCCTACCTTTAACGCATTACAATGTACAAGACATGGATTACACAAGGTGTGCTCTTTGGCCTGTACTGTATGTAAAGCACACGACAGCTCTGGATGCTAACAATCTACATATAATTATATTGGGATAAGTTTGAAAACGCAATATGCTTACCTTGAATATCTGCTAATAAAACCGGAGTTCCCAACAGCATACACCAGGGGCGGACTGGGACTAAAAAGCAGCCCTGGACTTTGACTCAGCCCAGCCCATAAGAATCGCTATACGAAGGGAAACACAGACCCCATAGGGGGGTCCGGGAACATGCCCCTCCCGGGAGAATTTATTTTTTTTTTTTTTTACATTTTATTGTAAAATGCACCAATTTCGTGCACTTTGAGAGAAAAATGAAGAAAATGTGTCTAGACTGTGACTGTCTGACTACGGGCGCTCAAAGTACTGCAAGGCTGAACTGGAGTTGGATTCATTTTCTGTACTAGCTCTATGATCAACCTGAATAAACAAATGAAAGAATTTATTTTTCAAAGCAAGTTTTACGTATCCAATTGATTATAATATATCTCTATAGATCTCTGTCTATAAAATGACTTAATTGTTTATGCCATAATTCAGTGGTCTCCAAACTATTCCACATAGGGCTGCGGCGGGCGCAGGATTTCATTCCAACAAAACAAGACAAAACCTCTGCACCAATCTGGTGTCTTACAAGTGTAATCAGTTGATTGCAGTCAGGTGCTGCTTGTTTTAGCAGAAACTTCATTGGTTAAACTGTCGGTACTCGATCGGTTAAAACAAAAACCAGGCCCCACAGCGGCCCTTGAGGACCGGTTTGGAGACCCCTGCCATAATTAATCTTGCCATACAAATAATAAATTTCAATGAAAATACAATACACATTTCAAGACAAATCCTGTATACATAAACTTCATTGGAAAGTATTAACCAGAAAACAAAACGATATATAAATGATTAATAATGTATATAACATCAATTTAACTACCTAAACTTTAAAGTAAAACCATTCATTTTATTAATATTTTGTTATATTTCTTCTGAATTAATATTGCTATGCTGCGTGTGCATACATTGTTTTACGGCTAAAATATTTTTTCTTAGGAGAGGGATAGTAGGACTAGCATACTGTAACTTGACACGATTGCAAACGGGTACATCGACTAGCTGGCACTAACCCTTTAATTGTCATTTATTTGATTTAAAATGTAGCTACCTGATGGATAACAATTGCCAGTTTACAGAGCAAGTAACCCTCTTCATCCCAATTTACTTGCCCTGCGCTTGTCTGGGGAACTTCCAACAGTTTATCGTTGCCCCCTCCCTCTTCTTTTCTCTCTCCCAGCACCGTCTGCACGTCAGAGCGGCTGCAGCTCCCTCTCACCATCGCCGGGAGCTGAGCTGTTGTTACCCGACGTGGCCGTTGCAGCCAGACTGCTGCTTGCGAAAATATTTGTCGATTTATGACATTTTAATGCTTCACTCTCCAGTTTCTTTAATTTTTTCTCTCTAACCTTCTCCGCGCCACCCTGCTCTTTTCAGTTTTTTTGCCACCACCATCCATATTGTGCATTAACACTCGTCGCTATTTTGCTTCCACAAGGAAGGAACCAATGAAGGCTACTCTGTGCTTTCGTCGTTCCTAGTCTATCAGATTGGCGGTGAAAAGCCAGGCGCATTGCTGCCACCTGTCGGATTGGATGCGAACTGTAGATAATCAGAGGATAGGGGGGATAAAAACAGTGATGCATAATGAATGGCGGCCGCCGGCCGTCCAGGGCACCGGCCGTTCTGTGATCCTCCAGAACCCACAGATTACCAGTCCGCCCCTGGCATACACTCTCGCTCCCAACCGGAGTTCCCAACAGCACTCTTTCGCTCTGTTGCCATTGAGACTGCTTGCAGCGAGTGCATCACCAGTTTTGCCCAACTTTTGTCTTATCAGGTATTTGCTGCACGCATTTTTCCCTGAAGCTCGTCTTGTGAACGACCAACAGTGCTGTCCTGCTCTTCACTTTTCAGATCCGGTTCAAATAGGAAGGGTAGAACTGACGACATGTTGGGAAAGCTAACGAGTGACACGCTGGAATTTCGGCAACGGGCCCTGTGACGTCACGCAATTCGACGAAACAAGAATGGCGACCTATCACTGAAAATAATTTCACAAACTTTATTAAAACAAAAACATTAAGAGGGGATTTAAAATCAAATTATTATAACTCATACTAACATTTATCTTTTATCCCTTTAAGGAAAATTAAAAACTGATTAAATATTTGGCTAGGCAACCTGAAAATACAGTAAGCTTAAAACGGTCAGGGATAAGTAGTTGATTGTGCCACACATCATGAAAAGGGCTATTCTTTCATCATGGAAGTATAGAGGCAGAAAATGCATTCTGCTTAAATTCAGATATAAACTAATGAGAACTTTCATTAGGTACAAAGCTCATCTTTATAAGTGATTAAAGAATTTTAAAGACATCAAGTGTAACTGGATTGACCAAATACAGCTCATAGTGCCTCCTGGTGCAGCTGTGGTGTGGATAACTGTCACTCAGTACTAGACTGCTGGGATCCTGCACAATGTGATACACCAGTGTGAGAACTGAGCTGGTGCCTGGTGATGAATCAGAGGATTGCTGCCGCAGGAGTGTGTTTCAAGCTTCTGTAGCTGATTTAATTAAAAGTGACATTTTATGTTCTCATTCATCTTCCACAAAGGAAACCATTCAGGTATTTCCGTAAGGGCGCTTTCACACTAGCACTATTTGGTCCTTTTTAAACAGACCAGAGTTCTTTGTCTCAGATAGTCCACTTGGTTTTGTAAATCTGAACGTGCATCCGAACTCTAGTTCGGACCAAACAAACAGATCCTGGTCTGCTTAAAAAAAATTGTGGGTCTTGGTCCGCTTGAAGTGCACTTATGCTACATTACATGCAGCATCAAAGCGTGGTGCTGTGATCCACGATCCCTCCCCTCCCAGGGGGGTTGGTATTTCCTCTTCTGAATTTGTCCGATTAACAAGTGCAACTTTCGTCCGCGTGTTGCTACTCGGAAAGTTCGGTTGGCGTGGTGTGAATACTGAACCTTTTTGACAAGTCATTTACATGTGTTGTAGCGATGTAGCTCTACAACCGGACAATGGTCCTCTTGGTCTAATGCAGTGGTTCTTAACCTTGTTGGCACTACCGGACCCCACAAGTTTCATAGGCGCATTCACCGAAGCCTACCTTATTGTTAAAGCAGAAATGTGAAGTAATTTCATAACATGCCAAATAGTGTCACAATTAAAGTAATTAAACATTGTCCAACAAATAAAGCATAAAAAAATAATTTATATGTTGTATATTTGACAAAATAATCGCGTTTCCGAAGTTCGAGCCTGAAAGGTGATGAACCCGGAAGTGATACGTCACACCGAGAACAGCGGTGGCAGTGCTCCATACATACGGCCACCATTCAAAGCCCTTCAAACAATGATTCAAACAGCGATATAAGCAACAGATCGAGCGCAAAGGAGGAGATCCAAGTTTTTGAAGAGTTGGAGGAAGAAGAGGAGGTTGGAATTTCATGTTGGACCTAACATGTATTAGCCAGACGCTAATCAGGATGCAAACAATGTGCCTAGACTACCTGACATGGAATGGAGACAAGACCCATCGAGATTACAAGATTGGTAAGATATAGGCTGTTATTATTTTCATGATTTGAAGATGCAGGCATTTGCACATAATTTTATGTTTTTGTCTATCTGATGACATTGTTTGAAAAAATAATAATCAGACTTCATGTTCATTTTGGCAGATCGGGCAGCTCTCGTGCTTATAAAATAATAACATTAAAACTTTGGGGGGAAAGAAGGAGATGAGTTGTTGATGGCTTTCTCCACTTTATTGTGGCAACAATAAGAAAACAAAATAATAGCGGACTGCCGCCACATTCGACCGCAAAGTTTTGCTTCTCGCTCATCTTCCTCTCGCCTCCTACTACTCACAGCTCTCCAGTCACAGCGTCTCTTAAACGGATCGTGCATAGTGTCTTGTTATGAGCTTTTTGTTGACAAAGGTATCGAACACACGACGTGCTGACAACTTTGTTTCTTTATTAACACATGGAGCTAACAGTACGAACACAGCTTGGGGCTCTCGGCATGAAGTGGCTTCTAATAGTGTGAGGAAATGTATTTTTTTCACACAAGCGAACAGATTACAAAGCACCACTTCAGTGTTGTCCCGAGACTACATTTCCCATGATTCACTGTGTGACCTGCGCGCTCGCTGATTCTCTGCGAGACATTAAAACCAACACACTTGTTGTCACCTGTCAGTGGCTCTCGTAAAACACAAACTAGAAGGCTATCAAGCGATCACCGTGAAAGAAACGCCGAACCGTACAAATGCAATGCAATGCTTGAAGCATGAAGGTGGAAATACATAATACAAATACAAATAAATGTGCACAAACTCACCGGCGGTGTGTGTCTCTTATGGCAACGTGACGTCGTGACCGTAAATTACCGCGACGCCGACCCACTTATATGCACATCAACACCCCTTTCCCGATTGACAGTGGATTAACCCTTTCGGACAAGATCGTAAATGAAGCACAATTTAAACACGCTTAACCTAGCGAACGCAACAACTATGATCGGGGATTGCCACGAGTTAGCTTTTGGCTAACGTCGCTAGCTTTTACTGTTCATTCCACAACAGTTGGCAGCTCTACTTTGACAAATTCATCAGTCATCTATCCAAAAATCACACTTACTTTTTGGCAAATCCTTGATCATAAGCAGACCGGTTAAGGAAGCAGGCATCTTCAAAGTGTTTGTAGCAGAGAACACTACTCGATGATGGCGTGAAATTAATTCGCTTCGTGCGAACGAAAGATGTCCATTTACGTGCCTTGCTATCCTTTGACCACTCATACAACTTTTCGTTTGAGTGAGAACAAAACATCGTCACACACAGCCGTGGCATCTTACCGAGAAGCAATGCAACAAACAATACTGTTCTATGGCGGACTTCCCTCGCACTTCTCAGTGTGACGTAATTTCCGAAGATTGCCAAAGAAAAGCATTTTCGTTGTCAAGGGCGTTGCTATGGGTTAAACAAAGAATCTGGAAGGGTTGCGTTAAAAAAAAAAATGAAAATATGGTTATAATTGTTTAGCCATTGATATTATTCAAAAACATGGTTGGCCAACCTTACTTCACATTTCTGCTTTAAATAAAATGTTGTTGTTTTTTTTGGTTCGGTTTGTTAATGGGTACAAATCAAAGAGCAGGCAGAGTGGCCTTATCTTCGAATTTAGCTCTGTTCACCTTGAATTCAGCAAACGTTGTGTTCTTATATTCCCCATCTCCATGCAGCTTCTCGAAGTGTTCCCTTAGTTTTGCCGGTGCGAGGCTAGAGTTGCTCAACTTGGCATTGCAAATCATGCAGCTAGGATGCTGACCCCATCCCGTTCCGTGGTACATGAGAATCCATATTGTATATATTCGTCCGACCACTTTCTTTTTGCTTGACATAGTTAGTATGGATTAAAATATGAAGAAAGTAATTATACGACGTACTACGATGACTTTCAGACGTTGTTTCACTCCTGAGTGCACTAAATTATTCACAGCACTGATTGGGCAAGCAATGTCACGTGATCATCTGCATCCAGTGATGGCCAAGCGGGGCATGCAATCGCATATAGACATGATGAGACGGTGTGTCTTGACCTCAGCTGCAGAGGCTCTACCGAACCCCTGAGACCGACTCACAGAACCCCTAGGGTTCGATCGAACCCCGGTTAAAAACCACTGGTCTAATGTGAAAGTGCCCTAAATGTCAGGAGCAAAATTTGAAAAAGGGGCGAGTAACAATTAAATTTAACTATGACTCACAGAAAAGGCTAAACAGTGTGGCATATTTTGCAATGATGTGGCATGTTACTGCAACCTGATCAAATTTGGGGTTTGGGCAAAACATCTTAAACCCAGAGGCACCTACAGTGCCCTCCATAACTTATTGGCACCCCTGAAAAAGATGAATTTTTTAGCTTCTAATAATTTTTTTTTAAATTCAAATAATATGGGACCTTAATGGAAAAAAAGAGAAAAATCAAACCATCAATACAAGTGCATTCATTCAGTGGGGAAAAAATCCCACATAAAGAAAAAATTATTTGACATCAAATAATGTGTGGCACAATTATTAGCACCCTTGGTGTTAATACTTTGTACAACCCCCTTTTGCCAACAAAACAAGGTCTGGGGACTGAGATGGCCATGGGAGGAGCTTGATTTTGTGTTTGGTGAACCATTTCTGTGTAGATTTGGCCATATGTTTAGGGTCATTGTCTTGCTGAAAGACCCAGTGACGACCCATCTTCAGCTTTCGGGCAGAGGGCAACAGATTTTGATTTAAAATATCCTGGTATTTCAAAGCATTCATGATGCCATACACCCTAACAAGGTTCCCAGGGCCTTTGGAAGCGAAACAGCCCCACAGCATCACTGACCCACCCCCATACTTCACAGTGGGTTTGAGGTGCTTTTCAGCATGAACATCTTCCGTGGCACGCCAGACCCATTTAGAGTGTTTGTTGCCAAAAAGCTCAATCTTGGTCTAATCTGACCAAAGCACACGGTCTCAGTTGAAGCCTGGGACCGTGTGTATTTTTGTGTGATGGCCATCTCAGTCCCCAGACCTTGTTTTGTTGGCAAAAGGGGGTTGTACAAAGTATTAACACCAGGGGTGCTAATAATTGTGACACACATTATTTGATGTCAAATAATTTTTTTCTTTATGTGGGATTTTTTCCCCACTGAATGAATGCACTTGTATTGAAGGTTGGATTTTTCTCTTTTTTTCCATTAAGGTCCCATACTATTTGAATTTAAAAAATATATATATTAGAAGCTAAAAAAACACATCTTTTTCAGGACTGCCAATAATTATGGAGGGCACTGTATATGCTGAATCTTTTCTTGCGAGTTTTGTTTTTCTTTTTTAAGTAATCTGCATGGTCTGATGTTTGATTTTATACCTCTGTAGCAATGACACCAACAGTTCAGTCTGTTCAGTGTAACTCATCCAGCCAAACCTGTCTCCTGCTGTGAAGCCTGACAATATACAGTACAAGTCTAACCTTCTCTGTGAGGAATGACCTGAGCAGAGGGTAAATGGTGAGCCTCCCCTAGGTGCTTCTACAGGCGGCTGGATGAGTTTAGTCAAGTCCCATGATGCTGAGAGATTAATGGAGCTACACTGGCACTGTGAGTCCTACATGGAACACACAACACACAGTTTTCATATTGCACAGGATACTTCACAATACTTTTTCACAATATGTTGACACAGGGACATATCCCAATTGACAAATACCATATATAGCATGTTTTACTTCCCTCCGGTAACATCGACCACAACATAATTCTTACAACTGATATTTATTAATTTGTTACAGTCAAACTATAAACACACAAAAATTAAAATACTTACAATAATGACAAACATAATCAAAAAGAGTACAAAATTGTCACAAAATAAATCGGTACAAATGTATTTGCTTACAAAAAACATACTTCAATGGCTGCACAATAATACCGAAGGAAATAAGGTCCAATCATGGGCAATTCAACCAGAAAAAAAAAGGCAGCTATTGATGACACCGGTCCAGTGGTGAAACGAATGCTGCTTAATAAGCTGGGTGTATTCATTGGGAACTAACATTCAGATTTCTTCATCTGTTCCTGATCTAGGTGATCCATTGCAATCGGGACGCTCTTTTAGCACATACAAAGCAGTGGCGCCACCAGGGGGTGGCCACGGCCACCCCTATAAATTGGTTGGCCACCCCACTGGCCACCCCGTTTGCCAGTATATCGTTAGATTGTTGTAGCATCAGTTATGCATTTCATCCCAAATGAATGCATTTATTTTGTTTTGTTAAATGTAGGGCTCTCAAATTTATCGCGTTAACGGGCGGTAATTAATTTTTTTTAATTAATCATGTGAAAATATTTATCGCAATTAACGCATTCGCAGTACGACTCATTCACACATTGCCGCAAACAGCCTAGAATGGCGGTGTTTTACTTCTATACAGAGATAAGAGGCAGTGTCAAGTGAGTGGAGTAGATAAAAGCATTCATTGGGGACGTGCTTTTTTTGGCAAAAGCTTTGTCACCTCTCCCACAGATACTATAAATATTGTGGGAAGCGACGTGGGGAAGAATGACAAGAGTTGATCTTTTTCTTAACACCCAGTAGGGTATCCAACGCAGAGAAGATATAGCATTTGCAGCCACCACACACAATCATGGTTGCACCACTTCCCATCATGCATTTGGGCAGAACAGTTAAGTCGCTTCAGTAGCATTTACTGAAAGCTCAACAAATACACTAGATGGTAATATTTAGTCACAATATACAAACTCACATTTATCCTTTAAGAATTACAAGTCTTTCTATCTGTGGGCCCCTTTCACAGAAAGAATGTTAATAATGTTAATGTCATCTTGTGGATTTATCCATCCATCCATCCATTATCTTCCGCTTGTTCCGGGGTCGGGTCGCGGGGGCAGCAGCTTTAACAGGGAAGCCCAGACTTCCCTCTCCCCAGCCACTTCAACCAGCTCCTCCGGCGGGATCCCAAGGCGTTCCCAGGCCAGCCGAGAGACACAGTCTCTCCAGCGTGTCCTGGGTCGTCCCCGGGGCCTCCCGCCGGTGGGACATGCCCGGAACACCTCTCCAGGGAGGCGTCCGGGAGGCATCCGAACCAGATGCCCGAGCCACCTCAGGTGGCTCCTCTCTACGCGGAGGAGTAGCGGCTCGACGCCGAGTCCCTCCCGGATGACCGAGCTTCTCACCCTATCTCTAAGGGAGAGCCCGGACACCCTGCGGAGGAAACTCATTTCGGCCGCTTGTATCCGGGATCTTGTTCTTTCGGTCACGACCCAAAGCTCGTGACCATAGGTGAGGGTAGGAACGTAGATCGACTGGTAAATCGAGAGCTTTGCCTTTCGGCTCAGCTCCTTCTTCACCACTACGGACCGGTGCAGCGTCCGCATTACTGCAGACGCCGCACCGATTCGCCTGTCGATCTCCCGCTCCCTCCTACCGTCACTCGTGAACAAGACCCCAAGATACTTGAACTCCTCCACTTGGGGCAGGATCTCATCCCCGACCCGGAGAGGGCACTCCACCCTTTTCCGAAATCTTGTGGATTTATTGTTATAATAAACAAATACACTACATATGTACAGTATGTTGAATGTATATATCTGTCTTGTCTTATCTTTCCATTCCAACAATAATTTACAGAAAAATATGGCATATTTGAGAGATGGTTTGAATTGCAATGAATTACGATTAATTAATTTTTAAGCTGTGATTAACTCGATTAAAATTTTTAATCGTTTGACAGCCCTAGTTAAATGTACACCTTATGCCTAATATATACATAACACAATAAAACAGAATTGTTGTGGAACTCAAAATGTTGACTGGACAGTTACGGACTATGCACATTAAATCATTAGTAACATCAAATATTACACAATACACCAAAGTATATCAGTAGACGTGTCCTTAAGTCTTTCTGACAGTTTTCCCCTGACCTTTTTACTGCAATAATATAATGAAATCCTGAAATTATGGCTTTTAGTTTTGGCCACCCCACGATTTTAAAAATTTCTGGAGGCGCCACTGCTACAAAGTTCCTTGATCACATCTCAATTGTCGTACATTGTCACCGACTGCCATGAATGTGCATAAAGCATTGATGAAGGCATCTGTAGTGAGATCGTCGAGCATTTCTTTGTGTATTGCTCTGGAATGCATACAAGTGAAGATCAGCCCATACAGTATTTCTTAAAGTGTATGAAAACACCTGGGGAAATGCTAATATCCCATCATTTATCCATAAACGCATGCCTTTGGATTCATATCATGCCACTTCGTGTAATTACACACATCGCAACACCAAGAAAATGATAGAAATTTGGATTGATTGTCAAGCTAAAACGACCAGAGCCCAAAATCCCGGAAATCTAGCATATTGTGTGCGTGACGTCACAACAAGGAAACACTCGGCTCAGTGCTTCGTACTGAATGGCGGCGATGATGGCGGACAATTTTGTTTCTAGTTGCAGCGACGAATCCGACGTAACGAACGTTCTTCTAATGGTGACGAGGAGAGTTATGAACCTTTGGTGTTTTGGGTTATCAATTTGAGCCCAAACGAAAGCCAGTGCAGCCTAATGAAATGATCATTGAGGGGAGCAATCACACTGATGAAACACCGGCAACAGATCGTGTGGGAAACACCGAATGGTTTGTTTTGCATTTCTCTTTTGTGAAGCTTATACACCGTGACCGCAAAATAAAATAATGTATAGAATAATTATCATTTATTGTGCAATCATAGGTTTTCGCACTGCCAACAGACACAAATATGAATGGGATTAGAGGATTTGTTGTCTATATTTTACGAGCGATAATTTATACATGTGTCCAGTCCTATATCCAATGCGTGATATGTTTTTTATTATAAAAGTTTACTCACTTTGGCCGCAATTATCTCGTTGACAAGCAACGATGGCACTAAGCCTGTCGCAATATGCAATAATTCCATTTATCGCGCGATATATAAAAATGAAGGCGGTAACTTTTCCGCTGCGATTTATCGCCTCGCGTGCACGTGTGTGTGCGCGTGCGGGAGACGGGCTGTTAAAAGTTCGTTACCAACTGCGCAAAATGCATCTTCGTTCCAGGTCCGCCAAAAACTAGCGCCGGAGCCAATTGTTCCCATTATATCCTATTGTTCAACGTATACCGGCCGCGTCAGTGCTCCGGAGTGGCTGTGGACAATCTATGGCGCGCCGGTGTTGTTGACGTGTGGGCGCTCCCGTCAGGAGTGACATTTCACGCGGGGCGGCTATTTTTCGGCACAACGCTGGATATTTACAACGAAGTCCGCCAAAACATTGTTACCGACTTGGCTGCTACGAATAACCTCACTTTGACAACGAACAGCTGAATGAAATTAAGAGCGCTGTGCTTCAAACTCGTCCTGTATATGAAAGCCCTCATATGCTGGTGTTGTGTAGTAATGAGCAGACGTGACTTCAGCGGCGCTTGCTAACTTTTTTAATGCGCGGTTGCGCGCACACACTAGATATCATGAAATGGCAAACTAGATGTGCTATTTCCCATGCCATTCGCTACGTGAGCCCAGAGTGATTATGGGACATGTAGTCCATATACTACATCGATGAATTCTAAACTGTCATTTGTCACATGAGGTTAAGAAGGCCAAATCAATCCATACCAGTGACTATAGATAATGTTGCAAATATTGTTAATTCAGTACGTGACACAAATGGATTCGGACCATAAATAGGATGTCTTGCTAAACCTAGCTACTAAGAGAGCTGTAGCAATCAACGGTGTGCCCTGCCTCACTTTACAAACAGTAAAGATTGTTTTCAGCACTTTTATACAATTTTTTTTCATATCAGTAAGAAGTAAGCACATAAATATTATGCACTAAAATGCATGTTTATATGATGGCAATTTAAGTTTTGCTCTTTAGCAAACAAAAAACAAAAAAACAAAAAATACAATTGTTATATTTTTTTTTACAGAGCATTAAATGTATTGAATTGGATCAAAAATTGTGTCCCTCGTATCAAAATTCGTACCGAACCATGACTTAACTGTATCATTGCATCCCTATGGAACACCATTGCAGAAGCTATGACGGGAAAAGTTTTCATTTTTCTAAATCCTGAAGTTGTTAAGGGCAATTTTTTTTTTTAAACACATTTTATTTATTCTGTGTTTCTGTGCGGTATCAATATTGTTGTTTTTTACTTAAGTGGTATGGTCAATTGTTTTTAGTTGTGATTTCTTAAAAAGTATATTTGAATTTAAGAGTAAATATCGTGTTTAAATGGGTGTACTTCATCTATTAATATATACTGTATTCGCACTGTGTTATTGTAAATTGGTTTAAAAAATTGGGGGGGGGGGGGGCGCAATAATATCGCATATCGCAATAATTTATGAGAATAATTATCGCACACTAAAATTTGTTATCGCGACAGGCCTAGATGGCACCTGCCTCGACCTTTTGTTTCCTGGCTCTGACGTCAAAGCCCCATTCGGCTGTTTCCGGAACACTTTCGGAAATGTTCATAATTTTCTATCTATTTTCGATAATTGGTCATGAATGTGATTTATTTTTTTTGTTAACTTTATTAATATTTGTTATCTTGCCAAATAACGGTTCTATTGATATCTCACAGCCCCTTAGTATTATCATTCTCTTTAAGTTCCCTTCTGGCTTCTTTCACATAGAAAGGGCCAAAACAGTCTGTGTCGCAGTAGGTAAATGGAGGTGTCATTTCCATCCTATCTTCAGGTGAATCGGGCACTTAGGGATCTTGAGTTTTTCGTCTGCACTCTCTGGAGGTGATGCACTCACTAGTAGACATAGATATCAGAGGCAACTGCGCTGCTACCACCGTTAATCTAGATTCTGGTGGACTGTAACTCACTAACAGTCATTTGAGTGGCGACTGCTCTAAGAATGTGAGGGAAGATCAGCTTCCCCCAAAGTGTCAAAAAATAAGTGATCAAATGTGTACTGTTGTGTGTACATGTCATTGATTAAATATGTGCTACAACACGCTGAACCTTTGTTCAGAATTATTTTATCACTGGTTACAATGTGGCTTGCTTTTCATTCATTCGCGCAGCTTCACAGTCCTTTAAACAGTGTGGATGATGTGCTGTCTCGAGAGTTGAGAGTGCATTGTTATGCTAAAGTTAAACCAAACGAGTCATTGGCTAAAGGCTGGGTTTATCCCGCCCATCGGACGTTGTGCGTCTCTGAGGGTCTATGGGCAGTGAGCGGGGCTCAGCTGACCCGGACGTCCTGCTTCTTTGCAGGATGATTGGATGATCTGTCTGAGACTGAATCCCTTTTTGATTGACAGTTAAATGAGCAAATCAGAGATTTTGCTGTAATAACATTCCACGAGAGGCATTTTTCAATTTTCATTCCGTTGTTCTGAGTTGAACTGGAGACTTTCATAATCATCCTAGCAAAAACGACTCGCGAAAAATTGAGCCTCTATTTCTGGTGTTTTTTTTTTATTTTTTTTTTTTTTATTGTAGCTGCTTGTGTTTGGAGACTTGACTTCTGGCACTCTAGTTTCTTTCCCTGTCTAGCAGCAGGTGCCGCTGAGCCCCTCCACTGTCACAAATTACTCACAGGCAGACACACTTTGAGCTTACCCTCAATGAAAGACCAGCATTCACCACTGAGTTATTCCCCTTCCTTGATGTTGCACCTTCTCGAGGAAATGTTTAATAAGTATAGAGGACATGTGGCTTTTCTTGGATATGCTGACGGGTTGCTAGATGTGTGGGTGGGGACTGGATCTTGTTAAGCGTCCTACAATCTTAGAGCCTATTCACACCAAGAAAGGCCAGATTTCTCTTTCTTTGGTCCACACCAAAAAACGTTGGGTCCGTGTTTTTTTTTTTAATGCAGTCCCGTTTGAGATTGCAATTTCAGCAAGCAAGCAGAGCGACCCAGGATTTTACAACAAACATATTAATGTGCATTTAACCAATGGACAAAACGGTCGGGGAGGTGTAACACGGTAAAATAAGGAAGTTAACAATCGGGGAGTTCCAGAGTACTGCAAACATGCTCATAATCATTTGTTTTATCCAATTGCAAGTGTTTGTGGGAAATTTGGAGCACCAGAGGCCTTGATTCTACTTTCATTTTACAATGACAGTAGAAATTCCGCTCCTCATTGCTCCACGTCGAACCCACGTACTGCTAACCACAGACTGTGATTCTGACCAAACAACATTTCCACGCTACAGAAGCGTGTTACATGGAAAAATGTATGTTATTTCAGCTATAGTCCGGACCAAGGTGCGGTTGCTTTAACACCTGTAGCTAACCACAACACTGTCCACTTGGATGCGAAATGAGACAACCTCTCCAGCAAGGTCTCAGATCGCCTGTTTGGTCCACACCAGAGTTTGCTGGTTTGTATTCACAACAGCCAAAAAGGTGCGCACCACGAACTTTTTTGGTGTAGACCAGCCAAACAGGGCAGGTGTGAAAACGCCCTTAAATACACAATTTTGATCTGGAAAGGGATTTAGCTTGTAAAGCTTGCTTGTTTTGTCACTGGGTTTTATTTCCTTGAACTCTTGATTCCATGACAGATAACTTTTTCTTTGGCAATTTTGATAGTGAAATACTGCCTCTTTTCTTTCTTCAACACTTGTTTTTTCACTTGTTTTAAGAGTGAGGCCTTTAATCTGCCTAACTTGGCATTTGAGATAAGATGTAGCTTTGATTACTCTGTTCCAATATGAAAACTCGAACAAATGATCAATGAATGCTCTCTCTTCTTTAATTTTAGTGTTAAGCACTTGGATATTTTAACTGCTCTGGGTTGTTGTCAATAATCTCTACCACTTTGATGTCAGTAGCGGGTAGGTCCTTGTCCCACAAAAAAGTTGGTCCAGTAAACCAGTTGGATGCAACAAGCTGCTTTGCCCTAAGTCCCCTTGACGCATGGTCTACCGGGTTATCGTTGGACTTAACATACTAACAGGCATGAAAATGGATCAGGGGTTAAAAAGGTGAGAAAGGTGTGGAGGAAATATGTTTCGGTGGAGCTGTCCCAAACGACTAATTTTCTCCCGATTAGTCAGCCGACTATTTTTACGGTTAGTCGACTGACTAATATATATATATATATATATATATATATATATATATATATATATATATATATATATATATATATATATATATATATATATATATATATATATATATGCTGTCAAAATTATCGCGTTAACGAGCGGTAATTAATTTTTTAAATTAATCCCGTTAAAATATTTGACGCAATTAACGCACAAATGCCCCGCTCAAACAGATTAGAATGACAGCAGAGTGAAAGGTGTACTTGTTGTGATTTTCGGAGTTTTGCCGCCCTCTGCTGGCGCTTGGGTGCGACTGATTTTATAGGCTTCTGCACCCATGAGCATTGTGTAAGTAATTTTTGACATCAACAATGGCGTGCTACTAGTTTATTTTTTGATAGAAAATTTTACTAATTTTATTAAAACGAAAACATGAAGAGGGGTTTTAATATAAAATTTCTATAACTTGTACTAACATTTATCTTTTAAGAACTACAAGTCTTTCTATCCATGGATCGCTTTAACAGAATGTTAATAATGGTAATGCCATCTTGTTGATTCATTGTTATAATAAAGAAATACAGTACTTATGTACTGTACGTTGAATGTATATATCCATCTTGTGTCTTATCTTTCCATTCCAACAATAATTTACAGAAAAACATGGCATATTTTATAGAAGGTTTGAATTGCGATTAATTTCGATTAATTATGATTAATTAATTTTTAAGCTATAATTAACTCGATTAAAAATTTTATTCTTTTGACACCCCTAATATATATATACAGTACTGTGCAAACGTTTTAGGCAGGACACCTGCCTAAAACCTTTGCACAGTACTGTATTTTTTTTTTTTAATTATTAAATTTATTAGGATCATGGAAGCTTCCACTTGGTGAAAATATATACATACAGTATATCCTGTATATACATAATATAATAAAAATATACAGTACTGTGCAAAACTTTTAGGAAGGTGTCCTGCCTAAAACTTTTGCACAGTACTGTATATATATATATATATATATATATATATATATATATATATATTTTTTTTTTTTTTTTTTCAACGATATTGGAAAAAACTATCATTGCGATTTTTGAGGAGAAAAAAAGGGAGGGAGAAAAACAGTTTAGTCGCTCTGCCTAGCAGGAGGGAGAGTGAGACGCTGTGGCGCTGTACAAGCATGAAGCAGAAAACATGAATAATGTTGTTTTTAAATAAAAACCCGATCTTTTTCACCCGATTCCGATGCAATGATAAATGGCGCCATCGGCCCTAATTTATATAACGCAGTTTAATACAGGATCTGCACACTTGCTGCGTTTATGAAGTAAAACAAAAGTTGAAATGTTGAAATTAAAAAAAAACAAAAAAACAATTGCATGTCCTGCGATGTGACTATTGCGCATGCGCACATTGCGATGGCGATGTTCAAGCTTAGCTGATAGCATTTACTAGTGCGAAAAAGGGGAATGTAAACAGATTCAGAACACTGACTTCGCCTTTCCAACATTATTCAAAACAATTCTTGAAAAAAAAAATCCAGCATTATTATTATTGTAGTATACCACTATATATAATAATATTATATATATAATAATATATATAATAATATTATAATAATTATAATATTCATTGCCATTCATCTTTTTTAAAAAGGGTGTCATTTTAAAGCAATTTTTAGAGTAGAATCGGAATTCTTTAGTATTATAGTATTTACATTTTATAGTATTAATCCCACATACTTCAGAATTAATTCCAGAAATCTTTAATCTTTCATTTATATGACGAACGTGACATGCTTTTATTTTGAAATGTTCCCCGGAAATACGTTCGCTAAACCGCTAACAACTTGTCACTCTGCAAAAAGCACTTTTCGTCTTTGCTTGTGGTGTCACCAATAGATTTTTTTTTTTTTTTTTTCATTTTTTCGTTTGCAAATGCTGTCAACCAGCGATTTTTCATGTTTGAACTGTCACCTTTTAACCGCAAATTTGCGTTATGGATAACACTGACAAAGTTTTATAACAGGCTAAAGTAGGTCGTCTTTTGTTCGCCATTAGTGTCGATGTAGCAATGCTAACGTTTACAGTGTTTAATATAGATTTGTTTCCTTATTTTGTATGTGTGAACTGTAATTTGACGGCGTGTTGATGATCAATAAACATCTGGATACAACAACTGCAGTCTCACATGTCATCTACACGCACGCACAAACGTATGCAAGCACGCACGCTCGCATGCGGTGATAAAACGCGGCCTTGAAAATTACCGCCCTCATTTTTATTTATCTTGCGATAAATTGACTCATTGCATATCGCGACAGGCTTAGCAACTTCAATTAAACGTCCTTAATTACTTAGATGTCCTTACGAACCCCCCCAAAACTTTTCTCCTCGGATCTACAAAATTCACATGTCACCCTTTTTGACTTCAAAACGGCGAATTTCGCCGAAAGGTGAGTGATTTTCATGCCTGTACTAAGAAGACCATTGAGTCTTTCCAAAACTATCCTTGGAGATTCTCAATGTTGAGTTTGTTCCTGAGCATGAGACTCATTCTTGCCACGACCATTGCTGCGGATAACTCCAGCCGAGGTATAGTGGCTACTTTGGTAGTCACAACACATGCCTTGCCCATGACCAGGGAGTAATAAACCTCACCATTAGTGCATATCACTTTGAGATAACTACACTCTCTATATCAGCGGTCTCAAACCGACTCCACAAAGGGCCGCAGTGGGTCCTGGTTTTTGTTCCAACAGATCCAGCACAAACAGTTCAACCAATGAGGTTTCTACTAACATAAGCAGCACCTGATTGCAATCAACTGATTACACTTGTAAGAAACCAGATTGGTGAAAAGGTATTTGTCTCGTTTGGTTGGAATGAAATCCAGTACCCCCTGCGGCCCTTTGAGGACCGGTTTGAGACCACTGCTCTATATCCTATGACCCTTGCATTTTAGAAAAGGTGCAGCTCATACTTACCTCCAAGAAATGCTCTGGGATGAATCACTTTTTGATCTTGACTCGCCATAAGTTTTGTAGATCTTGTACCCACTTTTTCCACCGAGTTTGTAGGTCTTCAGAGAGAAACTCATCCCAACTAATGTTCTCTCAGCATATTTGCTGTAGGATCTGTCTCCCTAACAAGACGAAAGGGGCCACAAACCCCAAGGGTTCGACAGAAGCAGCAGTGCATACAACTTCTTTTCTAGTCAATAGGTGCTCCTTGACAGCAACTCTGAACTCCGCTTTTTCTTTGATTCTTCTTGAGGTTCATGATCTTTTCTTAAGCGACCTCTGTGTAAGAATGTGGGGTGTCTTTTTGATCAGGTGTCACAGGTACAGGTCTCGGATAGATGGCCCAGTTTTAACCAGCCAGAGCACAGCCTCTCACTCTTGCTGTATTTAACTTTGTATTCGACTGACTCTTCTAAGAATTTGCGACATTTATTTATGGTATGCCCAAATTTCCTACAAAACATCCATGAGAATGTCTTATTTTCACTCAAGTTGGTCATAAAGACGTTAGAACAGGGGTGTCCAAACCAGTCTCAAGAGCAGCCGTGGGTCCTGGTTTTTGTTCCTATCAATCGAGCACAGACAGTTTATCAAATGAGGTTTCTGCCTAAAAAAGCAGCACCTGACAGTTATATACTGATAACACCTGTAAAACACCAGATTGGTATAAAAAGGTGTTTTTGTGTTTTGTTGCAATGAAATCCAGCACCCACTGCGGCCCTATGTGGAATAGTTTGGAAAACCCTGCTTTAAAAACTACCAACCATTTCTTGTGCCTTTTTTTGTTCTGATATTTTAGCTTTTCTTTCTTAGGTTCACCTTGACGTATTGCTTGATAAGGTGGAATAGGATTACATGCTATGCTTGCTTCCATTGATAAATATGTGACAAAGTAGTTGAAGTTTAGGAACTTGTCCAACTCCAATTGATGTTCAGTGGCTTTACTCTTCCATCTGGTGCACAACCAATCTGGAAGTTTGGCAGTGAGTTTCTGATTCTCAATTCTTGTAATAGTCGAGTCACAACTACCCAAGAAGCCCACAAATTTCCCCAACTCAACACTGTCCCTTGACGTGATCTTGGGCCAAGAATGTAGCCTATCTCAGAAGGCCTAGGCAATGACAAAAATTTTGCCGTATTGCTTGTGTAGCAGGTCTTTTGCTGCTTGAAATGAATCCTCAGAGTCAGTCATAAAGTAGCCTTCTGTGGCTTCCTTAGCTCCGCCTCCAACATATTTGCGAAGGACGACTCTTCCTCTTAATTAGTGTCTTAAAGAATGACTTCCAGTGTCTGAATTTAAGTGGATCCCCAGTATAAATCTATCTACAGTATATCCGGGTCCCCCCAGGATTGATAAATCTAAATTCAAGACTTTTAAGACCTTTTTTAATGCCATTTCAACTGAAAATTAATATTTTTCTCGCACCCATTATTTAGATAATATTGAATCATATTAAAAAAATAAAGCACTGAACATCAAATTTAACCTCAATTACTAAGTGTGTTTGACAAAAGAATGCACATTTACTGAAGATACAATTAAAACACATTTAAATATAAGGTCTTTCAGATTTTTTTTCCCAGGATAAAATGGATTTTACACTATTTTTGTAAAGCAACTTCAGAAATTACATTTGCAATACAACAGGTTTCCCTTTTAAGAGGACCTAGTCAAGGTGGTAGGTTGGTGATTGTCAAGTTGGTCACCTTAACTGTAAAGTGCTTGGGAAAATCTTGCAATTGGCAGTGAAAGTTTAAAAAACAGCCACTAAATGGCAGTAGTTTACCATTAATTACCACAAAATAAAAAAGCTACACATGACCATTTCCCTTGGTAATAGTTTTTTTCTAATCACATTACAAAAAGTATACAAAACACATGTTAATCCTTTGTTAGCTATTGAAGACATTTCTTTTAATCAGATAGTAAAAATCCATACTCCTATTCAATCAAGAAAAACATTTAAATATACCAGGAGGTGTTTTACTATCACCTACATTATAATTTGCCTATCACCATGCCATGTTATTCAGATCAACGTTACCCCGCACTCGTTCCAAAAATAATGTCAACCGTGTTGTGTATCTGAGGGTGATGGTGGATCTACAGCTCCGGTTTATCTATGCTAAGGCTAGTGCACCTGCCAATACCCCATTAAACATGGTTAACTCTTGAGTTAAAACTACGAAATTCACATTCATTCGAAAGGCAAACCGTGCAGAAATACATTATTGCATGTAACACATTTTAATTGGAGAAATTGGCAACTTACTTTGAAATGTTAAGCAGGTCCACTGCCTTCGCATGACCCATAAACTGCGACCCAAAGCATCTGGATCTGACTTGGTCGCCGATCCAATACCTCACATGCTGGTCCAACTGTTTGGACTTGGTTGTCTTGTTGAGGCTTTCGTCGGACATAAAAACTAAGGCATCTGAGCAGTTCCTTACGTTAGCACACAGTACTATGTGATTGCCTGCTTTTGTGATGTTGATGCTAATGATGCTAACAGCGCGCACGCACGAGGTGCATTATGATTTGTAGTGCAGTGCATCGTAAAAATTCTACGCGTCATCGTCGTTATGGATTAAAAAATTAAAAAATAGTTTAGGTTGCACTGAGATGTTCTTCAAAATTAAAACCACGGTGAAAAAATTCCAGACTTCCAGACAGCTAATTTAATACTTTTAATACCTTCAATAATGGAAAATTCAATGCAATGCTTTTTAAATACTTTTAATAACCCGCGGGTACCCTGTATATGTAAATTTCAAATATAGAGTACATGAGTATTACTTATGTCTGTTATTTGTGTTTGTTGTTTGTGTCTTGTATGTTTGTCACGAATAATTTTTGAGTCATCATTTATTTGGAGAGATACGGAGATACTTTTCACAACTGCTTAGAGAAGCAGCTGGCAGGCTGGATGGGTCGCCTCAGCCAACTACCCTATCACCAAGACAATCAAATCTAATGCCGTCGATAACTAACTCTTTAGTGTTTGGAAAGCCCCTCTCAACGCCATTTGATTGACAGACCATTCCGTTCTGTAAAAGCAACGGCAAAAGCTAAGACAATGACAAGCGAAATAGAAGAGGCAAAGGCAAAGAAAAATAATTTGATTGTTTTTTCCATTTGTTTTTCAATGACAAAAACTGCCATTGTTTTTTGTTTGTGTTTTTCAATTAAAAAATGTAAAAGTCAATGACAAAAATTGTCATTGTTTTTTTCTGTTTGGGATTTTCAATGACAAAACATACTTTTATATTTTCATTTATTTACTTCTTTTATATGTATTTTTTAATTTGTTTGTTCATTTATTCATTCATTAAAAAATGGCACTCCTGTGATTCCATATTCACCATGATGTAAAAGAAAATCAATAAAATACATTGACAACAGGAAACATGGTCACACACTTAAGAGGCACGAATGTAAAAATGAAAAAAGATAAATGTTGTCACATTTTGGAGGATGAAATCAGAGGACTGAAATTGTTTAAACTCATAATAAAACCTTTATTTTACCTTCCATTCCATCTTGGAAAAATAATTTAGCATTGCTTTCGTTTGCGTTTAGATAGCCTACTTTAACTACTTATGCTATGCCGTTGTGTTGTTTTAAAGACAGCCAGTCTTTGACAGCCCTGTTATTTACTTAGTTCGTTTGCTTTTTGCAGTTGAATCAGTATGTGAGATGATAATCTGCTATTTAAAGTTAGTTTACTTCAACGTAAGTGCATCACACGCCCCCCTTTCGAAATAATGGCTACGCCCCCGTCACCCAAAGCCAATTTCATATTAAAATGCGTGGACTATCCTTTATATCCATCAAATTCTACACTTGCAACATACAAGGATGAAACAATACCTTGTGCCTGCGCGTTCATACAACTGATCTGCACTTTTGCCAAACAGAGGACGTCGTATTCACTTCAGGTAGGTGCTGCAACGCTGCCTCCCTGTGGATGCAAGAACGTCGTACAACAGTCCAGAAGGAAACATCTGCAGAAGCATTAGTCCATCCTTGACGCTCATGCTTTAACAATTTGGTACATAGAGTATAAGTAGCACTTCAGCCAAGAACAAGCAGTTAAAACAATTATTTTTAGATCATTATTGTTGTTGTATTAAAAATGTGAAGAGGATTTTTAGGTGCATTCATTAAATAATAGCACTAGCTGTAAAGAAACTCATGATCCACATTCATTAATAACCTTGCCAACATTTAAAGGTGATCTCCCATTATTTATTCATTTTACATTATATCCACAAAATTATGATGACATTTTGTGTACAGCATGTCTGTCCTTGTGGGAAAGTGGCAGGGGAGGTTGATTTTGATCCATTACACCAGGGGTCCCCAACCGCCGGGCCGCAGACCGGTACCGGTCTGCACAGAAATAATAATTTATTAACGACTGCATTCTGGCCGAATTAACTTTGGCGTGTGCCCCTTAACACACCAATATCCCTGTCTACTCTAGATATACGTAATACCTACAGTGTCTCATGTTGTCATAGAAATCCATTGACTGGACTGCTAGCAGTACATTTTGTTTTGTATATCTATGTGCGCTTGTCCTCAATAATTATGTATGATGTAGGGCGGGAGCATCACATTTGTACCCGGAAATAATTAGCCCCAGACTAGAATGACAGAAAAACAGACGTCTTTGGACAGTTTTTTTTTTTTTTTAACAGGGAAAAGGGCACCTGAGGAGCCAGAAGATGAGCCTATTACCTCGAAGAAAACAAAATCTATGCTACTTTCCAATCACTAAGGACACACAAATTGCAAAGGAGTGGATTCCTGACCCGTATGTGAATAAACCGAGTGATTTGAGCTATCAGCTTGTAGAGATCGCAAATCACAGCGAACTTAAACGTACATTTGAGACAACAACTCTACTGAGGTTCTGGATTAAAGTCATTTCGAAATATCCTGACGTCGCTAGGAGAGCACTGAAAACTGCTACAATTTCCAACATCACATCTTTGTGAAGCGGGCTTCTCTCACCCTCCCATCTGGGGACCATCTCGTCCAACGAAACAAGCTCAGGCCTCCCGCTGATTCAGCGGGTGAGTTGTAAATTCCATACACTTAACACGACGAGGCTAAAAACAAATGTTATCTAATATTTGCCGTATTTTTCTGCCGCACATTGCGGTGTTCTGACAAATTTGGCATGCGCGTAACGTTAAAAATGACCGTGAATGCAGCAATTCCAAAGTACACACTCCTTTCTTTAAAGAAAGGAATATCAAATTATGTTTGCCATGTTGGCTGCACACAACAACTGCACACAGCTCTCTCACTTAACGACTTCGCAGTGTCGTTAAGCATTAATTTACACCATTTTCGTGTTGCACATGTATGTTTATGTAAATAGTTTTTTAGCACCTTTGGATAACATTGGGAGTCTAACAGAATATAAAAGAGGGCTTTTTTTCACCGCCACAAAAGCTTTGAGAGAAAAATTTTGTAAGGATGCAAAATTTGACAGAACACCGGTCCGTGAATAAAAGACCAGAATCACACCTGTCCATGGTGCAAAAAAGGTTGGGGACCCCTGCATTGCACACCTTTACATTTCAGTGTCCCCACCAGGTGTCGATTGGAACCAAAAAAAAAAAATGGCCCTGGCATTTCCTGGGAGCCCCCCTTGACCACGTGTGTGTTCGTATGTACAGTATATCTGACAATGACAGTTTAGACTGCCATCTACTGTAGTTTAATCCAGAAATAATTAAGTGCATATTTGAGTGATAGAAGCTAAGCACATAAAAAACGATTATTATTAGCAATGTATTTTTAATACAACATTTAACAAATATAGACTAGAAGGAAATACATGTCATTCTCCATTTAAAACTATAAATTAACCCTTAAGGTCCTGAGCCAGAATTTTCTCCAGCTAAATACAGGAAAAACAGAGGTTATCATATTGGGGCCGAAATAGGAAAGGTCAAAGATCAGCACTCACTTGGGCTCAATGTCACTGACAGCAACAAATCAAGCTAGAAATCTTGGCATAATATTTGACTAAAACCTGAACTCCGGCAGCCACTAAATCTGCCTGTTACCATCTAAAACATAGCTAGAATTAAAGGGCAATTCATCCATGTATTCATTTTTAGTAGATTGGATTATTGCAATAGCGTATTTACAGATCACAACATTAAAAAATCAGGAAACTAATCTATACTGCTGCTGCCAGTGTACTTACAATTTCAACGAAACAGGACGATATTACACCCGTCAAGAAACTGTTACACTAGCTACCTGTGAGTAAAACGACAGACTGTAAAATGTTACTGCTCGTATACAAACCACTTAAAGGCCTTGAACCAAAATACATGCTTGATTTGTTTGGGTCAAACAAATCAAACATGTATTTTGTGGTCCATATGCTTTGTTGGGGTTCCCAACAAAGCATTTAAGACTAAGGTCATCTGGAACTGGTCTGTTCAGTTGTCCAAGAATGAGAACCAAGCAGGGTGAAGCGGCATTTAGTTACAGTGGTATGGACAAGTATCTGACCCTTTGGAATTTCTCACATTTCTGCATAAAATCACTATCAAATGTAATCTGATCTTTGTCAAAATCACACAGATGTAAAAACGGTGCCTGCTTAATTAAAACCACCCAAACATTTATAGGTTTTCATATTTTAATGAGGGTGGCATGCAAACAATGACAGAAGGGGGAAAAATAAGTAAGTGAACCCTCTGCCTTAGGAGACTTAAAGAGCAATTGAAACCAATTTTTACCAAACAATTGAAGTCAGGTGTGTACCCAATCACTCAAGAGTGGTTTAAAGCTACCCTGCCCACTATAAAACCCACACATGGTAAGAGTTGTCTTGATGAGATGCATTGTCTGATGTGCATCATGGGTCGGTCAAAAGAGCTGTCTGAAGACCTTCGTTCAAGGATTATTGATTAGTATAAAGCTGGGAAAGCATACAAAACCATCTCTAATAGTGTGGATGTTCATCAATCGACAGTCAGAGAAGTTGTCTACAAATGGAGAGATTTCGGCAATGTTGCTTCTCTCCCAAGGAGTGGCTGTCCAGCAAATATGATGCCAAGAGTTCAGCGCAGAATACTCAGAGAGGTAAAAAAGAACCCCAGAGTGTCTGCTAAAGACTTACAGAAATCACTGGCACAATCAAATATCTCTGCACATATCAACTATAAGTAAAACTATGGCCAAGAATGGCGTTCATGGGAGGACTCCACGGACGAAGCCACTGCTGTCTAAAATAAAACACTGTTGCTCATTTAATGTTCGCAAAAAGGCACTTGGACATTCCACAGAAGTTTTGGCAAAATATTTTGTGGACTTGATGAAACCCAAGTTGAATTGTTTGGGAGTAACACCCCATGTCATGTGTGGAGGAAAACTGGAACAGCTCACCAACATCAACACAACATCCCCACCGTGAAGCATGGTGGAGGGAGCATCATGATTTGGGGCTGGACAACTCGAAATCAATTCAAAAGTTTATCAGGATGTTTAGCAGGAAAACCTGAGGCCGTCTGTCTGACAGTTGAAGCTAAAAAGAGGATGGACGCTGCAACAAGACAATGATCCAAAACACAGAAGTAAATCAACTTCAGAATGGTTTCAAAAGAACAAAATACACGTTCTGGAGCGGCTAAGTCAAAGTCCAGACTTGAACCCCATTGAGATGCTGTGGCATGACCTAAAGACAGCGATTCATGCAAGACATCCCAGGAATCTGACTGAACTACAGCAGTTTTGTAGAGAAGAATGGGCCAAGATTAGTCATGATCAATATGCTAGACCAGTGTTTTTGAACCTTTTCTGAGTCACGGCACGTTTTTACATTGGAGAAAATTTCGCGGCACACCACAAACCAAAATTGTTCCAAAATTACTTTCTGTATATTTATTTATAAAATAGTTTCTCAATATTTATACTAACTCAGTGTGAAACTTGAGCCTGTTAAGATGAACCCAAAGCTGATATCCTGGCAGGAATCTTCATCACAAGCTCTCAGTCTGTTTTTAGTTTTTATAGCAGTTCGGCTTGAAAAGCTCAGAATTATCAGACAGGGGGACTTTTGCAATGTCATTAACCCAGTGCTTCTCAATTATTTTCTGGTACGCCCCCCCAAGGAAGACGTAAATGTTTCGCGCCCCCCCAAACTCTCTGCCGCCACTGTAAATAGTATCATTTGTCTATAAAATTACTATTATAAATATGCATCTGCCTAACATTGTGTCCTTTTTTTCTAACTAAGAAAAAAAGTAACATAGATCAACTTATAATAAAGTATAACTTTATTAACATTGTTTTGTTTGTAACAGAGAAGACTTGACGTGCATCAATTTGCCTGAATTTAAAAAAAAGTCACATCCAAACTGTAAAAATACACTCAAGGTACATTTTTGACCATTTGATACAGAAAAATAACGTAATAAAATAAGTAATAACTAATTAAAACTGATTAGAAACATTCACTCATGAGGATGATATGCCAAAAAATTTGACCGAAAAAACAAAACTCAATGAAAGAAAAAAAGAGTTTTTATTTTTGCTGCTCACAGTATTTACCTCCTTTGCAATGGTGTGGAGTTATTTTGCAATGAGCATGCTAACATTGCTCACTGGTTTACTGATATAACACTGACAAAGCAGGACGATTGTTCGCTATATTCGGCACGTTTTCACTGAAAAACAATCAAGCGGTTTATCAATGAGATTGGGGTCTAATGTCTTTAAGTGGCGTCTTAATTGATTTGGCTTCTGGCTGTCCGCTATAATTATTTTTAGACACAGTAAACAGTGGTCTTTCCTCATCACCCACTGTATTAAAAGTCAAAGCTAAAAGGCAAACTGCACGAAAAAAGCACATTCTCGGCGGCCGAGGTAGAAGCGCAGGTGAGGGCGGTCGTCGTGACTATCCCAAGCCGGAAATGGCACTTCTCGGGCGGCGACGTGAGAACCGGACAAGACAGTGGGTCGCTGCGTGAGTGAGTCCGGTCGGAAAACGGCTTTCGAAAACGGCGGCGGCACACTGATCTTCATATCTGTTTTCTGTTTGTGCTGAGTGCTCTTCCTTAGTTCAAAAATACTGCGCGCACTCTGAAAATGAGAGCGCCACTGCCACCCACTGAGTGGATGTGCAAGTGCACTTTATTCCAGTACGGCGCAAAAAAAAAAAAAAAAAAAAAAACAAAAGCATCTTCCCCGAGGTCACATGCGCCCCCCCTGGTATCGCTCTGCGCCCCCCCAGGGGGGCGCGCCCCACTATTTGAGAAGTACTGCATTAACCGCATCAGGGCCGAGCAGCTTGCTGACAATAGCTTTGCAGGCAGGTAGTAAAAAGGTCTCTGCCACAGTGTGGGACTTTGGATTTAGCAACAGGTTCAGCAGCAAGGTAACTGGCTTTGGGGGCCCTCTCATTTACCTTTGTAGCTTTTCACAAAAAAATTGCCTGTTTCTCTGTGTTTTCACAAAGGCGAACAAAATAGTCCATCGACTTGTTTTGAAGCGACGGGTGTTTCGTTTGGGGATGACATTTAGGATAGCTGCTCGTGTCACGTGTTTTGAAGCGACGGGTGTTTCGTTTGGGGATGACATTTAGGATAGCTGCTCGTGTCACGTGTTTTGAAGCGACGGGTGTTTCGTTTGGGGATGACATTTAGGATAACTGCTCGTGTCGCGTTCAAGAACTGCTCAGATTTCTAGCCGTCAGCCACCTTGCTGCCCTTGACAATGTGTTGGAATAAAACACAGGGGTATGATTGACTGTCGTCACATATGGGTAAAATGGAAAGGACACTTTCGTGAACTCTTGACGAGTCTAATCAAATGATGTACAGTGAACGTGCTAGGGTCCACATTGTCGCGGACTGCAAGGTAACTGATGGCTAGGAAGCCGAGCAGTTATTGAAGGCGACAAGAGCAATACCTCGCTCATCTGCACACGACCGCAACTTTCTACCTCCTCCTTCCTACTCCAACTACGCCCGATGACGTAAAAAAAAAAAAAAAAAATACAATAAAAATGCGATAGGCTATTGGATAATTTCTCACGGCACACTAGTGTGCCGCAGCACACCGGTTGAAAAACACTGTGCTAGACTGATCTGCAGCTACAGGAAGCGTCTGGTTGAAGTTATTGCTGCCAAAGGGGGGCCAAAAAATATTAAATGTGATGGTTCACTTATTTTTTCCCCCTTCTGTCATTGTTTGCATACTACCCTCATTAAAATATGTAAACCTATAACTGTTTGGGTGGTTTTAGTTAAAGTAGACACTGTTTTTCATCTGTGTGATTTTGACAAAGATCGGATCACATTTGATGGTGATTTTATGCAGAAATGTGAGAAATTCCAAACGGTTCAGATACTTTTGTCATAACACTGTATGCTTCTTATCCCTTGAACAAATTACCTGAAGGTCTGACGTGTGCTCAGTTAGTTCATTTAAATTGGGGCCAAAAATGCTAGTTTACTACAGCGCTTTCCCTTTTGTCCAAATTCTAAGCTATATGACTTTTGCTTTTCATCCATTTATTGGTTTTATTTGTATTGCAATTTTTTTTAACTGCCCAAGTAAATCTGACTTATGCCTCATTTTCTCAATTGTATCCTGATTTTAATGTGATATAAAGCTTTAGATTACTGTTAAATTGTGCAATACAAATAAAGTTGCTTTGTCATGTAAAGCATGAGCTGCATCGTGTTATTTAAATATGATTGTTTGATACCACTTTTGTATGGACAGTACTGACCTCTATCAATCTAACCAGTAACATTTCTAATTCAAAACTAACAGAAAAATTGTGAGAGGAGAGCTGTTTCCAATGTTTTGGTTAACTTGTATTGCTACCAAATTGCGATTCTCATCGGAAGAAATACCCACCCCTATAACCCAGTATTAAACATTGGCCACACATAAAAGGCTATCTTTGGAATTCGTGATTCAGGACTCTTTACTCCTTTTCTTCCCACATCAGGACATAACTTTTCAGCTCCGCTTCCATGCCATGGCACCTTGTGTCTTGGTCGTCGAAGAGTTTGATTGAGTCATCTCTCGCACCTTAGTAGATTTCCGCTGTTGGCTGTTGCTCCGTTCTCTACCACAGATCCACGATAATGTCGATGCTGTTGCTGATTGTGCTGGGCCAGTATATTATATACTTATTATATATATATACACTTATAATATACCATTATATAAAATAGGATTAATCTCAGACAGATTCTGATGAATGTCTGGAATTTTCCCAGGGTGGTGACGGTTGTTCTAATCCATATTTAATGAGGCTTCACTGTGACATTTGATTTTGGTAAGGTGAACTCTGGAGGTCAAGAGAAATCTCTCATCTCATTCTGTAGAAAGCCAGCCTTGCCTTAAAGATGAGAACTTGAACATCTGCATTTCCAAGTTCCAAGATGTTCTTATCATTTAATCACGTTTTCAAACATATCAAATAAAGGTGTTTGTACTTCATGTTTTTTTTCCCCCGTTTGAGGTCGATCTTGATGTATAAATTATATTTAAAATTATTTTTTCCCCGGCACACCACAACAAAAATCAACAACTGGATTTTATTTCAGATGAATATATTTGTTAAATTTCAGCCAAAATAGCCTACATAGTAAGCAAAGCAAAGTCTACTTTCGCATCCATGCGAGAACCACCACAGGGTACTGTCCAACAGTTTGTGAAGAAACTGACATGTCTATTTGAAAAGTTCGTCAAGGAACAGCCGGAATTTAAAATTGATCGTGCCAGTTTATGATGCCAGGCCCCATTTTCCTTCATTTCTTAGCCGTTTCAAATTATGACAGCACTGCCTTTGTGTTGATAGCAGTCAAGTTGTCTGCACTCGCAGACCTGCGCAAAGAAGATTTGTTCAGATCCTTGTTCTGGTCCTCACAAAGCCTGGAGATGGCCTGAAGACAAGATTGCAAGTTTGTAAGTGTCCGAGTAACTACAAGAGAAGAATGTGATGAGGTCCTTCCGAGTACTTACCTCCAGCTTTTTGGCCTGTTTGTTGCTGAGCGGTTCCAGTGGGAAACCAAAGTTGTTGTCATCAGCCAACGAGCGCAAGTCAAAGTAGTATTTGGCGTAGACACTAGCCGGGACATTGATGTTGAACTGGAGCAACTCAAGGAAGTTTCGCTCCATCTCATTCCTGAAAAACCAAAGGGAATCATCAGAGATTGTGTCAGATCAGCTGTAAGATTTACAAGCAACACTCACACGTCTTCTACAGTGATGTCTTTAAGGATCTGGCAGTAGTCAACGTTCCATACTGCTTGGTCATCCCAGACTTTAGAGGCCAGCAGTATGGCACCTAGGACGATGCGCTTCCAGTTAGAAGGACAGATGTCCATCTCTGCATAAGTTAGCAGTCTCTCCAGGTACACCTGTGAGATAAATATTATTTACCTCCTCAAGAGCTAAAGATATTCTTAGGAGGGACAGATCTATGCTAAACGAAGTCAGCTCCTATATAGTGAAATCATTAACACACAAGATCAAGATATATTTCCTTCATCTTGGAACACTGCTATTGTAAAGCCAGTGTTTAAAGGTGTGGACTTCAATCAGCAAACACAAAATAAAACGTTTATTTCCGTACAAATACTAGGCAGTACAATTGGATTAAAAGCTTAATTTTGAACCTCTTTTAAATTAAGAAGATAATTCAGGTTAAAATGAACTGTTTTGCTTTATATGTAAAGTGCATTGATATAACTGTTGTAAATTGGTGCTACATGCTGTAGACAAAACTGATCTTCATTTCAATCATGGTGCTAACATGAACTCACCAGTGTCACGATGGCACACTCAGCAGTAAGCTGTGCAGAGCTGAACAGAGTGCGTATGAAGCGGTAAATGAGCCTGTGCTCGGGGTTCACAGCATAGTAATCATCTGCAACCTTCTCATGCTACGGAGACAACAGGAGTCAGCCATGAGCCAGAAGAGCCAAGAAAATTGAAATGATTTCAACTCACCGAGAGTGGGTGTTTCTTCTCATCAAATATGTCCAGTGAGCGACTGGAATCTCTATAATGGCCAAAAATTGTAAAATTGAAGGTGAGCTGTGCATAATTTATTTGTTGTATCCATAACATTCAACAATAATATTTACAAGAGATCCTTTAGTATTTAGACTCAGACATTTAACAGTAAAAACAGACATGCGCACAATTTGACCCTCAGCAAGTTTTGCAGAGGGCCTAAAGTTTACCTGTAGAGGTTTACTCTTAATTTTGACCTGAAAGCTAAATCCAGTACCACTAGGTGCTATTTTTTGAAATTGCTATCTGAAAGATGATGCCGTGAATACCCAGAGGTGGGTAAAATAGCCAAAAATTTTACTCAAGTAAGAGTAGCGTTACTTCAAAATAATATTATTCAAGTAAAAGTAAAATTAGTGATCCAAAAAATGTACTCAAGTACAAGTAAACAAGTATTTGGTGAAAAGAATACTCAAGTAATGAGTAACATTGTGAGTAACTGCTTAAATTTTTTGGGATTTTTTTTTTTTTTAATCTCAAAACCAAGTTATCTAAATGAGCTGTTATTATAAGAATACTGTACAATAACTCATTACATAACCACATTAAGCCAAAGAAATACAAAAAAGGGGGAAAAAAATCATTGGATGAATAATATTCCATTTCAAAGAGCATGAGTGCCGTCAAGTGGAGAAAATAGTTCCTGGTTTGAATAGTTCCTTCAGTTACTACTATGAAATGAAAAGGATTATATCTTCATTTTTCCCTGGTCAATTGGTGCCAAATAAAAACTGGGAGAGAGGTTTAAATCCGTGCTTTTGAGTCATATTGAGGGAAGTGCTCTATTTCAAATACCGTATTTTTCGGACTAAAAGTCGCACCTGAGTATAAGTCACACCAGCCCAAAAACTGCGCAATGAAGAGGAAAAAAGAACATATAAGTCGCACCGGAATATAAGTCGCATTTTGGGGGGGAAATTTACTTGATAAAATCCAACACATAGAACAGATATGCCATCATGAAAGGCTATTTAAAATAAAAATAAAATAGAGAACAACATGCTGAATAAGTGTACGGTACGATGTTACATGATGCATGAACAACGAAATGCGAACGTGGCCGGCATGTTAATGTAACACAGCGATGAAGAGTTATTCAGATAACTATAGCATAAAGAACATGCTAAAAAGTTTACCAAACCATCAGTGTCACTCCAAAACACCAAAATAACATGTGAAATTATATAATAATGTGTTAATAATTTCACACATAAGCCGCTCGACCCCCAGCCAAACTATGAAAAAAAACTTTGACGTATAGTCCGAAAAATACGGTACTTCATTTTTTTCCCCCACGTGATTGAAAAGGCTGGCGTGACCATAGAACGGCAAGCTTGTGTCTGATTGGTATAATGGAGTCATGTGATTATTGTTGTGATGTCTCATTGGTGAAGTTGGTAGAGCTACTCTTGGCATCGCTAGCAAAACAAAAAAAAAATTAATAGGTAGAATAAAGAGGAAAAATGTAACGCCTCTTGTGTAGCCCAAAGTAGCGAAGTAAGAGTAGAGTTTTTTTCTTCACAAATTTCCTCAAGTAAAAAGTATGGCTTAGTAAAACTACTATTTGAAGTACATTTTTCTCAAAAAGTTAGTCAAGTAAATGTAATGGACTACATGTAACGTGTTACTACCCACCTCTGTGACTACCTTTTAGTAAACGAGCAAGCAAAGCACTCTTACCTGTTTTTTATGTGGTAGTATATGGCCAAGGCCACACTGGAAGAGAAAAAGTACTTTAAATGGTAGGTATATATTTGGCACAGATAGAAAATGTCTTAAAGAGCATATGCCACCAGAAAAAAAGTCTTAAATGGCATTATTATGTGAATTAGAATGATATTTTGAGACGATTCGACTATATACAACAATTTAGCAAAGCGCAGATGACGAGAAATTAGTCTTTTAATCTGCCGGTTAGCCACGCCTACCATTATAGGGCTTTAGCGTCCCCAACAGGTGGATGACGTCAGCGGTAGACTGGGCTCATCGGTTTTACTATTCAGCCCATTGAGGGGGAATTGTTCAGAACGAGGAAAACACGACGAAGAGAGCCGCAAAATGTCATTGTTTCAGTCTCTCTACTCCAATATTTTTACAGGATATTCTTTTTATGCAAGTATTTTTCCCCAATAGCTATATAAATGGCTTGAGAAGGACCAGTCAGCCCGTCGAGGGGGAACTATTCACAATGAGGAAAACGCGACGAAGAGAGCGGCAAAATGTCATTGTTTCTGTCTCTTTACTTCCATATTTTTACAGGATATTCTTTTTATCCAAGTATTTTCCCCAATTGCTAAATAAATGGCATGGTCAAGACAAATAACAATCTTGTGCTAAATGGAATATGAAATAATAAAAATCCATTTATTCAAGACAACATGGCAAAATTACTACATAATGGTCAAAACTGTCGACTTCACCTTTACTGTCGCACCTCCCGAACGATATTTTATGACACCTAAATCGGACATATGTCATTTCCCTTCCCCGGCTTCGGAGAATGTAAACAAACCAGAAGGAGTGACAGCTAGCCGACATGCTAACCCGAACCGAGTGACGTTTCAAAGTCTTCAAAGCGGAAAATCAAACAAAGCTATCCTGGATTATTTGACATGACAACCCGGTTGTCGAATGTCTTAGCGGATCGGCAAACCGCCCGGCGGAGAGCAATTTACAGTTCGTTCCCCGGAGGAGGGTGGCTGGAGCTAACGCAGCTAACGTGCTGCTGCTAATGCATTAGGAGAGCTTTTTACATGCCTATCAATGATCAAACGTAAGTAGTCCTTCATTTAAAGGAAGTTTGTAGTGTTTACTTTGTAATCGCTGCATTCGCATTTGACATAATACAAAACAAGATGTTTACTCACTTCCTCGTAAGTTCAATGGTCCCACAGTAAATATCCACGGTGAATGGGAACCTTTTGAAACTCCAAAAAGGCGCATACGCCTCTCCCTCATACAGAATGATTTTTCTGCAGCCGTTTGGCTGGCGTGATGCGAAAAATAAACGTATTAATCCGCAAAATCAGCTGAATCCTTCGTCCTCATACACAACAGTACACTGTAGCGTGAAGAGGACGTCTTCTACCGTACACGTCACAGCGCCCTCCTCCTCAATGCAAGACCGAAGCCGGAAGTCACTCATTTTCCTGGCACGGGATTCATAAAACTAAATAAGTATAGCGATCGCTTCCACACACATCCAAGCGGTCCATATCATTCAGGAGCATAAAATACCGCGTGTATTATGAAATAAACATGCTTTTTCGTGTCACAGGCACTTTAAGGGCTTTTTACAGAACGTGACATTAATACGATTACATTTAAACAAGTTTTATTTGTTATAGAATTGCAACGCAATTGAATAATTTAATTTTGTCTTGTTTTTTGTAACCATGACAATGAAGTTCAGGAGATCTGAGCAATTATGATGTCACCTTTGGCATGCAATGCGATGTACCATTTAATGGTGGTCTTAAGGTTGGGCTGGCTGACAGTGCTGTCATCGAGAAAGATCGTCGAGCAGGAGCTGTACTTCCTTGTCAGAAGACCAGGGGACGTCTTGCGGAAATGATTGGAGTAAGTGTCAGTACCTGATGTGGTCACTTTGTTGAGTGGATCTTTCACAGCAAGTCATTGATCATGTGCACATTTTATACACAACCTAGTGATCACAAGAGGGCTATGGCCTATCCTAATTGATCTTAACTTCACGCTGATGTCTACAAATTAAATTTTCTAATTCATCTGACATGTTTTGTTTAAAGGGGGGGAAGAACATGTAGCCCAAGTTAACATGCAAAAATTAAACAAAAAAACAAATAGAACTGGGAGGCTTCTTGGCATAAACGTAATGACTAGTCACATATCAATCTTTCTGCCGAGTAGGTTTTGGCATAAAAACCGATGAGTAAATTATTTGAGTTAAGAAAATTTCAGAATTTTCTTAACTTCAATTGCATTATTACCCACAGACTGGTTGGAGGGGCTTTAGCGGCTATTTAAAGTTTAATAAGGCTAGCTAAGTTACATAATACGTTATCTTTGTATTTCCTCAACTATGTTGCCGGAGAGACTACAATGACATCACTTTTTCATATGATGTATAGTTATTGCAGGTGCACAAGATAATCACACTTTGTACTTATTGCTATTGTAAAGCAATGAATGTTTGATATTTGAAACAACTGTGAGAAAACAAATATTTACATTGGTCATCAAAAGTATTTAAAAGAATTAACAAAAAAATTAAAATTTCAAGGCAGACTTACATGGTTTATGTAGATGCTTTTCCTTTTCTCGCGCACTAAAATGAAAGGTGAAGAGCAGAAACCAACAGTTACATCTTTGGAGTGAATACTGAGGATTAATACTGAAAGATAAGGACTGACCATCAGTCTGAGATTTGTTGAGGAAGAGGGTGCTGGCTCTTGGGTGGTCTGATGGGTTGGTCTCTTGGGCCAGCTCTAAAAGTTAAAAGGGGATGAGTCATATACTGGTCTTTCTAAAAAAATTAGCATATTGTGATAAAGTTCATTATTTTCTGTAATGTACTGATCAACATTAGACTTTGATATATTTTAGATTCATTACACACAATTGAAGTAGTTCAAGCCTTTTATGGTTTTAATATTGATGATTTTGGCAAAAAAGTCAAGAAAAACGAAAAATCCCTATCACAATAAAATTAGCATATCATGAAAAGGTACTCTAAAGAAGCTACTAATCATCTGGATCAACAAACTAACTCAAAAACCCTGCTAAAGATTCCTCAGGCGTTTAAAACCTCCCAGCCTGGTTCATTACTCAAAACCGCAATCATGGGCAAGACTGCCGACCTGAAGGCCATCATTGACACCCTCAACCAAGAGGCAGTAAGAAATTTCTGAGCGAATGGGCTGTTCCCAGAGTGCTGTATCAAGGCACCTCAGTGGGAAGTCTGTGGGAAGGAAAAAGTGTGGCAGGAAACGCTGCATAACTGGAAGAGGTGACCGCACCCTGAGAGAGATTGTGGAGAAGGGCAGATTCCAGACCATCGGGCACCTGCAGAAACAGTGGACGGAGTCTGGAGTAGAAACATCCAGGGCCACCGTGCACAGGCGTGTGCTGGAAATGGTCTACATGTGCCGCATTCGCCAGGTCAAGCCACTTTTGAACCTGAAACAGTGGCAGAAGCGCCTGACCTGGGCTACAGAGAAGCAGAACTGGACTGTTGCTCAGTGGTCCAAAGTAAGTTTTTCAGATGAAAGCAAATTTTGCATGTCATTCGGAAATCAAGGTGCCAGAGTTTGGAGGAAGACTGGGGAGAAGGAAATGCCAAAATGCCTCATGTCCAATGTCAAGTACCCACAGTCAGTGATGGTCTGGGTGCATGTCAGCAGCTGGTGTTGGTCTACTGTGTTTTCTCAAGAGCAGGGTCAATGCAGCTAGCTATCAGATTTTGGAGCACTTCATGCTTCCATCTGCTGAAAAGCTTTATGGAGATGAAGATTTTATTTTTCAGCATGACCTGGCACCTGCTCACAGTGCCAAAACCACTGGAAAATGGTTTACTGACCATGGCATTACTGTGCTCGATTGGCCTGCCAACTATCCTGACCTGAACCCCATAGAGAATCTGTGGGATATTGCGAAGAGGAAGTTGAGAGACACCAGACCCAACACTGTGGATGAGCTTAAGGCCGCTATCAAAGCATCCTTGGCCTCCATATCACCTCAGCAGTGCCACAGGCGGATTTCCTCCATGCCACGCAGCATTTAAGCAGTCATTTCTGCAAAAGGATTCCCAACAAAGTATTGAGTGCATAGCATGATTATTTGAAGGTTGACTTTTTTTTTATTTAAAAAAACATTTTTGTATTGGTCAGAAGAAATATGCTAATTTTTTTAGATAGGGATTTCTGGTGTTTCTTGACTTTTTTGCCAAAATCATCAATATTAAAACAATAAAAGGCTTGAACTACTTCAGTTGTTTGTAATGAATCTAAAATATATGAAAGTCTAATGTTTATCAGTACTTTATAGAAAATAATGAACTTTATCACAACATGCTGATTTTTTTAGAAGGACTAGTATTATATGTACGCCCGCTTAAACATAGCTCTGCATATCATCATACATTCATTTTAGCCCCTTCACTCGCCCACCTGGGCCCACTTTACAATGTTGAAGTACAGGTAAGAGGACAGTGAGTGCTCAACTCTCACCATCAGGGAGTTCTCTGTCACTGATGTGTTGTATGTAGGTCCCAGTGTCCTCACTCACATCCTCTGTAGTAAAAGGACATTCCTCTAACTCCACTCCTTTCTCGTCGTTCTTGGGCCTCTCACTCCGAGAGATGCAGCAGGACACCGAACCACCCATAGCTTACTTTCCCACGCAGCTGACAAGGACTTTGTGTCTCCAACTTTGCAACCTTTCAGTGGGTAGGACTGTACACTATTGCATGTGTTGTCTCAATTTCCTATCCTGTGAGCTACAGGAAGTTTAAGAATGTCGAACGCAAGTACAGCGGACGTGCAATTCTCATCAACAAAAAGCGGCTTATTTTAAGAGAAGGGCGATGTAAAGTGTTTGACAAACATGCAAACAAACCAGACATGCCATGGCTAGCTGACATGCTTGTATCGTGTGCCTAGCCATTTGAGCACCTCTGCATTTGGATATTTTCAAGCACAAGTCTAAAAGATTTTAGAGGGTAATACATGTCCAGTCTTACTCCGCAGAGATTAAAAAGTCAAAGTCACGACTGCCTCTTGACCGTTGCTGTCCGGCTTGTTTCCGCATTCCATTGCAATCCTTGCGTTCACTTTTTGTTTCAATAGAGTTGAAAACCCAATCCCAATTAAAAGCCATCGTAGAGTGAAGGAATAGATAAGATAAAGAAAAAGATATGAAACAACCAATGGCATTAGATGAGGGTAAAGACAAAGGTTTAGTATTGGGATTTTGAAACATGACATCCAACGTTAGCGCTTTTTAAGCATCCTGGGAGTGTTCACCATAAACATCATACATATATGGCTAGATGTCTGTTGTGCACTATGAGCCAATAGTGGCGTCGTCACTTGTCGGCCATTTTTCGTCAGGACCATTCAATAAACAAAACATTGTAGCCAATGGAGTGTGCGCCTTCAAATAGCTATAGATTGTTAAATTTTCAAATGACTTCATCTGTCATAAACATGAGGGATGCTGTTAATTTATTTCATACTTGAAAACTATAACATTTCATAAACTTTAACATTTACTCAGTAGCATAGCCACTTTAATGTAGTTTGTAATAACGCTAACAGTTTGTAAACTGATCATGCATTTAGCAAGTTAGGATGATTTCAGTGACGAAAAATCCTTCACTTTACATCTAATCGAGTAGAGCACACCCAAGAAGTTCTCCGATGCAAGGTGGCTGCTAATTAATTACGCCGCCGATTCCGTTTTAACATCTAGCCTATCTAGCTGGCCCTTGACAGAAACGTAATATCCGGGGAATGACAAACGAAATTGCATCGTTGATATGAACTGTACCTTTGATGGACATCGGATATTGTGTAATAAATCCTTGAAGACTTGGGAGAGCGCATCGGAGCTAATTGAACTGGGAAAAAAAAAAAAAAAAAAAGTTTATATAAGTCCGAAGTCATCATGACCCGAAGAAGTGCTTTCTTTGAATGAGGCAATGGATCTCTCTACAGTTATTGGACTTTCACAAAATTGTCTGAAGATAAAACTATTGTGTTTTTGTATTGCGTCTTGAATTGCAAAAGTGCATACCCTTTTCTGCATTATAGTTTGAAAGGTATAACTTTTTGTCAAAGTCACAGCAACATTTAGAAATCTTTTTGCATCATCTGTCGTCGAACCATCAATATTTAACGCTGGATCGTATTGATTTTTACAGAGCCCCCCGGGTGCCAGGGTAGAAAAAAAAAAATCATTGCTAATCTGTACCCACAGTTTAGTAATCTGTGGGTACAGTTTACTAATCTGTACCCACAGTTCAGTAATCTGTGGGTACATATTAGTAATCTATGGGTACAGATTGCTAAACTGATTACTTTAATAATCTGTGGGTACAGATTACTAAACTCTGGGTACAGTTTAGTAAACTGTGGGTACAGATTAGCTATATATATATATATATATATATATATATATATATATATATATACATATATATATATATTTAAATAAATAAATAAATGCATTTTAAATAAATGCAAGTCATCAGCCAATCAAACGTGCATTTGAGGGGGAAAATGGACCAGCACATTCAGCAAGTGAAATGAGGTAAATGTAGAGGAGATCGCTGAAGAAGGAAAAATTACAAGACAACTTTAACACAAGGGCGTAGGTTTGCATAGGGACGGTAGGGACATAACACTACCAATTGTTCAGGATACTCAAATTGTCCCCACCATAACAATTTTTCAGGATGCTCAAATTGTCCCCACCAACTTTTAAGCAAACCTATTTGCATATAATAATTAGTTCAGTTATACATGTAATTTGGTGTAAATTTGTCTTCCCAAATGCTGCAAGGGTAGAATTGACCCTACCATTATTAAGTGAATTGTTTTCATTATAAGGGACGTCGATAAAATGAGAAAACTTGATTAGGGGCGGAAACTGTAGTGCTAATATTCAACAAAAGAGGGCAGCAACACATCAAGTGCAGAGCTTTTACTTTAGCGGAAGTGTGAAATGTAGCCGGAAAAAACAAAAATTGAATTGATTAGAGCATGTTAATACATGCATAATGGCTCTCGTACCATATGTGGAGGCTGTGGTACCTGCGCTTTCTAAACTTCAAAATTCTTCAGCAAGTTTTCATTTTGCCAGCCATGACATCCGAATAACTCAGGATTGGAGGAAGCTTGGAGTAGCAGCGGTCGTGTGGGACGCGGTTAGTAACCTCAACGATTGCGCAACACGTCATTGCTCCTCAACAATGTGCTTGGGTTAATGATAATGATATTTTTTTTAGGCTGTTGTTATGTGCATTTATTTGGAGTTGGGTCAGGTCGAGCTGAAGGATAAGGTGTCCATTGAGCTGGGAGCTGGCACAGGACTAGTGGGCATCGTTGCAGCCCTGCTGGGTAAAAGCACTGATCTGTTACTGGACGTTTGCATTTAATACACTGAACCACCGGTGAACATGACTTTGTTGGCTTCCCAGGTGCCAAAATGACCATCACTGACAGGAATTCTGCTATGGATTTCCTTTCTGCCAATGTTAAAGCCAACCTACCTGACAACCTCCAGAAGTCAGTTGTGGTGTCTGAGCTGTCTTGGGGTGAGAACCTTGACCGCTACCCATCAGAAGGATTCGACCTGGTGTTAGGAGCAGACATTGTTTACCTTGAGGACACGTTCGTGCCACTCATACAGACACTTAAGCACTTGTGTTCGCATGCCACTGTGGTACTCCTGGCATGCAGAATCCGCTATGAACGTGACACCAACTTTTTGAACATGCTCAGTAAGTGGTTCAATGTAGCAGAGGTTTACTACGACAAACAAAGGGACATTCATATATACAAAGCTAGTAAACAACTACCCAGGTGCGATTTATGATCTATTTTTGAAACGCATAACATCTGAATAAATGTTTTAATTCAAGCTTACCAGAAACACATTTATTAACAGCTGCCAAAATGTAACAGCTCTAACATAATGTATCATACAAGTTGGCATGGACAAAATTCATGAAAAGCCAATTGAAATGTAATGGACTGACGATACACAATATCTCTGACCAAAATTTTCATCCTGGGTTGGTTGCCCTTTACAATCCTTTTTGCAGCATGTTTGACCAACAGTCAAATTTGATGTCCAGCACACCTTGTCAATTTCAGATATGCCATAATCAATGAAAACAAAACAGAAAAGCACTCCCATAACATTTTTGTGATCAATTGCAGCATCTAGTTTCCCCAGTGCTTCGCTTTAAAATGTGACGTACAAGGTTTGTCAGAAAAGTTCAAGGACCGGTGTCACAAAATGGTATTTCAAATTCAAATGACTTACTTTCCCTTTTTAACACAGGTTCAACAAATACATCTCAAAAGAGATCTTGAAGCATTTCCTTTATCCTCTTCAGAAAAGTGCCGGCAGAACCTCTCAATGCACCAGACTAGGCTTTGTGTGGAACTTTTCTGTCAAACTTCATATATCTGGATTGTTTTAGCAAGGAAAAGTGCATACTGTATACAACTTCATCTCAATAACTGTAACAATACATCATCACAGACTATCTGTGATGGTGTATCTATTGCATAAGCTGTAGGCAGGGCTCATTATTTTTGTTTTTTATTTTAAAAAAATAATGACATCAAGCAATGATTAGAATCAAAGCCACATTACAAAAAAACATTTCACACTACTTGTATCACACACACTGTCAATTTTTTCTCCGCATTTTCCCCATCTTTTACTATTTATGGTCTAACAGACCTTGTTTATTGCAAACACAGATGCGTGGAACTCTTAAAAAATGATGCAGTTGAGTAAAAATACAAAACAAAAAATAATGACCCTGCTGTATTCAGGTTGGACATGAAATGTCACTTTAAAAAAAAAAAAGCCAACGATTGCTTGTCTTTTCTGCTGCGTTAAACATGAAAACCCAAATGGTAGGCATTTTTGTTCATGTAGCAAGGTAAAGTAAGCTAACAAACAGGGTAATGGCAATTTGAGCAGAAACTCCGCTCAAAGATAAAAACTGATGAAGGAAAAGTCGTGTACACCGTCAAACTTTTGTAAAGCAACTCAGATTTTGCGCACTTTGAATGACGCTGGCGCCCCAAGTGATCTGGGCACCACCACGGAGGGCGAATCGCTCAATCATTAGTGCCAATGACTTCTTGCATGACACCTCCAGTTCAAAAATCTGTGCCAGAATCCCTTTGGTCATTCCATTAATAAGCGTCCTCTGAGGACCATTCCGCTTAGTATGTCATCAGAACAGAATTCTAATTTTTAACTGACAATATATTTTGCCAACTGGGCCACATAATAAATTTCCTGTTTTTTTTTTTTTTTTAGAAAGCAGAATAAGTAGAAAAGGTAGGGTGGCATCCATATGCATGGCTCTTAGCGGAGTCTCTGTACATGGGCGGGCCCGTGGAGGGCGATTTAATGGTGCGCCTACTCAGATTTGTGGCAGTACAAGTCTTTGAGGGCTTTAAGTTCCTCAATAAGGGTTTTGTTCTGGTTCTCAAGCACCGCTACACGGTTCTCCAAACATTTGACGTACTCCTTCTTCTTCCTGCGACACTCACGAGCAGCCTCCCTGGATGAGAAGTGGGGGAAAAAATGTCTGAGAATTCTTTAATTTTGAGATGCTAGGTTTCAGGATCATTAGCAGCGTACCTGTTTTTCATAAGTCGCACCTCCCTTTTACGTGTGACTTCTTCCGTTCCCGTTCCTGTACCCAATGCAGGTGAGGTCGCCATGATAGTGCTGGTTGGTGCTGTGCGGATCTGATATGCCTGAACATCTCCAGAGGCGGCTGAATGGGGAGGGGAAGGGGTGCAAATGGTAACTAACATAACATCTAAAGAAACAACTTTTTTTTTTCTTACCTTGTACAACCACCTGGTTGCTGGGCAAGAGGATCTGCTGCCCATCACTGGTCTGGGCATATTGCAGGATCGTGGCGCCAGGTTGAGCAGTGGCAGCATTGGCCATTGTCAGCGTTTGCAGGCCCTGAACACCATCTGTCCCATTATTGGCCAATTGAATGGCTCCTCCCTGGGTGATGGCAACTGCACATGGGAAATTATTTTTTACATGTCAGCCTTCTCAAAATTTGCATTACAATATGCCATTGTGTAGTAAACATACTGTACTGGCCACTGCTGGTTTGATAGATGGGCGTAGGCATGGTGACTGTGGTGATGGCCGGGGCTGAGTCGTCTTCAGACTTTTCTTCCTCAATGCATGCAACAGCTGGAGCGTCTGATGATAGATCGTTTAGGATTTTCCTAAAGAGTAAAGCAAACAACTACAGAGATTAAATAGAATAAAGACAAACTGATTAATGGCAGAGCCAATTATCAGTATTCAGAATTTTGCCACACATCAAGCGTTTAAAAACGTTTTTAAGTTCATTATCCTTCAGCTGAAAAAAATGTCATTCTAAATTAAACTAGGGTATTTTGATGAAGCTACGTCCCTAAAATGAACGTTAAGAAATGCTGCTGACCATAGGAACTGCATTTTTTTACTCTTCTAACTTTAAAATGAGTGAAGAATTAACATTTGAATAATATGGAAATATTGGAAAAGTTTTTAGCAGTTGTAATCTTGAAGTTAATTTTGGTTCAGGTGTTTAAAAATCATGCTGCTGAGCCTTAGACCTCCCTGCACGTTTGGTTAAATTTTTAAAACAAAGATGTTTATTGAATATAATTCAAATTTGCGAAGCTGTATCAAAAACATGCTTAAGTTATGATGTGTGGTGAGGTTCATGAGTGGTGAGGAACCGACTTTTTAGTGTCAGATATACAAATGTACAAGTAAGCCTATCACAATATGCAATAATTCCATTTATCGCACAGTAAATAAAAATGAAGGCGATCATTTTTCCGCTGCGATTTATCGCCTTGCGTGCACGTGCGGCAGTTGTGCTGTTAGAAGTTCGGCTTCCTTGTTATCAACTACGCAAAATGCATCTTCTATCTATTGTTGAACATTTACCGGCCGCGTCAGTGCTCTGGATTGGCTGCGGACCATCTCCAGTGTTCTGGAGCCCGCTGGATGTTTTAGGCTATTTTCTATTTTTGCCGGTGTCCTATTATGTTTTTCCGGCAATGATATCGAACTCACTACGTGCTGACAACTTTGTTTTTTATTAACACACGGCGCCAACACTTCCATAACCTGTGGCTCTCGACACTCAGCAGGCTGTGTCTCTCTATCTCTCTCTCACTGCTGCGTCTCATGAAAAAAACAACAGCACCATTGCGTGCGCTTCAGGGTGCCTTGGAAAACGTACAATCAGAATATTACACATGGAACGCCATAGCAGAAGCTATGAGGGGAAAAGTTTTCATTTGCCTAAATGCTTAAGTTATTAAGTGCAATTTCTTTTTTTTTTTTTTTTGAAAAAGACATTTTATTTATTCTGTGTTTTTGTGCGGTATTAATGTTGTTGTCTTTTACTTAAAAGAAGCATGGTCTATTTTTAGTTGTGATTTCTGAAAAAGTATTTTTGAATTCAAGAATAAACATTTATCACATTTAAATGGGTGTATTTGACCTACCAATATACAGTATTCTCACTGTGTTATTTTAAATTGGTTTTTTTAAAAAATTGGGGGGGAGGGCGCAATAATATCGCATATCGTAATAATTTATTGAATAAATTATCGCACACTAAAATTTGTTATCGCGACAAGCCTATGTACAAGTGAACTTAATACAAATGTATACCACCCCACTCCCCTTCCAAAAAACCCCCAACAACCAGTTTCAAAAAGGTAGTGTGAAAAGTATTTGAAGAAAAAACAACAACAACAAACCTATATGAAGGTCGTCTGGACAGAATCTCTCTCCTCTTCTGAGAATCTGTGACGCTGTCAACAGACTCCTGAGAATCTTCACTCTCACCAACCGTTGAAATCTGCATAGACAAAACAAATGTCTTAAATTCCAGTAGCGGCCGTAGTGCAGTTGGTAGCTCGAGTTGTTTTGGGGGTAAAGGGTCAACGGTTCGAATCCTGACTACGACTGCCAACTGTGAAAGTACCGTTGCGCAAGTCACGGAACCCTAATTTGCTCCTAGTGGGTTGGCAGCTCCTTGCATGGCAGCAGCCCCATTGATGTGTGAATGAATAGGTGAATGTGAGCTAGTGTTAAGCGCTTTAGGCACAGTAAAAATGTGTACATGCACAATATAAGCACTCTCCATTTGCAATTTTACATTTTATTGTGTTTTGATGACATTCACATAAGTTATTTGGCGCGCACCTGAACTGCTTGGACCTGAGGGGGCTGGATGACTGAAGGCTGGGCCGCTTGAATCACCCCGTGAACTTGGACGGTTTGGCCGTTCGGCAACTGCACCAAGGCCACTGTGGGACTGCTGGATGTCACCTGGCCTGTTGCTATGGAGGCCTGCGACCAGGACAACCAACTCAGTCATAAACTTTCTGCTTAGTAAGACATTTTCAGCCATCAGTGGTGATGTGATGTTACCTGGGCCAGGGCAATCTCAGGCTCCTGCTTCGTAACCGGTTCACCACTTTGCTGTGTATCTGCACAAGCTTCCATTGTCATTTAAAATCTGCACAATGAAAGAAAATATATTGAATGCAAACGCATGATCCCCAATTTATTTTCATCAATGTTAATGTGCAGAGTTGAAAACTGAAGGAAGGCGCTTTATCTCAGCAACTTCATAGGCATCTCAAAGGAGGGTGTGGCTTTCTTAACATGCGAGTAAGTGTTTCATTTTTCACAAAGTGAAATAATAATGATGATAAATGAGCGTGATGAGCTGGGTTGGTAAAGTGGTCCAAGCCCAAATTTATGTACTGTGTTGTTTTGTTAGCCGGTGTATGCAGCATGTCGCTAGCCACCGTTGCATCGTTAGCGTGCTAACAAGCTAAAAGGAATGTATTAACTGTTCATTCCGCTTCAAACGGACGTTTTCTGCTTTTGCATCCCCACTGCGATTCGTTTGTGGTCCACATTAAGGTGCGCCGCTATAAATCAATCCAAAAGCTTTAATTTGTCTTCTATTGTAAAGTTGCTGTCATTGGGTATTTGCGAGGGAAAAATCTACAGGATGGCTGTGTACAAGTTTATATGCTGCATGTTTATTCCAAACAATGTATTGTCTCAAATGTAAAATAAAATCTGCTTCTGTGACTTAGTCCAACACTGTAATGAATTTTATTTTTATTTAAATGTAGCCGAGTCTCCGTCTAAGTCTGAGATTTTCTCTCTCTTTTTTTTTGCAAGCATTGCAACGACTGACTCATTTTAGTGAGCCTCTGCAACGCCGCCGCCATGATTTCTTTGTTGGCGTTGTGCGGATACAAGCCGCAAATAAACGTTGCGGGTAGCCATCTAACTGTCTAGCAAAGATCGGATGCGTATCCTCTTACCAACACAGACTCGCTTCGTCACTCCCGGGTCTACGGAGCTCCACTTTTATTCAGACCGACACGTAAGAGACCGCGTCAGGCTACACCTCCGTCGCGTCACCGAGAACAACAACACCGAGAGGAGGACGAGGCGTACGACGACAGGGAGGATCGGCAAGAACGAGCGGATGTCCGGAAAGTGCCGAAGATTTCCGAGGAGCCGAGAACTTCCGAAAGGGAGACATATTCTTCCTCTTCTTCTATCAATGCTGAAATAAATTACTCATGTGCAATAGCGTCACCTTCTGTTTAAACAGAAAGTCTGAATCGCTGTGATGAAATTCCTGAAACGATGGACTAAAAGTTTACGCGTTATTAATCATGTAACTAATTCTATTGACAGCGTTAGGCGTAAAATGCATTTAGACGATGAGCGGTTCGCAGCGAATGATCGCTTCCAGCGCCTGGATTGAACGTCACTGAAAGAAGAGCGTCCACAGCCATCTAAATGAACTGAAGTGTGGGGAAATTGTGTTTGCTACATAACAAAAATTCGAATAGATACAGTGCCCTCCATAATTATTGGATTTATAATAATTATGTGTTTTTTAGCTTCTTACAACCCCCCCCCCCCCCCCCCTAAATAATATGGGACCTTAATGGAAAAAAGAGAAAAATCCAACCTTCAATACAAGTGCATTTATTCAGTGGGAAAAAAATCCCACATAAAGAAAACATTATTTGACATAAAAAAATGTGTCACAATTATTAGCACCCCTGGTGTTAATACTTTGTACAACCCCCTTTTGCCAACAAAACAGCACCTAATCTTCTCCTATAATGTTTCACAAAATGGGAAAAGACAGAAAGAGGGATCTTCAGCCATTCAGACCTGGGTCGTCTCCTCTGTACTCTCCTCTTCAGCTCACCCCACAGGTTTTCAATGGGGTTGAGGTCTGGGGACTGAGATGGTCTTGGGAGGAGCTTGATTTTGTGTCTGGTGAACCATTTCTGTGTAGATTCGGCCATATGTTTAGGGTCATTGTCTTGCTGAAAGACCCAGTGACGACCCATCTTCAGCTTTCGGGCAGAGGGCAACAGATTTTGATTTAAAATATCCTGGTATTTCAAAGCATTCATGATGCCATGCACCCTAACAAGGTTCCCAGGGCCTTTGGAAGCGAAACAGCCCCACAGCATCACTGACCCACCCCCATACTTCACATTGGGTATGAGGTGCTTTTCACCATGCGCATCTTTCGTGGCACGCCAGACTCACTTAGAGTGTTTGTTTCCAAAAATCTCAATCTTGGTCTCATCTGACCAAAGCACACGGTCGCAGTTGAAGCCCCAATACCACTTGGCGAACTCCAGACGTTTGCGTTTTAGATTGTGAGTGAGGAAAGGTTTTCTCCGTGCATGCCTCCAAAACAACTTGTTGGCATGTAGACAGCACCTCATACACACTGTGAAGTATGGGGGTGGGTCAGTGATGCTGTGGGGCTGTTTCACTTCCAAAGGCCCTGGGAACCTTGTTAGGGTGCATAGCATCATGGATGCTTTGAAATACCAGGACATTCTAAATCAAAATCTGTTGCCCTCTGCCCGAAAGCTGAAGATGGGTCATCACTGGGTCTGTCAGCAAGACAATGACCCAAACATATGGCCAAATCTACACAGAAATGGTTCACCAGACACAAAATCAAGCTCCTCCCATGGCCATCTCAGTCCCCAGACCTCAACCCCATTGAAAACCTGTGGGGTGAGCTGAAGAGGAGACTACAGAGGAGAGGACCCAGGTCTCTGGATGATTTAGAGAGATTCTGCAAAGAGGAATGGCTGAAGATCCCTCTTTCTGTCTTTTCCCATTTTGTGAAACATTATAGGAGAAGATAAGGTGCTGTTTTGTTGGCAAAAGGGGGTTGTACAAAGTATTAACACCAGGGGTGCTAATAATTGTGACACACATTATTTGATGTCAAATAATTATTTCTTTATGTGGGATTTTTTCCCCCCACTGAATAAATGCACTTGTATTGAAGGTTGGATTTTTCTCTTTTTTTCCCCCCATTAAGGTCCCATATTATTTAGAAGAAGAAAAAAAATTAGAAGCTAAAAAATACTGGAGGGCACTGTATGTTCGATCACTTTATCAGAATCGACTTAGATCCACTCCGTATCTTAAATCTTTTTGGAATCAATTTGTTGGTGATATCATTTGGTCAAAGATATAGACTATCCCCAACATGTTCATGTTGACTAATAAGGTCAAAGAAGTCTCTTTCAAAATTATTCGTAGATGCTATCCTGCCAACCACTACATGAAAAGAATTAAGAGGTGACATTGATACAAACTGTTCCTTCTGTGGAAATCATCCAGAGACAGTTCAGCACCTTTTTGGACCTGTTCTTTTTGCATTAAATTTTGGAAAGATTTTTGCAAGTTCATTGACAGGAATCTACATGTGGACCTCAAAATCAAGTGGGAAAATGTCATTTTTTGTTTCTATAATACACTCAGGTGTGAATTTTTTTTCATTACTAATCTACTCATTTTGTTATCAAAATTCTACCTCCACAAATGTAAATTTAGCAAGCTGTTACCGTCTTTCTCTCACTTTTATAATGAAACTGTTTGCTACATGAATCTGTTAAAAAAAGTCAAAGAATCTGAAAGCGGTGGAAATAATTAATGCTTGTGAAAAGCTAAAACTTTTTTATGAATAATTGCTTGCTGTATTATTGTTTTTTTTCTCTGATGTGCAATGTTTGGAATATTTATACCCCCTGGCATATTTGTGTTTATTATTTTGTTTATTATTTTTTGGTTTGCATTGTTGATTGTTCTTCTGGCTATTTTTATTTATTTAAATATTTAAATAAACTGAATGTCAATGGCGGCCAAAGAGTTGTAAAACAAATTATAGGTTGGGGGGGGGGGCGTTAATCAACTTCAGTGTGTTTTACTTTTTATTTATTTATGCTTTTGTTCAAATCTTGAAATTGAAAAATAGGGGCCATAACCTGAGTGTATTTCTGTTTTTATTCATTTTGATTTAAATATTGTTTTCATTAACATCTAATAAATGTATTTATAAAAAGAATATGAAAATACAATCACAATTATTTACGAAAATTTTTAAAACACTAAAGATTTTTCCAGTTAACAAAACGTCCCCAGCCCTCTAAAGGGTTAAATAATTGAGGTGAACAAAACCTGCTTTATTCCCAAACGGAGAAGCGTTTTTCTACTTTCTGCTGCTAGTCTTCTAACCCAAGAAAAACAAAAAATAAATAAATAAAAAGAGAGAGAGACAGGTTTTATTCAGACCAATATATACAGTATATAGTCATGTGAAAAAATTAGGACACCCTATGGAAGCCTGTGTGTTTTCTAACATATTTGGTCATATGGATATTTAATATCAATTTTAACAATTTTTACAATTCAAGTAATAGAACTAAACATTTAAAAACTGAAAAAAAAATTCTATATATATAAATTCTATATATATAAATTTCTGTAAAATGTAATTCTAAACAAATTCAATTTCTGTTGAGGAATAAATTAGGACACCCCTACATTCAATCCTACTTAAAATGGCTAAAATCACACAGGGATATCACATCAGGTGCACATGATTAGAACATCATTACCCAGTGTTTTGAAGAAGGCTTGCCTTATTTAAACCTCACATCTAGTTTGGTGTGCCCCTGAATGATGAAGTGAGAGAAAACACCATAGTGACATCAAAGGAGCTGTCTGAGGCCTTCAGAAAGAACATTGTATATTCTTATGTGTCTGGTAAGGGATTTCAAAATATCTCAAAAGAATATAAAATCAGCCATTCCACTGTCCGGAAAATAGTCTACAAGTGGAGGACATTCAAAACAACTGCCAACATGCCCAGGTCTGGTCATCCAAGCAAGTTCACCCAAGAGCAGACCGCAGGATGCTGATAGAAATCTCCTAAACCCTAAAATGTCATCACGGGACCTACAGCAAGCTCTTGCTACTGTTGATGTAAAAGTGCATGCCTCTACAATCAGAGACTTCACAAGTTTAACCTTCATGGGGGATGTGCAAGGAGGAAAAACCTTTGCTCTCTAAAAAAACATGAAGGCCAAACTGAAGTTTGCCAGAGTGAATGCAGACAAAGACCAGGACTTCTGGAATAATGTTCTTTGGACAGATGAATCTAAAATTGAATTATTTGGACACAAAAACAGAGGACGTGTTTGGCGTAAACCCAATACAGCATTCCAGGAAAATAACTTCATACCAGCTGTGAAGCATGAAGGTAGAAGTGTCATGGTTTGGGGATACTTTGCTGCAGCAGGACCTGGCCAGCTCATTATCATAGAATCCACCATGAATTCTATCGTGTATCAGAGGGTGCTTGAGGAACATGTGAGATCATCTGTGAAAAAAATCAAAGCTGAAGCGAAACTGGACCCAGCAACATGACAATGACCCAAAAGATACCAGTAAATCCGCGAAGGACTGGCTGAAAAGGAAGAAATACAGAGTCCTGAAATGGCCGAGTTAAAGCCCAGATCTTAATCCCATTGAGATGCTGTGGGATGACTTGAAACGGGCTGTACATGCAAGAAACCTCTCAAACATTTCACAGCTGAAAGTATTCTTCGTTGAGGAAAGGGGCAAACTTTCTTCAGACCGATGTCAAAGACTGGTAGATGGCTGCAAAAAGCATCCCACTGAAGTTATTTCGGCCAAAGGGGGTAACACCAGCTTTTAGGTGGAAGGGTGTCCTAACTTTTTCCTCAGTTAGAATATGCTTTTTTTCTTGATAACATTGTTTTACTCATTAAACCAAATATAATTTTTGTTGTTTACCTGCAATTAAATCACTTTATTTTCCAGAGATAAATAAAAACAAGATCAGACATTCATATCTGAACATTTCTTAATAAAGAACTGAATATTTCATGGGGTATCCGAATTTTTTCACATGACTATATCTACAGCACAGGCCTAAAGTTTGGTCACACCTTTTCATTCATGCATTTTCTTTATTTTCATAACTTTTTACATTGTAAATTCTCACTGAAGGTAATAAAACTATGAATGAACACGTGTGGAATTATGTACTTACAAAAAAGGTGAAATAACTAAAAACAGTAATTTTCTAGTACACTAAAAAATTTCAGTGTAAAATAACGGTAAAGAGCTGGCAACAGGGTTGCCATATATATACTGTTATTTTACAGTCTTGGTAATGCAAAAATGCTTCACAGTAATAGTCTGTTTTCCAGAAAAACTGTTGATTGCTGTATTTATAGAAAATACAGTAAAAGTCTGTCAGCAGGATTACCATTACCAGACTGTTATTTTACAGTCTTGGTATTGTAAAAATGTTTCACAGTAATAGTCCGTAATCCAGAAAAACAGTTGATTCCTGTATTTATAAAAAAAAAAATACGGTAAAAGTCCGTCAGCAGGATTGCCATTACCAGACTTATTTTACAGTCTTGGTAATGTAAAAATATTTAACATTAGTAGTCTAATCCAGGAAAAACCATGTATTACCAGAATTCAAAGTAAAGAGCAGGCAATTGAGGAGCTGCAGTATGCTGTGTTTTTAACGATATACTGTGTTTTAACGGTATTTGGGAAAATGACTTTACAGTCTATGAGTGCATATATTTCCGTCTACTCTCGGATTTTGCCTTTTTAACCGCTCACTGGCAAACGCCTTTTATTTATTTCCCCCAAAAATTCACTCAGCTGCATCTTTTGCAAAACAATAGAAAACTGCCCTCTACTGGCACTCCAGATGAATTAACATCAATATTATATATCGCTATCCAGCAATCCTCAGAACTTCAGTTTGATATACAGTACTATAATTTAGGTAATATGAGTAAGATTTAATTAACTCACCGTTTATAAATTGGTACACATAAATCCTAATATAAGTTAAAGAACAAGCATTGTGGAGCAGCAAATGTCATCTAAAGTCATCCTTTGAAGAGTCTCCAACATCCAAATTATGGCTAATTATGTCCTCCAGGATTTGATGGCGAATTATTTGCGGTGTCTAGTTATTTCAATTTGAATTGGCAAAAAACGTAGTCTATATTGTCACAATGTAAAAGATGTGAGATTTCTGACCATGCTACAAATTTCCAGTCAAAACTCAGTTTCCAAAAAATACAGTAGTGTTATGTAATTGAAACATTAACATACCGTTCACAGCATTTGTCTTGTTACTTTAATGCTGGTAACCCACAATGCATTGCTAACTACAGTAATAAACTGTTTAACACAAAAACGGTATTTTAGTGTTCAAAATTGGCCGTAAATTTACAGCAATTTTTTACAGTGTATCTTCAAAGTAGCCACCCTTTGCATGGGTTTATTTTTTGTACACTCATGCCATTGTCTTGATGACCTTCAAGAAAGAGTCCCCTGAAATGGTTTTTGACTTCACAGGTATGCTTTTTCAGGGTTAATTAGTAGAATTTATTGCTTTATCAATGGGGTTGGGACCTTCCTTTGTGTTGCATTGAATGAGGTGTGTCCAAACCTTTGGCCTGTACTGTATATCAAACATCAAGAAGGCGGAGGACTGAAAGAACAGATGGAGCAAATGTGGAAGATGAAGGCTAGAATAGTTCCCATTTTAGTAGGATTTGAGGCAGTGACCCCCAAAGGGGGAGAATGGCTTCAGCGCATCCCAGGAAGAGCAGCTCCAGCAGATCCGAGGAACAACATCTTAAGTCTCGGTCCAGAAAAGTGCAGTCTTGGGAACTGAACCCTCAAACTCCCAAGGGTGTAAAGGTCCTATAAATATATACACAGTTATTTACTGTTACAGTATATGGCGGAAAACACTCAGGTGACTTGAAGTTCGCTCTGAGACCCCCAATTTAGCCAACTTTAAAAATTGCCTGATATGCATGTGTGATACATCATTGGAAAACTTAAAATCTCAATTTTCTGGGGGAAGAAAAAATTTGAACAGGAGGGCATTTAAAAAAAAAAAAAGTTTTTTAAACAGCAAAAACCTATCTGGAGGTGAGCGCTCGCGAGAGCAGAATTACAGACACCATGACTTTAAGGAGATATTATCGCGTACTTACCTTGTTTCAATCCAAAAACTCCATGCAGCATGTATCACTGAGTGTCAAGACACAGCTGTGAATGGCCACAGCTGGATTTTTTGAGGATTTTATGGGTGAAACGGTAATATAACAAGGGTCACGATGCAGAAATCGCAGACATCAAGGAGTGGTCGAGATTTTCTTTTTCATGTATTTACCCTTTTAAACGTTTTTTGGTTTTTTTTTTCTCGATTTTTTTTGTTTGGATCGATTATTTATCATCTAACATATCGGAGAAAATGCGATAGTAACAAACAAAAAAAAAAATACAATTAAGCGATAGCTATGAGGTAGATATCCCTGGCGTTTTTACAGACACCATTTTTTTCATTGTGACATAATTTATTTAAACGTTTAAAATATGTGAGTGAATAATTTTCCAAGTAGTTTTTTTTTTTTTTTCATTATTAAACTAAATATGAGACATCAATTAATGATTCAAAGCTAAAAACGACAGACATTTTGAATAATAAATATAATTAATTACCTTCGCTTTACGGCTGGGTCGAAACAAAAGCGGTTGCGCGACGTCTGTAAACGGGTGTTTTCAGGGTAAAACGGTTAAATTAAAAATAGTTCGGAGGTTTAATACCCCATGAATGTGCTATGGCAGCATATAGACATATTGTTCTATCAAACACAACAGTTGTTTTGGCTTAAAATACAGCAGTTTCTTTTAAAGAGGAGTGCAAGAGCAGAAACTGCTTTTTCAGTCTTGTCTGTGTTTTCCACTTTATGTACCACTCTGGCATAACAGATGTGTACAAGTAGCAATAACAGCAGTGTTAAAGTTTTACCTGTTAGATCCTTGTTGTTTTGTTCCATAAATTACTATTTAATATTTTATTTATTTTTCAGAGGATATAAGAAAAATGATACTGGGTTTTAATGTTTGTCACTCAGTTATCTATTCACATTTTCACACGCCGTCATTGCAAAACATTGTCAATGACCAAAGAACACTGAAAGTGATTAGGAAATCTAGAAATGCCAGTAACTTGAAGTAAATGTAAATATTTTCTTTTGGGTGCCAGCATATACTAGTATGTTTCAGCAGTTGTCTTGGTACTTGAAATTCCCATTGATTTACTGTAGGGTTGATGACTAACTTTTCTCCTTGGGATATTTAATTTTTTGTGTTTTGTAAATATTACTAGTTAGCAGTATTTACAGAGAGGTTAAAAATGCACTCTTAACGGAAGTTGAGATGAATAAACAAACCTGTTGTTATAGTCGTGAAACATTTTCATCGTGTAGTACGTTTTGCAATATGTTTTGTCATCCACATGGTGGCATTACAACCCTTCCAGTTTCTTTCTCCACCCCGAACAGCAACGACCGAGACTGCCTTGCTTAGTTGTTGCGCCTCATTTTCCCCAGGTTTGGTCGGACTGTGGGTGAAATACTGTAGGTGAGATTGCCATCTTCTTTCCATCTGAATGGAAGACCAGTGGAATTTTGCCATGTGGTGCTTATTATGTACTATTTACAGCTTTTGCATTCGCAATACACTTGCCTCTCCTTGGTCATCAACCCAGGCCATAAAATGTTCTCATTATCTCTGTCACTCGGTGAGTGGGGGCTGCCGCAGCAATGTGGGTTCTAAGCTGTGGCAGCTGGTCAAATTCATGCGGGGAAAATGAGACTTCAGACCAATTTATGACCATCATCTCTATGTGCGAGGTCACCACAGCAGCTCTTCAACACGCACGTACAGATGTGAAACATACCTAGTGAGTGATTGAATATCCCAGTGGTGAAAACACTTCTGACCTAAACGCCGTCCTTTGCTATAAAATGTGCACAGCTATAGGATACGGCATTTCAAGTTCGGTACTTTTCCTATCAAAGTGACTCACAAATAGCATGTGTGATAAATATTTGTCACAAAGCTGCCTTTACATCTGTTCCTGTATGTGGCTGGCTTGATTAGACATTGATTTCCCTTAATCAAGACCACCAGCGATAGTAACTTTGGCATCCCATTCCAATGTTAGCCTGCCTCCATTCCCTGAATTACTAGAGCAAATATATTTGCAAGATGCCTGCACAATTTGGTCAATAAAAGTGCGCCTGTTGTTTGTAAACCCCCCCCCCCCCCCCCCCCCAACCCTGGAAAGGAAAGCAGCAATCACATGAAACCTGCAGACCACAAAATTACTCACATTTTTTGACATACAGCACAAGACACAAACATTTTTTTTTTAATTATTATAATTCCTTTGTGCCTCTGAAACTCAAAATTATGGAAAAAACCAAAACACCCAAGTAATTATTAACGTTTTCATCACATTTTCTGTATTAGCATGGTCAGTGTGCCTCACGGTGAAATTAGATTCCTCTTGCTGATGCTGCAAGAGAAAATCTGATTTTCAAGGCTACCAGAGAGTACAGCAGCAGGCTGTAAATCACAGTCCAAACAGCAGAGCCAATGATGTCAAAGACACCCCCAAAAATGGCGTAGGAGGAGGATGGGAGTTTAATCTTAAGCATGTTGCGACCTGACTCCAATCTATAGCCCTTTCCCCTCTCCTTAAATCCAGCTGTCAAACCTCTTGGCTTAACACAAGCTCCTGAAACCCCATCGACAGCATGCCCTGTGACACTTTGTATCCCTTCAACCTACTTGCGCTTTCACCCTTCCTCTCTTTCTGCTCACTAATGTTTTTCTTCATATGTTCATATTTGAATATAGTAACCCCCGTTCTCTCTTCTTGACACACTATTGAGTGTATTGATAACATGCCTGCAAAGTCACATCAACATTTTAAATGTTCTTATATGTTGTTCCATGAAAAATACAGTACACGTACGAATTTAATTCGTTCCAGAACCTGGTTTGGAAGTCGAAATGGTCGTATGTCGAGCGGAATTTTCCCAAAAGAATGCATTATAATTCAATTCATTCCACAGCCCAAAAACCTACATTAAACCCTGAATAAATACTTCATGTACAATTACAAATAGCAATTACACATAATATATATATATATATATATATATATATATATATATATATATATATATATATATATATATATATATATATATATATATATATATATATATATATATATATATATATATATACATAAATTCAAATCGGAATAATAGTAATATCATAATAATAACAATATGACAAATCGGGTTCTATTGTGCAAGTTTTGTTTTCATGGTGTTGTGTGACTGACAAGAGAGAGATGCGGTAGAGTGGGAAGTGTATACTTTTTTTCTTGTTTTTTGTTTGTGTCGCTACAGCGGACAGTAGCCATCTTGTATTGCACAAGTTCTGAAATAATTGATTAAAAATCTGACGAAACTGGTGACTGCCTTGCCGATGTTACTATGATAATAATAAATTGGAAATAAAAAAGCGTATTTATTTTCACCTTAACTTATAGAGACTGGTAAACGGAGGTTGGAGGAGACTGGCCATTGAGCCATTTCACCCACACGCACACCGTCCATCCATCCATCCATCCATCCATCCATCCATCCATCCATCCATCCATCCATCCATCCATCCATCCATCCATCCATCCATCCATCCATCCATCCATCCATCCATCCATCCATCCATCCATCCATCATCTACCACTTGCTCTGGGGTCGGGTCACGGGGGCAGCTGCTTTAACAGGGAAGCCCAGATTTTCCTCTCCCCAGCCACTTCAACCAGCTCCTCCGGCGGGATCCCAAGGCGTTCCCAGGCCAGCTGAGAGACGTAGTCTCTCCAGCGTGTCCTAGGTTGTCCCCGGGGCCTCCTGCTGGTGGTACATGCCCAGAACACCTCTCCAGGAAGGCGTCCAGGAGGCATCCGAACAAGATGCCCGAGCCACCTCAGCTGACTCCTCTCAACGCAGAGGAGTAGCGGCTCGATGCAGAGCCCCTCCCGGATGACCGAGCTTCTCACCCTATCTCTAAGGGAGAGCCTGGACACCCTGCAGAGGAAACTCATTCCCGGAGAACCCCCCCCACAGAACTCCCCGAGGCACACGGTCGAAAGCCTACTCCAGATCTACAAAACACATGTAGACTGGTTGGGCGAACTCCCCTGCACCCTCGAGGACCCTGCCGAGGTTGGAGAACTGGTCCACTGTTCCACGGCTGGGACGAAAATCACACTGCTCCTCCAGAATCCGAGATTCGACTCCCGATGGACCCTCCTCTCCAGTACCCCTGAATAGACTTTACCGGGGAGGCTGAGGAGGGTGATCCCTCCATAATTGGAACACACCCTCCGGTCCCACTTCTTAAAAAGGGGGACCACCACCCTGGTCTGGCAATCCTGAGGCACTGTTCCCGATGTCCCTGCGACGTTGTAGAGGCGTGTCAGCCACGACAGCCCCACAACATCCAGAGCCTTTAGGAACTCCGGGCGGATCTCATCGACCCCCGGGGCCTTGCCACCGAGGAGCTTTCCAACCACCTCGGTGACTTCGACTCCAGAGATCGGAGAGCCCACCTCGGAGTACCCACAATCTGTTCACCAGCGGGATCGGGGACTGCAGCCACAACAGGCACCAACCACCTTACGGCCACAGCTACGATCAGCTGCCTCAACAATGGAGGTGCGGAACATGGCCCACTTGGACTCAATGTCCCCCTTCTACCCTGGAACAAGGGAGAAGCCCTGCCATCGAAGCCAACTCACCACCAGGTGGTGATCAGTTGACAGCTCCGCTCCTCTCTTCAACCCAGTGTTCAAAACAAGTCTGATGACACGAAGTCGATCATCGAACTGCGTCCTAGGGTGTCTTGGTGCCAAGTGCATATATGGACACCCCTATATTTGAACATGGTGTTCGTTATGGACAAACCATGACGAGCACAGAAGTCCAATACCAGAACACCACTTGGGTTCTGATCGGGGGTGGGTGCCGTTCCTTCCAATCACGCCCCTCCAGGCCTCGCTGTCATTGCCCACGTGAGCATTGAAGTCCCCCAGGAGAACGAAGGAGTCCCCAGAAGGGAGTTCTCCAGCACACCCTCCAAGGACTCCAAAAAGGGTGCACACGCACACCACACTCATTTTTCAATCATTTCCGTCTTAATTTCCATGGTAGGTGTCACCTTTTTTCTTTTTGTACTGTGCTCACATTTTGAGCATGCTGTCACATGTCGAGACAAATGATGAGTCAAATTTTACATCGTATGTCGAAAAGATCGTATGTCGAGGTACCACTATGTCTTAGTTTCCTCAATCATGTCATTCAAATTCGTGGGAAAGTCTGAGTGTAGCTAAGAGGGAGGTTTGACTCGACCTTAACTGCATGCTTTTCATCACAAGTTGAATTATCAGACTTGCATATGACTACCTGGCAGGTGTTGCCATGGCTACAAGGCCCTGCGGGAATTTAAGCGTTCACACAAATTGTATAAATAAAGAGGTTCTCCAATTTGAAGGAACCAGTTTGTGGATGTGTAAAGTTCTGGCCAGATCCGAGATGCCACCGCCAGGAGACTTCGAGTTATCCTAACCAGGCAAGATTGCGCTGACCTGGACCTCTCGGTAATCCGTGCTGGAGGCACCATGGTTTATAAGGCAATTGCAATCAATTTGTCTACTTGTCAAATTTTTTGCCTTTTACTCTTCTTACTCCCACCCATATTGCCATATGTTTGTGAGTGATGTATTATTTTGAGTGTTTGTGTTTGTGAGGTAAATGTAAATTTGGCTTTGTTCTCCAAACATTCCTTGAGGTGTAATTTTTGTCCAACTTTAAAACTGGTCTCATAGAAGTAATGTGACTTTGATGCTGGTAGTTGATATTGTAATGTTGGCGATAAGATATTTATCACAACCATAATCCTACCCAACATAATGCAACCTTTTCAAATAGAAGAAATATGGATATTTTTCATGACTTCCGTTTTGAGACCCATTTTCTTGTCATGTAAACGGGCGCAATAATAATATACACTATGTGCTAGACTATTGGTGTTCATTATTTCTTGTATAAGGACATAAACTATACATGTATTCAATAAAACACCTAAATTACTCTTTAAGATAATTGATACGCAGTTTCCACAGCAACCTAAATACAATGTCCAAATTTGATTGGTTGTTTATTTCCCATAAAGGTACGTAATTTATTATGTTTCAAACGACTCAGGGCACTTTCACATTAGATCAAGAGGACCAGGGTCCGGTTGGAAAATTACCTCATAACATCACTTGAAAATGACTTGTTGAAAAGGTTCAGTATTCACACTGCGCCAACCAAACTTTCCGAGTACCATCACATGGATGAAAGGAGCACTCATTGTTTGGACAAATTTAGAAAAATTACCTCTCTCCTGGGATGGGAGGGAGCGTGGAGCGTCACAGCAGCTGCACGTAATGTAGCATAAGCGCACCCTGGTCCTCTTGCATTTACAAGCGAAGCAGGGTGTGCTTAGAGCGGGACGAGACCCACGATTTTTGAGCGGACCAGTGGTCGTTAGTTTAGTCTGAACTAGAGTTTGAATTCGCGTTCACATTTACAAAATGAAGCAGACTATCTGAGAAAGAGAACTCTGGTCCATTTAAAACAGACCACCCATAGCAAAAATTTGCTACTCATCTGTTGCTGTTGTTGAGACGAATTTGATGACCTCAAATTCATCTCATTCTCTGCTTATTTGTTTCTGAGTTTGTGCTCCTCAGGATACCCTTAGGAGCAAGTGATGAGTCAAAATGAGCAAAGACATCATTGAGACAAAGGAGATTGATTTGAGAAAACCAGATTATCTTAAAAATGGAGTTATACTTGCACAGCACCTTTCAGGCACTCAAAGCACTTTGACACTATAGCCTCATCTACCTGCTGGGGACGCAACAACATGGGGTTCACTGTCTTGCTCAAGGATGCTTAGATGAATTCATCCGGACAGAGAGTTGAACTCACAACCTCTGGGTTGGGGAATGACTTCTCTACCACTGAGCCACGCACGGGCTCAGATCCTGTGTGCTCGATGTGACACGGCACATCAATGGAAAGCAACTTCAGAAAGTGTGTAGCAGCGATGAAGAACATTTATTACACATTTCTTTGATATTTCAAAAACAACTTCCTAATCGCAGACATGTTGCCTGTGAGCCAATAGTTTTAGCAAGACATTGTCAGCCAGCGTGTTGCCTGTTTTGATTACGTCATCAAACAAGAAGACTAAGGTTCTTCACGCTATTTTGTGGTAATCGTTCGGTCTTCGAAACCAAAAACCGATAATGCATTTGTAGCGGCCGATAGTTTTCGGCGCCGAATTTTCGGTCACATCTCCAATTTTTACATTGAACAAGATGAACCAAATGAACCAGATGTTATTTATTATATGACCAAATATAATATTTTCTTTGATTTTGCCATGAGATTAATTAAGGTGTGATTGGACATGGCAGAGCAGACAGTACTCTTTCTTACAATGAAAGCATCTTGAAAACCCAAAATGAGCATTTGCAGACTGGAAGGAGATCAAATTGAAAAATATTTGTGACTGGCACAATATAAGGTTGCTCCGCAAGATCAGTAAAAAAGGCAGCTTTGAGGCAAGTTGAAGAAATAAAATACTGTGCTCATCCATATCTTTTCCTGAGACATTACTGAGATTGTGACTCCAAGTAAGGAGACAAAATTCAGACGGATTTGAGATCGACACAAGTACTCATTGTTGTCTCTTGGTGAGATCTTGAAAGGAGACAACTGTGAGACTTTATTGAAAAATCTTGCCAGTAGAATTATTCTTAAGACCTTCTCATGTAATGCTCACTATGAGACTTACTTCTCATGAGACAAATTTGAGAAAACAGAAAACCACTCTGGTCTTGATTATTGCTGATTCATTTCTCAGAGATGTAAATGAGACATGAACAAAATCTCATCTTCAATTTTGCTTTGCTATGGTCACACAGTGCTAGTGGTCTATGGCTAGTGTGAAAGTGTCCTTTGTCTCTTTGGTGATGTAACATTATGGCTATGGCTAAAAAAATAGCATTAGGTAAATTTGGCTGTTCAACAGATATATTCCTGTTAAACATCCTTCTTAAAAGCTTGGGAATTACTCTATATAATTCTGTCTGTGCCTCTCAGTTCCTCTTCACCTGCCACTGCAGCATGTTGCTCCTATATATTTGATTGGTGTAAGTTTATAGGCTTTCTGTTGATATCCATCTGGTTGGGTGAGAGCTTCCTGCCAAATTTGTCAACGCTTCAGGTGAACTCAGAGGCGAGAGATAACAGCAGATTTTCCTGTTGAGCATTTACACTATGTTGCTGGCAGCTATGGCAACCAGGTTTGACAAAATGAGTGGGCTTTGGGATTTTGGCCGTGTTTATATACCTATTCAAGTTGGGGGTGACGCCGCTGAGTCCCAGAGGCTCAATAGCACACTATATTTGTACTCACGGTCTACCATAGTCTGATGGGGTTTTTAATATCTCACACATTGTGGTCAAAGTTTGCCACATTTTTTCGCGTTGTGTCCAGGCTTTTTTATAGATGAAATGTTGATGCCAGGCCTCTTTGAAGCATGTTCGTGCCTACAGCAGAATTGATTAGAGCTACCTACAGGTCGAGTTGGCGTTAGAACATGATGACAAATTCAAACAGCTGACTGTCCTGGGAATCGGGAAGAAAACATGTCGGCAACTCTTCTAAGCAGAAAGTGATTGATCCTAGCACAAGTGACAAACTCACAATTAGGGAAAATTGCTAACCCTAGCATTACTATCAGGGAACTTTGTTTTGAAGCAGCAAATAGCCCTACTAGGGTTGCAAACTGTTCCTTGAAAAACAGAATCATCCACTATTCAAAACAAAAGTATACATCCCTTATTGAGTTTTTAAGGGATGCGCTTTGTCCCTAATTATCATCAAGCTCGAAAAGTGTCTTATTTGTAGAATGAATTAATACTGGTATGGTGCTTTACAAGAATATGCAGGGAAAGGCATTCCCCCACCTATCTTGCTTTTTGACCAGTGAGCTGATGGAACAATGAAAATACGAAATCGCACTTACAGTGGGGCAAATAAGTATTTAGTCAACCACCAATTGTGCAAGTTCTCCTACATGAAAAGATTAGAGAGGCCTGTAATTGTCAACATGGGTAAACCTCAACCATGTGAGACAGAATATGAAAAAAAACAAAATCACATTGTTTGATTTTTAAAGAAGCATTGAATCTCTGCTTTTTGCAGATGATTTAGTGCTGTTGGCTTCATCAAGCCGTGACCTCCAACTCTCACTGGAGCGGTTCGCAGCTGAGTGTGAAGCGGTTGGGATGAAGATCAGCACCTCCAAATCCGAGACCATGGTCCTCAGTCGGAAAAGGGTGGAGTGCCCTCTCCGGGTCGGGGATGAGATCCTGCCCCAAGTGGAGGAGTTCAAGTATCTTGGGGTCTTGTTCACGAGTGACGGTAGGAGGGAGCGGGAGATCGACAGGCGAATCGGTGCGGCGTCTGCAGTAATGCGGACGCTGCACCGGTCCGTAGTGGTGAAGAAGGAGCTGAGCCGAAAGGCAAAGCTCTCGATTTACCAGTCGATCTACGTTCCTACCCTCACCTATGGTCACGAGCTTTGGGTCGTGACCGAAAGAACAAGATCCCGGATACAAGCGGCCGAAATGAGTTTCCTCCGCAGGGTGTCCGGGCTCTCCCTTAGAGATAGGGTGAGAAGCTCGGTCATCCGGGAGGGACTCGGCGTCGAGCCGCTACTCCTCCGCGTAGAGAGGAGCCAGCTGAGGTGGCTCGGGCATCTGGTTCGGATGCCTCCCGGACGCCTCCCTGGAGAGGTGTTCCGGGCATGTCCCACCGGCGGGAGGCCCCGGGGACGACCCAGGACACGCTGGAGAGACTATGTCTCTCGGCTGGCCTGGGAACGCCTTGGGATCCCGCCGGAGGAGCTGGTTGAAGTGGCTGGGGAGAGGGAAGTCTGGGCTTCCCTGTTAAAGCTGCTGCCCCCGCGACCCGACCCCGGAACAAGCGGAAGATAATGGATGGATGGATGGATGGATGATTTTTAAAGAAATTATTTCCAAAATAGAGTGGAAAATAAGTATTTTGTCACCTACAAACAAGCAAGAGTTCTGGCTGTCAAAGAGGTCTAACTTCTTCTAACGAGGTCTAACGAGGCTCCACTCATTTCCTGTATTAGTGGCACCTGTTTTAACTCATTATCAGTCTAAAAGACACCTGTCCACAACATCAGTCAGTCACACGCCAAACTCCACTATAACCAAGACCAAAGAGGTGTCGAAGGACACCAGAGACTAAATTGTAGACCTGCACCAGGCTGGGAAGACTGAATCTGCAATACGTAAAACGCTTGGTGTAAAGAAATCAACTGTGGGAGCAATTATTAGAAAATGGAAGACATACAAGACGACTGATAATCTCCCTCGATCTGGGGCTCCATGCAAGATCTCACCCCGTGGCGTCAAAATGATAACAAGAGCGGTGAGCAAGAATCCCAGAACCACACGGGGGGGACCAAGTGAATGACCTACAGAGAGCTGGGACCACAGTAACAAAGGCTAATATCAGTAACACAATCCGCCCCCAGGGATTCAAATCCTGCACTGCCAGACGTGTCCCCCTGGTGAAGCCAGTACACGTCCAGGCCCGTCTGCGGTCCGCTATAGAGCATTTGGATGATCCAGAAGAGGACTGGGAGAATGTGTTATGGTCAGATGAAACCAAAACAGAACTTTTTGGTAGAAACACAGGTTCTGTAGTTTGGAGGAGAAAGAATACTGAATTGCGTCCAAAGAACACCATACCCACTGTGAAGCATGGGGGTGGAAACATCATGCTTTGGGGCTATTTTTCTGCAAAGGGATCTGGACGACTGATCTGTGTAAAGGAAATAATGAATGGGGCCATGTATCGAGAGATTTTGAGTGAAAATCTCCTTTCATCAGCAAGGGCATTGAAGATGAGACGTGGCTGGGTCTTTCAGCATGATAATGATCCCAAACACACAGCCAGGGTAACAAAGGAGTGGCTTCGTAAGAAGCATTTCAAGGTCCTGGAGTGGCCTAGCCAGTCTCCAGATCTCAACCCCATAGAAAATCTGTGGAGGGAGTTGAAGGTCCGTGTTGCCCAACGACAGCCCCAAAACATCACTGCTCTAGAGGAGATCTGCATAGAGGAATGGGCCAAAATACCAGCAACAGTATGTGAAAAGCTTGTGAAGAGTTACAGAAAATGTTTGGCCTCCATTATTGCCAACAAAGGGTACATAACAAAGTATTGAGATGAACTTTTGGTATTGACCAAATACTTATTTTCCACCATGACTTGCAATTTGAAAAAAAAAAAAAACAAACTGCCAAATACATACACCCCCCCCACACACACCCCCCCAAACATACACATACATATAAAGGCTCAGGACCTTAATTGTTAAATTATACAATTTTTAATTTAGCAGGACAGATTTAATTCTTGTATATTTTGTATTAAAAATACATTGCTGATCATTAGTGTTTTTCCAAATATGTACCTTAATAATTCAGTTTTTGGTAAAATTATTATATAAATAAAATTTTATTTATTTATTAAAAAAAAAAAAATCACTTTTCACGTTCAAAAAAATAATTAAAGGGTGACAATTATCATTCCAGCCGACTCTACCAATGAGGTGTCCCTTTGTTTTTTCAAGGAGTTGGCAACCCTAAGCTCTACTGAATGACTCCACTTTTTTATTTTGGCAAAAGAGAAATAGCATGTTTTTGTAATTTATCTTTTGCTGTAATTCCTCATGTGAAACAGTACGGCATTTTTGATTGGCTGTTACAACTGTGAAATCACAATATTGTTCACAAACAGTTCATATTGCAAATGACAGCAAAACTGCTGGCTAACAGTCCGTGCTTATAAAAACTATGCACACTGTGCAACAGTTCAGTCATGTTTGGCCATATAGGGGTGTACATGTGTATGGGTACGTGTGTACGGTCCACACATCTCAGTTACATGAGGGTCATGTTTCCACATACTTTTTCTCGTAGTGTGACGACCATCATAGTAATGTTGCTTGCCCTACCATCCTCACTCTTGCTTCTTCTTGTGGTTCAAAGGTTGCCATGGTTACCTGCATCCCAGTGGAACAGAAACCTCTCCACCCTGAGGCTACAGAAGCAAGCAGGCTTGGCAGGTGGGGAGAATATGTTGACCTTTGACTTGTCAAGGTCTTGTGCATGCAGCGCAATGAGGTTAAAGCAACAGAACTGTCTTAGGTTATAAATATAGCCATGTGGCCTTGCACCATCCCAGCTGGTGCCCACTGAGAGATTGCCACATTCTAAAACATTTTTTTCCCCAGATAAAGCTTATATAGTGTAAGATGTTCTGCCATATGACCACCACATTTTATTTGTAGACCAGCCACATAAAATATGGCATGCCTCACCATCACTAACAAATTAGTAACCGGTTAAAAAAAAAAAAATAAAGACCCAAGAAGAACCCAATGGGACAAGAAAATGCATATTTAATGTAAATATGTACATTGTGTACAGCCTATCTTTTTTTCATTATTTATTTTTACTTCCTCTCATTTGAAGTGTTGCTGCATTACCAGAAAGGCATATCAGGAGTTTTTTATTTTTATTTTTTTTTTAAGAAAAAAAAAAAAATCAAATAAAACAGACTAGTAAACAAACCGTTGGGTTTCACCTGTTTATTGAAAACAGTTAACATTTTTTAGACAGTTCAAAAGTTTCAATGTGCAATGCTATTACATCAGAGTCAAATCCACGGAAAGAGAGAACAAGTTTTGGACTGACATTGCTCCAAACACAGTAACTGCACCTAGATGTAAGGCGTTTACACATCCTCTTAACTTTGTTGCAATCCTTTCTTTAATATATGGCATTCCAAAACAAAACCCCACATAATTGTGCGAAAACTTTATTTGTTAAAGGGATCCTCTATTTTTAAGACAAGTAATTCTTAAAACCTAAATGTTAGTATGAGTTATAATAATTTGATATTAAAACCCCTCCTAATGTTTTTGTTTTAATAAAGTTTGTAAAATTATCTTAAGTGATAGGTCGCCATTCTTGTTACGTCGCAGTGCGTGACGTCACTGGCCCCGAATGCCGAAATTCCAGCTTGTCACTCGTTAGCTTTCCAAACATGTCGTCAGTTCTACCCTTCCTATTTGAAACAGATCTGAAAAGTGAAGAGCAGGACAGCACTGTCGGTCGTTCACAAGACGAGCTTCAGGGGAAAATGCGTGCAGCAAATACCTGATAAGACAAAAGTTGGGCAAAACTGGTGATGCGAGAGAGTGCTGTTAGGAACTCCGGTTGGGAGCGAGAGTGCATGCTGTTGGGATTCGGGAACTCCGGTTTTATTAGCATATATTCAAGGTAAGCATACTGCATTTTCAAATGTTTTCCCAATATAATTATGTAGCTTGTTAGCATCCAGAGCTGCCGTGTGCTTTACATACAGTACAGGCCAAAGAGCACACCTTGTGTAATCCAGGTCTTGTACATTGTAACGCGTGGTAGCTAGGATACGTGTATAAAAGTACCAGAAAGGGGAGAAGCTTCCACTTATGCACATTTATTCACAAAAAATAATATTTCCATCTTGACCACTCTTCACTCGGGAGCTCAGCAGTACGCAAACACGCGTTCCCTGACGAACTCCAACATCAGTGACAGTGACTCCAAGTCAGAGTCACTGTCGTCCCTGTCGTCACTGTAGCGTGCCATAGTGCTTTAATTATTTAGTATGATTTGGGGAAAACTCCCACGAAGAATAGTCAACAAAAAAGATAGCAATACTAATCCAAATCCTCACACGAAGATCCAGGAATTAGACTGATCCCATGGCAATATCGCAGCCGCGATTAGGCCGTCGAACCACAAAATAGACTGATCCGAAAAGCCGCTGTGGGACCGATGAATAAAAATAAATGGACAGATCCAAAACCATTATTGCAGACGCGATGGGACCCTTACTTGACTGAGGATCTAGGAAAAATGTTCGGGCGCCAGTTGTAACGCTTGGTGGGTAGGATACATGCATACAGGGACCAAAAAGGGGGAGAAGCTTCCACTTATGCACATTTATTCACTAAAAATAATAATTCCACCTTGACCACTCACTTCACTCCCCTTTTTTCCATTTGACTGGAAATTGGATCCAAAAGCAGCACATCGTGGCATTTTACTTCGCATGTTTAGGCAGCAATAAGCAATTGTTGAACACGCTACACATTTGGAAAGATACCAATTACGACATCACTGCGAGCCCGCAAACCATGGCGCCAACTAACGGTCAAAATATGGACTAAATATTATAAAATATTGCCATTGATTTAACATTTTATGTGTTTCTAACAACATATTTTAGTACAAGAGAACAATTGTGGTTTATTAGAGCCTATATGTATTTAAATCAGAAGATCACTTTAAATATTTCAATATTAAGATCTCACAAAGGGCAAGTTTCACATGCTCAAAAACAAATGGGATTAGTAGCCAAGAAGAGATCTTTGTTACCTCTGATTGACTGTGTGTCACTGTACTGTAAACTGTAATTTCGTGATCTGAATTTAAATGGTTTGACTCAAATGGGAAAAATAAACCAATACATCTAATTATAAATTACACCGTTCAGATTCATTTTTTAAATGCAGTTATTCAAATTAGACAGTAAATGCAAGTTAACTGAAGCGCTGAAGTGTGCCCAGACCATTAGTTCCTTTAAATCAGGGCTAAAAATACTACTGTTTACCAAAGCGTATTCATAACTGCGCATATACTTCAAATTTCAAGTTATAGGACTTATGCTTTTCATTCATTTTTAACTGTCTTGGGGATTTAATGTGATACTATGTATCAAATTATTTGTGTATTGGATTTTTATGTGATGCAAAGCACTTAGAATTACTCTATGTTGAATTGTGCTGTAAAAATACATTTTCCTTGCCTTGATTGAAATTTCAAATTATATAATTTAATTTTCAATCCAACCACCGTATTATTCGGACTACAAGTCGCACCTGAGTATAAATCGCACCAGCCATAAAGTGCCCAACGAAGAGAAAAAAAAAACATAAATAAGTCACACCTGAGTATAAGTCGCATTTTTGGGGGAAATTCACTTGATAAAATCCAACACATAGAACAGATATGTCATCTTGAAAGGCAATTTAATATAAAATTACAATAGAGAACAACATACTGAATAAGTGTACAGTGTACAGTGCATGAACAACGAAATGCGAATATACTGTCCTCACCAGGACGCTACGGCTCGATCTTGGCTATACAGCGAGTTAAACTCCCAAATGACGATGCTGGACATCCATATAATTTGCTGATTCTATTTCGTCCTCGATAACAAACCGGTTCGCATCAACGTATATAAATGATAATTAGGTGCTAATACGGCAATGACACAAACGGTTAGCATGCGTTCGCTAGCATTAGAACATCGTTCAAACAACCAGTTTCCCTCTCGCTAACTCACCCACTCACTCAGAGCTGCGCAGCTGTCCATCTTCTTCTGGCGTGTGAGGGCTCTTCTTCACGTAAACAAGTGCGAGTGCGCCCTCACGTGGGCGTGAAAGCGCCACAAACTAAAAGCATGCATTTCAATATAAAAAAGTCAATAATACAATTGAACACACATTGCCAAAGGCAGAACGCGAATGTGGCCATAGCTATTAAGAGTTATTCAGATAACTATAGCATAAAGAACATGCTAACAAGTTTAACAAACCATCAGTGTCCCTCCAAAACACCAAATAACATGTGAAATGATATCATAATGTGTTAATAATTTCACACATAAGTCGCTCCTGAGTATAAGTTGCACCCCCAGCCAAACTATGAAAAAAACTGTGACTTATAGTCCGAAAAATACGGTATTTAACTTTAGCCATTCAAACTCAGTTTCTGGTGGCACAAATTCAGGTCATAGTTTTCTTCACAAATTCAAACAATAGCATTTTGGAGGCATAGGTTAAAATAAAATTAATATGCTAAAAGAATAGTTTTTGTTGAGTCCTCTGATAAACTTTACCATATCTTAGTTTTAGATGATAGTAAGTAAATAAAAACAAAGTCACTCTTCTTCCCAACCCCACTTATCTCACCTTTTTTGCTCCCTCCTTCCACTGCAGTATTTTTGATCTTTTAATGGTGTGAGTTTGAGAACTTTGTGTTGGTTGGGTTGTCGTGTGCCAGTTGATGTGTTGTATCGCGAGTGTGGTGGTAAATTTTGCTGCTGGATGTAACATGCATCACCAAGTTACACCCTCAATGATTTTAATAATACTGATAAAAACAAATTCAGAATGAACTACGACCGCCCGGTTCACTCCATAGAAGTAGAGTTGTCCTATAATTACTTTTTAACCAATAACCGATATCCTTATGTTGCCCAACCCAAAAATCTAATATTGATATCAAACCGATACCAATACATGCGGTCTTGGACTTAATATATTATTGCTAATTGTATTGTGACGCTCCACTGGATGCTCTAATAATGATGGGGCAACAAAGAATTACAAATACAGGCAGGCAATCATTAGCCTGGAACTCCAGACTCACCACTGTTCCAGCTATAGAGTCTAGGACCCAGCTCCTTATTGGCCTCTCGAGCCTGAACAAAATCGTCCGTGCAACCAGATTCGTTCATTTGCGTGACGTGTTCTTAACGAGCAACGTCACCCTTGAGCGTCGGAAGTCGTCTCCACAACAACACAGATGTGAATATGTTCCTATCCGCGGTAAATTCAGTTTTAAATGGACAAAAACGCAATGAGTGGCCAAAACCAGCAGCCCGTCTCACACGAGCCATGTTGAATAAACTTCTCCGCTCTCCTGTCTACGTCCTCGCGCTAGAGTTTCTTGTTGCTTTACCAAAATCACGTCCGCCCGTCGCTGATTGGTCCACTCCGCTGTCTGTTTGCAGTGGCTTGCTCCGCCCTGGGAATTTGTCCACTGAACAGTCGCCAGACTCTATAGCTGGAAGAGCGGTGAGTCTGGAGTTCCAGGCTATCACAATACAGCTGATAGTATCCTCCTCTACCTACACATTCGCTGCTGGAGTTCCAGGCTAGGCCATCATAGATTGGATTAAAGAGAGAAAAAACATCCATTAACTGCAACTTAAAAAAAAAAAAAAAAGTTTCCGAAATTGTCGCGGTGGTGCTCGGATACTTAATTTAGTTGAGGTAAATAAACTAGAGCTGTCAAAATTATCGCGTTAACGGGCGTTAATTAATTAATCACGTTAAAATATTTGACGCAATTGACGCAGATGTCCCGCTCAGACAGATTTAAATGACTGTTCAGTGAAAAGCTCACTTGTTGTTATGGAGTTTTGCCGCCCTCTGCTGGCGCTTGGGTGAATGACCATCTCGCATATTGCCTCAAACAGATTATACAATGAGGCCGTTTATGGGCATTAAGAGTGAAGAGAATGCCACCGGCCGCTTGGGGGCAGCGCCGTTCCATACTCATGTTATTTCTTCAAAACGTGGGAGAATTAGTAGTTGTGAGACGTTTATGCTGTATTCACAATGCAACGCAAATTGCTATTTGTGCTCCACACATATTTCGGTAAGTTTTCTTTCTTTTAGTGGCAATTATGTGTCTCTTGTTGTATTTTGGGTAAGATATGTACAGATATATTTAATACAGTAAAGGCGAGTGGACACAGGCGTTCTTTGGACCGCGCCGTTTATTGGCAACTCCTTCACAACAAACATACAGTGGGGAGAACAAGTATTTGATACACTGCCAATGGGAAAACCCATTGGCAGTGTATCAAATACTTGCCCTCCCCAATGTAAGTATCGTTTAGTGAAAGCACAACAAAAATAATATTCCTATCTCTCCAAAAAAAAAAAAAAATTCACAAAAAGACAAGCACTTCAGTCTATAGTAATGAGGCCCTATTCTTAAACAACAATGCAAAATGAACTGACATTCCATATCAAAATAGCTATGCAAAATACACGTAAAACTTTGGTCACTCTATTTTTATTATTGTTATTTTTATTCTTATTATTATATTAACTCTACTTTTGATTGAAAATTTTACAAATTTTATTAAAACGAAAACATGAAGAGGGGTTTTAATATAAAATTACTATAACTTGTAACTATAACATTTATCGTTTAAGAACTACAAGTCTTTCGATCCGTGGATCACTTTAACAGAAAGAATGTTAATGCCATTTGTGGATTTATTGTTACAATAAACAAATACAGTACTTATGTACAGTATGTTGTATGTATATGTCCGTCGTGTGTCTTATCTTTCCGTTCCAACAATAATTTACATAAAAATATGGCATATTTTACAGATTTTTGAATTGCGATTAATTGCGATTAATTACGATTAATTAATTTTTAAGCTGTAATTAACTCGATTAAAAATTTTAATCGTTTGACAGCCCTAAAATAAACCTATTTTCATTAATTGACCATATATAAAGAACGTTTGCGCGTAAATTGATTTATTTAACAATACAAGACAACAATAACAGTAATAAACAAGAAAATATGCTGTTTCACCACAATGTATCTCTCGAATGCTCGCCTTCAGCCTCAAACTTATCAAAGTTATCATCCTTGTTGCTCTATTCCCCAACTTCTCGGGGTGGACCAGAAGTTTCCTTCATGACGCCCAACCCAGGTTTGCTTTAAAAAAGGCTATTACAACCTGCATCATTTTTTGTGAATCAGTGAAAATGGGGAGCCCAATAAGAATTTATAAATTAAGCCACAATCTAGCCCTGTCTATCTCAAGGGCCAATGACAAAAATAAGAACTCAGAATTGGGTAAACTGCATGTACATACTGGATTCTTTCCAATTGAATAGCTCAACCTTGTTGGTTTGTAATTATAGAGCCTATTTAATTAAGAGCAATTAGAAGCTAAATCCCAGAAGAGTGCTGTAACACCAAAACAAACTTAATATATAAAAAAAAAAACATGACAAAAAAGGGTTAAAAAAACAACTGTGACAATCACTAATGCTTGTAAAATTAATCATTATCCTCTATTTCCTCATTCATTACCACCCACCAACACTCCTGCCGATGGATTTCCGTCACGACGGCAGAGAGCATGCCAATGCAGTGACAATTCCGAAGATGCGGGTCGCTGAGATATTGCACAGATTTTTAATTATAATTATGTGTTGTATTACTTTTGTTGGTGACTATTTCTTTCTGGCGACGCAGTAGTTATATGTTATTTTATAAGTCATTAGCTTTCATTTATTGTTTTCATTTACCATTAGTTTTCATTTTATTTGAGCACCATGAGTGATTAGGGTCTTTCCTTCAGTTAACAAATCCCAAGCATCTTGGTTTAGAAATATCTAAAAGTCACTTTTAGCACAGCTGCAATGCTGAGGAGTGACTGGCCCATGTTGTGGGCTTGTACATCAATTTATAACCCAGCATACATACTAGCGCAAAACCAGTAAAGATGTGCTTTAATATTATTTTTGATGCTTTTATCGGCCGATACTATCGCACAACTATACAACTATACTTAAATCAGCCCAGACACATGAAAAGTACAATTGAAGAGTGTGAATGCCTTCTACCGGCTAACTCAAAACCTACAAGCAACAATACGTTTGCAATTAATTCATCTAATCAATCAGCTCTGAGACAAAATAAAAAATCTATTTTCAGGCTCCGATGCATGATGTGTATAGTAAATCCCTAGAATATGCCTACCAAATTTTTTTTGGATCCTCCATGAATAATGAAGGAGTAGCAATATTAGTTAGTGCCCTCGCCAAGGAGTAGAAAGAACATAATCCAATAAGGGCAATCACTGGTAAGTGCCAAGAATGAAAATTTATATAGAAAAGAAAACGGTGAACACGAGTGTAATTAAATGCAAGTTTTAATGTAAAAGCATTTTTTTCTTAACTCTGTGGACAGTTACAGGAAACATGTTTGCACGTTTGCATTTGCGACACTCAGGAGATGGGTTATTTACTGCTCGGCCCTGGCGACCTGTCCGTCCTCACGTCCGGCCCCAGCAGATTAGGATGCAGCTGCTGGCGGCTGCCATAGGAGCTTGAGATTGATGGGGAACACTGGGGCCGCAGAGGCCCCACAGAATTCTGAGCAGAGCCCGATTGTAGCCAGCAGACAGCCGCTCCTCCAGTGTCACCTTTTTTCCGCCTTTTTTTTTTTATCACGCTGTTGCTCATGCTGGCACTTCTCTTCCTCTGTCGCATGACACTTTCTGCATCCCAGTTTGCAGCCTTTCTGTCACTCCATCACCTCCCTGTGCACCCTAAACAGCCTCTAAGCCCCCCGAAGTCACTGTCAGCGGCATTACCCGATTTGGATATTTGGATCTTGTGTGTGGGGGGGGGTGTACGTGCATGTGTATTTTGCGACCGTGTGCGGGAAAATGCTCTAAATAAATAATTCTATGATGAAGAGGTTTCCAGGAGCATTACCAGAGATGGCTGCCTACCCGAGTGTGTTTACCAACCACAGCTTCCAAGCTGTCTGCACAGATGCAGAAATTTAGCGGATGTGGAAAAAATATCCCATTATGTCAACATATGTGCTCACTCTGGTTCCTCCAATATAATTGTGGTGATATTGATGTTGCATGATGGAAGAGGAGTAAGATGAAGGTTCTGTGTGCTTGTGTATTTGTGTGTATGTACGTGGGCATGAGTGTGCTGAACAAACTGCACTGGCAGGGCTTTTTTTTTTGTCAGAGTCCCCTGGGCAGAAGACGCATGAGTCAGCGGCCAGTAGGATTTATAGCCAATTGATTAAATTAGCATTTGTTCTGCTATGAGGGCAGCAACCTGTCAGTAAGCATACCCTGAAACACACATATACACACAGTGGCCAAGCGTTTCCACGTTGAGCAGCCAGTGAAGCGGTGAGGAAAGAGCAAGAAAATGAAACAGCAGACAATTAGCAATTATGTCAAAAAGTCAACGTGATTAACATCAGCATAGCTAGAATGTAAACACATGAGCAAATAAGCACTTGCATGGCGAGATGCCCCTATTCTTATGCATATGGGCAAAAGGGTCGTACACACCAGCCTTGCTGACAAGCCTTTTTATGACATTCATCAAAGCCATCTGCCATTTTCCGCTCAATTAATTTGTTATGGGAAGAGGGATCAATTAAGTGTGCACTGTAATGGCTTTATATCCTTGTTTCCCTTTTATAGCCCAATATTTTCTGTGCTCCACTCTGGCATGAAAAGGCGAAATCAATATCCCTGGCTATTTTCCTCTCCTGTGGACTAATTTGTTTTTGCCACTCTCTTCCTGGCATGATAAACAGACTGCAATGAGGGGGAGGGCGACGGCGGACCATGATCCAACTCAAAGATCTCATCTGGATTTCAGAAGCGCCTCGCTTAATGACTTCATAACGTTGGGAAGGATTGACCTCTGGCCTGTTATCATCCCCCCGTGCTTTGATAAGCACAATGGTCCTACTGTGTACGGCCAATAGACGGCGACAGGTGAAGCGGCGGCGGCTCACTGCGGCCATTAGCACAAGTGTCACGGGCCTTGCTCACCTCGACCCCTGTGATGTATCAAACGCTCCCCCATTAAGTCTGCTGATGGGCTTGATGATATGATGAAGTGGGTGTGTTTAAGTGCGTGCCTGTGCGTGACTTGGGAGCACGCTCAGGCCGTCATTACTCCAGCAGCAGGCCTGGTGACATTGCCATATTGATTTTGACATCATTCGGTTGGGATGTGCTTTAGCGATAGGCTCTTAAACCAGAGCCACCAAAGTGTCACTTTGTTTGTGGAAGCAGACCTGAGGGGCCACTGAGGTCAAGGAAGTAATTCCATGTTGGGGGTTTTCCATCTAAATCCATCTAAAAGACCGACTAAAAGATCATTTCAAAAATGTGGTTAAAATTAAAGCTTTTTTGAAGTCAAGGGAATTACTGTTTGGTACACAGCTGCAAGAAAACACAGCACTGATTTATTGCCAATTGCCATAATTTCTTTCTGTGAACAGAAGGACAAAGCTAGTCCTTTATTTGTAACACTCAGCAACGTCAAAAAAGAAAGAACATCATGTGTCATACCGCGAGGAGACCATCGTGTTTACATAACTAATACAAGTACAGATTTGGCGTTATGATTCTAAACCATATCTAGGTCAGGGTCGAGAGTTTCTTTGACAATGCATTAAAATACTTTTACTAATTACCTGTTGAAATGTAGTCTGTACCCAATCCAAGTAACAAGATGTTAAAGAAACTTGGTGACTTTAGTTTACCTCATTGCCATAAATACTAAAAAAGACAAAAGAAATTAAAAATGTTATTGAAATATACCTGTAGATGTTTTTTTCTAGTTTTGTTTTCATCTATGAAATGTGTAATACTCATGCTTCTTGGATTTTTTTTAAAATTATAAATGGTTTTAAAAAAAAAAAGTGTTTATGAAAACAAACTTTGCATGATATACGACACGCTCATACACACATACTTACACCCACCTCATTGCTACGATAGGATGATGACAGTATATTACTAGGGTTTCCCCTACAAATAAAAGATTGTGGCGCACCACCACACCAAAATAAAGCTGCCACGCCTAGCAAAAGAGATTTTTTTATTTCTTCTTCTTATTTTTTTAAGGCCGTTTCAAACTAGCGGCAGCCGAGTGTGAAGGGTTCAGCGGCAACCTATTCATTGTGTATTGAAATGTCCTTAACTAAGCACGGCCCCCTTAAGAGAAGACGATCAAACTGGGGAGCTGCGACGCTGGGCGAAGCGAGTAGGAAGAATGGGAGAACGAGGGACATAGCGGTTGCATGTCGCGGCAGCCCGCTGTTATTTTGATATTGTTTTTCTTTATAATTGTTACCACAATAAAGTGGGTAACCCAATACAGACTCCTTTCCTTCTTCCCCATATCCGGAGCATTTCATTAGTTTGGATCTGATGTTTGGGCGAAAGTGAGTGGTGGACGGCCGTCTTGGACGGATGACCAAGTTTGAATGAATTTGCGCCAAGAGGCGCAGCCCACCGCGCTCTATTTTCAGAGCGCCCCCGCGCTAATGTCAACAACGAGGTGCAGGCGTACTTATATCTGTGCTATCAGGTTGTTTCTGCAGACGGATATATGTAATCACGGCTGACGAAACTTTGATAAATGCTCTTTTTTTCCCAAGTTTCACGAGCTCTGGGACATTCGAAAAATCACTCTCATACCTCTCCTTGGTAAGTTAACGGTACCTCGATGTGCGTTTCTGTAGAAATGTAGTTCACGAACAACAACAAAAAAAAACTTCACCTTCTCACCGAAACTAGTAAAACTCTTTACAAGCCTATTAGAATTTTCCCCCTACTCCTTGAAATGGGACCGTTAACAGAAGGACTATTATTGTTGTGTTAATGTAGTACGTATTAGGACCGAATAAAAGGAAAAAGAAGGACTACAACGGGGGTCTGCAACCCGCGGGTCTATAGCTCTTTCGCGTTGCCCTTGTGGCTCTCTGGAGCTTTTTGGAAAATTTTGAAAATGGAAAAAGATGGGGGAAGGAAATATATTTTTTGTTTTAATATGGTTTCTGTAGGAGGACAAACATGACGCAAACATTCTTTCAATGCATTAATATTGTAATGAAGTTAAACCTGAAGTAGCATCGTACAACAGAGTTGTCACGCAGTACGTCATTCTGTATAGGATCCACTGCAGGGAAAATAAGCATTTAATCATGAAGGCTGATTTTGTATTCGTAGCCAACTTAGCCACTTTGATAGTATAGCTAAGATCAATACATACAGCCGGTGTTGCTTTAACCAGGCTTTTAATTTTTTGCAGCTCCAGACATACTGTGTCAATTATTTTTTTTTGTCAAATATGGCTCTTTCGACATTTTGGGTTGCCGACCCCTGGACTATGAGATGTAAGTCGTACTATTGCTATGAGAAAAAAGTCGTATTATTACACAGGGTAACGTAGCTGTAATCAGCTACGCATTTTACGTACACGTACCGTAGCTGAGCTTTACGACATTAGCCTGGCTAATGAAATATTTCAACTTTATCTTTGTTATGGTTCTTCTTGGGAAAAAAACCATGTTTTTTTTTTTTTTTTTTTTTTTGCCGTGGCACAACATGATGAGGCTGTCCGACTTCGATGCAGCCCACCACCACAGCTTCAAAAAAATCCTAGGGTATAACCCTGCATCATCCAGAAATGTGTAATTTGCATGATAATCTCAATTTTTACAGCATGAATACCTGTAATATCATGTGTTTGTTTAACTCAGATTCATGAATTTCTTTTATGACTTCCCGAGCGAGACAAACGAAATGAATCAGTTGTTGGAAACGTCTCCTCAGGTCTTGCTGCTCGAGGCCTTTTGTGACTTGTGGACGTTGTTTCATTTTCCTACTCCAATTTACTGACATTACCTCGCTGACACACTGGACTTGAACTGAATTCATTTTTAGCTGCTCAGAGCTTTGAGCTGGAACCTTCTGCTGTGTTATCTAATTCCAACAAGAGCTTCCCTGTTACTGAGGGTAATCCGCAGAACATGCTGTCATCGCTTTTTAACAGTCCACAGCAGTGCATGACACTCCCCCCTGTGCAGCTCCCTGTGAAAACAGACCTCAATAAAGCTCCCCCTGAGTGACAGAAGACAATTCTGATGTAAACTGATGACATTCACATTAAACGATGTGAAAGAGTTGCAAAAGGGAAGGAGAAAGAAAAAGATGGCTGCTGCCAAGGCTCGCGTCTTGCTGGTGTACGACAATTCATCACTTGATGGATGACGATCCTTTTAATTTGGCCAAACAGGGTTGCGCTTCTCATTAATGTCACAATCATTTCATTTGTATTTGAAGTAACTCCACTCAGCCAGAACTAGAATTGAAGAAATCAAAGCACATCCTCAAGTTTTTGTATTTATGACTCATTTCAAGTGGTATGTATGATTGCACGGAGGTGAAATGAATCAGTTGCCATCAAGCCTACAAATTGTACAGAACACACAAGCGGTGTGGGGCACTGTGGGCTAAGAGCCTTGAATACTAATTTAAAAAAATATATTACACTTGTACGGTCTATTAAATATCCATACATCATTGCAGCATTGATTTACATTGCGTTGGCTTCATTGCATATGCATCCTAAGCAAAAGGGTCACCGGCCCACTATAAATGAATTACCTCCTCTTATTAAAAAAAAAGAAAAAAAAAAGTCATTTAAAATAGAAAAGTGTGACAACTTGGTAAGATTAAAAAGAAATGATACATTTTTAAATTTTGGCCATTTCTGAATAATTAAGGTCCTTTATGTGGCCACGTTGGGCATGCAGGAAAACAAGTTTCAATCATACTCAGGCAGCATGAGAGGAGCTGGGTTTGGCCGCCTTTCAAGACTGACACATTAAAAGTCCATTGATCTGACTAATTTATTTATCAATTCCACTAAAAATTAAACATTGACCTCCACCCTCAACCATTTGTTTTGTCTTGCAGCGCGAAATGACTTGAATACCAAATACGCGAATGAGAGTAAATAATGAAATCAGTGAAAGGGGATCTTTTAACAGTACTTCCAGCAATAAACAGCTATCATATTCATCGCTGCATGGTCTCTCGCTTCTCTATCTTAGCTCTTATTTTTTTCCACTTATAAATAGTGTTGTTAATCTTACTTTGAAAAAGTAATTAATTACAGTTACAAATTATTTCTCCCAAAAAGTAATTGCGTTAGTAACTCAGTTACCTGTTACCTGAATGTAATAGTAATTAGTTACTTGGCAAAGTAACTGGTGATAATTTTCATGTTTTATTCATTTCATCATTTAAAGACAACAAACAGATGCAAAAATGTCAGGGACATGACAAATTCATAACCTTGTACGCCCTAAAATTAATCGAGCTGCTTGACTGGACGCTTAGTCACTAAACCTAGATTGTTGACTGTGTTATTCTACAGTTCTGATGTATGTTACATGCATGAATGTGCGTCTTTATTTGTATGGAGGACGGGAAACTGATAAGCATATGCTTTATCTCGCCTGCCTTTGTCGTCTTCTTCGGTTTCTTCGGGCAAATCATATCACATTTTGTAAATGTCAATGATTGTCAATGATACTGATGATGATGACAATAAAATTCCATTAAAAGAAAAAAAAAAAAAAAAAAAAGTTAAGATTTTTCCGATTTAGGAGCATTTTATATAAAAACACTTAGGTTCGCTAGGAAGTTTCTCTACAACAGAGCCTTTGTGAGAGGTCTTTCTGGCGGCTGTTTATAACGCATTTAGTTCTTTATACATGTGGTTAATGCCGCCGTGCCAGTCATTTGCATCTAGTTCTATATTATGTGATATCTACCGTAGCATCATGTGGGCGTAGTTTGTAGGCTATCGGCTCCAGTCAGGTATTACTGGAGCCACCTAGCATCACGTTTGCAACGCCGTCACAACTCCCTTGACTCCTCCCCCGCGCCTGCTCTGCTCTCTCGTCTCCGTGAGTCCGTCTCTCTCAGACTTTTCACGAGTCATTCAACCACCATAGTAACACATAGTAACGCACGCCTTTCCCGCCTCAGTAACCGTAACAGCGTTGCCAAGATGAGAAAAGTAATTAGATTACTCACAACTGAAAAAAATAATGCCGTTATATTCTAACGCCATTATTAACAACACTGCTTATAAATGACAGAAACATTTACATATTTTAACTATTTTAACAGTGTGTTTCTTCTGTGCCGCCAGTAATTTGGTGGTCTGTTGAAAAGAAATCAATTAAATTCCCATTGCTTCAATAGCGTACCGCACGAATGCTATTTTTAGAACGCAAGGCTGCTTGAAATCACCATTGTAAACAGGAAGGGGGTCAACATAGAAGCGCGCTCGCATACAATCCATGCTAGTACTGCTTGTTTTCTGCCGGTAATCTTTCAGAAAAGAGTAAACACTGCTGCTATGGAACTTGTAGAAACAACTCTAGACATTAGACCGTCCACATATGAAGGATGTTTTCTTCATATGTTTCCCGTAGCCAAAAACTGTGAAATTGAAAAAAATTGAAAAATGTAAACAATGGATCAACTTGTGCGGACGTCCAAAAGACCAGTTTAACGCCAGCAAGGTGAAGCCGTCCACCTTCATATGCAGTAAACATTTTGTTGGGGGCCATGGTCCGACAGATGACAATCCTGATCCATTGCCTGCCGCAGCCCGCCCTGAAGGGGAAAGCCATTTTGATAATTTAACTTATTTTTTAGCGTGGCGTTTTGCTGTGCTGCTTCTGTCTGAAAATGAATGACCTGAAAAAAATTAAAATGGTATCTGACTGCCACTGTTGTTCTCACCTGTGTTGTTAACAGTCAAATTGACCCACAAATCAATCAATAATAAATAAATTAGCCATGTTTGGCCTTGGTCGTTTCGTAGTAAGCCTGTTTATGCCTACAGGTAGGCTCTAGATTGAACAGCTTTACCTTTTCTGTTGTAAAGAAACAACCTAAGTAAGGGAGAAGTGGAAATGATTTAATAGAATTCAGATTTGTGATTAATAAAAAAAATTAAAAGTGTTTATTGACTGTCACTGAGTAGCATTTGCGATCGTTACACAAAAATATAAATATAAACTGCCCCTATGAACGGTCAGAGACGTAAGACAACCAGAGGATATAAAATATAAGAAAGACAGGGCATATTGTGGTAAAGGATAGCTTGTTGAAACAGGACAATGTCATTGTCAGTGGCGTAAGGCAATTCACACCAGAAAAAGGTGTCGATAAAAAGCTATCTCTGGATCAGGTCGGCTCTTTTTCCTGTCTTTTTCAGCCCTCGACGCTCAAGCCATCTCTTTAACTGAACATTTGTATGTTCTTCCACATCTGTACCAATGAATTTGGCACTGGGGACATAATTTTCAGACAGAATTGGTAGGTTTAGCTCAATAACCATCTCGTTCATACACTATTTCCATGCATCTATCATGAGGGACAAAGGCGAGTTTGACCCCCTAGCAACAGTTGCTAACGTGATGAATATTAATGCGCAAAGGTGACGTGCTACGTGCAGCACGCTATTGAAAATACAGGGCCCATAGCATAGTCACTTTCCTCCCCCTTATGGCGCTGCAGCAAATATAGTTCTGGAAATTCCTCTTCAAATCCCCCAAACCTGCTGACTTTAAGAAAAAAAGAGAAATGCATCAATGTGAAAGCTTGTTTCTTGATCTTTGTCCCTCTATTTTGTCAGAATGGAAGGTCACCACTCAGACTGATATCCTCCCCTGTCGCCTCACCTCTGGCTTACCCATCGTCCCTTCCCGGAAACCCCCTCACTCTGGCACTAGGCCTGTAATCCAATTAAAAGCACATTAAGGGCAAATGAATAGCGGCAGATTTAATTAGCTGCTGACGAAGCCTGGCTGGCTGGCAGCCGAAGCGAACGGACTGGTGCAGGATGCTCGCAGGCCTGTGCCGCCTCTGACCCACCAGGGTCAACAGGTCAACGTACGACTGAGAATGCACTTTGCAAGTGCCTCTTCTGTGTATCAAATTAAGTCTGACATCAGTCCATCTGACAGGAACAAAAGAGGGTTATTTGTGAGTTTGCAAAATTTTTCTTTCATCATTGAAAATCTTAATGTGTGGCTGGAAATTTGTGGTGGTAGTTGTTTGCCACTCAGACAGGTTTGCCTAATGTGTTTATTGTGTGTGAGTGACAGCATCATAAAATTTGTTTAGTTCCACAATAACTGTATTTATTTATTTTGTTCCACACAATAAGTATTATTTTAAGCAACCTGAACTGATTATTCATTAAACTGTTAACGCTGCCCTCGACTCCTGTCTGTCCCCACCCCTTGGAAGTATTTATTAAAAAATAAATAATTGCACAAAAAAAAAAAAACTGATGTTACACCTGCAGCAAATATAGCATATCACACCAAATTTTTGCATCGACTTGAGGATACATTGCATGCCAGCTGCTGCACTCAATAGCATCACACGATTCTCGGCACACTGTAAGTTAATGCAAGACATTTTATTATGGTTCATTTTACAAACAAACCCTGCCATTTTTGGAACAATTCAAGTAACTAACCCGCGTAATACAAAATACAGTTCATCCTTGATTATCATTTTTTAAATTAAATTTAAGCCCTTTATTCAAGGCCTTAATGCTGCTAATCTCGGGCCATTAATATTTGCATAGATTGCTCCTGGAAAGTGTACATTTTTTGGATGTAAACTAGGGGTGTAACGGTACACAAAAATCGGTTCGGTACGTACCTCGGTTTTGAGGTCACGGTTCGGTTCATTTTCAGTACAGTAAGAAAACAAAATGCAAAGTAGTGCTAGTTGTTTATTACACACCTTTGAGCTTTTGACAATAGGAACATTAGCCTATACAAAGCTAGAATTCTGCTCAAAAAGTAGCAGGTATTTAAAGATAATCTAACAACAATTTGCCTTTCAGACCCCGTGTATTGGTTAACTTTATTTCTGAAAGAAAGAAGAAAAAAGAAGTCCTGTGCTAAAGAGAAAAGCAATCCCAATGACAAAGATTTTGACATGTATTTTACAAATGAAATGCTTCAATGAATCATTTTTTTTTTCTTATGAACGGTTTTCAAAAGCTTAATTGGTGGATTTTCTCAAGTTAAAGCGCCACACAGAAATTAATAAATTTAATTGTGTAAGCAGGATCTGTCTATTATTCTTATTATTTAATTACAGGTGTTTTAGCTCATTTCAATTTATTTTATTTAAATGTGCTATTATTGATTTTTTTAATGTGTTTATATTTTACAAATGTGATGTAGTATTCATTTATATTGTATATTTTATGTTGTATAACTTTAGTTCCTATGTGAATATTAGTTCCTACTTGTTTTGTTTTGGTAGGAGGGTTTTGTATTGAACACGGGGCCGTGTTGGTTATTATTATAGCTGTCAGGTTTGTGTGTGTTCTCAGCTATTTTTTTTCTTTATTCAGCACCTGATTGAGCCAGACTGGTGGTGTAACGCAACACACCTGTGCTTGATTAGGAAAGCTCAATATTTAAGGAAGCCTGTCACCATCTGCAAGTGTCGGCCTATTGCTTGTTACCTGCCATGCTTACCGCTGTGTTCTCATTGTCATCCTTCGTGCTTCCCGACATTCTATGGTTGTGTTCTGGTTTGATAATTTTTACGTTTGTGCTCTTTTGGACTTTGTAGTTAGAATTTTGTACGCTGTTATATTCGCGCCTTCTAGCGTGCTCTCTTAGTTAAACTTTGTCATACTCGCGTTTTCTTGCGTGCTCTCTTAGTTGTACTTTGTTATACTCGCGTTTTCTAGCGTGCTCTCTTATTTGTACTTTGTTATACTCACGTTTTCTCGCGTGCTCCCTTTGTTGTACTTATTAAATACAAACATTCACTCTACCTGATCTTCTGGTCTGTGTTTGGGATCCACATCATTGGCTTGCCGTTCATAACAATAGCAGAGAAGACAGCAGTAAATCAACAAAGACAAGTCAACTGTGCCCCGATCTACCACTCAAGAGATCTGATGGACTCAAAAAGTAGGTTACGATTGCATATTAGTTTGAAAATCGACCGGATCCACCGTATTTTTACATGAGTGACTTCCGGACTGCCAGATCCTAGCTACCAGTAGTAGTATTGACGCAGGAGGGTCGTGTCTCGCGTCAAATAATAAACTTTGCCGTTCTTTTCGCGTGCGTCGCGTTAAGCCGCTTCTGAGACGTGTCTAACACGCGGCCGCACTGCGACTGGTGTGTATTGGCTGATCGACTTTAACGCCCGCTTTTCACTGCGTTCTCGCGGCGGCCACGTTGTCGCGCCATTGACGTTTCTGGGTTATATACTGTCCTGCCGTGTTGGTCCTCATTATAGTAGAGAAGATAGAGTAAATATAATCTACACAAAGAAACTGTAACCCGATCGACTCACAGCCTCGAAAAGTAAGGGTTACATTACGTCAGAAACTCGTTCGGTACGCCTCCGTTCCGAACCGAGCACCACGTACCGAAACGGTTCAATACAAATACATGTACCGGTACACCCTTAATGTAAACGCTTTGTTCTCTGTCAGTCCTTTTGACTGACTTGTGACCGGTGCCTCCAATGAGCCTTTTGACCCTGAAAACAAATAAGGTGAATGTCAAAAATAAAAAGATGGATAAATTGTTTTATTGTCCCCAAAGTTGAGATTGTATCCTTGCTGAAGGAGTGAAAATGTCTTTACACAAGTGGGAAATGCCGTGCTTCTGCTTTCTGTCCGTTTGCACGCTGCATGCATTTTTCCCGCTAGTCTCCCAAGTGCGGTGTCAGCAATGCAGTGTAACCCACTGTGACATTTGCATCATGACTATGTTTTTGTGCATGTGTGTGTGTCCGGTTCCTGATGAAGAGCAACAGTCCCCTTCTTCCAGCAGGTGAAGTGGGTGGATTCTGTGTGTTTGTACATATGTTTTTAGCATGCAACCTTTATGTTAATACAGTATAACCGTTTATTGTGTATGTGCCTGTTTGTGTTTGCATGTGTGTGTGCACGCATGTGTGTGTATGTAATGAGATCCAGGTCCCTGCCTCTCCATTTCTCTGCAGCTAATAAAAATATAGAGTGCCCTCCAGATCCCTTTATAGAGAGAGTTGAGACCACGGCGAAATCTAGGACAGGCACCATTGATTTGGAGGCTGCTGTATTACTCGCCATCACCGCCAAGGCAATATGAGAAGCCTTTTTTTTGTAAATCACACAAGCCCAGAGGGACAGAAAGGAGGCAGAGAGAGAGGATAAGGGAGGGATAGTTGGAAAAACTATCTGTGTTGTTTCCCCTTCTGCCATCATTGTATCATGTGCTCGATTTCGTCACAAAGCGAAATAACAGAACATTTGTGTGACACTTCACAGAAACTTGAGCAGGAGATCGCTCTCGGCATTGCAACTCACTATTGTGATTTCTATTCTGCCTTTTCAAGTATGACTGGGCACACAAAGATGCTTGTGTTTATTCAGTGAGAGGACAAATTTTGCCCTTGTCTGGACTTTTTTCCTAGGCCCTCTGGAGAGCTTTTTCCATATTTAAGGTGTGGACATGCAGATGTGTATAAAAAGCATTTCAAAGATGCCTGCATCCCACATCTTAGGACAGGGTGGAGTGTTCCGGACTGGGACAGGTACCGACCCCCTCCGTCTGTCTTATTAAGATAAGACCCTGTCATTGTATCGCCTCACTTGGCCGCCTTCACGCCATCAAATATTCATGGCTCACAGCCGCCTCTTAAGTAAACTGGCCAATTTGTTGCGGAAAACGTGCATTAAGATAGGCTGGGACGATATGCCATGGGCCCCTGGGGCCAAGCCAGATTTGGGTTGCCATTATGGCTCTCGGGTCCCTATTGTCGGCGGCTGTCGAAGCAGAGCAGAGCCGAGCAAAGAGGGACGGGGGAACAGCATGTGGGCTGTCTGTCGGTAATGGGTGTGTACTGAGGGGTGGGCAAGGCAGAAAAGCAGGAAGCGGTGGAAGATAAGAACAGGTCACAAGAGGCTACCTTTCAAGCGCTCGCATGTTGATGGTGAGTTAAGGAGGGGGAGAACAATAAAGGCGGGGTCATGTTTGAATAACAAATGACACAAAATAGTGAGGAGGGGGGAAGTATAAGCTTGAACACGACTATAACAACGGAGACAAACAAAGAAACCATGAACATGTCGCCTCTCAAATAGATTTAGAATACATTTCAAGGATGACTTCGTATCTCCCTGAGGAATCTGGCTGACAAATTGCTAAAGCACCTTTTTCCTTTGCTTTATGGCCACACAACTTGAGCAGCAGTGCGAGAAAGACAAAACTTTAGATTCCCTGCAGGGTGTCTGATGGAAATGAGCTGAAGAAGCTGTCTCCAGAAAAAAGTGGAAAATCTAAGTGGTTGAAGCTCATAAAACCACAACTCATAAAACTGTTGAGTGGATCAGGGAGGGTAGCCTACCTTAAGAGGGGGCGGATAGGGGAGGACAAGGGGCGACATTCTCAATAGCTGTGAGATCAAGGTGCAACGATGACTAGGGAGATTCAACAGAGGACCGGCAGTCATTTGGTACGTGGCCGGGTTGCCTGGTGATCCCTGACAGCCTGCTCGTCATCTGGTGCCAGAGAACTCTAGGGGATTGGCAGGAAGCCGTCTGTGAATATTAAATCTGACATTCAGTAAGTTTACATGCACTGAAGGAATATAAATGATCACATTAAAATGAAACCAAACATTCAAAAATGCACATAATTGCTATGATCTGACCGTGTTCAGTTGGCGCCCCACAATTTGGAAATGACCTGAGTAGTTTAGTGTCAAAAAGCGGCACACGACAGATGCATTGTGAGTTTTTTCTCTGCCTTTAAGTGCCTCTAAACCCGCAAGACTTTGGATAGAACTGTGCGATCATAATACACCTGGTATTTTGTGCTGCTGAATGAAATGGACCACTTGGATGTGTGAAGAAGCGATTGATATATTTATTCAATTTTTTGAATCCCGCGGTACGAAAATGACAGACTTCCGGCTGCGGTCTTGCATTGAGGAAGAAGGCGCTGTGATGTGTACGGGAGAGAGAGTCCTCTTCACTGTACAGCTGTACTGTTGTATGAGAAGGACTAAGGATCCAGCTGATTTTGCGGATTAGTTCGTTTATTTTTCGCATCACGCCAGCCAAACGACTGCAGAAAAATCTTGCTGTACGAGGGAGAGGCGTGTGCGCCTTTTTGGGGCTTAAAAAGGTTTCCATTCACCTGTGGACATTGGCCAAAACAAGCCTTACTACTGTGGGACCATGGGACTTACGAGGAAGTGAGTAAACATCGTGTTTTGTATTATGTCAAATACTGCGATCATTTTAATATGCAGGTGGCTTGCATTTTGTGGCTGACATGCTACTTGTCCCCTCGGCCGACGACCGGGGGCTTGTCGTACATCCCCCCACCGGGGGAGGACTATACTCGGTTTATTGCCCTCTTCATGTGCCCGGTGTTCTGTCATATTTTATAACCGATCAGAAATTGCAACTTTGTGTTAAAAATAGCCACGAATACAGCGATTACAAAGTAAACACTTCAAACTTTCTTTATATAAAGGACTACTTACGTTTGATCACATATTGTCATGTTAGCTGCACAACAACTGAAGCCGTCCTCCTATGAGTCTCTCGCTGTTTATGACTTCGCCGAGTAGTAAAGGATTATTTTGCCATATTCGTGTTAACCATTTGGCAGCTACACGCTCCTCTGACGTCGGCCAGTTTGTCCAGCGGTCATTGTCCAGCTGCCTCCTGGCAAACGAGCTCTCTGCCCTCAGCAGGGGAACGATGAGCTCTAACTTGTTCGCTGCCGGGCGGGTTGCCAATCGGCGAAGACAATCGACAACCTAGTCGTCATGTGAAATGATCCGGTCTAGTTATGTGTGATTTTCCGCTTCGAAGACTTTGAAACATCACTCGGTTTGGGTTAGCATGTCGGCTAGCTGTCACGCCTCTTGGTTTGCTTACATTCTCTGAAGCCGGAGAAGGGAATGACATAAGCCTGATTTAGGTGGCATAAAATATCGTTCTGGAGGTGTGACAGTAAAGGTGAAGGCGACAGTTTTGACCATTATGGAGTAATTTTGCCATTTCGTCTTGAGTAAATGCTTTTTTTATTATTTCATAACAATAACAATAACAATCTTGTGTTAAATGGAATTATTTCATATTCCATTTAACACAAGATTGTTATTTGTCATGACCATGCCATTTATTTAGCTATTGGGGAAAAAAAATAATTGGATAAAAAGAAGATCCTGGAAAAATATTGGAGTAGAGGGACTGAAACAATGAAATTTTGCGGCTCTCTTCGCCGCGTTATCCTCGTTCTGAATGATTCCCCCTCAATTGGCTGAGTAGTAAAACCGATGAGCCCATTGTCCTGCTGAAGTCATCCACCTGTTGGGGACGCTAGAGCCCTAGAATGGTAGGCGTGGCTAATCGGCAAATTAAAAGACTAATTTCTCGTCATCTGCGCTTTGCTAAATTGTTTTATATCGTCGAATCGTCTCAAAATATGATTCTAATTCACATAATAATGCTATCTAAGCCTTTTTTTTTTTTTTTTTTCCTGTCGTACGCACTTTAATTCTTCATCGTTGACCTCAAATGATATGTGAGCTAAAATGACATGACTTGTGTTACAGGTTAAGTGCAGTTAATGCAAAGTCCTACTACTTAGTGTTTATCTATGTTATTGTCTTGTTTGGCTGAAAATGTGGTGTTCCTTATGAGTTGTATTGTATATCTGATCCAATTCAAGATCCAATTTAGCTATCTGGAAGTAAGTTGGCAACTGTTAATTTCCTGTCTCAAGTTCATCTTTTGATGTCGAAAACAGATGTATGTTGCAAAAAATGAGGAATTGGCCACATCCTTTCAAAACATAGTAATGTATATTACGTTCATTAGGATTTTCTGACAACTGTAATACACATAACACATAAATGACAAGTTAAAAAAAAAAAAACTCATCCGTTGTTGCCACTCACATTCATCAGATCAAGTAACTTCTTATTGTAAAAGATTATGTGGAGTGTGACAATTGCTTACGTGTTACTTGATGGAGTGAAAATGAAACTGTGCTTGAGGACAATGTTAATGTTGTTGAATTCCTGTATTTTCTTGGGCGTATTCATTTAACAATACCATATTATACCATTTTGTACCCCAAGGGATAATAAAAGTCCCAGGATTATTTTGTGTCGCACACCACACAGAACCGGAACACACACAAAATGGATTGTCGTACATGTGTCCGCAGGCGGGCTGGCAGAAAGGCAGACAGGCGGACAGATGAATGGAAGGACGGATGGACAGACAAGTGCACGTGTACCTGAATAAGAAATTAAGAAGTGTGCATGTGTATTGTGCTGCACATGTGACCAACTAAGAGGTCAATCACTTTAACATTGGATGGGTTTTTAGAGAGAACGGAAATCCAATTAGGCTCACCAGTGCAGTAGTGATGGCATTTAACAAATAACTAGCCTTGGCCTCTCTATGGTGACTGGTGAGTCAGTAGAGTGTGTGTGTGCTTGTGTGTTTGTGTGCTTGGACACACAAACACCAACACCCCCCCCTCTAAGTTATAGTCTTGTCCTGTTCCATGTCTCCTACTCACCCTCAAAGAGTTATGCTCCCATTTGCAGCCATGATGAAGGCATTGGTCAACATTCACTGCAACGAATAATCATTGTTTATCATGTGTATATGCATCTACACACGGAAACAAAAAGCTTGCTATTATTGCCTGAAATGTGTGTATTACTGCGAGGCAGGAAGAAAAAAAAAATCAATGAAAAGCAATATTCCTATTGGATTTAGTTTATGTCATCGACCTTTTTCCTGGTCCCTAGATTGTGTTGTAGTGACAAAAAGATGACCCTATGAATTCTACTGAGGCTCACAGGTTTAGGAACGCGGACATTTTTTCACGACTTTCATATTCGGTGAAACTCGACCGTAGTACAGTTTGACTTTGTGAATTAAAAATGTGCACTGATTGCTGTTAGGACTGCAGTGGTCCCTTTACTTGAAGCGCAAAAATGATCCGTCTTACACAACATCTCCTGGCTTGCGCTAGGACCAAAGCATTTCCATGACACATATTTCTGCGCTCAATGTCACAAAAGTGACTCAAAAGTGTCAGGAGAGCGAGTGTGTCTAGGGAGATAATGGGTTTCCAGAGGCCAGAGATGCTTTGACCAAATGTGACTGCATGAGTGGGAATTGAACGGCAATGCGGTGCGAGTCTTTCAACCACCAACTTCAAATTGTTCTCACTCCGGACGACCCCCTGCAGGATTCGACTGTAATAAGAAATGCGTCTGCTCCATGTCCGTCCGCTTGTCACTTCCTCATTCTTGTCTCTCTGCAGTTGACAGTCCAGACAGCAGATCACTCCCAGGAGAGTAAACCTTAAAACATGATCCATCATGTTGACAGAGGCGCACAGGAGTCTTGAAAAGAAGACAATGTCATGTACAACACTTATAGACCTCTGAGCCCTTTTCTTGATGCTCTCAGACCAGGTGTGGAAAGCACCGTTTGGTCGCCGAAAGATTGTGAATTCAACAGAATATTGAAGACTTCCTGATTCAATGTAACCTTAAAGAGCATACGACAGGGGAAAAAAAGTCTTAAATAGCATTATTACTGTATGTGAGATATTTTGAGATGATTCGACTATATACAACAATTTAGCAAAGCGCAAATGACGAGAAATTAGTTTTTTAATCTGCCGGTTAGCCACGCCTACCATTATAGGGCTCAAGCGTCCCCAACAGGTGGATGACGTCAGCGGGTGACTAGACTCATCAGTTTTACTATACAGCCCATTGAGGGGGAATTATTCAGAACAAGGAAAACGCGACGAAGAGAGCCGCAAAATGACATTGTTTCCGTCTCTTTACTTCAATATTTTTACAGGATATTCTTTTTATCCAAGTGTTTTCCCCAACTGCTAAATAAATGGCATGGTGAAGAAAAATAACAGTCTTGTGCTAAATGGAATATGAAATAATAAAAATGCCTTTATTCAGGACGACAAGGCAAAATTACTCCATAATGGTCAAAACTGTCGACTTCACCTTTACTGTTGCACCTCCCGAACGATATTTTATGACACCTAAATCGGACATATGTCATTTCCTTTCCCCGGCTTTGGAGAAGGTAAACAAACCAAGAGGCGTGAGAGCTAGCCGACATGCTAACCCGAACCGAGTGATGTTTCAAAGTCTTCGAAGCGGAAAATCACACATAAATAGCCCGGATTATTTGACATGACGACTGGGTTGTCGATTGTCTTTGCGGATTGGCAAACCGCCCGGCGGAGAGCAATTTCCAGCTCGTTCCCCGGAGGAGGGCGGCTGCAGTTGTTGTGCAGCTAATATGCAGCTAATGTGCATGAGGAGAGCTTTTTACATGCCAATCAATGATCAAACGTAAGTAGTCCTTTATTTAAAGAAAGTTTGTAGTGTTTACTTTGTAATCGCTGTATTCGTATTTAACATAATACAAAACAAGATGTTTACTCACTTCCTCGTAACTCCAATGGTCCCATAGTAGTAGGGCTTGTTTTGGCCAATATACACGGTGAATGGGAACCTTATGAAACTCCAAAAAGGCGCACACGCCTCTCCCTCATACAGCAAGATTTTTCTGCAGCCGTTTGGCTGGCGTGATGCGAACAATAAACGTATTAATCCGCAAAATCAGCTGAATCCTTAGTCCTCATACACAACAGTACGCTGTATAGTGAAGAGGACGCCTTCACCCGTACACGTCACAGCGCCCTCCTCCTCAATGCAAGACCGGAGCCGGAAGTCACTCATTTTCATGGCGCGGGATTAAAAAAACTTAATAAATATAGCAATCACTTCCACACACATCCAAGTGGTCCATATCATTTTGGAGCATAAAATACCGCGTGTATTATGAAATAAACATGCTTTTTCGTGTCACATGCACTTTAAATCAATATTTATCTCACACCCAATGGGGTGAAACCCTTTCGGCTAACAACAGCACAAATACCATGTTACAAGTCAAAAGGCAATTGTAGGCAATAAGTCACAATTCCTGTATATGTCCTTGTAAACATAAAAGCACACGAAAGACTGCATGCACAAGCAAGCTATACGAGCCACGACGTGAACAGTCGCACTGGGATGTCGTGTAGGGAGATTAAAAAAGGAGGATGATATTGCTGTTATAACTTTAATTTTTATAGTTTCCCTTCCTGCATTCCACTTAATAGAGTGCCATAAATTTCATGTCAGACCACATAGCTTTCCATGATTATTGGCACTATTGTATGCAGAAAAAGCCATAAAGGGACAATTTGGGCACACCTGAACATACTGGCACCACTCCATCGTGTTTCCCAATGTTTTCTGTAATTAAGAAATTCCCAATGGTCCAATATTTAATATAAAGGCTTGTCTTGTAGGATGTTGCGGCAAGGACGTTTTGTGACATTTGAGTGTTTTATCACCAACTAATATCCAGTCTGCATGCAGCTGTATCTCCACCATTGTCGGCAGGCAGGATGGGAGAAAGTGGTGAAGTGTGTGACAACTTTGTAAGCAATGATGAGAGACGGCTGCTTTTGAGTGCGCCAAGGCCACCGTGCTTGAATTTATGATATGGGTAATTTTATCTGACTTTCACATTTCTCGCAGGATCCTTATATGCAGAGCAATACTGCATATCGGAGGTATAATCTATCAACAAATATGTCACAAGACAAATCTGTGCTTTAAATGGGACTTACGATGAAAAATTGACGTTTTATTGTTTGTATATAGATAGCTGAGTCCCTGATGTGCCTGCCCACCCACCATGTGTGAAATTAACCAGCCAAAGAAGGCAAGGGCTGCATCGAGGTAAAATGCTTTTTTCCACCCCCACACCTTAAGCTCTACTTGTGGATGTCGAAACAAGTAGCGAGTCACCGTACACGGCGCCAAACGACGCTGAGGAGGGAGAGGCTTGAATGGAACAGTGAGATTTATTCGTCATCAAATTGTAACCAAAGCTGGACTTGCTGCTGGCCCAGCTCTAGATAAGGAAGGATCAAGATGAGAGTAATACGAGAAGAAATTGTCTCATAAACTGATATATTTCTTGGTTCTTTGGGTATTTTGACAAGACACCCGTTTTGGAAAACAGCTTTATACAATTCCTTCAAATTGTATTTGGCACAACTGGAACTTTGCAGGCAAAATGCAGATTTCCAGATTTCACAATTAGACAATCACAAATATTTCAGAACTACAATGGTATTTTTTTTCTTTAAATAAAGTTGCAATTTTAAGGGTGCAACACTTGTGACTTCAGGCCAAATTGTGGATAAATGTTACTTCACAAATAAAGATCTTAAAGGAGACATTCATGCATTCATATTCTATGGATTCGCGACATGAACCTTGTCCCTGCTGACTTTGGGTCAGACTTCAATCTTAAAGTGGGCATATGAAATTCAGAGCATAGCAAAGTTAAGAGTGGTGTAACAGTAGTGGTGGAGCTTGGTGGACTTGGGTTGTTGTAATCATTTTTTTCTCCGTTCAAAACTACATATACTTTATTTTATAGACATGTTTCCTAAACGAAACATGGGCGGTACCATCTTTGATAATTTCTGCTCTGAACTTCTGGTTTAGACAAAACAACATGAGGTGCTGTTGAAGCAAGCAGTGTTTTGACAAACTTAAAACTGCAAAATCAAACCAGAGAAACCCACTGTATCTCCAAAAAAAGGATTCAGTACGACTTAGATGAGACTCTGAGACTTTCTGTGTTGTGCGTGAACTCCTGGAAGCGCCTATATACATGGTTGGAAGTGGAATGTTTTGAACAGCGTCCAGCTTCAAAGCGCCAGTGTTGATCTACCTCGCCATACGCCTTAAATCGAATCCAGCTGTAGACAATAAGTTAAGGATGTGCTTTAAACCTCAGGATCTACATAAAAAATTGTATGTTAGTTCTTTTCACTCGTTGAACATTCGTGGACAAAGTTGTAACAACCTGTCAGCCTGTGTTGACGTGAAGTGTAGTTGGATACGCCGGCCACTTGAGTGACCAAAATGAGTTGAAATTACAAATAATATTACAGTTGCCGAATACAGAAGGGCTGACACGGATTTTGTTGTTACAAGGAAATACTGCAAGGTATGTACATATAAACAAAAATGGTATGTCATTCTTTTTTGAAGATATTAATCGCAATAAAACATTTGAACAACATGATTCCATTTCTTGTATTTAAAACGACTGGTGAATGTGCAAAACAGGTCAATAAATTACAATCCATAAAAAAATTAGAAAAATATCAGCGAAGGTGGAGCATAGGTCGAGCCTTTCATCATCAAAGTAGAAGGCACGTAGTCTCAATATATGTCCAATGACAGTCAGTTAGTGTTGTTGTAAGGCACATCAATTTGTCTTCGCTTCCCTAACAGCGTTTTCCACCTGTAAACAAACAAAAAACTTGCAACACTTGCATTTATGCGTTTACATAATTGTGCCATCCTATACATACTAAATAACGACAGGCTAGCAGCAGATAGTATGTGTTGTAATCACAGTAGTACAGTATTTGTAGTAAATAATATTAAACATCATCATAATTATAACCATCATCGTAATAACAATATCAAAGAAAACAAGTCGTTTCATGCGCAAGATTTTAGCTTTAGTATTTTTTGAGCTGCGGACACATGAAAATGCAGGGATAGGAAGAACACACCTTCAATAACACCAGTGGAAACATGGCTACATAATCACCTGGTCTTTGTGGTGGCACGGGCTTGGTTCCACATCTGCCTTTATGAACATGTTGTCCTCCCATGTCGTGATGATGGCAGATGGATGCGGCATTTCCAAATTTTCATATTTGAGGGATTTTGATGAGTAATGTTACTCCAGCTCCACTGTTGTTTTGGATAGAGAAAGTGTAAAACGGAAGTCACGAGCAGAAATGCGGAAGTAAAGCAGAAGTACCTCAGAAACTTGTCAATAAATGAAAGTGTTTTTGAATAGTACCTGTAGTACAGGCAATTGTTATTCAAAGCAGTGTCTTTTTCATTTTTACCTGTCAGGTTATATGCAAGCCTATTCTCACCTCAAAAGTCAATTTGATTGAGTGCCATAAGGCTTGAGAAGTCATAGTCCCAAGTATTTTATCTTGTTCAGCAGCTCTAGCTACAACTCCTCTAGTCAATTCTAGTTCCAACTGTACATGCACCTCCAGAATTTCTTCTTATGGATTCCAATATGGACCCATATGAAAGACTGAAATAATTTGTGGAATTTGGGCTGCATTGAGTGGTTTCTACTTTGTTTTCTCCCTTTTAGTGAGAAGTTTGTTTGTTTCTCCCCCCTCCCAACCCCTCATCTAATGAACAGGAGCACCTTCGGTATAATGGTGATCCAGCAGGCACCTTGTCCTGTTTACCCATTTTCCGTAATTTTTGGACTATAATCTATATCTAGCACTATAGTGCTGTTTTGAGAAGCATAAGCAACCAAGAAGATGTCAATACGGGTTCAGTAGCCATCTGTATCTCGATTCAGGTTGTTAAATTCTAGATTAGATATGAGATACAAAAAACTTTTTCTGAGCACGGATGCTGTTATAACGTCGCCGGATTTTAAATAGGATGTTATTATTCTGTGGAGAAAGAAAATCGGTTAAAATTAAATGTCGTTGCGGCTTTGGATTCATATAAGACAGGGGTATCCAACTCTAGTCCTTGAGAGCCCATATCTAGTTTGTTTTCCATGTCTCCCTCCTCAAACACACCTGATTCAAATAATCAGGATCGTTATTAAGCTTCTGCAGAGCTTGCTGACGAGCTGATCATTTGATTCAGGTGTGTTAAAGGAAGGAGACATGGAAAACAAGTTTGATAGGGGCTCTCGAGGACCGGAGTTGGATACCCCTGATGTGAGGGACCAGTGAGGTTGTTGTGCAACAAAAATGCGCCTATGAGTTGTCAGTGTTGCATGCCTTGCATGAGGGAATATTGGAAGAACTCTGGCACATCTCCAGTACTTAACTCTTAAATTCATTTTCACTCACCTTCACACACAACGTACAACCTTCAATCCTTCAGGATTTAAAATCCTTTCTCTTATTTCTTTTTTTTGATGATCATCGCCTTTTTCTATTCGGCAATTTACCAATAATAAAATGTGATGAGCCAGATTATATGATTTTGGATCTTTACTTTATTAGTGTTCACAAACTCATAACAATCAGTTGAAGATTTCAGGGAAATCCTCCTTAAAATGAACACCTGTTAATCATCTTACACAAGTATTTTATCTTGTTCAGCAGCCCTAGCTACAACTCCTCTAGTCAATTCTAGTTCCAGCTGTACATGCACCTCCAGAATTTCTTCTTATGGATTCCAATACGGTACTAGTTACATAGGATCCATATGAAAGACTGAAATAATTTGTGGAATTTGGGCTGCGTTGAGTGGTTTCTACTTTGTTTTCTCCCTTTTAGTGAGAAGTTTGTTATTTTGTTTCTCCCCCCTCCCAACCCCTCATCTAATGAACAGGAGCACCTTCGGTATAATGGTGATCCAGCAGGCACCTTGTCCTGTTTACCCATTTACCGAAATTTTTGGACTATAATCCACAGGAATTAAAATGAGGGAAAAAAGTAGCGGCTTTTAATGTTGTTTCCTGCAGTTTATAGCATTCATTAGTGCTCATGGCAGTGTCATGTCATAATTATGACGGTCTTATGACGCTCCTGTCAAATAAACTGTTACCGGTAATAACTTTTGGTGTAAATATCCCATAATACAGTGAGGACAGCTGTGGTTTATATCTGGTGCAACTTAGTATCAATGAACAGATGCCATTTTCTTCTCAAATTTGGTGGGTGTTGGCATGTAGTCAGGTGTACCTTATAGTCCGAAAATTACTGTACATAATGTGTCCGATGTAACTGCTCTGTTTGGTCTGGTTGCATCTGGAATGATTGTGAAGACATCTTGAATCTTGATGAAGAATCTGCAATCTTCATGGTAACTTGGGGTTAAAGTGCGTACGACAGGAGAAAAAAAGTCTTAAATAGGATTATTTTGTGAATTAGAATCATATTTTGAGACGATTTGACTATATACCTTTTTAAGGCCTGTTGTACACCACTCTACACTGCGCATCTGTGGTCTAATTATAACAAAGCAAATTTCCAGAGGTTACAAGTGGCATATAATGATTCCCTGAGAATCTTGTTGAAAAGGCCCAGATGGACCAGAGCTTCAGAAATGTTTGTAGCAGCTCGGGTGAATACCCTCCAGTCTGTTTTAAGGGTATACATGTCATCTGAATGGTTCATAAATGTGATTGTGTTGGGCCTGACCAACATTTTGTACTGCTGTACACGCTACTTGTCACGGTTTTGGAGGCACTGGTATACGTGCCTTCTGAATGTGGGTCGCTAGAAGACCCAGTGCTGTGTTATTGTTTTACTATTTCTTCATTCTTATTTTAATTTTTTTTTTTTTTTTTTAATCGATTACTCTGTTGTGTTGTTGGACCTTGAGTCTGTTAATAAAATCTGTCTGTCTGTCCGTCTGTCTGTATACAACAATTTAGCAAAGTGCAGATGACAAGAAATTAGTCTTTTAATTTACCGGTTAGCCACGTGTAACCCGAGTCTGTTCTGTGCCGCCCCGCGTTCCGCTCCCACCTCTGACTAGGCTGGGACGCGAACCCGCGCGCCGCGACGAATTCTAGTCGGCAGGCAAGTTCGGTAACCACTGCGCCAATAAAGCTCGAGCCAACGGCGCAGCCGTTAGCGTCCTTACATGAAGGAATCGGCGGGGAGGTTTCCACGTGCTACAACGGATACACGTACTGTGTACCCGTTACACTCTCCCCCCGAAACCTTCGCTGCCGATCCCGGACGAGCCCCCATTTGTAACCCGAGTCTGTTCTGTGCCGCCCCGCGTTCCGCTCCCACCTCTGACTAGGCTGGGACGCGAACCCGCGCGCCGCGACGAATTCTAGTCGGCAGGCAAGTTCGGTAACCACTGCGCCAATAAAGCTCGAGCCAACGGCGCAGCCGTTAGCGTCCTTACATGAAGGAATCGGCGGGGAGGTTTCCACGTGCTACAACGGATACACTTTCTGTGTACCCGTTACACACGCATACCATTATAGGGCTCTAGCGTCCCCAACAGGTGGATGATGTCAGTGGAGTCACGATTTCATCTGATTTAGTATGCAGCCCATTGAGGGGGAATTGTTCACAACGAGGAAAACGCGTCGAAGAGAGCCGCAATATGTCATTGATTCAGTCTCTCTGCTCCAATATTTTTCCGGATATTCTTTTTATCCAAGTATTTTTTTCCCTAATAGCTAAATAAATGGCATGGTCATGACAAATAATAGTCTTGTGTTAAATGGAATATGAAATAATAAAAATGCATTTACTCAAGACGACATGGCAAAATTACTCCATAATGGTCAAAACTGTCGATTTCACCTTTACTGTCGCACCTCCCGAACGATATTTTATGCCACCTAAATCGGGCTTATGTCATTTCCCTTCCCCGGCTTCAGAGAATGTAAACAAACCAAGAGGCGTGACAACTAGCCGACATGCTAACCCGAACTGAGTGATGTTTCAAAGTCTTCGAAGCGGAAAATCACACATAACTAGGCCGGAGCATTTCACATGACGACGGTTGAAGATTGTCTTCACCGATCGGCAAACCGCCCGGTGGAGAGCAATTTACAGCTTGTTTCCCTGCTACAAAGGACAGGAGAGCTCGCTGGGGAACGTGCCCATCCATGATCAAACATAAGTAATCCTTTATTTAAAGAAAGTTTGTAGTGTTTACTTTATAATCGCTGTAATCGCGGCTATTTTCAACTCAAAGTTGCAACTTCTGATTGGTCGGAAAAGTTGACAGAACGCCGGGCACATGAAGAGGGGAAAAAGTCGAGTATAGTGCTCTCCCGGCGGGAGTCAAGGAGCATGTCAGCCACAAAATACAAGCCACCCTCATGTTAAAATGATCGCAGTATTTGACATAATACAAAACACGATCTTTACTCACTTCCTGGTAAGTCCAATGGTCCCACAGTAGTAGGGCTTGTTTTGGCCAATATCCCCGATGAATGGGAACCTGTTGAAACCCCAAAAATGCGCACACGCCTGTCCCTTGTACAGCAAGATTTTTCTGCAGCCGTTTGGCTGGCGTGATGCGAAAAATAAACGTATTAATCCGCAAAATCAGCCGAATCCTTAGTCATTCTCATACAACAGTACGACTGTATAATGAAGAGGACTCCTTCCTCCGTACACGTCACAGCGCCCTCTTTCTTAACTCGAGACTATTGCCGGAAGTTACTCATTTTCATGGCGCGGGATTAAAAAAAAACTAAATAAATATAGCGATCGCTTCCACACACATCCAAGCGGTCCATTTCATTCAGGAGCCTAAAACACTGCGTGTATTATGAGATAAACATGCTTTTTTGTGTCACAGGCACTTTAAAACCACCTCTTCATGATCATCCTATCAGAAAACAAGTGTGGTGAAAAAGGAAGAAAAAAAGCAGAACTCTCTCTCTCGGAAGAGGCAAGCAATGTTCATTATTCTATTCTGGCTTTGAAATGGGTTCTACTGAGGTATATCTTTGTTGAAAGTAAAAAGAAAAAATAGCAGCAGAAACAAGCTTACAGCAGTCAGTTTGCCGTAACTTTTCTTTATCCTTGGGGTATTTTGATCGAATCATATCACACATTATGGGGACACCAGGGAACTGTTTCTGGGGGAATGGGGTCCTCCTTTAAGAAACCACATAAAAATGTGAGCTTCTGCTGCCTTCCAGTAAGGTGATGCTGCTAAGCAAGTTTGCACTGCAGTAGCAAATACCTAACTTCCTTACTGCCAGCCATGATATGGGCCTAATGACAAGCTTAGAGCACCACTGAGAGGGAGTTCTTTTCACCGCAGAGGGAGACAAAAATGAAGTGATTATTCAGAGTGTGACAACCTTGAATCTTGTCGGCCAATAAGGGAGTCTTACGGGGCTTAACTTTCATATGCACATGTCTGGGTGATCACTGCTGTATGCCACGTAACAGTGACTCATATCTACATGCAAGGACACTTTGAATATTACTACTTTGTGCCCACCCCCGTTGCGCTAGCCTGATGCGACACACAGCTTCGTTACTGAACCACCTTTTGTGTATGTGTGTACATAAATGCAACATACTAAGTGAAAAGGTCAGAATCCTTCAAAGAGCAGTTTTGCATATTTGACTTGTTTGCAAAAAGGCATAATTATACATTACAATTGCAAATTATGTACAGTATAGCCATTTATCAGAATCAATCTTTCAAATGTTTGTCATTAAAACTAACTGGTACAGTGGTATGAAAAAGTATCTGAACCTTTTGGAATTGCTCACATTTCTGCATAAAATCACAAATGTGAACTGATCTTTGTCAAAATCACACAAATGAAAAGACAGTGTCTGCTTTAACTAAAATCACCCAAACATTTATAGGTTTTCATATTTTCATTAGGATATTATGCAAACAATGAGAGAAGGGGGAAAAATAAGTTAGTAAACCATCACATTTAATATTTTGTGGGCACCCCTTTGGCAGCAATAAAATCAACCAGACACTAGCTGCAGATCAGTCTAGCACATCGATCAGGACTAATCTTGGCCCATTTTTTACAAAACTGCTGTAGTTCAGTCAGATTCCTGGGATGTCTGGCATGAATCGCTGTCTTTAGGTCATGCGACAGCATCTCAATGGGGTTGAAGTCTGGAATTTGACTTGGCCACTCCAGAACGTGTATTTTGATCTTTTGAAACCATTCCAAAGTGTATTTGCTTCTGTGTTTTAGATCATTAGCTTGTTGCAACATCCATCCTCTTTTTAGCTTCAATTGTCTAACAGACGACCTCAGGTTTTCCTGCAAAACATTCTGATAAACTTTTGAATTCATTGTTTCATTAATGATTGCAAGTTGTTCAGGCCCTGAGGCAGCAAAGCAGTCCCAAATCATGATGCTCCCTCCACCATGCTTCACGGTGGGGATGAGGTGTTGATGTTGGTGAACTGTTCCATTTTTCCTCCACACACGATGTTGTGTGTTACTCCCAAACAATTCAACTTTAGTTTCATCAGTCCACAAAATATTTTGCCTAAACTTTTGTGGAGTGTGGAAGTACCTTTTTGCGAACATTAAACAAGCAACAATGTTTTATTTTAGACAGCAGTGGCTTCCTCCATGGAGTTCTCCCATGAACACCATCCTTGGCCATAGTTTTACATATAGTTATTGGGTGCACAGGGATCTTGGACTGTGCCAGTGATTTCTTAAGTCTTTAGCAGACACTCTAGGGTTCTTTTCTACCTCTCTGAGTATTCTGCGCTGAACTCTTGGCGTCATCTTTGGTGGACGGCCACTCCTTGGGAGAGAAGCAACAATGCCAAACTCTCTCCATTTTTAGACAATTTCTCTTACTGTTTCTGTTCGATGAACATCCAGGCTTGTATCCTTTCAAAGCTTTATACAAATCAACAATCCTTGATCACAGGTCTTCAGACAGCTCTTTTGACCGAGCCATGATGCACATCAGACGATGGTTCTCATCAAGACAGTTGTTACCAGGTGAGTGTTTTATAGTGGGCAGGGCAGCTTTAAACCACTCATCAGTGATTGGGCACACATCGGACTTAAATTGTTTGGTAAAAATTGGTTTCAATTGCTCTTTAAGTTCCCTTACTTACTTATTGCATGCTATCCTCATTAAAATATGAAAACCTATAAATGTTTTGGTGGTTTTTGTTAAAGCAGACTTTTACATTTGTGTTATTTTGACACAGATCACATTTGATGGTGATTTTATGCAGAAAAGTTAGAAATTCTAAAAGGTTCAGATACTTTTTCATACCACTGTTTATGGTTTTCAAACAGTCCCATTTCATTAAGGAATCGTTTGTTTCAAATTAATCATTAACTGTTTGAAAAAGGAAGCATAATACTTACAAATAAGCCACAGATCAGGAAATATCTGGGGCTATAGTGCTGTTTTATGAAGCATAAGCAACCAAGAAGATGTCAATACGGATTCAGTAGCTGTTTGTATCACGATTTAGGTTGTAAAAATCTAGATTAGATATGAGACACAAAACAAATTTTTCTGAGCATGGATGCTGTCATAACATCGCCGGATTTTAAATTGGATGTTATTATTCTGTGGAGAAAGAAAATCGGTTAAAATTAAATGTTGTTACGCCTTTCGATTCATGTAAGACAGGGGTATCCAACTCTGGTCCTCGAGAGCCCATATCTAGCTAGTTTTCCATGTCTCCCTCCTCCAACACACCTGATTCAAATAATCAGGACCGTTATTAGGCGTCTGCAGAGTTTGCTGATGTGCTAATCATTTGATTCAGGTGTGTTAAGGGAGGGAGACATGGAAAACAAGCTGGATAGGAGCTCTCAAGGACCTGAGTTGGATACCCTTGATGTTAGAGATCAGCAGTGTTGGGAGTAACGCTGTTATAAATAACGCCGTTACGTAACGGCGTTATTTTTTCAGTAACGGGGTAATCTAACTAATTACTTTTTCCGCCGTTACAACGCCGTTACCGTTACTGACGGTCAAAAGCGGTGCGTTACTTACTCTGAATAAACTGAAGAAACTACCAGCCGTGTCGAGTCGACTCTCTGCTCTGTTGATTTGTCATCCAAGACTTGGGGTGCGTTCAGGTTTGAGAATGGCGCACGTGTTTTGTTTTGTGCTTTTTCTTAGCAAAGATATACCACAAAGGGCGTGCTGGCACTCTGTTTCTTTAATAGCACATACTGTATAACTTCAACATTAACACAAACGTACGGCTCTCGGCAGGCAGTGTCTCTAACTCACTCCCGCATCATGTGAGCAAAACAATATTGGCGCCGTGTGCACTTTAGGGTGCTTCGGATAATTCTGTATCAGAATATTACAGCACGTACTTCTTATGACTCCAGGCTGTCCCTGCTCATTCAATTAGACAATGCTTTCCAAAGTTTGGTAACGTTTCTGTGTTTGCTACACCTCATGCTAGCCTTGTTCCCATTTCCCACTGTCAGCCAGCTATAATTCTGCTTCCATCTTGAGGACGGCAGATGCTTTGAAGGTGACGTGAATTGTCGGGAAACCAGCCTACCTGAATGCAGCCCCTCTAGAGATGCGATGGAAGTGATTGTGATTGGCTGAGGGTTAGAGTCATGTGTCGTTATAAGCCAATCAGAGCCGGTGATTTCACAAGCAAACAGGAATAGCGTGTGCGGCAAACACACACACGCAAAACAGATGCACAGGGTCGGGATGGCAGAGCATTCAGAAGAAAAACTGTCCTTTAAGAGGTGGAGATATAGACGCTATTTCAAGTTTGTCGAAATTAAAGGAAAGAACTTGCATGTAATGTGTAATTTATGTCCCGGGGCAAAGCTTTTTGTCTACATCTGTGGTGAGCAATTCTAATTTGCTGAAGCACCTAACAAGTTAACTACCTGTCTGTTCTTCTCTATTCCACTGACTCGAATACTACACAGAAAATTTCAAATTCTTTGACATACAACAAGTTCTTTTTAAATTAACGGAAATAGTTACTTTCCCTGGTAACTAGTTACTTTTACTATAGAGTAATTCAGTTACTAACTCAGTTACTTTTTGGAAGAAGTAGTGAGTAATGTAACTAATTACTTTTTTAAAGTAACGTGCCCAACACTGGAGATCAGTTGCCACGTTTACATGGAGCCAAATATTCTAATTACAATCGGAATAGTTGTTCAACCCGAATAAACACATATAAACATATAAACACATCATTCGGAATGAACAGGCCCAAACCGAATGGAATTTCATTCCGATTCACGGGGGAGGGGGGGATATTCCTTTTCCCAAACCGATTAGAAGTAAAATTATATCATGTAAACAGGGAAGCGGAATGATGCCTGGTTGCGTTCTTTCTGCGCATGCTCCGTACTGACGTGGTGACGTCACCTGGTGACGTAAGTAACGTCACTTGCAACATGGCTTCCAAGCACACGCACAGCGCACCCACACAACTTTTTAAATGAACGGCGTATCATTCTGAAGTTTTGTTTCCACTCGAAAAGTTAAAACAGCAGCTGATCTGACGATCGATCTCCATGTTTTGCAACGTGACGCTTTGTTTTGATTAATCTGCGCATGTCAGACGGCAGTTGTCAAACGTCCTTTCGGAATAAAGGCAGACACATGTAAACGCTGGGCCGGAATAGATGAAGTGACATGTAAACAGCTGATGTGAAATTTCCATTCGGAATGATTTGAATCGGTATGAATAAAAGTCAGCATGTAAACGTGGCTAGTGACGTTGTTGTGCAGCAATAATGCGCCTATGAGTTGTCAATTGGCACGTTTACATGGAGCCAAATATTCCAATTACAATCGGAATATTTGTTCAAACCGAATAAATGTGTTCCATATAAACAACTCATTCGGAATGAACAGGCCCAAACCGAATGGAATTTCATTCCGATTCACAGGGGTGGAATATTCCTTTTCCCAAACTGATTAGAAGTAAAATTATATCATGTAAACAGGGAAGCGGAATGTTGTCTGGTTGCGTTCTTTCTGCACATGCTCCGTACTGACGTGGTGACGTCACTTTGTGACGTAAGTAACGTCACTTGCAACATGGCTTCCAAGCACAGCGCACCTAATTGGAGTCCGGCGGAAAGATTGTATTTAATTCAAACTTTAAAAGAATTGAATATAATTGCTCGCTTAGACGGGCGTAAAACGAGGAACAGTGAACTATTTAAAAAAGTTCATGAGAGGTTACACGAAGCCGGAATAGACCGGAGCGTTGACCAGATTAGAAACCGGTGGAAAACCGGCTACTACAAGGCAAAAGAGCAAAACAGCAGAAGCGGATACGACCCCACAAACACAACAAGTGGGTTAAAGTTAAAACAGCAGCACTCCGACGATCGATCTCCATGTTTTGCAACGTGACGCTTTGTTTTGATTAATCTGCGCATGTCAGACGGCAGTTGTCAAACGTCCTTTCGGAATGAAGGCAGTCACATGTAAACGCTGGATCGGAATAAATGAAGTGACATGTAAATAGCTGATCTGAAATTTCCATTCGGAATGATTTGAATCGGTATGAATAAAAGTCAGCATGTAAATGTGGCTAGTGTTGCATGCCTTGCATAAGGGAATATTGGAAGAACTCTGGCATCCCTCCAGTACTTAATTCTTAAAATCATTTTCACTCACCTTTGCACACAATTTACAACCTTCAATCCTTCAGGATTTAAAATCCCTTTTTTTTTTTTTTTTTTAAATTTCTTTATTTGATGATCATCGCCTTTTTCTATTCGGCAATTTACCAATGATAAAATGTGATGAGCCAGATTCTATGATTTTGGATCTTTACTTTATTAGTGTTAACAAACTCATAACAATCAGTTGAAGATTTCTGAGAAATCCACCTTAAAATGAACACCTGTTGATCATCTTGCACTTTAATATTTTCTTGGTTTGACAACCTTAGAGCGCACAGAGGTGCATCCTTTCATGCAAATTATCCGCGGGATGAAAAGTGAAGCAACCCCCACCATCCCACACCTTCTCTTATTTGCCAGGCATAAAAACAGCAGATGCACTCTCAAGAAAGACGCAGAAAGGATGTCAAACAACACAGAATCAACAAAGACTTTAAATATGTGCTGGTTTGAGGGAAGGTTTCCTCTGATTAGTACTAGAAGGAAAGAACGAAAGAAAGGAAAGGAAAGAAAGAGAACCTTTTCAAAGCTATGGCATGTGGAGCTCGTGAGGGAAGAATGGAACTAGCGTTCAAATTCTACGAGAGGCGGGGCTTTTAACTTATGTGCACAGCATCAAACAGTAAAGAATAATAAGCATTCGTGCAGGGCAGTTTAAATAATGCAACACATTTGAGTAAAACACCATGGCAACCATGAAGTTACAGCTATGGGAAGACGGAGACAAACAGAAAACATCATTCTATTTTATTTTCTCCCGGGTTTCTGATTTTTCCTTCAATTACGCTGCAGTCCTACACGTGTGCTGTCACACTGGCCGACTTCTTGTTTGCTCAACAACTACTAAACTATAAAATCGATGCTTTTGACACAAAGAGGCACTTGACCATAACAGTGGAGTGCGCATTTGATTAATGTGCCAGTCAGGGGGGTTGTGAATCACGAAACTGAGGCTCCGAAGGTGTAAAGTTCTGCTCAGTGGAGCGAGCACTGAAAAACGTCTTCATCCATTATGTGTTTAGTTGAAATGAGGTACAAAATCCTGATGGTCATATTGCTTTCACTGCCACCTTAGCAGATCTGACATAGAGTAATTGTATCTTCTCGTAGCACCTGCATACAGCGATGATGAGACAGAGAACAGAAACTGGTCTGTTTGTCTTGTTTCATCCTAATCCGATGAAACAAGTGCCATCAAATCTGACGCTGCTTCTCCCTGCCATCAAAATGAAAGACCCCCTGACTGCCTGACACAAAAGGCCTTTTGTAGATTCGTGGCAACTCTAGGAAGCTGCCGCTCCCTCCAAATCTGCCACTTGACAGTGACGAAGTGGAGGTCTGATAGCGTGATGTGTTAGTCTGCACATGCACACTGTGAAGCGCAGAAGCTCGCAAACATATCTACCTCCCGAGGCTCATTAGTGCACCTCTTTTCAACTAACTCCCACGCCTTTATGCGCTCTGCCTGTCTTACAGCAGTTACTGGGAAACAGGTGGAGGAGTCAAGCGTTTCCCTTCTCAGTGGCACATTTGTGTGCCGAAAATGTAGCGGAACTGAAGCAAATGGGAGACTTGGTCTATGATATACAGGGGCATCAGCCTACTCATTATCTACTTTTTGCCAAATCTATCTAAAGTACACCATTCTCTGGAAAAAAAAAAAAAACATTTCCATCAATCCTCCTTAGCTGAGCTTCTAAGAGACTATACTGTATGTTTTTACTCATCCAAGCATCCAGACTATGCGTGGGCAATTTGTGGCCTGCAAGTCACACAAGTAGAGCTCTCGAAGGGAGGTAGGCTTCATTTTCATTCCATTCAACTGCTGCATACCAGCCGGGGCCACATGCACTGAGTATGCTTTGCCATGCTCGGCCTCCATCTGCCCACCTTTGTGCATAGCAAGGAGAACACTATCTGACACATGGATACATACTGTAGCTATTCAACAATATTAGAAACAGACTTACTCTTTGCGATAGTGTAGAGTTTGCCAAGTGTCTCAATACAGTGATCCCTCACTACTTAACGGTTCAAGTTTCACGGATTCAGTCCATCGTGAGGTTTTATAAAGTATTCATCAAAAAATGAAAAAAAAAAGAAAAAAATACATGTTTCATACCGAGTCGTGAGAGAGAATGTTTTGCATCATGGCAGGGTCTTTGTACAGTGTGGCAAATAAGTATTTCGTCCATCACTAATTGTGCAAATTCTCCCACTTGAAAATATTACAGATGCCTGTAATTGTCAACATGGGTAAACATCAACCATGAGAGACAGAATGTGGAAAAAAAAACAGAAAATCACATTGTTTGATTTTTAAAGAATTTATTTGCAATTCATGGTGGAAAATAAGTATTTGGTCAATACCAAAAGTTCATCTCAATACTTTGTTATGTACCCTTTGTTGGCAATAACGGAGGCCAAACTTTTTCTGTAACTCTTCACAAGCTTTTCACACACTGTTGCTAGTATTTTGGCCCATTGCTCCATGCAGATCTCCTCATGTTTTGGGGCTGTCGTTGGGCAACACGGACTTTTACATATATATATTTATTTATATAAATAAATAGAGGTTGAAAATGATTTGGAAATCATTATATATATGTATATATCTATATATGTATATACATATATATTTTAGGGATGTCAAAATTATCGCATTAACGAGCGGTAATTGATTTTTTTAATTAATCCCGTTAAAATATTTGACGCAATTAACGCACAAATGCCCCGCTCAAACATATTAAAAGGACAGCAAAGTGAAAGGTGTACTTGTTGTGTTTTTCAGAGTTTTTTCGCCCTCTGCTGGCGCTTGGGTGCGACTGATTTTATAGGCTTCAGGACCCATGAGCATTGTGTAAGTAATTATTGACATCAACAATGGCGGGCTACTAGTTTATTTTTTGATTGAAAATTTTACAAATTTTATTAAAACGAAAACATGAAAAGGGGTTTTAATATAAAATTTCCATAACTAGTTATTATCTTTTATTTATTTTCTATAAATTTTTATAAATATTTAAATATTTTATTTATTCATATATTTATTTATTTTATTTATTATTTTTATTTATCTTTTAAGAACTACAAGTCTTTCTATCCATGGATCGCTTTAACAGAATGTTTATAATGGTAATGCCATCTTGTTGATTTATTGTTATAATAAAGAAATACAGTACTTATGTACCGTATGTTGAATGTATATATCCATCTCGGTCTTATCTTTCAATTCCAACAATAATTTACAGAAAAATATGGCATATTTTATACATGGTTTGAATTGCGATTAATTACGATTAATTAATTTTTGAGCTGTAATTAACTCGATTAAAAATTGTAATCGTTTGACACCCCTAATATATATATATATATATATATATATATATATATATATATATATATATATATATATATATATATATATATATATATATATTTACATTATGTACATATTATATATTTTTTTGTGTTTAACACAATGTCCCAGCTTCATTTGAGTTGGTGTTGTATAATTTGTTTTGACAGTTCTAAACTGTAAGTTAATGCGCTAAACAGGACCTCCACCCTCTGGTGGCAACATGGCTTTATTTATCTTAACTAAATTATGTGGAAGAAAAATGTGTGAAAGAGAGCAGAGGAAACATGCAGGGGGTCCAGTGCAAGAACAAAGGGGAAGACAAGGAGGTGAAATTGCTCTCTTCACTGCTCTGCGCCTCGTACCCTCTTCTCTGCACATAAGAGTGATGAGGTGTTGATTGCCTGTGGGCACAAGTGGTTTCTCCAAACACTCTAAAAGTGGCCCATCCTCTGATTAGACTTGAGTGTTATAATGGCAAATAGGCCTCAACACTCAACCATACATTATAGCACTGAGACAAACCTCCAGGCAAGATGCTTTCATTAAAGATCCACACAGACCTCAAAGCTTGATAAAAAAAAAAAGAAAAAAAATGGTAAGCCGCTAACTGCTGGACACCAAACATATAGTTGGTTTACTGCAGGCTCACAGAGGATGTAGATAGACGGTGCATCACCAAGCGATGTATATATTGAAAAAAAAAATCCACTCTTTGGGAAGGATTTTCCCTCTATGTAATGTGTTCAAGTGTGAGAGATGTTGTGAGATGGTCTATGATGACGAGATGATCTACAGAGTCGCATGCTGGCTGCTAAACTAGAGGGAGATGGATATCTGCATCAGTTTAAAGGGTGCTATCATGTGGTTATGTGAATACACACACACACAACCAATACAAATATCTGTTCAAAAGTGTTACATGTAAGTGCGCACTGCATAACAGCAAGCTCTGATGTATAGGTGCGCAGTCACTACATGAATATAAATGAAGCTTTGGTCAGCATGTGTTCGACATATTGTATGTCACCAGTCATGGAGGGGAGCTGCTGGAAGGGCAGAGGACAGAGAGCAGAGAGATGATGAGTCCTTTGAGTGCATGTGTGTGCGAGTTGGCTCAAATCTGTATGGATCATGTCGCTCCGCTTTGCCAACAGCACTGCTTTTGTCAAGTGCCTGTGATGAGAAGACATACTGTAAGATCGTTTTGCTCTTCACATCTTAGAGTGTAAAATTGGTCTTTTTGGTGACTATAACCCTGGGACTGGATTTTATAGGGCTACACTGAATAAACCTTTGTTAAAATCATCTAAGTCAATCAAATTGAAGAAACAATGTGACTGGGCCGTTGGAAAAAGTAGAACTGTACACATTTTTCTTTCAGACTCACTCTTTAAAAACATTTAAAAATAAAAGTATTCTTTGATTTAACTTTCTATGAATCAGTAGGGTCCCTATTAACGCGATCAGATTACCTATTCAAACGCAAACCAAAATCCTCTATCCAAAATACAGTACCATGGATTGACTATTAGACGTTTCTGCACATGCTCTATTGTCCAAGACAGGGCAAAATAACACTTACTTTACAAGAGAAGACGATATAAAACATTATAAATGTTAACATATTTCTTTCATGGTTCTAATTTATTTAAAAAGAAGATATCAAATCAAAATAAAAATTAAAAATTAAAAAAATCCAGAAATCACATTGTATGCTTTTTCAAAAATTGTAATTTACTGGGGTTCATAAATATTTGTAGCCATGATAATGAGCAATAATTATGACACCCAAAGAGTTGTAAATCTACCTTAAAAAAAGTCCACCTTTACCCCATGAGTAACAACCCACCTACCACCCGTTTGAGCTCATTATTATTACCTGTGCACCCCACAGTCAGTCATAATCCAACTGCTACCATGGGCAAGACCAGAGAGCTTTCGAAAGACACCAGAGAAAAATGGTTGAGCTTCACAAAGCTGGAAAAGGCTATGGGACAATGGGATAGCAGCATGGTGAGAATAAATCAACGGTTGCAGCAATTGCTACAAGATGTAAAAGCCTAAACATGACTGATAATCTACCTTGGACTGGGGTTCCATGTAAAAGCTCTCCTCGTTAGGCATCACTCATGTAGAGAAAAGTGAGGGCTCAGCCTAGAACTTCACGGCAGGAGCTAGTCAATGACCTGAAGAAAGCTGGATGCAGTTTCAAAGGCCGCTGTCAATACAAAACTACAGTGCAATGTTTTAAAATCGAACCTTGCTCAGAAGGCTCCCCTGTTGAAGCCAGTACTGAAGTTTGCATGGGACCATCTGAATGATGCAGAGGGGTCATGGGAGAAATGGGGTCAGCTGAGAGCAAAGTAGAAATTTTTTGGTGCAAACTTTACTTGACGCGTGTGAAGGGAAAAGAAGGAGGAGTACAATCCCAAAAACACCATCCCAACTGTGAAGTACGGGAGTGGAAACCTAATACCTTGGGGCTGCTTTTCGGCAAACGGTACAGGACGACTGTACTGTATAAAGCAGAGAGTGAAGGGTGAAATGTATTGTCAGATTTTGAGCCACAACCTCCTTCCCTCCGTCAGAGACTTGAAGATGAGTTGTGGCTGGGTCTTCCAACATGACAATGATCCGAAGCACACAGCAGAGCTGACCAAGGAATGGCTGCTTAAAAAGCAAATCAAAGTTCTGGAGTGGCCTAGCCAGTCTACAGACCTCAATCCAATCGAAAATCTTTGGATGGAGCTGAAACTTCATGTTTCTCAATGACGGCCCCCAAACCTGACAGATCTAGAGAAGATTTGTGTGGCCGAATGGGCCAAAATCCGTTTCCATATGTGAAAACCTGGTGAAGAACTACAGAAAGCGTCTAATCTCTGTAATTGCAAACAAAGGCTACTGCACTAAATATTAGTATTGATTTTCTCAGGGGTAAAAATACTTAAGAACCTAACATGCGTAAACTTTAAAACGTAAATTGTGCTAGTTGGAACCGATAAGAGAATCATTAGATAAATTGCCAAACAATTCCATGGAATTGGACCACTCGGAACCGGCTCTCTTTAAGCGATACCCATCCCTAATGTTGAATCTATATCATTTTCCATAAGCTAATACCTCGCATGGGTCTCAGGAGGGGGAGTGAAGGCGGGACACGGTTAACAATGCTAATAACATTAAACTCACAAGGAATAGTCTAGCGTTCGCGCAAATGAGTGAAGCGAAAAATACATATTCAAGTTCGTGTGGTTTACGCTCATAAGGACTCAGGTAGACTGTTTGCACCGACTGGTGTCGCGTTAAATGCTTTCAAGGAACCTGAAAACCTTCAGTAGCTATTATTTTATACCGTTTTGCCTTTGTTTTGTCATCTATTTTCTTCTAGGTACATCCGAGGAGCTTAAACCGCTCAAATTTTGGACAGGTTTGGGTGTCGTTCAACAATAAAAGACATCGGTCTTCCTCACTCATCTACGTGCTTTTCTTTACCCTAAAGCTCCCCGAGGACGCAATTAATTTACATTTCAGGGAATGCTGATGGTGAGCAGTTGGCTAGTATTAGGGGAAAAAGTTACTTGCCTTAAGTAGCTCATGTTAGTGTCCAGCGGACAGTTTTTTTGCATTATTGAACGAGTTAGTTGTGCTGGAAGTCCTATTTTGTACATCAATTGCCTGTTTATTATTTGTATTGTATTACATTGGTCATCAATAAAATGTTACTTTGCAGAAAAGCAATCATTGCCTTTATTGTTTCTTCACATTGCTGAGTGACTGTCACATCAACCACAACCAACATGCCATGCTGCCATTTCAAACAAGTCCAACTATTTGATGCAGGATGGATACTGTCTCGCTGTAGACTTTCACGACATTAGAAAATTCTGGCAGCTGCTGAATTTCTTCGTGAGTCAAGGCCTGTCGCAGCTGCACTTCAGGGACTGACACCTACATGAGGGTGATGACCATGTGGCCCATCACATAAAACACCAAATATGTAATTAAAAGTTGAACCAACAAGTCCTAAAATATAGCTAAACATGCACACATTCTATATGGCAAAATTAGTGATTGATTAGCCTAGCCTGTGAAAGTGTATGTACCGTAATTAAGAAGGGAAAAAAATGGTTGAGGATAATGGACAAGACTGCAAAATGGAAAGGGTGACACTCAATTGTTACTTTTAGGTCATTTTACGCATAATCATAAAGTGAAAGTTCTGAATTTTTGACATTACGCTTAACCTGTTCAGACATGCATTTTTTTCTGCTGGGAAAAAAAAAAAAAAAAAAAATCTAAGCTCATTTTTACTCAAATACCAGAAAAAAAGTGCAATTTTTTTGGTCAGTGATATTTCATGCTGAGAAGTGTGCACTTTACCTTACACTTACTTTATCCTTTTTGAAGTGGCACTGGGTCAGCAATTTTCTAAGTGCCAACAAGTAAAGAGAGTTTGTCAAACCTCATGATTTGATTTGAATGGGTAAAGTTTCATCCAATCATCCAAACTAAAACTAAAACCAAATTTCTGCATTAACAGACGATGTCTTGCAGGGCCCGGATTTTTTTTTTTTTTTTTCTGAGACATTAAATTTGAGGTTTTCTTATTTTTGCAAGCTATAAACATCAACATTTAACTCATTGGCTGCCATTGACAGTGCTTGACACCCAATTAATTTTGACTGGGAGAGGCTGGCAGTCAAAGCACTCCTAATCAAAATAAATTAGATTCGTAGCGCGCTATAAAAAATAAAAGCATGAAATATTAAAAATTTAAAATAATCTATATTATATATGGGTTTTATCTTTCCAAAATGGGTGAAAAAATACGGTCTTAATTTATTTTTGTACTTCCTTCCTATAGTTCCCCAACATAGAGCCTAACTTTTGAGTTTATGATTGCCATTGTTATGCCTGTTGGGGGCTGGCACAGAATATCTTTTACGCCGAACAGTTTGTAGCTGTAGTGTGCGGACTGCAATTCCCTGTGGATCCACAAGTCGCATGGATTCTTGCAAACAAAGTGCTCCATGAAAAAAACAGGAAAACAAGTTGCAATTTAAAAAGTTGTATTACATAAAAGATGAAGTAACTTCTAGTGATTAAACAGGACTCGAAGTAACAAAATGGATTAAAACTCATGGCAAATTCATGATTTGGCTTATTATTTATTTATTTATTTTTAGCAAATATTTCCTCTTAACACTTCATTTAAATCAATGAAAAACTAATACTCACCACTAATACTTGCTCTGACATTCGACGGTGGATATTCTCTCACTCACAGCAAGTAGGTTGGCTATTTTGCTAACTGTCAGACCCACCAACTGGCAAGTCTCCACGTCTTTGGTGGCAGGCATGGCTAGTAGATTTCAGCACTCGAATGTCGATCAGCCAATAAGCGAATAGTTCAAACCATGGCACCCATAGGAACGCCTCCTCATTTGAATAATTTCCACTTGCATGCTCATTCTGACAATGATATACAGTAAGTAAATAAAGAACAAAATACTTATACTTATTGATTGACATTTATTTCAATCAATATATTTATTTTTGTATTTACTTCAATATTTGTTTTTGTATTAATTCTTAAATTTTTTATGTAATTTCTTATTTTTGTATATATATTCGTTTTTATTTCTACTTTTATTTAATACACTATTTATTTCCATATTTATTTTTGTATTTATTTAGAATTTTTATATCTTCTTATTTTGTATTTATTGCCGTTCATATTTTGCCTTTTGTTGATTTATTTTTAATTATTTTTATTTTTAATTTTGGCAGCTTTTGGTCCTCCATATTGATGTAGTACTTTTGGTCGCAAATGAGATGTCAGAAATGACGGAGGTTTTTAGTAGGAATTTTGTACACCATTGCCGTGACATCCACTGCATTTTATTTTTGCTTTGTCCCACATGCTATTAAATGTGACTTGAATTTTATTACAAAAGACGGCACAATAAGAAAACTGAAAGAGTTGAGAATGCTTTCTGAATGATCTAGAAACAACCATGCATTGCTCTCACATGAGTGGGGCCGCCGTCAGAACAGTCTATAAGTACTAAGCTGCAGAGGAAATTAGCCGCTCCACCGACTGGAGAATGGAGAAATCATTGTGGGGTCTGGTATGCCCCTGTGCACCTGTGTAATTGTGTTTCTAATAAATGTGGCTGCCATGTCGGGGACTTCACACCTTTTCTACTTCCACTCCTCCGACCACCTCTCTAGTGGAACCTCTTCAGCCATTTGGAGCATATTAGCGTGTGCTAGCATGCAGCGCGCTGGGGCCGCCGCCAACTTCATTACTGTGTGATTATGCAAAATCAGCAGAGAGGGCTGGAGAATCAAAGCTGCCACTGGAGATGAGTGAGTTGTACAGTAAGTGTCCTCCGCCCCAGCGGATTGGCTAGAGAAAGATGAGAGAACTCAGAGATCACTTTTTCTACTAGTTGGCCTCCCTCTCGAGCATCAAAAATGATTTCCAGCATTGAGACAAATGTTGAGGTCTATCCCACGGGAATGAAGGATGGATGAAATGGAAGGGAGTTTCTCAGTGTGATAGCCAGACAGAACTTTGGGGTAAGTGGAGTGAAAATGGCATTTATGTTCAAGGAGCTGCAAAAGACTATTGGGAGTGAAATCGATGTAGAGATTTAACAATATTTAATTCCTTCTTGTTTTTTAAGCTTTTTTTTTCAATCATGCTTGATTGTGTGCTCAGGTGCAGTGACCAGTGAAAAATAGTCTCACTAAACCCCAATGGCAAAGGTGCCATTCAAATCTGAACACGAGTTATGGCAAAGACACAAGCAGCATACATTGATACTGTGCAAGATAACGCAACCAAACTAAGGCCATGTCCACAAGTAGCAGGGTATTTGGCAAAAAAGAAGATATTTTTTCTACGGTTTGACCTATTATCCACATGCGCACGCAGATTTAAACCAGGGTTCTTAAAAACGACGGGGAAGGTGAAGATTTGCAAATTCTGCGTTTGTGGCTCCATCATGTGGACACTGATAACCGAAGATTTACGTCACTGGCTGCGACAAATTTTGTCCTCACGTCACACATGAGACCAATTTTTACATTTGGAGTATATTAAATAGGCGCTTTTTTGCTTCCATTTTTAAATTTTTTTTTTTTTTAAACTCTTGCTGTGCTTCTTATTGAATAATGGGTATTTTGGACAATTATTTTATTGTTTTGAATGTACTTAAAAATGAATGAAAGCGGTTGGCTGTGGAAGTTTTATTTTTCAACACAAACGTGCAGGTGTGGACGCAATTATTTTTCCCCGACGTATTAGGTCAGGATCCTCGTTTAAAAAAAAAAAAAAAAACCCTGCTACGTGTGGACATGGCCTCAGTGTTAGGTTTTGTGTTGGTTTTCTCCTAGTGTGACTTGTCCTTGTGATTGCCCATTGATTTCACCTGTTGTACCTGCTCCTAGTGTATCCTACAATCTGCATCCTCCTGTGCTCAACTGTTCCTCGTTGTGTCGTTACCCCTTGTTTGCGTGTGTATATCAGCTCCCAGTTTCTTTTCACTCTTTGTTGCGTCATTTTCAATGTGCATGGCCACGTTCATGACAGCATTTTCCCCAGATCCTCGTGTTCCTTGTCCTGCTTCTAAAGTAAGTTGATTTGTTAGCCTGACTTTTGGTTGCTAAGACTTTTTGGATTCCCCAGGCATTAATTAAAACATTATTGCACCGCCTTTTTTGCCTGTCTTCCCTTTTCCTGCGTTTGGCTCCACACACCAGCTGCCTGCCCATTTCCTGACACTAGGTACTGTATGAGAAAGGGCTGTAGGCCTGTGACGCAAAGGAGGAGGAAAACAGGAAAAAAAAAGTGGTGGTCACACTTCACTTGCTGTAGCCCTATCTGAGCTGCACGGACCCTGGACATGACTAGCCCCACCTTATCAGCACTTTCCTTGCTGTAGTCGCTTTTCTCTCCTGGCATCGCGCGGAACGTCGTGCTGGAAACATCAAGTCAGATATAGGTTGAGTCAGTCAGCGGCACTATCAGGCTCGGACATGGCGCCTGCTGGCCTTTGAGCTGTTCAAAGTGCAACATGAAAACTGAAGATTTGTGCTTTTTCCTCAGGCACACATACATGACTGAGATAGCACTCTGCCTTATTAACAGACATAAACGTTCACATAGAAAAGGAAGATTAAAAATAAAACAGTCTACAAAATGGTGCAAATTAAAAAAATAGTGCGAATTGCCATTCCATTTTATTCAGTGAAACTTCTCAACTTGTTGCCTGTGGTAGGGGCTCGATTTTGACCGATAAGCATTTGAATAGCTTTGTGAAGAAATCAACTTGGTGAAAAATTCTCACATTACACTTGTAGTTATGATTACACATGATTACACAACACATACAATTTCCTCTATTGTGCACGGCTGAGACGAGTGTCGTTTTGGACTCAAATGCAGCACAACCGCGAGAAACAGTTTGAAGTGGAACTTTATTGAATTTGACCACACCACACCATCTTCCGCTTGCTCCGAGGTCGGGTCGCGGGGGCAGCAGTTGCTCATAATATAATTGAAAGCAACCTTGTTGAGACTGACAGATTGATTCAGTGGCCTCCAAAGTGTTTGAAGGCATTTTCTTCATCTAATTTGAATGTATAGTTTATATGTTTTTAAATGTATAGCCAATAAAAAATGTGAATGTGTGTCATTAAGTTATATAATATGGGTAAAATTGTTGCGAGAGTGATGATACCAAAGTACTTGCTGGCAGAAAGTTTACTTTTTTCAGTTTCCTTTTTTTTTTCTTTCTTTCAACCAAAAGTGGTTTTTGCCATGTGGCATTTTTTTTTGCCATGTGGATAAAAAAAAAAAATTGCCATGTGGCATTTTTTTTTTGCCATGTGGCAAAAAAAAATACTGCATGGCAAAAAATTTTTTGCCACATGGCAAAAATAAAATGCCACATGTCAAAAAATTAAATAGGGTTAGGTTAGGTTAGGTTACCACTTTTGGTTCTAGCTGTCTTTTTTTTTTCCTGAGGTGAAGATTCAAATTCAGGGCAGAAAACATTTCAAGGGACAAGGCAAAACAGGGTAAATCCAGGGGCAGGCAGCTTCGATAACTGGTTGTTAAGCAGGAGAAACGTGCCAGAGACCGCGTATGAAGCAGAGGAATAATCTCACAAAGTCTGACTGGAGAGCTGGGCTTTATACGGGGTCCATTATACTGGTAATGGAGAACAGCCGTGAGCCAGGTTGCCTGAGATCAGTGATGAGCAGGGAGTGGCTGGTAAGTACACTGAGGTGGAGGTGGGGTCAATGCAAAAACATTGGCTGGGGCAAAAAATATGGCAGTGATGGTACAGGAAAAAAGAGAAGGGTCTGACTGCAGCAGGATCAACGCTACAAACCACTCTTCATCCAAACTACGCCCCTCCAAACCACACCTGCTGTTGGTACGGTGTCGCAAAGAATTTGTTTACTGTACTATGGGAAGTTCAAAGAGTTTTTGGGACAATAGGCCCTAGCCCAATTCTTTACCCTAAACTTAAGTAGACATAGGGGTATTGCGGATATCGCGATTACTATATTGTAACCTTTGCTATGTTTGGAACTCATTTAATGTTGTGAATCAACTGTTAAAATTGTTAAAATTAATCTCGTTATGCATTATTTTCCTTCTGTCTACTGTTTTGATGTTTTAAAACAGTTTCATCATTAATGATAGATTCAAGTCAAGATTTTGCTGATTGAGGAGTATTTTAGATGAAAAGTTATTTAGGTTCGCTACAACAGAGCTTTCCAGAGAATTCTACTGCTTTAAGATGGCGGCTGTTTACAAACGTCGGCAAGTGTGTTATTTTGCATCGAGACCTCTATACGTTTTTGTGATTTTTTTTTTTTTAAATTATTAATAAACAACAAAAATTAAAAGATAAATGGCATGGTGTGCTAACGCCGCCGAGTCTTTCATTTCACATCTACTTCTATGTACATGTCAATTTCTACAGTAGCATCATGTGGGCATAGTTTTGTTACAATGTGGGTGTGATTTGTAGCGGTTGAAGGCTGCGGTCAGGTATTATTGAGGTAAAAAGCTTAATGTGGATGAGGATGTTGGTACAAGGATCTATATTTTTTTTCACCAGTTGGCAACCTGTCACGTTCTGCTGCTGGTTAGATTATGTTTTGTTGCAGAGCTCATTGTGGGGGCGTTCCTGACATGGCACCTGCAATCAATGCAGGCTCATCAACACAGAATTTAAGCATGGGTGATCCCGAAGAAAACTGCCGAGATATTGCTTGCTGATCGCCATTTGATTCTCGCACTATAGCCTTGCTACATTTGCGTATCCCCTGCCTAGAATTTTTGTCCGTGTGCTGCCCTCCTTTGTATCTCTACCTTGTGCAGGTATTTGAGTATTTGTATTTTGCCTTTTCGGCTCTCTGCTTATTGTCTTAGTTTACCCTCGAGTTTGTATTATTGAGCCCCGTCGACCTACTGTCAAGAACCCTTTTTGTTTTTTCTACCTTTCTGCAATCGCGTTTGTTTTTTCGTTGTGATTAATAAGCCGTTGTATTAATAAGCCCTTCAGAATCTCTCCTATATAGATTTATTTTTTTCTTTTTGATGATGATGATGCTTTTTTTTATTTCGAGCGTGCACACACACACACACACACACACGCGCAAAAAAAAAACAACAAATACAGTATAACTCAACAAAAATAATTGCACTCGAAAGGGAGTGGGAAGAAGAAAAAACTTATTTTATCCCACCCCTGATCTCATTGTCCAGCATGCTTACTTTGTGGGATACTCCTGTCCAGCCAATGAAAGTGAAGAAAAAAGAAAAGACAAAAACAACTAAACTAATAGAAAACCAACTAAAGTTGGCTCATTAACAATAATTTGAATATATTCACCAATTGACAAGAACAGCAACACACATTGTCAGCAAATGTAATTTGAGCGCCTTGAAAGGTGGAAAAGCGCTATCTACTGTGACCAGACCATATTTTTATAAAACAGTTTAAATTTTTGGATATTTTGACAATGCTTGAAATGCTTGTCTAAATTGTTCCAGAGTTTCACTCCACATACAGACACACGAAAACATTTGCAAGTAGTTCGAAATCTTAGTAACATGAAATCTCCTGAGCCACGCAGACTACGGACACTCTCACGAACCTTAAAAAGGTTTTGTATACTATGTGGCAGTAATTTATCATTTGCTTTAAATAACATTATAGCTGTATGATAGTTGACAAGATCTTTGATTTTTAATAGTTTTGAGTGAGCGAATAAATGATGGGTGTGATCGAGAAATCCGACCCTTATGTATAATCCGTACCGCTCGTTTCTGGAATGTGACTGATGGTAGATTTATAACTGTTTCCCCAAACTTCTATACAATACGTGAAATATGGGAGCATTAGGGAATAGTACAAAGTGTGGAGTGCACAGTCATCAAGATATGATTTCACTTTGTTTACTACCAGTGGCGCCACCAGGGGGTGGCCAGGGGTGGCCGCGGCCACCCCTATAAATTGGTGGGCCACCCCACTGGCCACCCCACTTGCCAGTATATCGTTAGATTGTTGTAGTATCAGTTATGCATTCCATCCCAAATGAATGCATTTATTTTGTTTTGTTAAATGTAGGGCTGTCAAATTTATTGCGTTAACGGGCGGTAATTAAATTTTTTAAATTTAATTAAATTTTTTTTTTTTTTTTAATTTTTTAAAATTAATCAGTCATTAATCAGTCGCGGTACGACTCACTCGCGCATTGCCGCAAACAGCCTACAATGGTGCCGTTTTACTTATATACAGAGATAAGAGGCAGCGTCAAGTGAGTGGAGTAGATACAAGTATTCATTGCGGCCGTACTTTTAATTGGCAAAAGCTTTGTCATCTCTCCCACAGCAAATATAAATATTGTGGGAAGCGACGTAGGGAAGAATGACAGGAGTTGATCTTTTTCTAAACACCTTGTAGTGTACCCAACGCAGAGAAGATATAGCATTTTCAGTCACCACACACAGTCATGGTTGCACCACTTCCCATCATGCATTTGGGCAGAACAGTTAAGTCGCTACAGTATCATATACTGAAAGCTCAACAAATACACTAAATGGCAATATTTAGTCACAATATACAAACTCACATTTATCCTTTAAAAATTACAAGTCTTTCTATCCATGGATCACTTTCACAGAAAGAATGTAAATAATGTTAATGCCATCTTGTGGAATTATTGTTATAATAAACAAATACAGTACTTATGTACAGTATGTTGAATATATATATATATCCGTCTTGTCTTATCTTTCCATTCCAACAATAATTTACAGAAAAATATGGCATATTTTAGCGATGGTTTGAATTACAATTAATTACGATTAATTGATTTTTAAGCTGTGATTAACTCGATCTAAAATTTTAATCGTTTGACAGCCCTAGTTAAATGTACACCTTATGCCTAATATATACATAACACAATAAACAAAATTGTTGTGGAACTCAAAATGTTGACTGGACAGTTATGGACTATGCACATTAAATGGTTCGTAACATCAAATATTACACAATACACGAAAGTATATCAGTAGCCGAGTCCTTAAGTCTTTGTGATAGTTTCCCCCTGACCTTTTCACTGCAATAATATAATGAAAACCTAAAATTATGGCTTTTAGTTTTGGCCACCCCAAGATTTTAAGTGGCCCCATCTGGCCACCCCTAAGAAATATTTCTGGAGGCGCCACTGTTTATTACTGAGAGGCTTTTGGAGATTTTGATTTTGATGTGTCTGATGTGGGTTTTCCATGATAATTTACTTTCTAAAATAACTCCTACAAATTTGAATTCATTTATATTACCGATTGGGACCCCATCTATCTTTATTTGTAGTTCCGAGTTATATTTGAGGTTACTTGAGTTGTTTGAGAATTGAAAGTGCCAGTGACTTTAACTCTGTTAATACACACAGAACAATTCCTTGGGATTAAGTGCATTTTATTTATACAACAGACTCCAGCTCTGTTCTTAATTAAAAACAGTGCAAATACCATTTGAAACAAAACCAAACATGAGAAAAGGTAGTCAGTCAGTCCGTAAACCAAATAGTCTGTCAGCAAGTCAGTCTGCCAACCAGCTAGTCAGCCAATCCATCAAGTCAGTCAGGTAAAGTAGGTAGGCAGCCAGGCTCAGAGTGATTTGCTGTCTCATTTCTCTATGGTCTTACTTGCATAAATTGATGATTAGTACAAAACTGTCACTCAATAATAGGAATATGCAAGGCGACAATCACCTTGTCGAAACAAATATGCACCCCAGTGAAGGTAACAAACAGAATGATTCTTTAGGGTTGTGTGCACCTCATCTTTACAAAATACGTCAGGTCAAGACATTAATGGGCCAATGAACAATATGTATATAGATTCAATTTTCAAATGTAGACCTCTGCAATTTTCCAGAATCTGATATTGTATTAAGACAAAAAACAACATGGTATGCTTTTAGTTACTGTAATCTCGTAGCAGCAATCTTGACAGAAAAATGAGACCGAGACAGACGCGCACAGACATATACTTTCATACTTGTGGTATAGTGCAATGTATAGCCAGAGATGGCACTATGTTACTGTCTGTCGTTGTATAGGACATGAAAGTGTGCAAACAAAGTACATGTAAATATTTTAAGTACATCATGAGCAGAGGTTGCGCTAAACTTTTTCGTTGTCTGTCATTTTGACTGACAGGGTCATAAAAATCCGGTCATAATCTATTTTTACCCGTCACTTAAATTTTTAAATGCTAATAATGACATATTCAATAGTATTTAGTTTTCATTCATTTTTAATGCAAAAACAAGCTAAACAAGCTTAACAGAGAATCCACACCGTGCCATCACACATCAAGCAGATGAATATGTAACTTTTTCTCCGCAGTGACAAAAACAGCTAACTGTGGCCCCAGTAGGAAGGCTATATATGGAACAATGAAATTAACAGTTCACCTGCTGTGGTCTGAACGCAGTCTCACACCTTCCTCCTGGTGCGCATGGACTTGAATTGCGTGCCCGCTTGTGCAGTCCATCGTCGTTTTGGGGCTTTTTGAATAAACTTCGGACACTCAGTTGTTTTGACATTTTTCCGAGTAAGGCCAACGACGTCATGCATCAAGAGACAATAGCTAATTAATATGCTCACTCTCCACCCTGTGGTCTGGGGTGTGAATTGCAACCTGTCAAAATGACAGATGGACTTCAGTTTTTTCCATCACCGTTTTAAAAAAACCGGTCAACGACGGAAAATATTCGGTTAACGCGACCCCTGATCATGAGATAATACACTTACTCATGGCGTTATGCAATTTGTGTCCAAAGTTGGCTGGGCAAAAGTAGCAGAATTGCCGGTAGCCATAGTTATTGTCGTTCTTGTTGTTTAAGACGGCGCGCCCTCGTGGGAGGAAGTGCTGAGGAAATTACTGTGCGTCGGCTTAGATAAACCAAAATGGTGGGGTTTTGAAAATGGAACGTACCAACTTGAATGTTTTTAACATCGTTTTAACCACAAAAGTCGGTTTCAGTTCAAAATCGCTTAATCGAACAGGCTGAGACTATTCGGTGGTAAGATTTCGGTCTTCAAAACCGAAAACCGAGAACTCATTTTTCGCTATTTTCAGCCGCTAATTTTTGGCGCCAAACTTTCAGTCACACCTCTAAAAAAAAAAAAAATGTTTGGTGTTTAAATTGCCGAACGTGACTTTGGTCTAATTCTGCTTCTCAACAACAGAGCTGCTTTGATAACTTTGTTAAGCTTTGCCTCACTCAGCTCCTCCCTGTGAGTTTAGAATGTTTTGATTCTGTTTTGAAGGTTGGTGAAAATGAATCTTCTGGATGGGGCTATTATGGTTTGATCATTCCTGTTACAGAAACCACAAAAGCAACAATGTTCATTGAAAAAGAAATGGCGCCAACCATTCTATTTATTGCACATACATTTCTGTGTGACATCTGAATATTGTTGCTACAAGAGAAGGGTTCTGAAAAAGATATGACTTGTTAAATCACTTTCAAGTTCACTTGAAAATTACAACCTAAATTCAACTCCAACACTTATCAAACCAGTCTGGACACATTGCCCCATCAATTCTTTCACCAACGCCTAGTTTGCTTGGCATGAATAATTTGAAGTTGTCAGTAGGCCTCGTCGGGATGTGGGGGTGGAAGGTGGAAGTGGGGGTGGTTGCTGAATCAATAGCCATAAGGATTCTGGCTCCTGTTTGCTTTCAAGATCTACAGCCAAAGGACTCGGTCATCAAAAGTTAATGAGCTATTTAGAACACGCTGTTTCCTTTGCTCTCTGCTGAGACAACAGCATAGGAGAAAATAGCTTCTGTGCTTGTTTTATGTCTTGCGCAGATTTGTACGGAGATGGAGCTCTGAGAGGCGAACGAAAAGGGTTATCACATGTCTACAGTTGTGTGGTACGGTCCCATGAAAGTGCTGAACGTGAGTCATAATCTCCCATTTCTGGCCACTAAGATTCACACGAATCCTCTCAGCGGTATCACCAACACATGCAAATACAAGAAATTATCTTAAAATATTAAAAGGGTCCATTTTGCATGTCTGGCATTATTATTATTATTTTTTTTTAAGTATGCTTGAGTGCAAATTGAGTTTTGCTTTTCTCATATGTTAATGTAGATTGTCCTATTTTGCGAAGCAGTGATAATGTAATTTTTAATCAACTGTTAGCTGTAAGTGCCCTCACTGCTTTTTTACTACCCCGAAAATTACGGTCAGCCTCTTCTTGCCTTTTTTCTCTCTTGTCTCCTTTATGTGTTCTCTCTTCTTTGTTGTTTCCCCATTTCCCTTCCTCCTCCTGGAATTGGCTAACGATGCCTGAAGCGACTCGGTTGACGTGACGCGCAGGACTCCCGCCAGTTTCCCAGCTTCTCAGCCACTAGCTTTGTTAAAGGGTGGGCACATAAATGTGGCAGAGACAAAACTTATGGCGGGTGAATTCACCTGCAGCAAACTTGAGAGGATACAAAGTGTGCAGAAAGGACAGGGGTGATCACTCCGAATGAATAAATATAATCAACAGATAATTCCATTTCAAACTTAATTGGAAAGTCTTATACAACAGCTCAAAGGATAACAGTTTTTTCCCCTTAGAATGAATCTAGCAGAGATTTGTAAGATGCACCCAGCGGCCGTTTTGTGTGGCCTGTGAAGCACATCAACCTCCAATTCACACATTTTACAGACCCTGGAGGGCTCCATCCTCACTGGTGGCCATTAATTGACCAACCTCCATATGCCTTTCGCCTCGGTTTAGCCATTCCCGCTGCGTCTGTCCGTCATCCTGGCCACCATCGCTCCTAAAGTGCACAAGCCAAATGCAGGGGATACAGCAGCCATGGTCTGAACTTTCGTTCACCGCAAACCTCGGAGACCATACCACCTGAGGGGAATTCACCTTCCACTGTTGATTTTTTCTAAGATGACCCGGGTTTCAACTCGTCATTGAACCGGAAAAAAATTGCTAAACTTTCCTGCTCGAGGTGTGCTACTACTTACTTTTCAAAGTAAAGTTCACACACAGTTTGAACAACCATTCTTCTCATCACAACTTTTCCCAATGATCTAAGACAACAAACTCAGTATTTTTTGCAGTGCAAAAAAATGACCAAAGGATTTTTTTGGTTTGTTTTCCAATTTATTGCCAAAACAAAAAATATATAGACACATTTCCGAGATACTTCCGCATTTCTGCGCGCGACTTCCGTTTGACACTTTCTCTGACCAAAACAACAGTGGAGCTAACCCTAACCCTAACCCCTGGAGGAGCATCACTCATCAAAATCCCTCAAAAAAGACAATTTGGAAATACCGCATCCATCTGCCATCATCACGACATCATGGGAGGACAACATGTTCATAAAGATAGATGTGGAACCAAGCCCGTGCCACCACAAAGACCGGGTGTTTATGTACTGTAGCTATGTTGGTGCTATATTATGGAAGGTATGTTCTTCCTATCCCGGCATTTTCATGTGTCCAGTCCTCCAAAAATACTAAGGCTAAAATCTTGCGCATAAAACGACTTGATGATTGTAATTATGATGATGTTTAATATTATTTACTACAACTACTGTACTGCTGTGGCTGCAACAGATGCTATCTGCTGCTAGCCTGTTGCTAATCAGTACATGTACAATTATGTTCAATTTGACTACAATTCTGTGATGTGCGTCACAGCTGAGACATCATTAGCTTTACTAAATCAAGTTATACAATGATAAATACATGGAAAACAAACACTCATCTGCTACAAGTCATACATGGGCTTCGTACCCTAAATCAGTGCTTCACAATTTTTTTACGTTATGCCCCCCCAGGAAGACGTAAACATTTCGCACCCTCTCAACTCTCTCCCACCCTGCAAATAGTAGCATTTGTCTATAAAATTATTATTATTATACACCTCTGCATATCATTATATTCTTTTTAATATCAAAGAAAAACAATGTAGATCAACTTACAATACAGTATAACTTTGTTAACATTGTTTTGTTTGTAACAGAAAAGGCAAAGTGCATCACTTTAACTGAATAAAAAAATAGAAATACACTTAAGGTACATTTTTTGACCATTTAATACTGAAAATTAAAATTTAATCATATCAATTAATAATCATAAATTCAAATTGATTAGCAACATTGACTCATGATAAGAACAATATGCCAAACCATTTGACCGAAAAAAACAAAACAAAAATTAATAGCACAAAAACAAAACTGTCATTGAACAGAGGGACAGTTTTTATTCTTGCTTTTTTTGCACTGAGCAACTTTGTATGCCACCTTATATGATGCTAACAGTGCTTGCTGGTTTACTGATGTAACACCGACAAAGCGGGACGATTGTTGGCAATATTCGGCACGTCTTTGCTTAAAAAAAAAAAAAAAATGGTTTGTCAATGTGATTGGGGTTTAATGTTTTAAGTCTTAATTTATTTGGCTTCCTGCTGTCCGTTTTAATGATTTTTAGACAAAGACTGGGCTTTCCTCGTCCCCCACTGTATTAAAAGTCCAAGCCAAAAGCCAAACGCTACATATGTTTCGCATTATTTCCTCGTCTTAGCTGTTCATATCTCCAGTGCTCTTTGCTGTGTGCTCTTGTTTGGTTAAAAAATACTGTGCACACTCTGAAAATGAGCGCACCACTGTAACCCAGAGTGGATGTGCAATTACACTTTATTCTAGTATGGCAAAAAGTGCGTTCCCTGAGGTCACATGCACCACCCCCAGCATCGCTCTGTGCCCCCATGTTGGGGCCCGCCCCACTATTTGAGAAGTACTGCCCAAAATGCATAAATGCAAGTGTTACAAGTTTTTGTTCGTTTGTTTACAGGTGGAAAACTCTGTTAGGCAAGGGGAGACAACTCGTGCCTCATAACAACACTTACTGTACGCTGATGGACATATATCGAGACTACGTGCATTCTACTTTGATGATGGTAGGCTTGACTTATGCTCCACCTTCGTTAATATTTTTCTAATAATTTTAGAATTTGTGATTTATTGACCTGTTTTGCACATGCACCAATCATTTTAAATAAAACAAGAAATCAAACAAGGAATCATGTTGTCCAAAAGTTTTATTGTGATCAATATCTGCAATAAAAAGAATGACATACTATTTGTGTTTATACTGTATGTACATGTGTGATGGGCACATAATACCATAACTATAATCTAAACAGATGAACAATACCTTGTAGTATTGCCTTGTAACAACAAAATCTGTGTCAGCCCTTCTGCATTCCGCAACTGTAATATTATTTGTAGTTTTCCCTCATTTTGGTCACTCAAGTGGCCGGTGTATCAATCTATCTTTATCAATGTGTCTCTTGTGCCTCATTTTAACAGGCTGCACGGATTGTTAGACTTTTGTCCACGAACGATCAATGAAGTGATAAGAACAAAGGCACAACACAGAAAGTCCTGGAGCTTCATCTACGTCGTGCTGAATCCATTTTAAGAGATTCCGTCCGTTCCTCTGGTATGATTTTGTAGTAAGTAAGTCCTTATGAATGGATAAATGTCATCTATAGACTGATAGAACTGTGAAATGGGATTTTAAAATTTTACTTCAGAACATCATTGAGGAAGTGCTTTGTCAGTGGTTGAAAATCTACAGGAAGTGACGAATAGGAGAGCAAAGCATCCCCACAAAATTTCTCCAGAAACTGCATTTTCTAGTTTCTATGTATTCTTTCTATGTTCTAGTTGCTTATATTACCCATTTTAGACCACTGAATCTGGTAGGGTGGTATGTTCCTTTCTTAGCCTGCTCTCGCTGCTCATCGGTCACTGACGAGTACTCTCTGCAGTACTGGAGCCGCTGAATTATTGAAGACGCCACTGTCCCAAAGGTGAGATGCAATGTGAAAGTCTTTGTTCTCCAGACATGAAAAGAGGAGAGGGCTTGATGAAACATGGTGAGATGCTTACCAAACATCCGTCACTGCGCTGCTCGGCTCGCAAAAATAAGGGATTAGATTCTGTCTGTGGTTGTGGGGATTCGTCATGTCAGGCAGCGGTGGTGGGGATTGAACACTCCTGTCGGCAGGATGGCGTGGTAAAAGTTTCCAGGGTTTTATACATCATCAGATCAAAAAGCTTAAAAAATACATGCCATGTTTAATGGTTACTGCACCTATGGGCATTTACCTGAATATAATAGAGTGTTTATGTGAGTCTATTGGCCGTCTGTGTACTCTATTATTACATGCATTCATGTGAATAAGTTATGTTTGTGAGTCTGCCCGGCTTACACCTTACCCAACGCACCAGCAGTAATACCATCCTTGCTGGCTCTCTGAGCTCCATTTTTATTGCATTACATAGCCATGATCCTCTAGCTGCATATGAAACCTGATAACAAGCTACAACCTTTGATTTACCTACCTTTGAGACCTGCTCAACCCTCACTTTGTTGCTAAGAGCTAGCCATTGTGAAATCAATGGCAGCTTCATAACGCTAGTGAGCCGGGCTTTAATACATAAAATACTTTAATGAAGTATTATTGATTCTATACTTAAAATAAGTTATTTCAAAGAAAACAATTTAAAACTGTTGTCAAATGTCTTTATATGTTTGTAACATGCTCTTACCACTCAATTTCGTGTCTTGTCTGCTCCATATTTGGGGGGCCAGCTATGCTCTTGCAAGTGGGTGGACCACTGGTCCAATCGCTAGTCAGGTGTTTGTTACCATGACGACGGGGGTGCGCGTTACTCAGTGGTATTTGAATGGTGGTGTTGGAGGAAGGGGGGTCAGCACCCATAAAAATTTCTATATTTATGCATTTTCCATTGTGCTTATCCTCATTAGGGATGTACGTTAGTTACAGCCAAGAGCAGCTGACTTTAAACGCGAAATGAGGTACTTTTTGGAATCGTTGGCTCACAATCTCTGGTCAGAAAAGACAAACACACGTTCACATTCAAAATCACAGTCATTGTATCAATAATTTTCAACATTTGTGAGACTTTTTCAGCTTTAAAACTGTCTCCTTTTCTCTAAAAGGCTTTGTTGACCAGCAGTGTGGTTTTTCTAACAAGAAAAATATTTTTGGTTTATTAAATTCATATATAACTGTAAATATAAAAACCATGAACAATGACCTCAATAAACATTAGGTAATCCCATTTGACCTTCAATTAAGCTGCCGTGTCTTCCATAGAAATAGTTCATATTGCTTTATTGTCGAATAAACTGAACACTGCAGGTCCAAGAAACAATATGTACTCATGTATTTTATGATGTATCCGACTGTATTCCCGCGTACATTTCAAGTGACACATATCATTGGGTTTACATCGACATATGATTGGGTTTACGCTGATGAAACAAGCATGAAAAATCCAGCATGTGGAAGACACTCAAAATGCATCTACAACCCCGAGCAAAAAGTATGGAATCACCAGTCTCGGACGAGCACTCTAATACATTTTATCATGTAGAACAAACTCAGATAAAAAGCTTGAAAAAATAATGAATTAGTTAAAAAGTGCAACTCTTTAGCATTCAGAAACACTAAAAGAAATGAATAAAAAACATTGTGGTGGTCAGTAAATGTTACTTTTATAGCGCAAGTGCAGGGAAATATATATGGAATCACTCCATTTTGAGGGGAAAAAAATGGAATCATGAGAAACAAACAAAGAAATAACAATCAAAACACATCTCTAGTGAGTTGCACTTTTGAACTAATTCATTATTTTTTAAGCTTTTTATCTGAGTTTGTTCTACATCAGGGTTCACTAAATCTGGACCTCGAGGCCATCAATCCTGTCGTGTTTTCTACTTCTCTCTCCCCTAACACACCTGAATTAAATGATTATGTCATCAGCAACCTCTCCAGAAGCCTGATAATAATCCTGATTATTCGATTCAGGTGTGTTGGAGGAGGGAGACATGGGAAACACGACAGGAAAAGTGGCCCTGAGGTCCGGATTTAGTGAACCCTGTTCTACATGATAAAATGTCTGAGTGAGTGCTCGTCCGAGACTGGCGATTCCATACTTTTTGCTAGAGGATGTACAATTAAAATAAAAGACACTAAAATTGACAAAACAAAATTTAATTAATTCTTTGTCAAACATCCATTTTCTATTCTATAATGCTTGTCCTTATTAAGGGTGATGCGTAATAGGAGCCAATCCCAGCCATCTTTGAGTGCAGCATTGACTGCTCTGTGGCCAAAGTGTAATTTTAGTTGTTGCTTTTGACCAGTAAATTTTAAAATAGATTACTTCCAGATATGAGTCACTGGAGACAACATAGGGGGAAAATTGGATGAAATCAAAATTGGATCTTAACAAACATCTGTGTGTGATTTATCCTTTACAATTTTTATCAGACTATCAAAGACAAAAGCATGATGAAGTGGCTGATATTCTTTTTTTATCTGTTTTGTACTCTAACACCCCAACCGACACACACACATTTCAGTTTTATCTGGCGCAGATAAAATAGACACATGAAAAACAGACAGGACTGCATTACATTTTCACACTTGCATAGTTTGGGAAACATTGTATTCATACTTCAGGGTCACTTAGAATCACCCTGTAAAATATAAAAAATGAATTCTGTCCTGTAGCTTCTTTTTCTTGTGTTTTGAAAAATATCTGACCTTTCCATTTAGCTCCTCTTCTGTGGCCCCTGTGAGCAGTTGCATCAGTAGGTTGTCTCTATGCTGTCACAGTGTGAAACATCGCTGTAACACCCATTGGGTTTCACTAGCCCCCCCACCACCTTCACATGTAGAATGTAAAGTATACTGCAACCTAGCCAGCTGTCCTCCTCAGGTGTTGGCAGAATGTAGACAAACATGTTTAACCCGATGGATTCAGCAGCACTCCTTGCATTGTACTCATCAGCAACTCAGCTTCAATTTTGCCTGCCTAGGCAGTCACAAGTTGCCGAGCAACCAGCTGGCATCATCTTTGTGACCAATGGGATATTTTGCAGTTCTACAAAAGGGAAGTGAGGAGAGAGACATATGATGCTAACAGTGCTCGCTGGTTTACTAATGTAACACCGACAAAGTCAGACGATTGTTGGCAATATTCGGCGCGTCTTTGCTTGAAAAAAAAAAAAAAAAAAAAAGGTTTGTCAATGTGTTTTCCGAAATATCCGGGTTCGCAGTGAGTCAGCAACAGGCACTCTTTTACGAAATATACAATGTGTATTGATTAGAAAATGCAGGATAAATGAGATTTATTGATTACAATCCCACAAGAGCAAGCAAACACACATGAAAACAAGAACAAGTGGTAACGATGACACTAGATCTAGCTTGTCAATCCCAGAATCCCCACGCTACCGTTACAGCACAACGAGATGTTCCTTAGCAATGAAAATTGCTTACCGTGACAAATGAGCGGGGAGCCAACGCTCCAGTAAAACGGCGAAGGAACAAAGCCGAGCGATCCTTACGTGATCCTCCAGCGGACTTTGCGGGTCGCCCGTAAATGTCCTGTTCTTGTAGGAATGCGCCCCGTGGTTGGCCGTCCCCGAAGAAGGCGCGCACCCCACCCAATGACAAATATTAAAGCTACTTTTGGTTCTGCCCCTTGAAAAAGGGCTTCTCACATGGTAGCAAGCTTTACTGTCCTGGCAGATCTGTCCCCGCGGTAAATATTATGGGTGCTCATGAGATTCCCTACTAACTATTGAACCCAAGCGCGTACTATGGTGCAAAACAAGTTATCTCGTGAGATTCCCTCTTAACAATGGAACCCAAGGTGAAAAACAATAACAAGTTGTTACAATCTAAGTCAGAGAGGCAATCATACATCACAAAGGCATAATGTGCCAATGTTAAGGCATCACCTAATACTTCACCCATCACAATGTAATTGGGGTTTAATGTTTTTAAGTGACGTCTTAATTTGTTTGGCTTCCTACTGTCCGTTTTAATGATTTTTAGACAAAGACTGGGCTTTCCTCGTCACCCACTGTATTAAAAGTCCAAGCCAAAAGCCAAACGCTACATATGCATCGTCATATTTCCTCATCTTAACTTTTCATATCTCCAGTGCTCTTTGCTGTGTGCTCTTGTTTGGTTAAAAATACTGTGCACACACTGAAAACGAGCGCACCACTGCAACCCAAAGTGGATGTGCAAGCACACTTTATTCTAGTATGGCAAAAAAGTGCATTCCCCGTCACATGCACCACCCCCAGCATCGCTCTGTGCCCTGTGGGGGCCCGCCACACTATTTGAGAAGTACTGCCCTAAATACATAAATGCAAATGTTACAAGTTTTTGTTCGTTTGTTTACAGGTGGAAAACTCTGTTAGGCAAGGGCAGACAACCTTTGCCTCATTGTTACGGCACTAGGCCGTAGTTCTGTCACTCTCCCTCATTTTCTCTCCCCAGGTCACCCAGCTGCTGCTAATTGTCATCAGCTCTGTATATAAGACTGGCCGGCCAGCCTGACGGGAGCGGGATACTGCCTGCTGCCAGCTGAACAATTTGGGTTCAGTTATTATTTTTCTGTAACTGCTTGCTTTTGCATATTTTGATTTTTGGTTGGAAATAAAATTGTTTTTTTCTGTTTGCTACAACCCCCGCTCAGCGCCATCATTTGTACCACGCCCGGCCAAGTTTTTTTCTCCGTTATGGTGCCGTTGGCACGTAACAATTGGGGGCTCGTCCTTTTTGGAGTCGTGGTATGGTGAGGTGTGGTGTTTTAGTGGGGTTGTGTGTGCGCGGGCTGCGGCTGTGATTGTTCTGGTGTGGATGACGCTCGCTTGGGTCTCCCAGCGTAGGTAGGGGGGTGCTCTGCTTGGCCGAGTTGCTCGGCCATTCCTTCGGGCATCCGTTTATTGTTTTAGTTTGTTTTTTTCGGGGCGAATCCTGGGCGGAGTGGATTCTCTGGCGGGGGCTGCACGCCTCGAGCCCGGCAAGCCTCAGAAGATAGTATAGGCGAGTGGGGGGTGTGATAGGTTGCTGGGGGGTCCGCGTGGTGCGTCTGCCGGTTGTTGGTTGGCTGTTTTTCTTGTGGGTGGGCGAGTTGCGTGGCTTCGCGCGTGTGATTGGTTCGGGTTTTGTGTCGTATTTTTTGTGTGGTTAGTTGTGGGCCGGCTGATTCCGGTGTGCGTCAGCTGTCTTGGTTCGGCGTTTTTTTTTGTGGTGGGTGATGGCTTCTTTTGATTTGGAAGCGTTTGTTGCCGATCCTGCGGTGGCGGTGTTTGACGGCTGTAGGAAGGGCGATTTGGTTGCGATCGCTGAGCATTTTGGTGTTCCTGTTTCGGCGGCGTTGCGCGTTAGCGAGTATCGGGAAGCGCTGCGCGCTGTGTTGTTGAGGGAGGGGATTTTGGGTTCGGTTGTGTCCGGCGATCCCGTGACTTCTCCGGTGCATCGCGGGGCGAGCGCGGAGGTGCAGCTACCTCCTGTGGGTGATCGGACTGCGGATAGCATGGAGGATAAGCCTCATAGGTTTGCCGGGCCGGTGGATTCCTCCCCGGAGGAGGGGAAGGAAAGAGAGTTTCAGCTCAGACGTGACCTTGAGCTGAGACGGATCCAGTTGGACGCGGAGCTCGAATTACGGGTTCGAAAGGAGGAGAAGGAGAGGGAGTTTCAGCTCCGACGTGAGGTCGAGCTGAAGCGGGTGCATTTGGAGGCCGAGTTAGAGTTAAAAAAGCTGGAGGCTGATACGGCGTTGCAGATGCGTAGATTAGAACTACAGGCGCGCGGCAGTTTGAGCCCGGGGAGACCCGCTTCAGTGGGGTCATCGGACTCTTTTGATGTGACTAAGCACGTTCAGCTCGTGCCTGTTTTTCGCGAGGCGGAAGTGGAAGCGTATTTCGGTGCGTTTGAGCGCATTGCGTCCGCCCTGCATTGGCCAAAGGATTTTTGGGCCATTTTGTTACAGTGCAAGCTTAGTGGCAAAGCTTTGGACGCTTGCGCTTCGCTTCCGGTGGCTGATAGTTTAAGTTATGATGCGTTGAAAAGTGCAATATTGCGGGCCTATGAGCTAGTTCCGGAGGCTTACAGACAACGTTTTAGGGGGCTGAAGAAAGCAGCTGAACAAACTTATGTGGATTTCGCCCGGGAAAAAGGCTTGTTGTTCGACCGGTGGTGCTCGGCCAGTAAGGTAGCTACCTTGGCTTCTTTGCGTGATCTCATCTTGTTAGAGGATTTTAAGAACTGTCTTCCTGAACGTGTTAACGTTTATTTGAATGAGCAGAAAGTGCCCACGTTACAACAAGCTGCTGTTTTGGCGGACGAATTCACTCTTACACATAAGACTGTTTTTAAATATGATTCTGGGGCTAAGGTTGTCCCTGTTGAAACCCCGTCGCAGCCATACTCACCTTCTGCCTCTAGGTCGGAAAGGCCTTATCATTGTTTTTATTGTCATAAGCCTGGTCATTTGGTGGCTGACTGTGAGGTGCTGAAACGAAAGCAGCCATCATTGAGTCCGAAGGGCGTTGGACTTATGCAGGCTGGTCCAGTTTCTGGTCTTAGTCCTCCTGTGGTGCAGTCTGGTTCCGCGCCTGACAAGTGTTTTCAGCCTTTTATTTTTGAGGCTGTTGTGTCAGTCCCTGGAGGTGCCAGGCGCAGTGTTAGGGTCTTGCGGGATACCGGTGGGTCTCAGTCTTTCATTCTCTCCGGGGTGTTGCCTCTGGGCCCCGCCACTGACTGTCATTCCAGTGCTGTGGTGAGGGGTATTGGGATGCGATATGTGCCAGCTCCTTTACACAGGGTCTGTATTCAGTCTCCGTTGGTGAGTGGAGTGTTTCCCTTAGCTGTTCGTGAGGAGTTTCCTGTTGGGGGGGTAGACGTCATTATGGGAAATGACGTTGCTGGGGGAAAAGTGTACGTTTCTCCTGAAGTGGTCAACTTCCCTATTGACGTTGACCACGACTGGTTAGCTGAACGACACCCAGATGTGTTTACGGTCAGTGTTTTGACAAGAGCGCAGTCGAAAAAGCTGGCGGAGGGGGGCGAAGTGGATTTGGGTGATTCTATATTGGCTCCTATGTTTAGGGAGGATGGGGTCCCCTTTCGTAGCCATATTGGGGATGCTAATGTGGGGAAGCCTTGTGTGGTGCCCATGTCTGTCTCCTTTCTGTCCCCCCCACTGACAAGTGATGCCCTTATTAAAGCTCAGGAATCTGATAAAACCTTGTCTCAATGTTTTTCCGTTTTGGGAAAGGAGGGGAAAGGACAGTTCTTTCTTGAGGATGGCATCTTGATGCGCAAGTGGGTTCCTAGGGCCGGTAACCGGACTGGGTCAGAGGACTGGCGGACAGTTTTTCAGATTGTGGTCCCTGTAGACTATCGACCACATGTGTTATCGCTGGCTCATGAGCACCTCTGGTCTGGGCACCTTGGCATTGCTAAAACATATGATCGGGTTTTACAACACTTCTTTTGGCCAGGTTTGAAGAAGGATGTGGTCTGTTTTTGTAACACCTGTTCAACCTGCCAGGCTGTGGGGAAACCAAACCAGGTTGTACCACCAGTACCCCTGCACCCGGTGCCTGCGGTCGGTGAGCCTTTTGACCATGTTATTGTTGATTGTGTTGGCCCACTGCCTAAGACCAAGTCCAGAAATCAATTTTTGCTAACTGTTATGTGTGTTTCAACTAGGTTCCCTGAGGCTGTGCCCTTGCGCCAAATCACCGCCCCTGCGATTACTAAGGCACTTTTGAAATTCTTTACTCTCTTTGGGCTTCCCAGAGTGGTGCAGACTGATCAAGGCACCAATTTTTTGTCAAGGGTTTTTAAGCAGACACTGCAGTCCCTTGGGGTGACCCATTCTGTTTCTAGTGCCTACCATCCGGAGTCTCAAGGGGCCCTAGAGCGCTGGCATCAGACGTTAAAGTCTATGTTAAGCAAGTTTTGCTTTGCTACCGGAAAAGACTGGGATGAGGGAGTACCATTTGTGCTGTTTGCGATCAGGGATGCCACTCAGGAGTCCCTAGGGTATAGTCCCTCTGAATTGGTATTTGGACATAACGTCCGTGGTCCTTTAAAAGTTCTTAAGGAACGTTTTCTCTCGCCGCCCTCTTCTAAGGTTAGGGTGTCAAATTTTGTGGAAAAGTGCAAAGAAAGGCTACAGCAGGCTACGTCACTCGCTAAGGATGCCCTTGCTTCTACGCAAGCGAAGATGAAGGCGCGGTTTGATCAGAAAGCTGTGGTGCGGCACTTTCAACCTGGGGATAAGGTCTTGCTGTTGCTTCCTGCAGTGGGCTCTGCCTTGTCTGCCCGTTTTTCTGGCCCATATGTAGTGGATAAAAGGGTTTCTGACACAAATTACCTTATCCTGACTCCTGAGCGTAGGAGAAAAACTAGGATGTGTCATATTAACATGCTTAAACCGTTCCGTGAGCGAGGGTGTTCGATGGCTGCGACTTTAACAGCGTCATCTGGACCAGCGGTTACCCTTGAATGCCCATCGGGGGAGGAGGGCTTGGAGGTGCCATGTGCTGCTCATCTGTGTGGCAGGCTAACTAATTCAGAGTATATGCTAAGTATTGAGTCTCATTTGTCTTATCTGCCTGCTGAGCAGCGTGAGGGCATTGTGGCCCTGCTGCGGTCATACCCGTCACTATTTAAAGACACTCCTTCTCGGACCAATGTCCTTGAGCATGACATTGATGTGGGCTCTGCTGCTCCTATTAAACAACATGCGTATCGGTGCCCTTTCGAGAAGCGTGAAGCCATGAAGAAAGAGGCTACCTACTTGTTAAATAATGAGTTGGCCAAGCCCAGCCGCAGTCCCTGGAGCTCTCCGTGCCTTTTAGTTCCTAAGCCTGATGGTACGTCCCGGTTTTGTACTGATTTTAGAAAAGTGAATGCTGTTACTGTGCCGGATTCATTCCCCTTGCCGCGTATGGAAGACTGCATTGATGGCATTGGACCTGCTGTGTATATTACTAAACTTGATCTCTTAAAGGGCTACTGGCAGGTGCCTTTAACACCCCGAGCATCTGATATCTCTGCCTTTGTCACTCCTGATCATTTTTTGCAGTATACTGTTATGGCATTTGGCATGAGGAATGCGCCTGCCACCTTTCAACGTCTTATGCAGCTGGTTCTTGGTGATGTTGCCAAATGCAGTGTTTATTTGGATGATGTTGTGGTCTACTCTGATACCTGGACTGACCACTTGATTACACTGGCCGAGGTTTTCCAACGTTTAGCTTTGGCGAACCTCACGCTAAATCTGGCAAAGTGTGAATTCGGAAAGGCCTCTGTGACGTACTTGGGGAAAGTGGTTGGTCATGGTACGGTTCGGCCGATAAATGCCAAGGTGGAGGCAATTTTGGCGTATCCGACTCCGACCACTCGGCGGGAGTTGCGCCGTTTCCTTGGGCTTGCGGGCTATTACCGATGTTTCTGTAAGAACTTCTCGGTGGTGGTCGCTCCCCTTACTGCTCTGTGTAGCCCGTCGGTGCCCTTCGTGTGGTCTGAAGGGTGTGAATATTCTTTCCAAGCAGCAAAGTCACTTCTGTGCAGTGCTCCTGTACTGGCTGCTCCTGATTTTTCGAAACCTTTTAGCCTCGAGGTCGACGCTAGCTCTGTCGGGGCTGGAGCGGTTTTGCTTCAAGATGACGGTGCTGGAGTTCTCCATCCTGTGGCCTACTTCTCTGCTAAATTTAATAAGCATCAGCTAAATTATTCCACCATTGAGAAGGAGACCCTTGCTATGCTGTTGGCCCTCCAGCACTTCTATGTTTATGTGTGTTCTACTCATTGTCCTGTTTATGTTTATACAGATCACAACCCCCTGGTGTTTTTGGCGAGGATGTCCAACCATAACCAACGGCTGATGCTCTGGGCATTGTTAGTACAGGGCTATAACCTTGTGATTAAACACAAGAAGGGTGTGAACAATGTTGTGGCCGATGCCTTGTCCAGGTCTGGTGACTAGTGGCGCTTGGGGGATACGTGGGTTTATTTCATTTATTTTTTATTTTTTTCCCTAGGTGTGCCTGTTGCGGCCTCTGGTGGCTGCTTGGCTGCTTTTAGGGGGTGCTCCTGGGTTCTGGGCTTATGGGGTCGTGTTGTGACCGTTTATTTTATGGGTGGGAGTGTTACGGCACTAGGCCGTAGTTCTGTCACTCTCCCTCATTTTCTCTCCCCAGGTCACCCAGCTGCTGCTAATTGTCATCAGCTCTGTATATAAGACTGGCCGGCCAGCCTGACGGGAGCGGGATACTGCCTGCTGCCAGCTGAACAATTTGGGTTCAGTTATTATTTTTCTGTAACTGCTTGCTTTTGCATATTTTGATTTTTGGTTGGAAATAAAATTGTTTTTTTCTGTTTGCTACAACCCCCGCTCAGCGCCATCATTTGTACCACGCCCGGCCAAGTTTTTTTCTCCGTTATGGTGCCGTTGGCACGTAACACTCATAACAACACTTATTGTACATTGATGGACATAAATCGAGACTACGTGCATTCTTCTTTGATGATGGAAGGCTCGACTTATGCTCCACCTTAATATTTTTCTAATAATTTTACAAATTGTGATTTATTGACCTGTTTTGCACATGCACCAATCGTTTTATATAAAACAAGAAATCAAACACGGAATCATGTTGTCCAAAAGTTTTATTGCGATCAATATCTGCAATAAAAAGAATGCCAAACAATTTGTGTTTAGACTGTATGTACATGTGTGATGCGCTCATTATACCATAACTATAATCTAAACAGATGACCAATACCTTGTAGTATTTCTTTGTAACAACAAAATCTGTGTCAGCCCTTCTGCATTCGGCAACTGTAATATTATTTGTAGTTTTCCCTCATTTTGGTCACTCAAATGGCCGGTGTATCAATCATTCTCTATCAATGTATCTCTTGTGCCTCGTGTTAACAGGCTGCCCAGCTTCAATTTTGCCTGCTCAGGCAGGCACAAGTTGCCGAGCAACCAGCTGGCATCATCTTTGTGACCCATGGGATATTTTGCAGTTCTACAAAAGGGAAGTGAGGAGAGAGATTGCTTCCTTAAGTGAAATAATAACTAAATTCATGGTTATAAGCAAACATTAAATTGAAAAAAGAACTTTTGATCAGTGAAGCACTGAATATTTTGCACATATGTTCCAACAACTGAACACAAATGAAGCAAAAAAAAGAGGTGTAGGACTTTTACAAAAGTGCTTAGTCTTGGTGCAATTGAGCAGGAATCAATTAATCTCAAACTGGTGCAGGCATCTTCCTGAATTGTTAATAAACTCTGAGAGATGAGCGTGATTGATTTGCACTGGCCTGTAACAATGTGCAGCTCCTCAGCGCACTCATTTACCTTTCGGTTCCTCTTCGTCTGCGCCTTTATCTACCTTTATTGTCCTTGCATATTAGAGTGCAGCCCTCGCCTAACATTCTGGACCATAACTCACAAAGATGGGTGTGCGGGCTCTCCACCTGGCTTTGCTATCTTCTTGTGTTTGTGCAATAGTGTGAAAGATAGCATCACTGTTCTTGTGTCAAGTGATAAATGTATATGCACGTGCCAATGTTCTTGCATGTGATTTGGGTGCGCAACAAGCGGTTGCGGCTGATAGCGATCATGCAATGAGGGTGTTTGTGTGCATCGCACTCTAAACAGACAGGTAGACATCACTTCCTTCATCTTCGCTGTCAAGATACCATCTTGTTGACTTCACCTGAGACTCAAGATTGTATTTTGACCAGCGCCAATCATCCCTCTCACAGACAGCACTCAGCAGCGGCTCATCGCCTCCGAAATGATTAAGCATTGGGGAAGAGGTGGTGCAGAATAGAAATGACAGGATGCGCAGACCTGAATACAGTAAGTTTTAGTACGAGAACTATAAAGGCTATGTTGTAATATGCAAGGTCGCTACAAGTACAAAAAGGAAATGAGATGGAGAAACAGATGGATAGTTGAACATGTTGGTTACACTCCCATTCCTGGCGGCCACAACAGATATGTTTAGGGCCAAAATGGAGAAATGTTTAACGGTCTACATCAGCGGTCTTCAAACTACCACATAGGGCTGCAGTGGGTACAGGATTTCAATACAACAAAACAAGACCACACCTTTTCACCAATCTGTGTCCCACAAGTGCAATCAGTTCGATTGCAGTCAGGTGCTGCTTGTTTTAGCAGAAATCTCATAGGTTAACCCTTTCACACCCGGGCTTATTTTGTCCGAATTTGCATACCTTTGCTGTTACCTTTACAATGGCCTGGTTGGGTCCCTTCTTTTTCCAGGACACCATAACCTTCATGTCCGAACTGTTGTTTTCTTCACTGACCAAATATAATCAACATTTTGGACCTTTTTTTTTTTTTTGGTCAAAATTTGTAATATCGATGTCCCATTGGCAACCAGACATGCTCAACAAAACTTTTTGAAGCTTGATAATATTTATTCATCTTAGGCTAGGATAAACATTAAATAGACAAAAATGAGATTGAATAGTTTAATATTTGATAATTCAACAGAATCAACAGGTATGGTCATTGGTGTTTTTGTTCTTTCTACATACAATGGTCAAAACAGGTTAAATACAGTAGCCCAACAGGGTAAAATTGTGAAAATTGCTGTATTTTAAGCCAAAACAACTGTTGTGTTTTATAGAACAATATGTCTGTATGCTGCCATAGCAGATTCATGGCACATTAAGCCCCCAAACTATTTCTAATTTGTCCGTTCTACCCTGAAAACCCCCGTTTACAGACGTCTCGCAACCGCTTTTGTTTCAGCCTAGCCATAAAAAGAAGGTAACTAATTATATTTATTATTCAAAATGTCTGTCGTTTTTAGCTTAGAATCATCAATTGATGTATCATATTTCATTAAAAAAAAAAAAAAAAAACTTTAAAAAATTATTCACTCGCATATTTTAAACTTTCAAACAAATTATGTCACAATGAAAAAAATGGTGTCTGTAAAAAAAGTCACGGATATGTACCTCATAACGATCGCTTAAATGTAGTTTTTTGTTACTGTCGCGTTTTCTCCAATATGTTAGATGATAAATAATCGATCCAAACACAGAAAAATAGAGGAAAAAAAAAAAAACAACGTTTAAAGGGTAAATATATGAAAAATAAATCTTCACCACTCCTTGATGTCTGCGATTTCTGTATCACGACCCTTGTTATATTACCATGTTTCACCTATAAAATCCCCCCAAAATCCAGCTGTGGCCATTCACAGCTGTGTCTTGACACTCGGTGATACATGCTACATTGAGTTTTTGGATCGAAACAAGGTAAGTACGCGATAATATCTTGTTAAAGTCATGGCGTCTGTAATTCTGCTCTCGCGTGCTCTCACCCCCAGATATGGTTTTGCTGTTTAAAAAAGTTTTTTTTTTTTAAATGCCCTCCTCTTCAAAATTTTTCTTCCCCCAGAAAATTGAGATTTTAAGCTCTTCAATGATGCATCACATGTGCATATCGGACACTTTTGAAAACTGGCCAAATTGGGGGTCTCAGAGCGAAACTTCAAGTCACCTGAGTGTTTTCCGCCATATAGATATATGTCATCTAACACAAAAAGTGTTTGAGGGATAGCTCTTTGTGAGGTTAAGTATTGCACCCATCACCTTCTCAAAAATATATACATGCAATGAAGCTTCTTGAACACAAACATCTACATACAAATTGGAAAAGATTGATAGTGAAAAAAAAAAATCAAATATTACATTGAAAAAAAGCCTTTTCAAAAATATTGACAATAAACTAGTTCAGTTCAATTTTTCAGGCATGCCACTTCCCCTTGAACAGGACACTGTTCGTCACACAGCCCACTTCCGCCGTTTGCACACTGCTGTCACTTCTTACTTGCCGACTCCTCCGAAGAAAACAACAACAAATCTGGCCTATTCTCTTCCTCGAGTTGTTGAAATAATGCATGAGCTTGCACTAAATTTAGTTTTCGATTCATTCCGCACGTTTCAAAGTCGCTTGCTCAATCCAACCGGCTGTCGCTCGCTACCTTGCCTCCCTCTCCTTAGGTGGTGCCTCGCCTGGCAATTTTTTAAAAAATATTTGATTTGATTTTTATTTCAGATGTTAAGACAAAATGAATAGCCTCATAATCCACACAAAAATTATTAATTGAAATAATAACACAAACATATGAAAAGGAGTGAGAAGAAGCATAGCTTGTAAGATCCCCACCCAAACACATTCAAAATATAATGAATTTTATGCATAAGACGCACCTCCATATAATTCAAAATTATACATGCTGTACATGCATATCAATATCACAAAATAAATCAATGAGTAAATAAACCAAAAGATAAATACAAACTCCAAAAACCATCAGTGCCCAGGTTCGCACATGTAACACTGAAATATTGACTGTTTAAACATTCTCTTAAATTGATAAATACTTTGACATTCTTTTAACTCTACATTCAGAGCATTCCACATCCTTATTCACAAACTAATATACTGAAACCTCTCACTGTTGTTCTGTTCTTAATCCTTTTGAAATTAATTGTCCTTCTTAGATTATAATGCACTTCTTCTAAATTAAACAATTATTGAATATTACTAGGCAATTTATTTTTTTTTTGCCTTGAACATAATTTGTACTGTTTGTTTGTACTGTTCACCTTACATCCGTCCTTCGTGACCTCTCAATGGCTCCTGGGATATGTAATTCTCTGTCGTGCTTTCGGTTTTGAAAAAAGAAAAGACATGATGGAATTATGGACATTAACACATGGTCCATGCAGTGTTTTAATGTTAATTTATGAGGGCAATAAACTATAAAACACAAATGACATTATCTCCCGTTTTACTTGGTCGATTGACTTCAAGTAAAAACAGGCGTGGACGTCAACTTCCGCATTTACAAATGAGACCAACCAGCGGCACGTGGGTGACGTAATTACAGCGTGACGAGGCTTCAAAGATGATATGCGTAAACGTGTGGCTGATGAGACGTCCGGTGTTAAAGTGATCTGTCTGATCTCGATCGGTATGAAGAAAAACCAGGACCCACAGTGGCCCTTGAGGACTGGTTCGGAGACCCCGGGTCTACATAAATGGCCAGTCATGGTGTGGATGAGAAAACTAGTCAGCCATTGTAAAAGGAGGTGAACACAACAACACCCCTGCAACTGCAGCAGTTTGGACCCCAGAAGCAGTATAGTCAGATCCACACTTACCTTCATTTTTATTTTCAATTCCCCTTGGAAACATTTAGGGAAATATGAAGACCTATTATAAGGCAAAGAACATTTTTGGAAAAAAAACATCCACTCAAAATCGAAAGTCGCATCACTGAAAATCCTGGCCGGACAAGAGGGAGGTTAATTCTATCGCAGAACAAAAGAAAGAAAGTCAATCTCAAACACTCAATTAGTTTGCTAAATTAAATTTTGTGAACTTATTTGAAACATTAAACAATTGAAACAAAAAGAGTAGGAAATTTTCCTTCGATTTTTCTAAATGTGAACACGTACTCATCACTTTTTTATTTACTTGCTCTTATTTTTACATGCAACCATACCTTCATTTAGTAAAATAGAATCACAAAGTGCTTTTTAAACAAAATTAACCATGGATTGCCTGTGAGAAAATGTAGCAGGTCTTGAAAACTAAATTGGAAAAAAAAAAAACGGCCAAAATCACAGAGTCAACATCATTTTGGGAAAACGTGGCCTGCGTGGCTGCTACGAATATAGCATAAATGTGGCCTAACAAGGGCCATGCAAATCAAGAAGCAGCGCTCACCCTTACCATAACCTATCTCCAACCATGACACATACTGAATCGATGTAAACCATGACATTTTTGTCCAGTGTGACAAAAAAGTCTGCATGTGTTAGTTAAGAGTGCAAATGATATATTTCATATACACCTCAAGTAGTAAAAATAGCAACGCCAAACCTATGTTTTGTAATATGTAGGTAATGTTATTATGTGTAGATATTATGTTGTCAAGGCTGCAGTTTTGTGCATTGAGCAGATATGACCAATAGGCGATCAGAGACGTATTATCTAAACACAGCTGAGGAAATGAAAAGTAAAAGATGAGGTGTTGCAATATTTTTTTCACTGCATACAGAAAAGTGCCACGTCTGATAGCCTCTTATCATGTCTTTTTTTTTGGTTAATGCCTTTCTCGACTGGCGTGGCATCTTTTTCCTCTCCATCCGCTCCAATCTCTCCTCTGCTGCCTCTCACGTGTATTAAAGCTGAGGCCGATCTGTCCCCTTGCCATCCATCCTCTTCATTCCCTATCTTCACCCTCTCCTCTATCACTCCTCCATCTTCCACCCCCGCCTCCTTCGCATTCACCATGCTTTCTAATTTCTTTTCTCTTGCCGTCTCCCTGTGAGTTGCCTGTTGGTGATCCAACATGGGACTCTCTCTGAGGCGGTACCATCTACTTCAGTGGCCAGTTATTAATTACTCGACGATACCTCATCTGTTCTCCGCCTGCCAACAGAAGTAATTACTTCTCTCCCCATTTTCCTCCCCTCGTCTGCATCAGAAATGACGCGATAACCAGGAAGCCAAATTACTCCCGCTGATGAGACAATCATTGAGCGCTAGGGAGGACGACAGAGATTTTTCAGCCCAGCGCTGTGATTTGCTCGTCAGGGTAATGGCACCTCAATTTAGTTTTGGATGCTTCCCCTGACACTTTTGTGGGGTATTTCCAATTTCCAGCTTCTGAAACACTCAAAGATGAAAAAGGAGCGATATTCTAAATGAACTAAATGAGTCTTTTCATTTTTTTTTTTTCTTATGCAAACTTTTAAAAAAAGAGAGCTCTATCATTAAGGTGTCTTCCCACTTATAATTATAATCATGAACAGAAATCACAACATAAAAACTGAAAAAAATGCCGATGAGCAATTTATGAATTTTACAGGAATGCTTTGGTTGTTGTTAAATGTTAGCTAAGGAGGGAAAATATATGTATTAAGTGTACAGGCCATTACAACCCACAATGTGAACTGCCACACTACCAAAGGTTCCCTGAAATTATAGTTCAGCATCTGCATTTAGCTCTGCAAGAAACTTTAATGTTGGTCCATGCCCCCACCGCAATGAAAAAAAAAATGGTTATAGTTTATGCATACTCCTTCTAACCAAGCAATAAAACATAACCCCCGCAGGGAAGGTAAATAAACATTTTTATGTCTACATATAGAAACAGTACCTACTCTGCGTGCATGATCACTCCATCTAATCCTTCGGTAACGCTGTCTGCGTCTTCAATTTCCCATCAGTCCTCACCATCACCTCTCTTCCTCTCCACCTTTGCAATGATTTGGATCCTAATGGTCTTTTTACAGCTGCAGGCTAATGTTGCCAAGGGGGACGTAACAGGGCCATAACGAGACAATACTGTCCCATATGCAGCGTATACGAGGGGCAAATTTGTCTGCTTCAATGGTGACAGGAGCAATCTGTAGCGCTGTTCTAGTGAGGAGCCTAGCGGAGAGATGGGGGCATCGGAGGGGGAGAAAAAAAAACTGAGTATTCAGGATTATATCGTAGGAGCCCATTGAAAGTCTAATGGACTAGTCACATCAAATAGTGTTGGTAGGAGCTTGCTCAGATGACTTCATGCGCGCACACACACACAAGCGCAGAAGCTATTACCTGTAAGGGTTGGACCATTACTCTCTGTCCAGTGAGTGTGGATGTCTGTGTGTGTGTCTGCACACGCACACGTGGAGGTGAAGCAGGTCTTGGAAGGAAGGCCATAAAGAGACCTGCAATATTGCGTTGCGCACATGCCGCCAAAAACTGCATGAGAAACCATGTCAGTATCAGTAAGAAGATTTAAAAAAAAAAAAAAAAAAAAAAAATCAAAACTAATTAATCTTTAGAATATGCCCAAACAAGACAAGGGAAAGCTGGTTGCCGCGTTCATTTTTAGTAGATTGGATTATAGGTGCAAGGGGTTTACAAGATGCTCAATGCCCACTGCATACAGTACGTCTCTCATGAGGTCCGTACACCTGCAGACTATAGACGCGCATGCGCAAAACGTAGAAGGCCACATGATCAGATCAACACAAAGTTTATTATTGTAATTAGGGTTGTTCCGATCATGTTTTTTTGCTCCCGATCCGATTAGTTTGAGTATCTGCCGATCCCGATATTTCCCGATCCGATTGTTTTTTGTTTTTTTTTTTGCTCCCGATTCAATTCCAATCATTCCCGATAATTTTTCCCGATCATATACATTATGGCAATGCATTAAGAAAAAAATGAATAAAACTCGGACGAATATATACATTCAACATACAGTACATAAGTACTGTATTTGTTTATTATGACAATAAATCCTCAAATTGGCATTTACATTTTTAACATTCTTTCTGTGAGAGGGCTCCACGGATAGAAAGACTTGTAATTCTTAAAGGATAAATGTGACTTTGTATATTGTGACTAAATATTGCCATCTAGTGTATTTGTTGAGCTTTCCATAAATGATACTGTAGCCATTTAACTGTTCTGCCCAAATGCATGATGGGCAGTGCAACCATGACTGTGCGTAGTGGCATCAGTTGATATAGCTTCTCTGCGTTGGGAAATAACATAGGGTGCAAAGAAAAAGATCAACTAATACCTTTCTTCCCCACATTGCTTTCCCACGATATTTCTAATTGTTGAGAGAGGGATTTTAAGGCTTTAGCCAATTAAAAAAGGCTCCAAAGACTGCCAAAATTCACTCTACTCATGTTACGCTGCCTTTTAGCTCTATGTATAGGTAAATCGGCGCCATTATAGACTGAACGCGACAATGCGTGAGTGGGTCGTGCAGCGCATGCGTTAATTGCGTTAAATATTTTAACGTGATTAGTTAAAAAAAATTAATTACCGCCGTTAATGTGATTAATTTGATAGCCCTACATTAAGCCAAAACTAAAGACTCTATATGAGTGTAAGACTTTTTGTCTGTAACGTTAAATACAATTAGAAAACGATTTATTTAAAAAAAATATATATATATATATACAGTGCCTTGCAAAAGTATTCGGCCCCCTTGAATCTTCCAACCTTTCGCCACATTTCAGGCTTCAAACATAAAGATATGAAATTTAATTTTTTTGTCAAGAATCAACAACAAGTTGGACACAATCATGAAGTGGAACAACATTTATTGGATAATTTAAACTTTTTTAACAAATAAAAAACTGAAAAGTGGGGCGTGCAATATTATTCGGCCCCTTTACTTTCAGTGCAGCAAACTCACTCCAGAAGTTCAGTGAGGATCTCTGAATGATCCAATGTTGTCCTAAATGACCGATGATGATAAATAGAATCTGCCTGTGTGTAATCAAGTCTCTGTATAAATGCACCTGCTCTGTGATAGTCTCAGGGTTCTGTTTAAAGTGCAGAGAGCATTATGAAAACCAAGGAACACACCAGGCAGGTCCGAGATACTGTTGTGGAGAAGTTTAAAGCTGGATTTGGATACAAAAAGATTTCCCAAGCTTTAAACATCTCAAGGAGCACTGTGCAAGCCATCATATTGAAATGGAAGGAGCATCAGACCACTGCAAATCTACCAAGAACCGGCCGTCCTTCCAAACTTTCTTCTCAAACAAGGAGAAAACTGATCAGAGATGCAGCCAAGAGGCCCATGATCACTCTGGATGAACTGCAGAGATCTACAGCTGAGGTGGGAGAGTCTGTCCATAGGACAACAATCAGTCGTACACTGCACAAATCTGGCCTTTATGGAAGAGTGGCAGAGAAGAAAGCCATTTCTCAAAGATATCCATAAAAAGTTTCGTTTAAAGTTTGCCACAAGCCACCTGGGAGACACACCAAACATGTGGAAGAAGGTGCTCTGGTCAGATGAAACCAAAACTGAACTTTTTGGCCACAATGCAAAACGATATGTTTGGCGTAAAAGCAACACAGCTCATCACCCTGAACACACCATGCCCACTGTCAAACATGGTGGTGGCAGCATCATGGTTTGGGCCTGCTTTTCTTCAGCAGGGACAGGGAAGATGGTTAAAATTGACGGGAAGATGGATGCAGCCAAATACAGGAACATTCTGCAAGAAAACCTGTTGGTATCTGCACAAGACCTGAGACTGGGACGGAGATTTATCTGTCAACAGGACAATGATCCAAAACATAAAGCCAAATCTACAATGGAATGGTTCAAAAATAAACGTATCCAGGTGTTAGAATGGCCAAGTCAAAGTCCAGACCTGAATCCAATCGAGAATCTGTGGAAAGAGCTGAAGACTGCTGTTCACAAACACTCTCCATCCAACCTCACTGAGCTCGGGCTGTTTTGCAAGGAAGAATGGGCAAGAATGTCAGTCTCTCGATGTGCAAAACTGATAGAAACATACCCCAAGCGACTTGCAGCTGTAATTGGAGCAAAAGGTGGCGCTACAAAGTATTAACGCAAGGGGGCCGAATAATATTGCACGCCCCACTTTTCAGTTTTTTATTTGTTAAAAAAGTTTAAATTATCCAATGAATTTTGTTCCACTTCACGAGTGTGTCCCACTTGTTGTTGATTCTTGACAAAAAATTAAAATTTTATATCTTTATGTTTGAAGCCTGAAATGTGGCGAAAGGTTGCAAGGTTCAAGGGGCCCGAATACTTTTGCAAGGCACTGTATATATGTATACTGGACTGTCTCAGAAAATTAGAATACACAATATTCTAATTTTCTGAGACAGTCCTGTATATTGTTCTATGTAAAGGACGTCAGCCAAGGTCGGCCCCCCACATTTTTACCACGCCAAATCTGGTCCCCTTTGCAAAAAGTTTGGACACCCCTGCTTTAAATGGTGGATTAATGTACAGGACTGTCTCAGAAAATTAGAATATTGTGTATTCTAATTTTCTGAGACAGTCCAGTATATATATATATATATATATATATATATATATATATATATATATATATATATATATATACAGTGGGGAGAACAAGTATTTGATACACTGACGATTTTGCTGGTTTTCCCACTTGCAAAGTATGTAGAGGTCAGTAATTTGTATCATAAGTTCTCTTCAACTGTGAGGGACGGAATCTAATACAAAAAAAACAGAAAATCACGTTGTATGATTTTTAAATAATAAATTTGCATTTAATTGCATGAAATAAGTATTTGATACATCACAAAAATCGAACTTAATATTTGGTACAGAAACCTTTCTTTGCTATTACAGATACCAAACGTTTCCTGTAGTCCTTGACACACACCGCAGCAGGGATTTTGGCCCACTCCTCCATGCAGATCTTCTCCAGAGCCTTCAGGTTTCGGGGCTGCTGCCGGGCAACACGGACTTTCAGCTCCCTCCATAGATTTTCTATCGTGTTCAGATCTGGTGACTGGCTAGGCCACTCCAGGACCTTAAGATGCTTCTCACGGAGCCACTCTTTAGTTGCCTTGGCTGTGTGCTTTGGGTCGTTGTCATGCTGGAAGACCCAGCCACGACCCATCTTCAGGGCTCTCACTGAAGGAAGGAGGTTGTCAGCAAAAATCTGGCGATACATAGCCCCATCCATCCTCCCCACAATACGGTGCAGTCGTCCTGTACCCTTGGCAGAGAAGTAGCCCCCAAAAAATGATGTTTCCTCCTCCATGTTTCACGGTTGGGATGGTGTTCTTGGGGTTGTTCTCATCCTTCTTTTTCCTCCAAACACGACGAGCCGAGTTTAGACCAAAAAGTTCTCATCTGACCACATGACCTTCTCCCATTGCTCCTCTGGATCATCCAGATGGTCAGTGGCAAACTTCAGACGTGTCTGGACATGCATGGGCTTCAGCAGCGGGACCTTGCGTGCGCTGTAGGATTTTAATCCATGACGGCGTAATGTGTTTCCGATGGTTTTCTTCGAGACTGTGGTTCCAGCTCTCTTCAGGTCATTGACCAGGTCCTGCCGTGTAGTTCTGGGCTGATCCCTCACCTTCCTCATGATCAGTGATGCCCCACGAGGTGAGATCTTGCTTGGAGCCCCAGAACGAGGCAGATTGACCATCAACTTGGACTTCTTCCATTTTCTAATAATCGCTCCAACAGTTGTTACCTTCTCACCAAGCTGCTTGCTTATTTTCCTGTAGCCCATCCCTGCCTTGTGCAGGTCTTTTATTTTATCCCTGATGTCCTTACACAGCTCTTTGGTCTTGGCCATTGTGGAGAGGTTGGAGATTCTTTGAGCATGTGAACAGGTGTCTTTTATACATGTAACAAGTTCAAAACAGGTGCAGTTACTTCCGGTAATGAATGGAGAACAGGAGGGGTTCTTAAAAAAGAACTAAAAGCCGAAATATTTACAAGTTGGTAATGTATCATATACTTATTTCATGCAGTTAACTACAAATTTATTATTTAAAAATTATACAATGTGATTTTCTGGATTTTTGTATTAGATTCCGTCCCTCACAGTTGAAGAGAACTTATGATACAAATTACAGACCTCTACATGGCTTGCAAGTGAGAAAGCCAGCAAAATCGGCAGTGTATCAAATACTTGTTGTCCCCACTGTATATATATATACTGGACTGTCTCAGAAAATTAGAATACACAATATTCTAATTTTCTGAGACAGTCCTGTACATTAATCCACCATTTAAAGCAGGGGTGTCCAAACTTTTTGCAAAGGGGACCAGATTTGGCGTGGTAAAAATGTGGGGGGCCGACCTTGGCTGACGTCCTTTACATAGAACAATATACAGGACTGTCTCAGAAAATTAGAATATTGTGTATTCTAATTTTCTGAGACAGTCCAGTATATATATAAAAGGCATGTCCGATCATTTTCTGCCGATTCCGATACTTTGAAAATGACGTCATTTAGACATTTTATTATGTAGAACAAACTCAGATAAAAAGCTTGTAAAAAATAATTAATTAGTTCAAAAGTGCAACTCCTTGGCATTCAGAAACACACACAAAAAAAAAAAAGAATAAAAAACATTGTGGTGGTCAGTAAATGTTACTTTTATAGAGCAAGTGCGAGAAAATAAATATAGAGTCACTCCATTTTGAAGAAAAAAATATGGAATCACTCCATTTTAAGTAGAAAATACAGACACACCTAGTCAATTTCCTTTCCTTAATTGGGCCCCTGCTTCAGATTAGATCTGCTCGTTAGTCAGCAGTTAAAAATAGTGCAGTTATAACACCTTGGAGGGCTGCTGGACCAAGTGGATTCACAGGAATCATGGCTCCACCAAGAGAGATGTCTCTTGAGACCAAGGAAAAGATTATCAAACTTCTTGAAGAAGGTAACGCTACATGTACGGTTGCCAAAGATGTGGGCTGTTCACAGTCAGCTGTATCAAAAATCTGGACCATGTGCAAACAGTATGGCGAGGTTGTTAAAGTTAAGCGTACTGGTAGACCAAGGAAGACATCCAAACATCATGACAAAGAACCAAAGGCCATATGTATTGAAAACAGAAGATGTACAACAAGATTGATGAAGAAGAAATGGGAGGAAGCTGGAGTCAAGGTATATGACAGAACTGTGCAAAATCGCCTAAAGGAAATGGGATTTTCATACAGGAAAGCTAAAAGGAAACCATCAATGACACTAAACAGATAAGAACAAGACTGCAATGGGCTAGGAAGAGGCAATCATGGACTGTGAATGACGGGATGAAGGTTATTTTCAGTGGTGAGTCAAGAATCTGCATAGAACAAGGTGAGGATGCTGGAGCTTTTGTTTGGTGCCGTTCCAGTGAGATTTACAAAGATGACTGCCTGAAGAATACATCAAAATTCCTTCATGATTCTTTCATGATATGGGGGCTGCATGTCAGGCAAAGGCACTTGGGAGATGGCTGTGGTTAAATCTTTAATAAATGCACAAGTTTACATTGAAATTTTAGACAGCTTTCTTATCCCTTCAATTGAAAATACGTTTGCGGATAATGAAATCATTTCCAAGATGACAATGCATCATGCCACAGAGCTAAAACTGTTAAAACATTCCTTGGAGAAAGACTCGTCCAGTCAATATCATGGCCTGCAAATAGCCCAGATCTCAACCCAATTAAAAACCTGTGGCGGAAATTGAAAAAAAATGGGTCCACAGCAAGGCTCTGACCTGCAAGGATGATCCGGCAACTGCAATCAAAGAGTGTTATCACCAAATTGATGAAGAACAGTGTTTGTCACTCATCAAGTCAATGCCTCCGAGGCTGCACGCTGTCATAAAAGCCAGAGGTGGTGCAACTAACTACCAGAGATGTGTTTTGATTGTTATTTCTTTGTTTGTTTCTAATGATTCCATATATTTTTCCTCAGAATGGAGTGATTCTATATTTATTTCCCTGCACTTGTTCTATAAAAGTAACATTTACTGACCACCACAATGTTTTTATTCATTTCTTTTAATGTTTCTGAATGCTAAAGAGTTGCACTTTTGAACTAATTCATTATTTTTTTCAAGCTTTTTATCTGAGTTTGTTCTACATAATAAAATGTCTGAGTGAGTGCTCGTCTGAGACCGGTGATTCCATACTTTTTTCTAGGGGTTGTAGACCTCATCCGTATTTTAGTATGACGGACTGAGATGCCGGACTCGTATCCGGATCAGAGCTGAGAGGATCCTGTGGACCACCCTGTTTAGTTTGCAATGAGACAACTCAGGTCATCAGATGCAGGCTCATCAAGTGTTTAAAGATCCTTAACCAAAGTAAGCAGTATTTTGTTTCTGTTCCTCAACCATACAAAAAAGTTGCCGCATAGCTGACACTTGCTAACCTCCAGCACATTTAACTCAGACCTGAAAACTTTAATGTGCACTGCTGCGGGTTCATAAATCCAAATTGTATGTCTTGTCCTGTTTAACTTGTATTTTGTAACTTTTAATATCACAATTTATTAGTTTTTGTCATTTTACTGTGTTGTTTTATCGTTTTATTTAGCACACAGTTATGTTGCCATTTTATCTTTAGTTTGATCTTTGATTTTCATCTTGTTTTCAGTTTTTTATTTGCCTCTGTAAAGCACACTGCCTGGTGCATGGAATGTCCTGGACAAATAAGCTAAATAAACCATGCAGAGCACAAGCGCTATTCGTGACCAGTTTTGGAGGTTCAAAACGAAGTAATCAGGCACGAGATATGAGGGTAATGCTTTGAACGCAGCTGCTTTAGATAGACACTCGGGACGGAATAGCTAATTAACAGCAGGTGTGCAAGGTGGTGGCCATTAGGTTAACGATGTCAAGGATCTCCAGTTTGTAAATGAAACTTACATGCTGTCATCAATTCATACACATTGACTGAATCAGTTCATCTAGGAAACCCTTCTGCTGTCTAATTGTGCAGTACTTCATCATTTGCATATTTTTTGTTCATTCCAACAGTAACTTTAGGTTTGCACAAACTGTGTGCAAGTCTTTTAACTTCTTCACAGCAGTTGTAGCTCTTGAAATCTGTGGTGAACCAAATTTAGTCTAATTGCAAAGAATTTTCTAACATTCTGTATTAAAAACGTATTTTTCTGTGAATGTTTTCTTAATTGTCAGAAAGTGATGGTAAGTACTTATTTTTTTTTCTTTTCTAAATTTACTTGAACCCTTTACTACTAAGTGGCCATTTTGGGTAATTTAAAAGAATTTTAACTTAACGTCATAAAGTGCACCCAAAATGTGATGTCCACATATGTACGGGCAGGTCTCAATTATAATTATGTATACATATATTTTATCATTCATTAACAAGGCCATAGGTTTGCATAGGGATCGTAGGGACATAACACTACCAACTTTTCAGGATGCTCAATTTTTTTCCCACCAACATTTATGCAATCTTATTTGCATAATATAATATATAATGACTTAAGTTATATAGGTAATTTAGATGTTCTTCCCATATGTTTTAAGGATAGAATTGACCCTACCATTATTAAGTGAATTACAATACTTTCATTATGTTCAGACTTACACTTACCCCTTTTCACTTGCTGAATGTGCCAGTCCATTTTTTTCCCCTCAAAGGTACGTTTGATTGGCTGATGGCTTGACCCACACAAACAAACGCATTCACAGCCCTACAGAAATACATCATGCTGCCTCCTTTGCCCCTTTCAAAGACGAGAGATATTAGAAGTTTTTTTTTCCACCAACAGCAGCCACTGTAAGTAATGTAAAAAGAGACGTCAATGTTGCGGAGGTGGACAACATACCACTAATTTTGCTACTGAAAGTCCGACCTACATCAGAGTTAACATAACATTAATCTGTGTGAATTTCTCGAATTCGAGGAGGAAGCTGCTTTGAGAGAAATATCCTCCTGTATTTTTTCTACTTTTACGTTAATTTAACTGTAAGAAATGAAGTGAACCAAGGTTTACCCCTCTATCCCCAGTTTTCATTTCTATCTTATTTATGTGGTCTTAAAACTTTTTTTTTTTTGTTGAGTTTGGCTGTGCTTGTGGACATAAACAGTTGTGTTTTACCTGAAGGAAGGCTCCATTTTTCTCCATTTCAGTTTTTTTTTTTTTTTTTTTTTTTTTTTTTTTTTGCATTCCTGGATTGTTAAGAGGTGATTAACAAGTTTGTATTTCTTGTGTATATTAGTATAATTTGTGTTCAAATATTGCTATATATATTTGCTAAAAAAAATCCAAAAATTTATTATGGAAGTTTTCAAAATGTTTCTTCTTTAGTTTTTGAAAACAACGGTTTGAATCACGGGGTGTATCACCAGAACCAATACTTATGCACTGCAAAAACCCATCTCCTTAAAACTGGAAAAAAAAAAGCAAACTAAAATTGCCTTGTTTTCAGTGTAAATCTACTAGAAATAAGTTAAATTATCTGCCAGTGGCACAAGTAAATTTTAGTCTTAATAGCTCGTTGAAAATAAGATTTACAGACTTATTTTAAGCAAAAAATATGTATATTTAATCTTAAAAAAGCTTGTTTGTCAGGAATGTTCTTAATTCAAGACTGGATATTGTTCAAAACATTATTTGAAAGCATTTTTATCTATAATGTATATTGACTAAAAGTAAGTGGAAGAATCTGATGCAATAATCTGTTAACAAGCCTTTAACACTCAAAACAAGATGGAGAAAATTATTCGACAAAATTTGAGAAAAGTTATCAGATTAAGATGTTATAAATTTGCAATGTGAAAGTTAGTATGAGTCATTACAGATTTATTTTGCATTAACTACGGTATTCAGCCTATCATTTAATTGGGTTCATATTGGTAAATAATGTAGCCCTGACCCCCATTCACCCAATCTGTTTGGTTTCATTAATGTCCCGTCCTCAGCGAAAAGTGTACATGTATCTTATGTTCTTATATCGTCCCTACCGATATTGAGACCAAACCTACGCGCTTGCTCATTAATATTGTATTTTATATTATTTTTACATTTCTTATGAATAAATATAATGTTAAGACAAACAAAATGAATATAATTATAATGAATAAAAACAGAAATACACTCTGGTTATGGCCTCCATATACTCTAAAGTTGATTTAAAAATATTAGGGCTGTCAAATGATTAAAGTTTTTAATCGAGTTAATCACAGCTTAAAAATTAATTAATCGTAATTAATCACAATTTAAACCATCTATAAAATATGCCCTATTTTTCTGTAAATTATTGTTAGAATGGAAAGATAAGACACAAGACGGACATATACAGTGCCTTGCAAAAGTATTCGGCCCCCTTGAACCTTGCAACCTTTCGCCACATTTCAGGCTTCAAACATAAAGATATAAAATTTTAATTTTTTGTCAAGAATCAACAACAAGTGGGACACAATCGTGAAGTGGAACAAAATTTATTGGATAATTTAAACGTTTTTAACAAATAAAAAACTGAAAAGTGGGGCGTGCAATATTATTCGGCCCCCTTGCGTTAATACTTTGTAGCGCCACCTTTTCCTCCAATTACAGCTGCAAGTCGCTTGGGGTATGTTTCTATCAGTTTTGCACATCGAGAGACTGACATTCTTGCCCATTCTTCCTTGCAAAACAGCTCGAGCTCAGTGAGGTTGGATGGAGAGTGTTTGTGAACAGCAGTCTTCAGCTCTTTCCACAGATTCTCGATTGGATTCAGGTCTGGACTTTGACTTGGCCATTCTAACACCTGGATACGTTTATTTTTGAACCATTCCATTGTAGATTTGGCTTTATGTTTTGGATCATTGTCCTGTTAGATAAATCTCCGTCCCAGTCTCAGGTCTTGTGCAGATACCAACAGGTTTTCTTGCAGAATGTTCCTGTATTTGGCTGCATCCATCTTCCCGTCAATTTTAACCATCTTCCCTGTCCCTGCTGAAGAAAAGCAGGCCCAAACCATGATGCTGCCACCACCATGTTTGACAGTGGGCATGGTGTGTTCAGGGTGATGAGCTGTGTTGCCAAAAAGTTCAAAGTTCAATTTTGGTTTCATCTGACCAGAGCACCTTCTTCCACATGTTTGGTGTGTCTCCCAGGTGGCTTGTGGCAAACTTTAAACGAGACTTTTTATGGATATCTTTGAGAAATGGCTTTCTTCTTGCCACTCTTCCATAAAGGCCAGATTTGTGCAGTGTACGACTGATTATTGTCCTATGGACAGACTCTCCCACCTCAGCTGTAGATCTCTGCAGTTCATCCAGAGTGATCATGGGCCTCTTGGCTGCATCTCTGATCAGTTTTCTCCTTGTTTGAGAAGAAAGTTTGGAAGGACGGCCGGTTCTTGGTAGATTTGCAGTGGTCTGATGCTCCTTCCATTTCAATATGATGGCTTGCACAGTGCTCCTTGAGATGTTTAAAGCTTGGGAAATCTTTTTGTATCCAAATCCGGCTTTAAACTTCTCCACAACAGTATCTCGGACCTGCCTGGTGTGTTCCTTGGTTTTCATAATGCTCTCTGCACTTTAAACAGAACCCTGAGACTATCACAGAGCAGGTGCATTTATACGGAGACTTGATTACACACAGGTGGATTCTATTTATCATCATCGGTCATTCAGGACAACATTGGATCATTCAGAGATCCTCACTGAACTTCTGGAGTGAGTTTGCTGCACTGAAAGTAAAGGGGCCGAATAATATTGCACGCCCCACTTTTCAGTTTTTTATTTGTTAAAAAAAGTTTAAATTATCCAAGAAATGTTCCACTTCACGATTGTGTCGCACTTGTTGTTGATTCTTGACAAAAAAATTAAATTTCATATCTTTATGTTTGAAGCCTGAAATGTGGCGAAAGGTTGCAAGATTCAAGGGGGCCGAATACTTTTGCAAGGCACTGTACATTCAACATACTGTACATAAGTACTGTATTTGTTTATTATAACAATAAATCAACAAGATGGCATGAACATTATTAACATTCTGTTAAAGCGATCCATGGATAGAAAGACTTGTAATTCTTAAAAGAAAAATTTTAGTACAAGTTATAGAAATTTTATATTAAAACCCCTCTTAATGTTTTCGTTTCAATAAAATTTGTAAAATTTTCAATCAAAAAATAAACTAGTAGCTCGCCATTGTTGATGTCAATAATTACACAATGCTCATGGTGCTGAAACCCATAAAATCAGTCGCACCCAAGCACCAGCAGAAGGCCCCCAAAACACCAAAAAACGCAAGTAACAAGTGGACATGACACTGTGCTGTCATTTTAATCTGTTTGAGCGGGGCATGTGCATTAATTGCGTCAAACATTTTAACGTGATTAATTTAAAAAATTAATTACCGCCCGTTAACGCGATAATTTTGACAGCCCTAAAAAACACATATATTTCATTGTATTTAACAGATTGCCTGCCACTGACAGACATCCGATTCATTTTAACTGGGGGGACTGGCTGTGAATGCTCATCTTTCTGTGCCACTGAAGGCTGTAGAAGTCCAATCCATTTGGACTGCGAGGGCTAGCAGACTTCATTCACCGCCAGCCTTTCCCACTCCAAATAGATTGGACGTCTAGCAGCGTGAATGGCAGTCGATGAGTTCAAGGAGTGTCCTGTAAAGGGTTAAAAAATATTTACTCTGCTACCACAGGAAGAGGAGGAATATGCGCCTGTGTTGTGACATTTTGGCACTTCATTGCTGCTACACCCCCATTCAACCAGCAAAGCAGCTGTAATCTTCGTCATCTTTGATTAACCCCAACTGAATGACTCCAATTAGAGCCAATTAGCCCGGGCGGAGCAAGCCGCTCTTCAGGCAGATGAACGCAATGTAGAGCGGAATGGATGGATGGAGGAACGTCGTGAGCCTAAAGTGGAGGTGTGGAAATCCAGCATTAGGCAAAAGGACCTTCTGGAAGGGGAGGCGAGATATAATGGGCAGAGCGAAAAATAATGATGGTTACACAAGTTTTTTTGTGCCCCAGAGAAAGTCAGAGCAAATATGATGTGTTCATTCCTACCTCTCCTCCTCCTCTCCATGTGTATTCACAGTCTGCTAAAACTCGTAGGGCTACCTACTAGAAAACAGTGCCAGCCTCCTCCGGCCATCCCCCGCTATCAACCAGCAGCAGGGGTGCAGAGGCCGGGCTGAAGAGCCTACTCAGCCTGTCCTGTGATTGCCTCAGTCTGTCATCAGCCAGACGATTTCTATTATTGCAGATGGATGATTGGCCTGGCGCTATGCCGGCCTGGCAGAGCAAGCTCATTTTGGAGCAGTTTGAAGTGTGAGCCTGCCTGTACTATGAGAAGAGTAAGGGAGGGGACCAATTGAAAAAGGGGGGATTTGGCATGGAGGCAATGTAGATGGCTGGTAATGACAATTCACGCAGGACAAGCTTGTTAATGTTGCGGACTGGATGTCCAACGGCAATTTGCTTGGTAATGTGAGTGCTTTTCAGCAAAACAAACAGAAACATGGCTCTTAGAACAAGGAGTTTGTTTATGTTTGTGTGTGGTGACAGCGGATGTCACGCTCCCCTCATCACTTGGTGAGATGTCAGAACATTTTGGGGGCAACCAGAGAGTTAGCTTTTGCAGTAAACACCCTCCTTCAAACGCCCTGAACAAAAGATTCAGTATCTTGCATTTGCCATGGCAGAATGTTAGGTCACCGTCATATGACCAGCACATGGCCTCACCCGCTCTCATGTGTCTCATGTTGTTGTTCCACATCAAATCCAATTACCCAGATACAGAGACATCTTGAATGTGACTATTGAGAGGACTTCATGGTCCAACTCAGCCACGTTGACTTCAGTGGCCTGAGGTTAGTTTGCCAAAATCAATAGTCTTCAGGGCACTCACAGCATCTGACTACATGGAGACATGAAACCTAATGTGGTATTTTTATCACATATCGATAGAAAGTTCCAAGATGGTGCATCACAATCAGATTCAATTATGCATGATGTCTAGAAATTTGAAAAGAACAGTGTAACCCCTGTTTGAGCATTTTAGTCATTTTTAGTTGCCTGTCACTGGTAATGATGTCAGTCTTAGTCTCAATTGAAATGATGAAGATGGTTGATCTTATTCTTTAATGTGTGGTCATGCTTCTGAAAGTTGTGCTGTAATGGAATCAGCCTTTGGCCTTCTCATTTCAGCCCCATCATTTTGTGAATCCTGCAACGTTTGGTCACATTGTTTTGTATTTTATAACATGAACTACACATCATCAGTGGGGAAGCGCTTAATACATATGAAAAATACTACAACCTTTAGGTGGAAATGCTACGCGCAACTTATTGGAGATACTACTGACGTCGACAACAGAGCTAAGGCTGTTGGATTAATTCATTTTCAACTGAAACCGACTTTTCTGGTTAAAACATGTTTTAAAAAAAACTATTATTATGTTGTCCGTTTTACCCACAAAACCCCCGGTAACAGACGTTGCGCAACGGCTTTTGTTTCAACCCAGCCATTAAAAGAAGGTAAGTAATGATATTTATTGTTCAAAATGTCTGTCATTTTTAGCTTAGAATCATTAATTGATGTTTAATAGTTTGTTTAAAAAAAAAAAAAACAAACAAAAAACGACTTAATATATTATTTACTGACGTGTTTTAAAGTTTTAAACAAATGACGTCACAATGGAAAAATTGGCATCTGTAAAAAAATCACGAATATCTACCTCATAACTATCGCTTAATTGTATTTTTTTCGTTACTGTCGCATTTTCCCCAATATTTTAGATGATAAATAACTGATCCAAACAAAGAAATATTAAAAAAAAAAAAAAAAAAAAATTCTAAAAGGGTAAATATATGAAAATTAAAATCTTGATTACTCTTTGACGTCTGCGATTTCTGCATCGTGACCCTTGTTATAATACCATGTTTCACCCATAAAATCCCGAAAAAATCTGTGGCCATTCACATCTGTCTCTTGGCACTCGATGATACATGCTATATGGAGTTTTTGGATCGAAACAAGCCGTGATAATACCTTGTTAAAATCATGGCGTCTCTAATTCTGCTCTCGTGTGCTCTCACCTCCAGTTAGGGTTTTGCTGTTTAAAAATATAATATTTTTTTTAAAATGCCCTCCTGGTTAAAATTTTTCTTTCCTCAGAAAACTGACATTTTAAGCTTTCCAATGACGTATCAAATGTGCAAACCGGATTTTTAAAAATTTTTTGCCAAATTGGGTTTCTCAGAGAGGAACTTCCGATAATATATGTGTGTGTGTGTGTGTACATATATATATATATATATATATATATATATATATATATATATATATATATATATATATATATAAAATCAGGGGTGCACATATTTTTTTTGCCCAGGTTCTCAGAGGAGGACCTGGAGATGTGACTTGGTCCTAATTGAGCTTGAGAGCCGATCCGCCTGATGCGATAAAATTATGACAAGCTTTACTTAGAGCCATTTACCTTAAATTAATTATATTGACAATCAACACTTGATTAACATCAACTGGCACAACAAAATTGCTATTACTTTGAAGTGAAATGTAAAGAAATAAACAGGGGTGCGCATATTTTTTTTGCCTCCCACATTAACTCCAAACCTTTGTAAAAGTGGGATGTCCACCTCTTAAAGAGGAAATGTGAACTAAGGTTGGCCAACCATGTTTTTGAATAATATCAATGGCTAAACAATTATAAGCATATTTTCATTATTTTTTTTAACGCAACCCTTCCAGATTCTTTGTTTAACCCATAGCAACGCCCTTGACAACGAAAATGCTTTTCTTCGGCAATCTTCGGAAATCTTCGGAAATTACGTCACACCGGGAAGTGCGAGGGAAGTCCGCCATAGAACAATATTGTTTGTTGCATTGCTTCTTGGTAAGATGCCACGGCGGTGTGTGGCGATGTTGTGTTCTCACTCAAACGAAAAGTTGTATGAGTGGCCAAAGGATAGCAGGGCACGTAAATGGACATCTTTCGTTCGCACAAAGCGAATGAATTTCACGCCATCATCGAGTAGTCTTCTCTGCTGCAAAAACTTCGAAGATGCCTGCTTCCTTAACCGGTCTGCTTATGATCAAGTATTTGCCAAAAAGTAAGTGTGATTTCTGGATAGATGACTGATGACTTTGTCAAAGCAGAGCTGCCAACTGTTGTGGAATGTACATTAGAAGCTAGCGACGTTAGCCGAAAGTCAACTCGTGGCAATAATCGTGGCATAGTTGTTGTTGTGTTCGCTAGTGTTACGTTCCAAGGACGGCTCGCGAAGGGCGTAACATAAAACGAGCCACACAATTTCACAAGTGGCACAAATTTATTTACACAACAATCAAACTCGCAATGAATATGTACAAAATGTGGATGAAGCGCGGCTTCAGGGTAAGCTCAGGCCAAAACAACAAACAAAAGGAATCTACACTTGAACCCCACCCGCTAACTTAACCCTGATCATGAAAAAGAACAAAGAAAAGACAGCCACTAACCTAGCTTCTTACGCTAAACAAAACAGGAGAAAACGGGTTGAACAGAAATGGCGACTTACACCTAATGCTTCAGTGCTCTTATTTACAGTGGTGAACAAAAACGATCCAATAACGAATAAACACAAAAGACCTCACCAAAAAAGCGGGAGTGTATCAGACTAGTGATCAAATGCAAACGAGCGTGAATGGCGAGCAAACAGCTGGCGAGGAGGACCGCGGCAGAATGCTGTGAAATGCGACCTCCCAGAGCGTTGACAACGCAAGGTTTACACCGCCGGTGAGTTTGTGCACATTTATTTGTATTTGTATTATGTATTTCCACCTTCATGCTTCAAGCATTGCATTGCATTTGTACGGTTCGGCGTTTCTTTCACGGTGATCGCTTGATAGCCTTCTAGTTTGTTGTTTCTGGTTCGAGAGCCGCTGACAGGTGACAATTTAGCGTGTAGGCATTGAGTCAATCTCGCAACGAATCAGCGAGCGCGCAGGTCACGCAGTGAATCATGGGAAATGTAGTCTCGGGACAACACTGAAATGGTGCTTTGTAATCTGTTCGCTTGTGTGAAAAAAACTACATTTCCTCACGCCATTAGATGCCACTTCCTGCCGAGAGCTGTGCCGAGCTGTGTTCTAACTTTTCCATAAGAACTGCTCCATGTGTTAATAAAGAGACAAGGTTGTCAGCACGTCGTGTGTTCGATACATTTGTAAACAAAAAGCTCATAACAAGACACTATGCACGATCCGTTTAAGAGACGCTGGAGTAGGAGGCGAGGAGGAGATCGGCGAGAAGCAAAACTTCGCGGTCGAATGTGGCGGCAGTCCGCTATTAATTTGTTTTCTTATTGTTGCCACAATAAAGTGGAGAAAGCCATCGACGACTCATTTCCTTCTTTCCCCCCAACGTTTTTATATTATTATTTTATATGCACGAGAGCTGCCGGATCTGCCAAAATGAACATGAAGTCTGATTATTATTTATTTTAACAATGTCATCAGATAGACAAAAACATAAAATTATGTGCAAATGCCTGCATCTTCAAATCATGAAAATAATAACAGCCTATATCTTACCAATCTTGTAGTCTCGATGGGTATTGTATCCATTCCATGTCAGATAGTCTAGGCACATTGTTTGCATCCTGATTAGCGTCTGGCTAATACATGTTAGGTCCAACATAAAATTCCAAGCTCCTCTTCCTCCAACTCTTCAAAAACTTGGATCTCCTCCCTTGCGCTCGATCTATCGCTTATATCGCTGTTTGAATCATTGTTTGAAGGGCTTTGTATGGCGGCCGTATGTATGGAGCTGCCAACGCTGTTCCCGGTGTGACGTATCACTTCCGGGTTCGTCCCCTTTCAGGCTCGAACTTCGGAAACGCGATTATTTTGTCAAATATACAACATATAAATTATTTTTTCATGCTTTATTTGTTGGACAATGTCTAATTACTTTACTTGTGACCCTATTTGGCATGTGAAGAAATTAGTTCACATTACTGCTTTAAGAGCTCATTGAACTTGCATGTTTAGCTTTGTGAAATGCGAGCAAAAACACGTTTGTCAGTGCATGGCGCTGTTCTTCATTAACTTTATTCCGCCACTTGTCCATAGGGCGAGTAGGGTCCTGTCTGACGTCGATAGTTTGCTTAATTGCCACATGCTCTGTTTTTTTTCTCGTGATTTTCAAAGTTTGGATGGCTGAAATTCTTTGACCCTACATAAAATGCGCTGTTCTTATCAGCGACATTGGGATTCTCGCTGCAAATTTTGCACCACATTTCCGTGCGAGCATCATTTGCTTCTAGCCACGGTACCTTCTGCAGCCACTTTTCAGCAAAAGTCCTTTTTTTCGGTAGCTCCGGTGACGTCTCTGTCGTCTGTCTGTCTTTTGACGGGGGTGGGGGAACACGGAAATAATTACTCAGTGGGACCTGCCTCTTGTACATTTTGAGAATAGATTTTCTCGTGTCCGCCGCAAATACAGTGGGCAGCCATCGGTACGCAAAAGCGTATGGAAGCCGTTGAGAGCCAGCGCGTTTGTCTACGTCCAGTACAGAATCAAAAAAGCCAGTAAGGGTCTACTTACGTCTTTATAAAACCAAGGTTGCATTGTAATAGGTTTTCAAAGCTGTCGTCGCTGAAATGATGTAAACAACGAGCTGATTGGGGACCTGTTTGCATGTTCACAAAAATGGTCCAAACCTTTGCAGAAGTTTTTTTGGACCACTCATAGAGTCTCTGGAGAAATGAATTGCTTTATGTCCACAATATTGTACTTTCCCAATGCAATTACTCGGGCCTACTTTTTGCCATTGTTGATGTAGACTGAGACATGACATATTAAACGCAACAAACCTTTGACTGGATGCTAACATGTTTACGTCGATGAGACACAGCACCACCTTTGAATCATCATTACTGACATTTACATGCCTTCCCTGAGAGGATGGCTTCCCTTCCTGATTGCATTCAATGTTGCTGCTGTGAATTCACCGCGCGCTAAGCCCTTTACACTGATCGCTGATGCGGTGGGCGTGCTGTCAATATTGGCCCATTCACCGTGAGTGAGCAAATCTCCCCTTGACATGGCCAGCCATGCGTGTAATAGCTAGGATTAAGATAGGAAGGTACACACATGAATATACAACGCAGCGCTATAGAAGAGGCAGCTTTGGGAAATTAGCGAGGCCAGGGGTGTGCACCATGCTCGGAAACAAAACAGAGGAAGAGCGTAGACATCAGCTGTTCACTGGTAGCTGCCTTGACAACTGGTGACACATTCTTATTTGAAGTAATTGTCAGTTTATCAAAGCAATTTGGATTGTTGTGTGATTTGGAGCGACAATAGCCGGAATGTGTCGGCCTCACTGCGTGGAGGTGCTTGTATTAAATGAGGTAAATGCCTTTTACAAGAAAGGTCAGATGCTTTGTTAGGCGACGGTTACCATAGCTTCTTCACAGAAGACTTGTGATATTCTCGACCTTGTGGCTTGTGCTTTTGTCCCGCCACCTGCAACAACACACAATGCATTTTATCCTTGATACGTTCATAAAAAATTTCCGGATAATACAAAGATGTATGGCTATTAAAACCAATTCAGATATTCAGACACTTGCAACAAGATCAATTTTGCTTAATTATTCTCTATAGTGTATATTAATCTGTCCATTAATTGGATGCCTTTGCCAGCTATTGTCTTTTATATGAAGTGACAACATTTAATGATGAGATTAGGCTCAATGGAAACTGAGAGCATGTTAGCAAGAGAGTGATTGTGAAACCTGAGAGGGTTTAAGCCCCTTTTTGGTTTGCTTCCTGCCTGCTTGCAAAAGTGCAAATGGGTCTTTTCCGTCTCCCACTCTTAGCCTAATTGGCACTTAACGGCCGCCTCTAATGGCCGCCTTGATGGTTGTGCCTCTTCTTGTTCGCCCTGTTGTAGGAAACAGCAACGCTCCATATCAAACCAGCTGAGGGTGCACCTTCGCTTACGCCCTCTGCTCCCATCATGTCCTCCCCCACTTTTGTGCTTCTCGCTTGGGAAAGAGTTTACACTCTATACAGCCCAGAGCGCTCATTATCACTTTCCAGAGTCAGCCTGTCACTCTGGAATTCACTCTTCGTCCTATCCCTGAGTTGCTCGCCCCCATCTTTACGTTCTCCCACAGCTCTTCCTGAAGAAGATGTCAGGAGTTACTCTATAGCCAAGCTTCAAGCCAGAAGCGGTTCTGACATATGGCTCACTTCACTTTATCTTTATTTCACCAGCCCTGCCCGTCTTGAGCAAATTTCCTTCTCTGTGCCGACGGCAAAAGGTGTGCTTATGGACAGACCATTTTCACAAAACGTAAAGGTCATCACGGAGAGAGTTTTAAACAGGAAAACATTGTACAAATGTGTAATTGAGTGCACGGATGCCAAATAGTGCTTTAAATGAGGGGAAATAAAAAAAAAAAAAACATTCAATATCTTTTGGGTACTACAACAAAATAGTGATTCTGCATGCAATCAGGCACTGATTTAAAGGCCTTTCCAGAAGAGAGGTCAGGTGCAAGACAGTTTAATGAGCTTGGCAATTTTAGGACTTTTATATTTTCACAAATCATGCTGAAAAGATGAAAATGTTCAAGTCACGGGTGTCTCCAAAAGCCAGGCAATGTCAGCTAGCCACATTAGCATTCCCACACGAGGGACGGCTGTGAGTCGGAATAGAAATGGGCTGGTTCAGTGAGCAAGGGGAGTAGAGGTCCCATTCGTCTTGTCCTGTTTAAATACACTGGTTAACTCCTGCCAACAGGGAAGCCATTCAGCAAAAGGCCAAGGGCATCTGTCATGTGTTTCAGCACATTGATATTGTCCCCCTGCATCTCCCCCGTTCTCTGCCTCTCTATTTCCTCCATTTCAACCACCACTGTTTATGGCTCACTTTTCCTTCCATCCTCCCCATCCACCTTCCAGCAACTTCAGGAGAGACAGGTGAATATTCACGAAGCTGACATGATTAGCAGCATCATAGCCCCATGACGGATGGCGCCTGCTCCATTATTAATATAGTAAAAGCAGAGGCTGCCAGGTAAGAGCAATGTCAGCATCCACAATATAATGCTGCATGCCCTGTGGATAATAGCCCTCACTTTTTTTTCAATCTTCTGTATCTGGTGTTGACTGCTTTGGGTATCTTAAAGTAGGAAGTATTCGGAATATGAAGACCATCGAGAAAGAAACTTTCCGAGTCTGAGTCACAGATTATCGGTCCACCAAAACAATAACGACCTCCAAAACACAAAAATACCCCACAATGGTGAGAACAAAACATCAAACTAGTTTGACTAGCACCTACAACATGGCGCGGAGGAGAGTCATACATTGTCTAGAAAAGGAAAACGTCACTTCAGACAGCTGGAGTGGTTTACTGTATCGACACGTACAAAAGTCCCATGAATCTAAATTTCATTGCCTTAACGCAGTACTTCTCAAATAGTGGGGCGCGCCCCCCTGGGGGGGCGCAGAGCGATGCCGGGGGGGGCGCATGTGACCTCGGGGAACATGCTTTTTTTTTTTTTTTTGCCGTACTGGAATAAAGTGTACTTGCACATCCACTCAGAAGGTGGCAGTGGCGCTCTCATTTTCAGAGTGCACGCAGTATTTTTGAACTAAGGAAGAACACTCAGCACACACAGAAAACAAATATGAAGAGCAGTGTGCCGCCGCCGTTTTCGAAAGCCGTTTTCCGACCGGACTCACTCACGCAGCTGTCTTGTCCGGTTCTCACGTCGCCGCCCGAGAAGTGCCATTTTCGGCTTGGGATCGTCACGAGGACCGCCCTAACCTACGGTTCTACCTCGGCCGCCGAGAATGCGCTTTTTTCGTGCCGTTTGCCGTTTAGCTTTGACTTTTAATACAGTGGGTGTTGAGGAAAGACCACTGTTTACTGTGTCTAAAAATTATAGCGGACAGCCAGAAGCCAAATCAATTAATACGCCACTTAAAGACATTAGACCCCAATTTCATTGATAAGCCGCTTGATTGTTTTTCAGTGAAAACGTGCCGAATATTGCCAACAACAGTCCTTCTTTGTCAGTGTTATATCAGTAAACCAGTGAGGATTGTTAGCATGCTCATTGCAAAATAACTCCACACCATTGCAAAGGAGGTAATACTTTGAGCAGCAAAAATAAAAACTGTCCTTCTGTCCAAGGACACTCTTTTTTCTTTTATTCAGTTTTGTTTTTTCGGTCAAATGTTTTGGCATATTGTCCTCATGAGTGAATGTTTCTAATCAATTTTAATTTGTTATTATTTACTGATTTTATTACATTTTATTTTTCTGTATCAAATGGTAAAAAAATGTACCATGAGTGTATTTTTTACAGTTTGGATGTGACTTTTTTTTTAATTCAGGCAAATTGATGCACGTCAAGTCTTCTGTTATAAACAAAACAATGTTAATAATGTTAAACTTTATTATAAGTTGATCTATGTTCCTTTTTTTCTTTATTAGAAAAAAAGGACACAATGTTAGGCAGATGCGTATCTATTATAGTAATTTTATAGACAAATGATACTATTTACAGTGGCGGCAGAGAGTTTGGGGGGGGCGCGAAACATTTACGTCTTCCTGGGGGGGGCGTAACAGAAAATAATTGAGAAGCACTGCCTTAACACCAAGTTCCATTATATAATTCAGTTGCACCTCAACACGAAAACAATTAGAGCTGTCAGTGAAACACTTTAATAACATTGTTAACGCATACCCCCTTTGATTCCCTTATATATTTTCTTTAACATGCAATTAATTATGGTCCCCCGCCTCCCGCAGTCTGGACCTCAAGTTAACGTGCACTGCTTTCGTGGCCGCCAGAGATGCCCAGAGAGTCAGAATGAAATCCTGCTTTATGGGAAACTTAATTTTGGGTTTTAATGGCCAAAATGGGGCACGCTGATGCGGCGTGAATTTAGCACGAATAGCCTCTTGGCACGATCCATTGTGTTAATTTTCGAGCATGTTTGGATGAAAATACAGCGCTGAAACTCTTAAGAACCCCATATGTTTTACACATATATTCACCAAACACTTCGGAATTAAATTATAAAGCTATTTTTTTCCTCAATTCAAAACTGACATATCTAAGCTAGAAAGCTAATATCTAAGCAAATTCCTTTTCAAATTTCTTTATATTTTGAAAGCATGATTTTAAACTGGTCAAAATCTGAATCCGCTCTGGCCGTAGGTCTAATCCCTAATCCCTCGTTTATACTCAGTGCCAGTCAACCTTCCACTGTCCAAACCAGTTTCTCCTCCTATCAGTTAGAGGATTGTCAGTTGAAAGAAATGAAAGAAAGCCTGTAAATTGGGAACAAACCACTCCGAAACCTGGTCTAAAACACCAGTTTTTCTAGATTTAGTCAGCGTACGAAAGTAGGGCCTTGCGTGTCTTAACCTTCGCTGAACCTTTTAATTTACTCACCAAACCCCTGGGGTTTGATCAAACCCAGGTGAAGAACCACTGCTCTAGGCAGTTCATGTTGCTGTTGTTCCCGCTTGAGACGCACTATATGCAGGCACAATCACATGGAGGATCGGGTTTAAATACTTATTCTCAGGCGAAACGTCACTTTTGGATTTTTAGCCCAAAATGTGGTACTCTGAGGTGGATTGTGGTATTGATTGGGCTGCAATGCACAGATAAACTGCACACTGTCATTGAAGTTTTCTTATGGTATGAAAGAATGTACTTTGGAAGACAGGTATTTTGGTGAGTTCAATCATCTCATCTAATTTTTCACAATTCGTTTTTTTCGTAATTTTATTTCATCTTTTTTTGTGTGTTTCGTTTATTAGGAGAAAGCAGCGAATGGGAGAGGTTATGGGGTGACAGAACGGAAAACAGAAACTGAGAGAGAGAAAGAAGACAAGAACAAACAACAACAACACATACATTCAACACCTACACTAACTGTCAATATAGTAGCTCTATCGTTAGCTAATTGTATTTCCGGTTGACACCATGTTGGGGACCTGATGACAGAGGTGAAAAAGGAGGCGGGGAGAGTCAGCCACCACCTGGCCCACCAGTCACCTGTGCAACTCCCCAACCAACACGGCGCACCGTAGGCCCCCACGGCCCACTAAGCCCAGGGCAGGACAGAGTCCCCACCCGAAGTAAGCGACACCCCGCCGCCCCACCGGCACCCGCCCAGCGACCTGCGCCAGAGCCCATGGAGGATACCCGGGCAGAAAAGAGAGGGGAAGGCGGAAGCAGGAGCGCGCCGAGAAGCCGCTGCGGGACCGGAGCCCCAAACCCCTCCAACCCCCGCAACCAGCAGCAAGGCAAACAAGGGGCAACACCCCGGGAGCCACGCCATAGAGAAAAAGTGACTTGGCAAGGCTGAGGTGTGGTGTGCAATCACTGCCTTGCTTAGAAGGTTGGAGATGCATTTTTACAAATTCAGTCATTCACCTTCTGTGCCGCTTATCCACATGAGGATTGCAGGGCTGGAGAGAGCCTATCCCAGGTAACTGCTATGGGCAGTAGGTGGGGTACACCCTGAATTGGTTATCAGCCAAGTGCTGGGCACAAAGAGACAGACAAGCATTCACGCACACATCCATACCTAAGGATAGTTTATGGTGTTCCACCAGCCTACCATGCAGGTTTTTGAGATGTGGGACGAAACCGGAGTGGCCACGCAAGAACATGAAGAACATGCAAACTCCACAAAGGAAAGCTGGAGCCCGGGGTTGAACCCTTGATCTAAGAACTGTTAGGGTGACGTGCTAACAACAGTAAACCAGCAAGCACTTAGCATCATATAAGGTGGCATACCAAGTTGATATAACCCCACACCACAGCAAAAGAGTTGATACTTCCTGCAGCAAAAATAAAAACTGTCCCTTTGTCCAATTGCTTGGCATATTGTCCTCATGAGTTAATGGTGCTAACTAATTTTAATTTATTATTATTTATTGATATTACTCAATCTTATTTTTGGCTTCATTAAAGCTTGTTCCTCCAATTCAGGTTTCAAGAAAATTAATTATAAATATAGGCCTACAATATATATATATATATATATATATATACAAATATATATATATATATATATATATATATATATATATATATATATATATATATATATATATATATATATATATATATATATATACTGTAGGCAATGTTCCCTCTAAGCTGCGCGCGTGCGCAATCGCGCACTGCTGGCACCTACTCTGCGCACAAGAAATTCAATGCTGCGCACACAAAAAAAAATCAACAGAAACGTATGTTGTAACTCGGTGAGTGACAGGTGTCCAGCAAATGATACGATAAGATTCACTTCCGCTACGCAGCCAATCATAGCATTGACATTGCTTGTGTATTGCCCAGCCTACACGCGCGGTGTAGGTTAGCAAGCTGACAACAGTGCGTGAGTGCGGCGGAGCTGAGAGACGTAAAGGCCAACCCCTTATCATGGCGAAACGAACGGGCAGCGACACATCCACTCACCAAGCCAAAGTAAAAATGAAATGCGGTCCATATAAGAAGGAATGGCTGTCGGAGCATGTGCAAATAGACGAACAAGCGGTGAAACTGAAGCCAAAGTACCAAGTGAGTTTTCAGAGGGAAAAATGTGGACTGAATGGAAGTTGGACTACCTCAAGCGTCATATTCAGCAGAAAAGTCATTTGAAAGCTGTTGAAAATTACAAAGACTCAAGATGCGATAGGGGATTGGTACATTATTGTGGGAGAAAGCAAAAGACCGACAGAAGAGAAACAAGCTGTCCCACAAAACAAAATCTGACCCAGAGCATGTTGAAGTTCTCATTGACAATATTTTACTCACCATCGAAATGAATGCGTCATTGGTGTCAGTTCAACAAATCCACAATCACATGTCAAAGTATGTGAGTATACCAGAAAGCTGGCGAAGTAAAAACTATGCCTTTGAATTTGTAAACTCAATCAATGATATAGTGGAGAACGAGACCATGTGCAGTGTTAAAAATGCACCCTGGCATACACTGATAGTAGATGAGAGCACTGACATATCAGTACACCAAATGCAAGTCCTATATATTAAGACGTGAAAAATAAGGTACAATTTAAGTCAGATTGGTGTGTATTCCAGTGACATTTATTAAGATATTTTAATCATGGATATTAATCATTAAATGCTCTTACTACTGTATAATTTACGGGCAGTAGAAATGCTAATAGGCGTGAAAAGGCATGATACTGGTGTGTGGCCGCTATGTACCGTATTTTTCGGACGAAAATCGCAGTTTTTTTCTTAGTTTGGCAGAGGGTGCGTCTTATTTTCTGGAGCGACTTATATGTGAACTTATTCACACGTTATTATATCATTGTTGCTAGTTAGCATGTTCTTTATGCTATAGTTATCTGAATAACTCTAAATAGCTATGTTACATTGACATACCAGGCATGTTCTCAGTTCGTTGTTTATGAGTCATGTAATGTTATCATACCGTACACTTATTCAGCCTGTTGTTCTCTATTGTATTTTTATTCTAAATTTGCCTTTCAAAATGACATGTCTGTTTTTGGTGGTGGGTTATACCAAATAAATTCCCCCCCAAAATGCTATTTATACGCCGGTGCGACATATATGTTTTTAACTTTTCATTGCGCATTTTTTGGCTGGTGCGACTTATAGTCCAAAAAATACGGTACACATCTGATGTTGCTCACCGTGGGCCGCAGTGTGCTCAGGGAGATTGTGTGTTTGCTCAGACACATGAAAAATTAGAGGGAACATTGACTGTAGGCCTATATTTATAATATATATATATATATATATATATATATATATATATATATATATATATATATATATATATATATATATATATTAGGGGTGTCAAAATTATCGCATTAACGAGCGGTAATTAATTTTTTAAATTAATCCCTTTAAAATATTTGACGCAATTAACACACAAATGCCCCGCTCAAACAGAAAGGACAGCAAAAAGGACTGCAAAGTGAAAGGTGCACTTGTTGTGTTTTTCGGAGATTTGCCGCCCTCTGCTGGCGCTTGGGTGCGACTGATTTTATAGGCTTCAGCACCCATAGTATTGTGTAAGTAATTATTGACATCAACAATGGCGGGCTACTAGTTTATTTTTTGATTCAAAATTTTACAAATTTTATTAAAACGAAAACATGAAGAGGGGTTTTAATATAAATTTCTATAACTTGTACTAGTTATATTTTATTTTCTATATTTTTTAATAAATATTTATATATTTTATTTATTTATATATATATATTTTTTATTTATTTATTATTTTTATTTATCTTTTAAGAACTACAAGTCTTTCTATCCATGGATCGCTTTAACAGAATGTTAATAATGGTAATGCCATCTTGTTGATTTATTGTTATTTATTGGTCTTATCTTTATATATATATATATATATATACATATATATATATATATATATATATATATATATATATATATATATATATATATATATATATATACAGTATATGTTTTACTTTTTTTTAACCACTTTTGAGTTACCCACAATGGTATCCAAGGTTACATTAACTGTTTCTTCTGCAGTTTGGCTGTTATATTTTTTATATACTGTACAGTATATATATATATATATATATATATATAAAACTATATATATTATTTTGGGCTTCATTAAAGCTTGTTCCGATTCAGGTTTTAAGACAATTAAATCTAAATATACAGTATATATATATATATATATATATATATATATATATATATATATATATATATATATATATATATATATATATATATATATATATAGAGTATATGTTTTACTTTTTTTAAACACTTTTGAGTTTACCACAATATATATATAGTATATGTTTTACTTTTTTTTTAACCACTTTTGAGTTACCCACAATGGTATCCAAGGTTACATTATCTGTTTCTTCTGCAGTTTGGCTGTTATATAGTAGCAGTGGATGTGTTTCTATGTATTGTTGAGATTGATGCAAGATGTTTACAGTGTGCACCAACAAACATCATTGTATGCATTCATTTTCCCCCTCAATTGCAAGTGTAGATGTGAATGGTAAACAAATAGAGATATTGTTGTCATGTCTAAGTGTAAATATCCATCCATCCATTATTTGTACTGCTTCTCTAGAATAAAAATACATGTTATTTATTTTTCTTTCATCATTCAGGTGAACAAAGACGAAAAAAGGGATGATCCAGGAGGCAGGTACAAATTGTCCACTTTTATGTCATTCTTTTCATCCTATTGAATAGACACAGCGAAATACAAAGTGTGATACAGGATTGTCGGTGAAGGTAGTTGCTAGATTAGGTTTGGGATGGCCATGGCAGTCAGAGACGGATGAGAAATAAAAACAGATTTAAAGAGCAACAGGGAGGAATAAAAGCAGCATATCAGAGAGAGCAGTGAGAAGAAGAGGAAAGAGAGACAGAGTGAGTTGTGTCAGATGGATAAATGTCAGAGGAAGCTTTGTCGTCCATCTGAACCAAACGCTCCCTCCCAAAATGCCATGCACAAATCACATGTCCCCCACCCCTTTCACACAGTAATGAGATTACAGACCTCAAGAATTCTGATGCGCTCATCCACTGAAAGAGCGAATAATCGGAATCGCTTACAACTGAGATGAATCTTTGTCATTCTGAGCACATCCAGTCCAGAACTTACAGCACATGGGTGAAATCCAAATAATACTACTGGATATGTGGCCTCGACTATACGTACATTCACGTCTGTTTCTCACCACCAGTCAGAAGGAATCGCCATCCACACCGTCTTATTCATTTTCTGTTTGATAATGCTTATGCAGTTTTCAGTATCAAAGGCAGAGATTGTGCTATAAATCACACATGAATGACACTTTTAGCCTAGTCCAAAGAAAGCTGTTACGTTGTTTTGAGCAGTTTGCAGTAACAAAATTAAACTTATACGTGAACAAAAAACAACAAAATAAAAAGATTAAAATTAAATTGCTTCAAATAAGGCAATAATGACCCACATTGTGCAATTATGTGGCTACAAAGGAATTGTATGAAAAGACATTGATATAAAAATGGGATGCTTCATTCAATCAAACTAGAAAAATAGAGTTACATTTACAATTTTAACAAAAGACATAAAATGCGTATTTTTCTAAAAGGTCTGTGGGCTTTAGCCACATGCTAATATAGCTTGTTGACAACAAAGTGTGTACAGTGATCCCTTCCTACTTCGTGCTTCAAACTTTGTTTCTCCGTCCATCGCGGATTTTTTTTTTTCAAGTAAGTTGAAAAAAAATATATATATATATATATATATATATATATATATATATATATATATATATACAGATCAGGTGTCCTGAGCCGATCCTCCCTGCCCTTAGTTCAGTGCTTCTCAATTATTTTCTGTTACGCCACCCCAAGCAAGACGTAAATGTTTCGCGCCCCCCCAAACTCTCTGCCGCCACTGTAAATAGTATTATTCATCTATAAAATTACTATTATTAATACGCACCTGCCCAACATTGTGTCCTTTTTTCTAATAAAGAAAAAAGTAACAGATAGACTTATAATAAAGTATAACTTTATTAACATTGTTTTGTTTGTAACAGAGAAGACTTGACGTGCATCAATTTGCCTGAATTAAAAAAAAAAAAAGTCACAAACTGTAAAAATACACTCAAGGTATTTTTGACCATTTGATACAGAAAAATAAAATGTAATAAAATCCGTAAATAATAACAAATTCAAATTGATTAGAAACATTTACTCATGAGGACAATATGCCAAAAAATTTGACCGAAAAAACAAAAATGAATAAAGGAAAAAAAGAGTGTCCTTGGACAGAAGGACAGTTTTTATTTTTGCTGCTCACACTCAGTATTACCTCCTTTGCAATGGTGTGGAGTCATTTTGCAATGAGCATGCTAATAATGCTCACCGGTTTACTGATATAACACTGACAAAGCAGGACTGTTGTTGGCAATATTCGGCACGTTTTCGCTGAAAAACAATCAAGCGGCTTATCAATGAGATTGGGGTCGAATGTCTTTAAGTGGCGTCTTAATTGATTTGGCTTCTGGCAGTCCGCTATAATTATTTTCAGACACAGTAAACAGTAGTCTTTCCTCATCACCCCACTGTATTAAAAGTCAAAGCTAAAAGGCAAACGGCACGAAAAAAGCGCATTCTCGGCGGCCGAGGTAGAACCGTAGGTGAGGGCGGTCGTCGTGACGATCCCAAGCCGAAAATGGCACTTCTCGGGCGGCGACGTGAGAACCGGACAAGACAGTGGGTCGCTGCGTGAGTGAGTCTGGTCGGAAAACGGCTTTCAAAACGGCGGCGGCGCACTGCTCTTCATATCTGTTTTCTGTGTGCTGAGTACTCTTCCTTAGTTCAAAAATACTGCACGCACTCTGAAAATGAGAGCGCCACTGCCACCCACTGAGTGGATGTGCAAGTACACTTTATTCCAGTCCGGCAAAAAAAAAAAAAAAAAAGAAAAAGCATGTTCCCCGAGGACACATGCGCCCCCCCTGGCTTCGCTCTGCGCCCCCCCAGGGGGGCGCGCCCCACTATTTGAGAAGTACTGCCTTAGTTGGTGGCAGTGCACTGGAGTTGCTTATTAAAGTTAATGATGATTGACAGTTGTTTGAGTTTGATGTTGCCAGACACGGACTTTAAATCGCCGCATGCGTCAATTATCGTTTAACTTGTTAAACAGTTACTCTGGCAACTCATTGTGTGTAAGTGAGCAGCTTGAGCAGATTTGAGTGGACTCACTTGATAAAGCATTTAATAAAGCCAAGCATTTTTCTACTACCTTATTGTTGTTTAAAAATTATTCGATGGGACAATAACAAGTTTAAAACTTATCATAATTATTACATTTGAAGTGCTTAAAAGGCATTTATTAAACTATATGTATACATTTTTTTAAATTATACTGTACTTTGGGGGAAAAAAAGAAAAGTCTTATATGTATCTCTTTCATATGATAAATCTGAATAAAAACATTAAACACCTGCTTTTTCACTTATCGCGGCGGGTTCAGGTCCCCATTAAAACAAGGAATCACTGTACATCTTTGTGTGCTGAAGTTCCCAGTCTCCTATAAGACCCAACACGGAGCGTTGCTCATAAGCAGGTGCAATACAAAACCTTACATCCTGTATCTCACACTAATGAAATATTTACTTTGTAAAACAATACCAGCCAGTCCAGCTCGCATGTTTACAGCATGGCTTCTGCTTGCAGACTAGCATCGCAGACCTTCATCCAAATCTAATATACCCATCCATAAATAGCGCGCCTATCCAGCCCATAGTGGCCGTGAGTGGCAATGCACTGGAGCCAATCCAGTTTGGCCAAAGCACTGGGCTCCTCCTTTCCACGCTCAACTGCCGCTTTAATGGCCCCTCAACCGCCCATTTACCTTTCATGGACAAACAGGGGAGTTGATCGACATCCAAAGACACGCCTCTTCGTTTACCCTTGCCCCTCCCCTCCTTTGGCTTCCTATCAGTGTCTATTTTGGCAACACGGATACACATGGAGCCTCCATCACCTCCACTCTCTTTTACGCACCGAGTCCAGTAATGCGCGCAGGTCTTGATCGTCTCCTTCTGAGTAATCGATCCTCTCGTGGACTAATATGACAAGCGTGCACGTATAGTGGCGTGACACGGCAAAGAGAGGAGGCACATTTCCCGTGGATTAGTCTATCCTATCCGAGCGCGAGTGTCAGAATGGACGTCCTGGCGAACCACAGTATATTTCAGGAACTTCAGCTGGTGCACGACACCGGCTATTTCTCCGCCATGCCTTCGCTGGAGGAGAACTGGCAGCAGGTAGGAATCCAAACAACCAAGCGACTGCTCTGAAAGGAGCACTTGTGCGCTCAGGGAACTTTTTTTTGTCGAGCAGTATGAAATAAATTCGAAAAGCTGCTTCATTTTTCGCTTCCATCACTCATACCGTAAATGTGACACTTTTCCAAGAGCTGGATGCTATGCGGACGCACGCCTGCGCGTAATAAAGCTGTCAAGTGCGATTTGGGAAGATGAAGATGCGCAGGCCATCACCGAGACAGAATTGGTCGTGAATTATACATCCGCATTACCGAGTTGTGAAGCCCCCACACGAAGAGATGCGCGCACACCCCATTTCCTTCAACAACCCTCACCCGCCTTCTTCTCTTATCCATAATAGATAGACTGACATGTCTGTCTTTGCATCTTTAAAATTTAGTGCTGAAATAAATAGTCCATACGTGCTCACTTTCTTTGATTACACTTTCTTTGATTTTACTTATCGTTTCCAAGTTAAGTGAATTATAGAGCTGAGCACGTGGCCATTTGGCATTTGAGATGATGTGACATCTTCGCGACAAATCCACATCCACAGCTTTAGTAATTATCAAAACGCAGACATTTTTTTCGTACAATTAACAGTTTGGGTTTAAAATGCCCATATTTTTGCGTTGTGTTTTTTTTTCCTTCTCAGCACCATCCACATTGCTTCTTCTGGTGATAAGTCTGACCGTGCTCAATTTGAAAAATATTTATATTATTCATGTATACATAACATTGCCACTTTCCCTTTTCCCCTTTCCTCCATGCCTAAAGGGTAAGGGAAAAAGCGTATGAACGGTGCGTGACGATGGACCCATTTGTTGTGGCCAAGCAGCCTAATTGGCATCCTGCTGTTACCCACCAACGCATCTTTTCATAACATGCTGCCTCCTCTGTCAGTGGATTTTTAAATGGCACTCACCCATAGCCAGCATCTCAGAATCAATACCTAATGCAAATGCAAGAGAGTGTGAGAGCTCTTATCTGGAGAGGCTGCAAATGTCAGTTTGCTTTGACTGGGATGACTGCCTACAGCTTGAAAGACATCATTCATTTTGGAATGAAAAACAATGTTCTCAAAAAGAATTGAGGATTCTACTTGTAGCAGAGTGTTGTGTGTATTTTAATGCAATGGATTTATATTGTGTTAGGTTATTTGTTACTTTGTATTTAATTATGTCTCGTCAACCACGATAACCAAATATATCTTTGCTTAGCACTTTGACAAGTACTCCATTGGCATGTTTTCACAGCATGCTCCTGCTGCAACATGAAGACGTCAACGAGTTCACTAAAATGCAGGAATTCATGAGTCGCAGTTTGAGCAGTTTGCTTATTTCAGTCACAATTTATAATGGACGCGTCAATGTCTTATGGGCTCCAGTGGCAAGATAGGAGGCCATTGTTGTCGAACCTAAATGGCTCCCAGAGAAGCGATGGTGAGAGTGATGACTGTATCCCCTATTTGTGTCTGTGAGGCGTGATTCAGGCTGTAATGGGTAGATGGGGAGTGGACATGGACAAAAGTGTTTTGGGGGTTTGCAGATGGTACATTGGAGGCGGCGGCTATTTGTTGCTAATGAAGCCAAACCGATATGTCTTGCATCCAAATCCCTGCATGGTCGCTCATTCAGAGTTGGAACAAATAACTGGTAATAAGCTGGCTTTAGTCTTGATTTCCCCACAAAGCACGACTCCACACCAAGAAGAAGTTGTGTTATTCCAGCTGCAGTTCTACCAGTGTTTGTTGTGAATTTTGTAAACTGGCATTTACTGTCATTTTTTCCTAAGCCTTAATAATATACAGTAGTTTTCTAGCTCTTGACCCTGATGGGTAACAGGACACCACAAACAACTGTGTGTCACTGACCCCCAGGATACACGCCATACAATTTAACGCATACAGTATATTTTCCCTCATGGCTTCAACACACAGACACACACAAACAAGTGCTCACATACATTGGCTTTCTTGCACGCACCTTTCTGCATCTCAGTCTGGGCAAGGTGGGGGAGCCGGTGCAAGCATGGCAGTGGAGGAAGTTGCCGAGCACGCACATTCTCTACCGCTGCAGGGTTTCACATTTCACAGTCGGGTGGGCTTAAACCCCAAAGGATGGCAAGTCACCGCAGACAGACAGAAGAAGATGAAGATACAGGGATGCATATAAAGTCTACAAAATGTGGAAAGAGCTCCACAGACCTCTACCCGCTCACAGGAACTGAACTAAAGTTGCAAAATGATAAAGAGCAGCATCTGCCAACTATCAGAGAACGTCTGAATCCATACGTGTGAGCGCACATCCAGCCGTGCATCTCACAATGTTATGTAATCCTCACTGGGCCACAGCTGTTTTTGTCACACAAGTCAGACTTGATAGCAGTCACCCCTTTTTCTTGCTTTTTGCTTCCTTCAGTCCTGTAGAAGTAATTCAGTATCGATTGTTCTTCTTGTTCTATCTCAATTTGGTTTGAGCTCATACAAATGAAGACAAGGTCAATCAAATGTACACATTTTAATTAGGGTTGTTCCGATCATGTTTTTTTGCTCCCGATCCGATCCCGATCGTTTTAGTTTGAGTATCTGCCGATCCCGATATTTCCCGATCCAATTGCTTTTCTTTTGCTCCCGATTCAATTCCAATCATTCCCGATAATTTTTCCTGATCATATACATATTGGCAATGCATTAAGAAAAAAATGAATAAAACTCGGACGAATATATACATTCAACATACAGTACATAAGTACTGTATTTGATTATTATGACAATAAATCCTCAAGATGGCATTTACATTATTAACATTCTTTCTGTGAGAGGGATCCACGGATAGAAAGACTTGTGACTTTGTATATTGTGACTAAATATTGCCATCTAGTGTATTTGTTGAGCTTTCAGTAAATGATACTGTAGCCATGCCCAAATGCATGATGGGAAGTGGAACCATGACTGTGCGTAGTGCTACCAATTGATATATCTTCTCTGCGTTGGGAAATAACATAAGATGTTAAGAAAAAGATCAATTGCTACCTTGCTTCACCACTTTGCTTCCCATGATATTTCTAATCATAGGGAGAGGGAATGTAAGGATTTAGGCAATTAAAAAAAGGCTCCAAAGGCTGCCAAAATTCACTCTACTCATTTTACGCTGCCTTTTATCTCTCTATATAGGTAAAACGGCTCCATTACAGATTGAGCGCGACAATGCGTGAATGGGTCGTGCAGTGCATGCCTTAATTGCGTTAAATATTTTAACGTGATACATTTTTTAAAAAATTAATTACCGCCATTGTCGGGATAAATTTGATAACCCTACCTTAAGCCTAAACTAAAGACTCTGGATGAGTGTAACATATTATGTCTGTAACGTTAAATACAATTAGAAAACGATTTAATTAAAAAAAAAATATATATATATTAAAAAAAGGCATGGCCGATATTTTTTTGCCGATTCCGATACTTTGAAAATGACGTGATCGGACCCAATTGATCGGCATCCCGATCGATCGGGACATCTCTAATTTTAATTGTTCTATGAACAGCAGAAGTTAGAGCAGAACTAACCTTAGATTTGATTTAAGGCTTAGTCATCTTTTGACTTTGTATTCAAACATTATTACAATGTGAAATTCCTAATTTCAAGTGTGATCAATTTTATCAAATAAATATGGTCCTCATTTTCCAACGTTCTAAAAGTAATGCAGCTATATATCCCGTGATACACAGAATGCTAAAATGACTGATATCTGCCTCTAGCGAAAAATACAGAGTCAGAAGATCTTGGTCACGTACAATCTATTGGACACAGCTTTGCCAGTGAATGCCATGCTTTGTGTAATCCCGCCACAAGGTTATTCTTCATCTGTTAAGAGCCAGGAAGCATGCCTATTTAAGTGGGTAAAACTTGGCCATTAGAAAAACGAGCTTAGAGCTCATCAAATTAAAATGAGCTGATAAATGAGGCGTAACTGTTAAGATTCTATTCAGAGCTGCAGTTAACAGGATATGGCGCTTGGTGTTTGTTAATATTGAGGCTTGGGCAGGTTTATCTGTTGCTGAGGATCCTGTGCACATGCAAGTTTGTGTAATGAGATGTGCAAGTGACCCCCTGACCCAGTAACATCCATTCTACTATGAGAGCACTTCGTGAACCCTGCCATGTCTGTCTCATCATTCAGGCAGCTGAGAGGCTATCGCCGGTGATAGGTGACTTCTACTGCTTTATGGCCGCTGATGAAAAGCTGGGAAGCGTTGATGAAAGAGAGTGTGGCGGCGGATGTATTCATTTGCTTGACATGCTGCTGCCTGGCCTGTCAGAGGGTGTGGGAGGGGCTGGAGACTGCTGTGGACAAGCGCATCTTTATGTATAGCGTTCTGAAACGCTCTGCTGCCCCAGGTTTGATTAACAACCAGCAAAAGACTCTGTTGTCTTTTTGTCGCCTCACACTCGCGCGTACAACTTGGCAATAACTTTAACATCATTTGATCTCAATATCTCCCGTTGTGGCACCTTCCAATGATTAGACAGGCTTGACTGCCCGGTTTATCACAGATGCAGGAAAAAAAAAGGTTCAGGTTGTAAAAATCTAAAAGAACTATGCATGTGGACTGAAAATGGAGTCATTAAGGAATATAACCCTTTGATATAGAACGGATAAAACACGAACATTTGAAAACAGTTTGAAAATTGAAGACGCAAAAGTGAAGAGAGTACCTGCACTCAGAGAGCCCAGACATCGGCATGGATTATTAAATTTAAATCGCTACTAGTTTCCGAAACTGTTAAAGAGTATTTTAATCTAGCAAAGATTAAAGACAGATGAAAGCTACATCTACATGCGAAGAGTATGTATCTGAGCAATGAATAGAGAAAGTCCAAACTAATTTCAAACTTGAGAACTCAATCCATGTTTTACAAAATGACTAAGGTGTATATTATAAACAGTCCATGATGAAAAAAAAAGACAAACAGTTCACTCAGTTCATTCATGCCAATCATAATGATTGCGTGGACTACATACAGTAACTATTAAAGTTCAAGCGAACAAAATTAGGAATGCTCTCTTATACAACATGATCTAAATTTGTAATAAAATCAACAGCTAGAGGATACAAGAATCAATTGCATTCAGAAACTTCAGAGGCTTCGCACATTTGTAGGTGTGTATGATTAATGAGAACATGTGCTCAATATGGTGACATGTCGCAGCAGTTGTGCTCCAGCAGAGATGGTTTAATTCCTTTAAAAAAAATGTTTTAAAATCAAACAACCCTGAACCATACTAAAAATGTTTGAAAATGAAACGATCCTCTTCCCTTCCACCTCGTCTCACTTTCTCCTTAACTGCAGACACATGCGAACAGGATGTTCAGGCATTTTATGGCCATCCCTGGCACAGCGCTTCATCCCATCTCACTGCCTACCTGTTGGTAGGCAGCCCTTGATAAGCAGTGCCAGTAGGAAGGACTCCTGCCTGTTTGCTTGTTCCTTTACGGGAAACTAATCCCACCCCGAGGGAGGGGAGCACAAGAGGCCCAGTGAACAGACATCCAGCCACGAAGACCTTCTCCCGTAGGAGCCACGAAGAGGAAAGAGATGCAGGGCAGAGAGAGACAAGGGCAATTTGACTGCGTAAACACCATTGCTTGTTGTCATCTGAAGCCTGTCATCAATCACGGCCTTTACCCTGCGCAGCTGACGCCACCAAGGACATGCCGTAAAGCCACTTGTTTATATAGCAGGGCGAAGCTTGACTCTTGGGGGATGCATATGCTTTTAAATTCTTTTAAGATGAGATCTCATCCTGGCCCAAGGTTGCGCCATGGAAGTGGAGCAGGAGCTTTCAATGTTATGTAAGCCCCTTTGTGTGCCCTTTGCATGGTTGTACTGCATGCAAATCAAAAGTATTTTTCACCTGCTTCAATAGCATCGCTCCATTCTAACTGGTGCTTTTTCCTCCCATTGTTAATGTTTCTATTCATCACTATTCATACACATCTGAAGGTTACAGAAAAATCATACATAGATTTTTTTTTTTAAATAGGTTTCAAATAAAATTGTGTGGTTCCGTTGTAGTAGAGTTTGACTAAGATACAGCCAACCCAAAAATGGATGGATCCAACCTGAAATTGGGATTGTTGGAGCTGAGATGTGATGTTATTTTATTCTGACATTTAGCCTTGGTGTGCTGGAAAAAATGGTTGTATAAGTGTCAGCGTAGAATGACGGCGGGTTTGCAGCGGGCCTGGGAAGGGAAGTGGCCTCCAATGATTTAATGAGACCTGTGGGAAGAGTCATTCGTCAACATGACATTGAACATGTTTCCTCATTGTTCTTCTTGCATAATGTTGAGCAGTCCAGTGTGTGTCTAAACTGTAGGCCTGCCACACAACGATTCAACCGCACTATTAAACTGCAGTGTGTGGGATTCTACAAATCTTCTTGTATGGCCAACAGTATTCATTTAAATAGCATAATATAGTTTAATACGGTATCATATCAGTCTAATTTTGCTAGGATTTAGTAAAGACCACTGTACAGTAAGTGAAAGCTCCTCCCAATGTTGCCAACAACCAATGAGCAAACAAAAATGCTCTTTCAACAAAACGTTCGAGCACAATGATCCAGCCCTATCTTCTTCACTTTCCATTGCTTTCCTGCCTCAGTGGCTGACCCATTGACGAGACTGAGAATTATCGCAATATGGTGATATTGTGACTTCCCAAGGCACTACAGTGTTTATGGTTTAATAAAACATACTAGAAGTACAACAATTAATCAATTAATCGATTAGCAAATTAATCGACAACTATTTTAATAAACAATTAATCGTTTAGGACATTTTTCACCTTAAACTTGCTTAAATTCTTGAAATTATAATTTATATAATGTCTTAGTTATAAACCTTATTGTATTTCTTCATTATACAGTGGTACTTGAACTTTATTTATTCATCTTTGTTTACTTCATTTGCTGTTTCTGACTGTGTATCATATTGCCTCTACAAAGCCCTTTGAGACAACCTTGTTGTGATTTAGGGCTATGCAAATAAAATTGAATTGAATTGAATTGGTACCTCTACATACGGAGTTAATTTGTTCCAAAACCTTGTTTGTAAGTTGAAATGGTCGTATGTTGAGCAGGATTTTCCCATATGAATACATTGTAATTCAATTAATTTGTTCCACAGCCCGAAAACCTACACTAAATCCTTAATAAATACTGCTGGTACTATTACAAATGGCAATTACAACAATGATAATTGTCACCTTAAATTTTAAAGACTGGCGAACGGAGGTCGGAGGAGGACCGTTGGGATCGTAGACATTCTACGGCGGTATCGTTGAGCCAGTTCACACCACCCTCATATTTTTCTATCATTTCCATCTTCAATGGTAAGCTTCACCTTTTCCCTTTTTTCACCACCTGGACTAACCTTCTTTGAGACCGTGTTGATTTCTCCCACAAGAAAATCCCCCAAGCGTCCGTCGTGCGGGAAAACAAAGAAACTGGAGCGCTGTCATAAATCGTCATATTTCAAGCATGTCGTTGGATGTAGAAACAATTGGTTAGTCAAATTTTATGTCAGATGTCGAAAAGATCATGTGTCGAAGCGATCATAGGTTGAGGTACCACTGTATTTTTCTGTTAAGTCAAAGCAGAATATGAAAAAAATTCTGCTTCTACTTTGGATATTCCTTCTTGCGAGCCTTTTGCTGTCGTGCTGCGAACCATTTGCTATCGTGTTGTGGCAATTGGCGTTTGTGCTTTTGTCAATTTGCAATCGCGCTTTAGGAATTGGGGATTGTGTTGTGGCAATTTGCATTCGTGCTGCGAGTCATTTGCTGTCGTGTTGTGGCAATTGGGGTTCGTGCTTTTGCCAATTTGCGATCGCGCTTTAGGAATTGGTGATCATGTTGTGGCCGTTTGCATTCGTGCTTTTTTTCTTTTGCAAAGCGTTTGCAGTTGGGGTTCGTGCTTTTTCTATTTGCAAAGTGTTTGGACTTTGCATTTCGCCTGACACCTCTCGGCCACCGTACCATAGCATTAAAGATGCTAGTTTAAATGTTTCCTAATAAGAACACCAGGGGTTGCAGTTTCTCTGTTACAGTGAGAGGACGGTACAGTTGGCCGGTGTGCGTTGTCCGTCACGACAGTTTTGCACAGTTGTCCAGTTCATTTGAATTCAGCTGTATGGAGGGTTATACAGTGGGTTTTGATGATAAGGTGGCAAGACTTTGATTAGCTACCTCACAATTATTGTAATCTCAAATTGTTTTAGACCAAAGTAAGCATACCTTTATGGCACCATTTCCACACTAATACACACACTCAAACACACACTTTGTGTATTTACTAATAAGTTATACTAACAAGACGGAGGCTCCTCCCAGACGTGTGAATGGCTAGACAGCACATCCTCTTGCTCTTTAGTTTACCACTATTGCGTCCCAGATATTATTTCATTGTAAAATGATGCCAATTAGTAAAGCCAGTTGCCTGTGGCAGTGGTCTGGCTCTGTCTCCATTCCGTCGGGGAAAGTTATTTGGGTCGGTAGCTATTTTCAGCCCGTGATGTTGCCAGGAATACTTCAGGGACCAGCCACTGTTTTATAAGAGAGCACATCAATAATTTTCACTTGTGTGTGTGTACGTGTGTATGAGCGAGGCACAGCGACAGAGCAAGCGTCACAGCAAGAGTTTATTGGGTTTGTGTGTACAGCAGTAAGAGTAGAGTTTGCTTTTGAATATTTTGTCTTGCAGGTGCTGTGTGTTCGCCTGTGTGTATTCTTTCGTGTTTTATTATGGCACACAGAAACATGCACAACAACAGTTAAATGCAACGGTAAAGGTCAAAAGTGACGCTACCTTTGCAGCTCATCCAGCCAGCCTTTGTTGTGGAGGTTTGGAGGTGAAATTAGGGTGCAGACGGTTTATGCTGCTGCAGCGAAGGGGTGACTGGGTTCAGCCCACATCCGCCCATCCGTGAGCAACATCAACTCACTCACCGCTTGGCGGAGAGCCCGGTGGCGAGGAGGTATCTTTCAATATTTTAAGCAGCTTGGGCTAATCTTTCCCACTCTGGTTTTGTCTTAAAAGCGTTGCCTTGGAAATAAAGACAGGACGACAGTGTCCCACCTGCTCATACAGGCGCACGGAAAGTCATGCCGGCGTGAACACCACTCTGTTGTATATCTGTGTGTACATTGATGCACAGACTAGTCGACTTTTCGTCTCCACAATGACATTTTGCATGTAACATCAATTCATCTGTTTCTAAATGGTTGTAACTCACTCCTTCACCACGGTTATAACTAAAAACTCATTCCTTATAATATTTTCCCATTGAAAGGAATGAAAATACCATTAATCTTTTGCAGCGCCCCACCCTGCCCCAAAAAGAAAAATTGTTGTGCATATTACAAAATAGCACTCCTTATATCGTACTTTACAAAACAATACAGACAGAACATCTTAAATATTAATTTGAAAAATATACTACATTTTTTCACACTTTCATGACCTTTGTGCTGCTCTTTATAGGTGGACACCTTTGAACCTTTGCCACTTGGGGATGTTAAAGCATACAGATGGACAGAAAGACACATACAGTGGTGCCTCGACATGCGAACGCACCGGCATATGATTCTTTTGACATACAGCTTAAAATTTGACAAGTCTCGACATATGACAACATGCTCGAAATACGACAATTTACGACAGCGTTGCAATTTCATTGTTTTTATGGTGAAAGTAATTATAAGGGGCCTGAAAAGGTTAGTGCAGGTGGTAGAAGTGGTGAAAAAGGAAGAAGGTGACGCTTACCATTGAAATGAATAAAAAACAAAAATCTGAAAATATGAGCATAGTGTGCGAGTGAGTAAATTGGCTAGACCAGACATGTCCAAAGTCCGGCCTGGGGGCCAAATGCGGCCCATGGTCAAATTTCACCCGGCCCCCAGCCTCTCTCATAAAATCAGTAACGCCTGGCCCGCAAACAGACTTAATAAATTGGTCAGCTGTACTGCTACCAGCATATGAAGTAGCTTACACACTAAATGCTGCTCCTCATTTACCAACTAAAAGGCAACAGCACTCTAAGCAACATTACCCCATGTGACCCCTTACTTCCAATTTTCTAAAATGGTGACTATCAGCAAAAAAAAGTAAGTTTGACTGCGACGACCGACGCTTCAAGGATAGGTGGAAATTGGACTATTTCTTCACTTAAATAGGTAACATCTGTGTCTGCCTCATTTGCAAAGAGACAGTCGCTGTTTGTAAAGAGTTCAATGTGAGGCGATATTACCATACAAGAAACGCTGACATGTACGACAAGATTACATGAATGATACGCAGCGACAAGTTGAAGCAACTTGAAGCTAGTTTAATTTCACAGCAGCAGTATTTCGCATGAGCCCGAGAGTAAAAGAGAACGCCACAAAGGCTGGTTGCGAGATTGTTGAAATTATTAATTTAAAAAAATAATACAGCAAATATGACACAAAAAATGGCTTGCTAAAATTTGCTTAAATATATTGTTCTACGTAAAGGATGTCAGCCAAGGTCGGCCCCTCACATTTTTTCCACACCAAATCTGGCACCCTTTGCAAAAAGTTTGGACACCTCTGGGCTAGACAATACGGCTCACAACACGGCTCACCGGATCCTTCTCTAAATACCCACCTGCTGTTCCCTCCGACCTCCGTTCGCAATAAGTTAGGGTGACTGTAAAAACGCTTTTTTTAATCTCTTATTTATTCATAGTTCATTTGTTTTACATGCGTTTAACTTGATGCATTTGTTAAATTAGACAGATCACTTCTCACCATATCCTCCAATACCTCCACACCCACCGTCTCCTCCGACCTCCGTTCACCAGTCTCTCTAAGTTAAGGTGACAAAAAAATGCTTTTTAATTTATATATTTTTTGTTTTGCTAACTGAAATTAGGGCCCGAGCACCAACAGGCGAGAAGGCCCTTTTGTTTTTTGCTATTTGTAAATGAATACCTGCAGTATTCATTTAGGATTTAGCGTAGGTTTTTGGGCTGTGCAACAAAATTATCGATTTATAATGTATTTTTATGGGTAAATCCCTCTCCACCTACAACTATTTTGACATACAAACCAGGTCCTGGAATGAATTAAATTCGTATGCTGAGGTACCACTGTATACTGTTCTGTGAGACATGTCAAAACCTCTCAGTTCATTAGTACAGCACTAACGTTACTCACTCTCTGTATGGTGTTATATTTGTGCCACAATTATGAGCGAGCAATGATAGATTTTGAGCACAGAAAAATATATTGAGAAAAAAAACAAAAAAAACATACTATGTGCTTCATATCATTGACATAAAATTTTCATTAGGAGTTGCAATAAACAGTTTGCTGCACTTTTCAAACAATTGTTTATTTATTGGCTAATGTGCTGCTTATTTTGTAGTGAGTTGAGTTCCTGCCACCATACAGTTATGTCTGAAACTCTGAAATCATCCAAATGATATCCCTCATCTTGAAAAATATGTATCTTTTCTTAAGGCAACTCTATACTGAAGCGGTTTCAGAAAATATCAGTAATGTGATGAGCTTTTTCATGGAAAAGTAATGTCGACTAAAAAATCTGAACTTGAGGAACTTCACCACAAGCACATCACCAAGTCCCTAAACTCGTATTTCTACTAGTGTTCACCTGCTTTCAATGTCATATTTTTGAGTGTTTTAGGAGAGTGAAGACGCTGGTGGCTTGCTGCATGATGTACCCGTGGTGAAAGCATTCCAAACGCTTCCCTAATTTGGCATGTATGAATGAACCTTATCAGTGGTGGCACAGCGCCACAGTTGCAGTCGGGACGTGATTGTGGTGCTGAGCTGCCTTTTCTGATGCTCGCTGTAGAGTAGAGTAGAGTTTTCCGCTTCACTGTTCCCTTTATCTCTCGCCCTGTTATTGTCGACCCGCTTTCCTGCCCGCTCTCGTTCACCGCCCGCCACTCTTTTGTTTCCCCGTGCCTTTTGCAGCCAAGGACTTGCTCTTTGGACCCGCCATTGTGTGCGGTAATGAAGATTAGCCAGTCTGCCCCACACAATGGGGTCCCCTACATCCGGAGCACAGATTCCCCAAATCCCAGCGCAAGCTGTAAAACCGCTGTTGTCGCCGACCCCCCTGCATGCACGCCCGTCCCTGCCTCATACACACGTGCATGTTGGTGGAAAATGGCTGAAATGGCTTGTGATTAGATTAGGATGGTTTTGACAGCTAAGAGGGGCCACTTGGCCAATCGTACACTGATAAACAACAGCTCACCCAAATCCAGTTAAAGAGACTTCCCTCCCTGCCGCTTTGGTCGCTCGGATTATACCTCTCCCCCTCCCCGTCTTTGCCTCCATCCTCTTTGCCACTCTCCTCTTTACTCCTTCTTCATCCTTCCTCTCCAATCGTTTCTTGTCTGTCTTGAGCTCTCGATCCTCTTACATACTCACTTCTCAAATGATTGTCCTTACGAGCAGAACAAAAAGACATTTTCCACTCTTTGTCGCACACCTTTCAGACAGATTGGCTTCGGTCTTTATGGACGGCCCACTTGTTGTACCCTGAGTCCTCCAGAAGGCAAGACGTCAAAACCTTGATTGCTTTCCGTTAAGTGTAAAAATTATCTGTGACTTTTCATCCAAAATATTTGAAACTTTAAGACAGTGAAACAGTGGTTTGATTAGGGGTGTGACAAAATATCGAAATGGTGATATATCGTGATACTTTGTATCCCAAAAGGTTATCGATATGCTCCTGTCAAGAATCGCAGGAACCATCAAGTTGCTACCAAAATCTTCCACCATAATAGTGTCTCATTTAACTCTAAGGCAGCCATTGGCGGTGCTCGACGCCCAATCCATTTAGACTGGGAAAGTTTGTTCATTCAAAACCAGAGCATTCAGAGTCATTCGGTCCGATTTTCGGGGCATTTACAGGTCACTTGTTGTTCATTTTAGGGCATTTACAGGTCATTTCCTGTTGAGTTTGAGTCACTGCCTATTCATTTGGGCGATTCCCAGGTCACTTCTTATTCTGTTACTCAAAATAAACAGGAAGTGACCCATAAAATACCCAATATCAAAAGGTAAATGATCTTAAATGGCTCAAAATTACCTCATTGCCTGGCATTGGCTGCCACTGACGGCCATAGACGTTCAATCCGTTTAAAGTGGGAGGGATGGTATCGAATGAACGAATGTTCATTCGCTGCCACCCTCCCACTTCAAATGGATTGGACATCTACTCGTGAGAAACTCATTCCGATTCACAGCAGAAACTTGTTTTTCTGTTTATTAGTTGTTTGTAGAAAATCCTAGAATGATTTCCTGACCAATGTATCGATAATCGTTGTATCGCCGTATCGTCAGATCATCGTTATTGTGAGCTTTGCATCGCAAACCGTATCGTATCATGAGGTGCCAAGAGGTTCCCACTCCTAGGTTTAATATCTGCAACTGTTTTCAGGACTATGATAAGCCACAACAGCGCCACAGGACGTAATTACAGCCTGTTGCAAATGCAGTCAATGCATACATTTGTTTATAAGTACTGTACGTGTTTACGTTATACTGTTAAAAATGAGAAAAGCATATTCTTAAAAGTGTTCATGGCCTTCTTGATTTTTTTTTGTTATTCATAGAAGGATCAGAATAAAATTTGGTAGGTACGAATTATGAAAAGTTAGCTCTAATGCATTTCTTCTGGCGGCCTTAGTTTATTTGAACTTATATCTATTAGGACAAGCAGGATTTGCCTGAAGTGATTTTACCTTGCGATTGAATAGTCGGGAAAACATTTGGATAATAGTTATTAGGGGATACAAAACTTGGGCTAGGTTGCCTAAAATGGCACAACAATTGAATACAAAATACTAAGTGTATAACGGTACATGTATTTTTATTGAACCGTTTCGGTACGTGTTGCTCGGTTCGGAACGGAGGCGTACCGAACGAGTTTCTGACGTAATGTAACCCTTACTTTTCCTGTGAGTCGATCGGGTTACAGTTTCTTTGTGTAGATTATATTTACTTCGTCTGCTCTACTATAATGAGGACCAACACGGTAAGACACTATATAACCCAGAAACGTCAACAGCGTGACAAGGTGGCCGCCGCGAGGACTCAGTGAAACGCGGTTGTTAAAGTCAATCAGGCAATGCACACCAGTCGCAGTGCGGCCGCGTGTTAGGCGCATCCCAGAAGCGGGTCAATGCGACGCACGCGAAAAGAACGGCAGAGTTTATTATTTGATGCGAGACGCGACCCTCCTGCGTCAATACTACTACCGGTAGCTAGGATCTGGCAGACCGGAAGTCACTCTTGTAAAAATACGGGGATCCGGTCGATTTTCAAACTAATACGCAATCGTAACACACTTTTTGAGTCCATCAGATCTCTGGAGTGGTAGATCGGGGCACAATTGACTTGTCTTTGTTGATTTACTGCTGTATTGTCTGCAATAATAATAACCAACACGGCCCTGTGTTCAATACAAAACCCTCCTACCACAACAAAACAAGTAGGAACTAATATTCAGATAGGAACTAAAGCTATACAATATAAAATATACAATATAAATGAATACTACATCACATTTGTAAAATATAAACACATAATAAAATAAATAATAGCCCATTTAAATAAAATAGATTGAAATAATTGAATTGAGCTAAAACACCTGTAATTAAATAATACGAATAATAGACAGATCCTGCTTACACAACTAGGGGGCAGTTTACGTGGCGACTCTGCGACACAAAGACGCAATGACTGAGTTGCGGACTCGCCTCGCGTGCATATGGTGCCGGCAAAGACGGAAGGCGAAAACGAAAAATTCTGAATCCTGCCTCCAAAGTGAAAGAATCCGATTGCGGGGGGTTGAGGGGGGCTTTCTCGGCATGCATATCAAAGGCTCCTGCCGTGCAAGACCGCGCTGTTAATGTCAGCACTCGTACACGTCACATTGGGCGTGCGCATCGGTGCTACTAAACATTAAAAACAGCAAATATGGCGGAATGTCAGCTTTAATTTACTGTTTTAATAATATTTTTAAATTAAATATGTTGAACGTTTCAATTTTTGTGCCTTTTTGAACAAAAGAAAAATGACATTGCTTCGAGTGGGCGGGCATATTTTTTTCCGGGCTGAGGGAGCTTGGTGGGGTCAAAGTGCATAATTCTCTGTCGCCCAGTAAATCTGCACTGCCCTCTAGGGCCTGGCATGAATACTACATCGTTTTCTTGCGGAATTGCGACATTGTTCAAATGGAGACGCAAATGCAAATGCAAATTTGAAATTGTTCGTATTCTCAGAGTCACCATGTAAACGGCCCCTAAATTTATTAATTTCTGTGTGGCGCTTTAACTTGAGAAAATCCACCAATAAAGCTTTTGAAAACCGTTCATGAGAAAAAAAAAAAGATTCATTGAAGCATATCATTTGTAAAATACCTGTTAAAAATCTTTGTCATTGGGATTCCTTTTCTCTTTAGGACAGGACTTCTGTTTTCTTCTTTCTTTCAGAAAGAAAGCTGACCAATACCCAGGGTCTGAAAGGCAAACTGTTGTTGGATTATCTTTAAATACCCGCTACTTTTTGAGCAGAATTCTATCTTTGTATAGACTAATGTTCCTATTGTTAAAAGCACAAAGGTGTGTGATAAACAACCAGCACATTTATATTTTGCATTTTGTTTTCTTACTGTACAGAAAATGAACCGAACCCTGACCTCAAAACCGAGGTACGTACCGAACCGAGATTTTTGTGTACCGTTACAACCCTACAAAATACGCTGTACTACAGATTATATAAACCAAAAATATCCAATAAATTACAAGTTAGGTTTTTACAAGTGCTTGTGCTTTATCCCCTCAAACCCCATCAGCAAATTGTGATTTAACAAGTAGTGATGTGTGTTATCAGCCTGGTGCCCACTCTATCTGAAAGTGCCACAAGACTTTGACGGAAGGGCCTGACGCTGGCACTGATTATCACTGCTGGGCTAATGTCTACTGATAAGGCCGTGTGTGTAATTAAGCTGTTTCCGCGACATATTATCTGTAGCTAGGTAAGGCTCGATTCCTGGCAGAGACGTAGCTGTTGGTCGATCAGGAGTATCTCCTACTCGCTATCTACGACTTTAATCTGCAGCGTAATGTTGGGAGATTTTTCACCCCTCGCACTTCCTCCCCTTTTCCTCTACATGTCTCACCTCTCAGAAGGCAGATAAATGAGCTTCCTCTCTCCCCTGTAGCTCTCTTCTCTTTGTGTCTCTCCCTCCATTTTACTGCTCCTGAGCCCCATCAGGGCCTCGAAGATACCTCCTGGCCAAAATGTGCACCCCTGCCAGTGAATCTGTTGAGAACGGCGGGTAACTCAAAGGGCGCACATATTGGTGTTGAGGAAAATTAAGCATTGCCTCCCTTTGGGCCCCGGAGGCTGCTTCGCTGCGATGACACCGCGATGCTCTCTGGGGAGGCTGCAGTTCGCAGGGGGTGCACGGGCAGAAGCCTAAAGGGGAGCTTAACAGGAAAAGGGAGGAGGGGCAGATCTTTTTGGATTTTGTGTGCAAGCAGGTGGGGGTGCGCTGTGTAAGTATTGCTCAGCGAAGCTATAGATTACAGTCTGTCTGCTGCGACTGCCACCGTTGATGAGCTCTATGCAGGCATCATTCCCTATCGATTAGTCCCTGCAATGCAAACACACACATGTGCACACATACACACTCACAAAGGATGATGGTGAGATGGTCAGCGCCCAGGGCTGATGGTCATTTAGCTGTCACCTCAAAGTGATGGCTCAACCCAAGATCAATGGGAGGCCGGTAGCACCTCGCCCCGATGAAACCCACACAGCAGGACTCTGCATCAAAAGAATAAGAGAGTAAAGTTGACCCTGAGTTCTTACGTAAGTAAAAGCAAATGCTACGCTTTAGCGGGCTTTTTTTCCCCACCATTTGTGAAAACCTTCATGAGTTTGAGAGCACAAAATAGGCAAAGTCAACCGCAAAACAAATTCTGTTACATCTGAAATGACTCCAGAGGACAGTTTGTTTTTTAAATATTTTATTGATCTGTGACTTGCCATTAACAGGATGTCGCTTGTTATGCTAAATAATGCAGAATCGATGTGTCTAAGAATTTACATCAGGAAAAAAAAAATCCATATTACTCAGCAATAGTGCAGCCTCTAAAGGGACAGAGCAGATGAATTGGTTCCCCCTCCCATTCCATGTAAACCTCTTTGCATTTAAATGCAGTCCAACACTTTTTATATTATTCATAACACCTTGTCTCTATCACAGCATCTGTAAAAACTAAGCATCCTAAAATTAATGAGCCATATCCATCCCATTACATTTATCTGTTTAGTGGTGTTTTGGGTGCTCCTTTAGGGCATTATGCACGCTCCTCTGTTCATATTTATAACCCAGGCTTTTTATTAGCAGCGTAGCGGGGATCTAACAGTTGGGAGGCAGCCTGCGCTTTGATGGCGATGGCAGGCGGGTGGAGGGAGGCAACGGGGGAGAGGGCATCAGCTGCCAGGCCGAGGGCCCCACGAGCGAAGGGAGGTGAGGCTGAGCCTGTTTTGCAGGCAGGCAGTCTGTCTGTCTTCTGTTGTCACACCTGCTGTATTTTAAAACCAAAGGTGTGCATGTGCAACAAACAATACCTATGGGTTGTTTCAGTAATTTCGGAAGCTTTTTGGGGAATTTATTTTTAAAGAAGCGCTGCTCAAAAGAAGCTAAAGGGGCTCGTAAAGAAGATTAAATGCTATAAACTACGCTAATCTATGTAAAGAAAACCTAGCACAAATACGTGCCATTACCCAGCACTCTACACCCATTAAAATAGATGAATGAACATAAAGGTAGAGAAATGCCTTTTTAATTTCCCCTATGTCCTGCAAATCCTTGTTTCATCACGTTATGTTGTATAATCAAGACACCAACTCGGGCAAAAACGCAAGTAAGTGCTGCTAAGTGATGCACAGCTGAGAATATTTAGCTGCAGATGCAACACAAAGCAGCTTACATTGTTGGTATGGATAGGACAACAAAGCAAGGTTGGAAAGAAACTATTCTCATGACATTTATACATACACCATAGCTACAATAATACTGGTAAAACACATTATTTAGCATTTGTACTGCCGCAATGTTGCAATATTAATTGTAATTCACATGCAAGTATAAAGATGAGCGGAGTACAATATTCATTTACCGTATTTTTCTGCGACTATGAGTCGCAGTTTTTTTTCATAGTTTGGCGAGGGGTGCGACTTATACTCTGGAGCGACTTATGTGTGAAATTGTTAACACATTTTTATGTCAATTCACATGTTATTTTGGTGTTTAGCAGTGAAACAGATGGTTCGGTAAACTTGTTAGCATGTTCTTTATGCTATAGTTATCTGAATGACTCTTCATAGCAACGTTACGTTTACATACCGGCCACGTTCGCATTAATGTTCATGCATCATGTAACATTATCATACTTTACACATATTCAGCATGTTGTCCTCCACTGTATTTTTTATTTTAAATTGCCTTTCAAGATGACATATCTGTTCTATGTGCTGGATTCTATCAAGTAAATTTCCCCCAAAAATGCGACTTATACTCCAGTGCGACTTATACGTATATGTTTTTTCCTCTTCGTTGGGCATTTTATGGCTGGTGCGACTTGTACTCAGGTGCGACTTATAGTCTGAAAAATACGGTATCCATATCTGCACCGATTGTTCATAGAAGACTGGGAAATTGGAGCCTATCTCAGCTAAAACCTGGAAAAATAATATTCACATTTTCTACCTTGTTGTAAACATCACTCAGTCTACCATAAATTCTTTTACACACTGAAAAAAAAAAAACTCATTGGATGAATACAAATACATTTTTGGGCAGGATTTCCATCCATTCATGTAATGTAGCCCCAACTCAAATTAAGTACCTCCTTGTAATATGATAAAAGTGAGTTCGTCGAACTCATTTTTATCAAATACAGCCAAAACAAAATTAGTACTTTAACTAACTGGCTTCAACTTATTTACATTTGTTTAATTCAAATTAATTTGTCTAAAATATTTTTTTTGTACTTCACTTGACCCTCATATCAGACAGAAGACAAAATCTGGTTAGTGTTTTTATTTAAAACAAAAACGGATTCAATTTACAGTATACCTATCATCAACATGGAACTCATCAAAATAATGATGAAAAACATTCTCTTACGTTTTTTCCTCTATGATGAAGACAGTGCATGACCCATCACATTTAGAAAAGTCATCTGCTGACTTCAAAAGTGGTTCAAACAAAGTATCACAAGTACTACTACAACAATAAATACAATATTTGCAAAGGCTAAGGCATGGTATAACCAGCTCCAATCCAACATGAAACCTTACCATAAAGTGCAATATGTACGCCCGCAAACACATACAGTATTAAATATATATGTACAACACAGGTAGAAGTACAAAACAGAACCTGAAAAACATTTAAATTAATTTGAGTCCAGTCAGCCTATCCATATGCCCTCAATCACAATTCCCACGTCCTCTGGCTCCTCATGTCCATCTCTTCTGATTGACTGTGGTGGTGATGTCCCTTTCTGCATCCTCAGCAGCAGATGACTGAAAACAGAAAACAAATTTAAGTAAAACGCTAAACACAAACAGAAAATCATATACAAAATATAAATGCACAGTTACATTTAGCCCCACGATATAATAGATTATGCGAGGTGCAAGAGTGCCGATGCCATTTGTCGCATTCCACAAGTTATATAAACGCTCCCTCGTGTAGTTTAGCTAGCTAGCTAGCAAGCCCGCAATGTCTGACTTCACTAACGGTGAAATTTGTCTCACGGTCTTTTCACAGCAAGCTTTAAAAAATATTACATAATCACGTACTCACCAATGAGTGGGATTACAGCACCTTTGAGCGTCTCTGTAAAGTATAACCCCGCATTCCGCAGCAGTGCCGAAAGTAGTTGTCGAACTTGTCGGTGAAAAAGCAAGTCCAGACGGGGATGAACAGAGGCTGAGCGCGCGTTGCTTTGTTTGCACATGCGCAATGGGCGGTCACAATTCAAGTGAAACGCATTCATTTTGAGTTCTGAATGTGAAGATTACATTATTACGTTGACACTATCAAATGTACATATATTTCCTATTTAATAGATTTGTTTTAGCAAATCAAACAAAAATTTAATGTGTTACACAGAGGTTGCGCTAGACATTTTTCGTTGTCTGTCATTTTGACTGACAGGGTCATAAAAATCCGGTCATAATCTATTTTTACCCGTCACTTAAATTTTAAAAATGATAATGATGACGTATTCAATAGTATTTGGTTTTCATTCATTTTTAATTAATATTGTAACGCTTGCTTGGGGGCGAAAAATTAGACACCGAAGTCGTGGTATTTTTCTCCGTCTTTTTACTCTGCTTACCGCCAACAACACCAACAAAACAACAACTCCGCCCCCAAAGAAAAAGAGGCAACTATATAGACCCCAATCACCAACGTCACACAATGATCTTAATTGTGGTTGTCAGCCCAAAATCTTCTAAATATATATTAAATGCATCTTACCAGATATAAAATGACTACTACATAGTCTGTGGAGATCATTTGGTGCCCAGATTTCTTGTCGAATTACAGCAGTCCATCTCGCTCTCCTCTTCGGGTCTCTCAGAATACGGTAGAACTTCAAGTCTCTCCGTCTATCTTCTCTGTTACTGCAACCAACCGCCACACACGCCTTCACCATTTTGATTATTAATGTTAACAAGCAGAAAAACACGCCGTAATAGGCGGCATGTACGTAGCGGTAATGTGTAAACACGACGAGCTGACACACAATATGGCGGCTCCAGTCAGGGGGGCGGAGTTGTGACGTCATGTGATTGGGGTCTATACACAGGCGGCAATCTAGTCCACCAATTGGATGACGCACTGGCACGCCGGGTGCACCAATAAGAACCTCGCGTTGATGTGTCAATCACGGTGCCGCCGCCAGACCCCGGTGACGCTACAATATTCTGACAGAATAGAGACAATAGCTAATTAATATGCTCACTCGCCACCCTGTGGTCTGGGGTGTGAATTGCAACCTGTCAAAATGACGGACGGACTTCAGTTTTTTCCGTCACCGTTTTAAAAAAACGGTCAATGACGGAAAATATTCGGTTAACGCGACCCCTGGTGTTACATCAAAGAAGGGCTTGGATCAGTTTTTTGAGTGCATCAACTATTTACCCACACAGCTACAGTACAGATTTTTCCTTCAATGATATTGCGTGGGCCAAAAGATTCAAGACCTGGACAAATGGTTACAGAAATGCCACAAATGCAGCATCAGTGCTGCCACCTTTCACTCAGTGGTTGGCAGATGGAAGAGCCAACAGAACGTCCCGCCTCATTCCGGCCCCCTTAAAGGAAGCAAACCAAAAAGCCCATTAGGAAAATGGAACTTGGCTTTGTGTAGGACCAATAAATGCCGGCACTCCAGACAGGCACTCCGCCAAGTAGTCTCCTTTCTCTCTCTCTTTTGCGCTCTCTTTACTTCAGGGTAGCAGATCAGCAAAGATATTTTGTTTATGCATGAGCGTGCAGTAGGTGTTCGCACAAAAACACAAGCGCTGAATAATTTTACCCAGAGTAGCATAATTATACTTCTCCTCCACACACGACATAGCGCCACCCACATTGTGCAGCCATAGGTGCACACACAAGCTGCTGATCAACTACATGACCTTCTCTCAAAACAATGTTAATGTCACCACCTGGGGGACATGACGTGATGGGGTGGTGGTGCCTGATGGAGCGACAGGAGGAAGCGAGTGAGGCAGACTTGACCCACGCATTTCTTGAACTCGCTCCACCTCATGCAGTGTTACAGCCAGCATGCCATCGCATCATCGCGGATTGTACCTTGTATATAGCGTGTGTTTTTGTGCAACTGCATGCTTCTGTGTGTATGTGTGAAGTTCTGTTGAAAGGGACCCTCTTACACCAAATGTCACACTTCCAAAAAGGATTCACTCCCCTATTTCCCCTGTGGAGAAAATGAAGTCAAGACCTTCTTCGGCTCTTGGCTTCTTTCACTGAGTCGCCGCTGTTGCTTTACTCACTTGCCACTTCCCTCTCCCTCCCGCTTATCCTCTTTTCTGTCTGCTTGGACTATCTCCCACACACAGTCTCACCTTGCTTTGCAGTCCTCAGCGCTTTGCTCAAGAAATTTAGGAGGATAATTAGTGCTCACCTTGGGAGGGAAGCCAGCACAATGAGAGGACTGAAAAGTGAGGCAAAACCAAACAAATATGCTGTAGAGAGGATGTGTAGGACAGGAGCACAAATATGAAATATTTCTTTATGTTTGTTTTCTATTGACAGCATTTGGTACAGATTTATAGTGAGGTCCCTGACAGTGAGGTAGAAATCATGTACTGTAGGCGTGTGTCGCAGGGAGGAGGTAGCTTTTAATTTGATGTCAGTATGCAAATCATGTAAACATTGAAAAAAAGAATAATAAAAAAAAGAAAGCTTTTGTTCCTGGAAGACTCATTCCCTTAGCAACAGACCCCCCCCCCACCCCAAAATGAAGAGAAATGTGTGATTATATTTTTAGAAAGCGCAAACAAGGATGGAAGAGAAATGGGGGAGAAGGGGATGGGGGTGTAAATGTCTCTGATGTGCTCAGTCTGTACAACCTTATTTCTGATAATGGGACCAGCTACTCTTTGTGTCAGTGCCTATTTACACACAAATGAAGTGGGGAGTAGTACGCACCCGCTAGAGCAGCTCGCCTCCATCTCAGCTGTCAAAATGGGTTAGCAACTACAAGTGAAACACAACGATCCCTGGGATCAAACTGGCGCCGTCTGCCCGCACATAATAGCTTTATCCTTGGACATTTGACGCCTCACTCCCTGGCCAGCTTGCCTCATAGAAGCTTTTTGACGTAGTGTAAAATAATGGACTCCTCAGGGCACCAGCGTCAAATCAGGGGTCTTTTGTTTGGCCTCTATGATTAGGTGCGGAGAGTAATTGCGAAGAAGCCAACCATAAACGGTCGAATTAATCTTCCAATCTTAGCTCACTGGAATCTGACACATGCATGCTCGTCACAGCACAATGAAATGTTTGATTAGAATTATGTGCAGTTTAAGATGTCTCCTACTGAGTTCACTATCAATCAGTGTGTAATCACTGCCACAGATTTCTAGTGAAGTGTGTGAGCACTCTTGTGACAGCCAAATATGTAGCCTGCCCCAAAAGGGCATGATGGCATATCCAATGATGGATCCTTATTAAGTTGGACTGCAGAGTAAGAGTTTTTCTATTTTTGTCTCTTCCAGACCTGCCTGGAGTTGGAGCGTTATCTACAGACAGAGCCCAAACGTCTGTCGGAACTCTTTGACCATGACTTGGATGGACTCTTGACTCCAGCTTACTTGAAGGAGGATGGCGAAGAAGAGCTAGCTGACGTACTACTCCCTAGCATACATGAGCCCCCGAGTCCTCAGACGATGATATACTGCCCCACACGGAAAAACTTACCCTCTACTACTTCAATAAAATCTGAACCAAAGGTACCAGAATCCACAGAAGGGATGGAAGGTGTTCACCAGGCTCAGCTCAGTGCCGTCACCTCCCTAACACCCCCCTCCTCACCAGAACTGGGTCGGCATCTGGTAAAACCAAACCCATCCCTAACGTCGTCTGCTGATGGGACGCTCACCCTCAAACTGGTGGCCAGGAAGGTCGGCCTTAGTGCTGCTCGACTGGTGGCGTCGCACCCTCTCCCTGTGCAGGTAAAGGACGAGGATGAGGGAGTATCCTGTGTGCTAGGCGAGCTGCCAGAGAACAAGAAGAGGATCCATCGCTGTCAGTTCAACGGCTGTAGGAAGGTTTACACCAAGAGCTCCCACTTAAAAGCCCATCAGAGGACACACACGGGTAAGAACTAGTGTTAACCTGAACACATTTTTAAGGCTTTTCATACCCCTTCCTCATGTTATGTTGTGCTTATTCGGGCTTGTGTTTGTTAGTGTTAGGTTTTGTGTTGGTTCCCTCTTAGTCCGTCCCTGTGATTGCCCATCGATTTCACCTCCTAGTGTATCCTCCAACCTGCGTCCTCCTGTGTTACCCATCTGTTCCTCGTTGTCTCATTACCCCTTGTCTGCGTGTGTATATAAGCTCCCAGTTTCTTTTCACTCCTTGTTGTGTCATTGTCAATCTCCATGTGCACGTCCAAACCTGTTCTCGTCAGTTTTCTCTAAGCCCTCGTGTTCCCCTCAGTAAGTTTTGATACCCAGTCTTTTGTTAGTAACCTGTGTTTTGTTTGCTGCGGTGTTTTTGGGATCTCCACATTATTTGTTGGTACTTTGTTTTTTACTTGCCTTAATTAAATAATTTCTGCACCGTCTATCTGCCTCGCTCCCGTTCCCTGCATTTGGGTCCACACACCACCAGTCTTCCCGCAAACCTGACGGTTAGACTTCTTTTGTTAATGAAGGCTCCATAGTGTTTTTTAGCGAGTAAGCTGGAATATGAAACAAAAACATCCAGTTATAGTACAAAAATAAAACCACCTCTTGTCTCACTCCTTCCACCCGAAGTCTCCAGTGACAAGGTTTTTGACGGGAGCGTAGGGGGTGTTCCTGAAGCCATAACTCTCTCACTCCTCCATCTCCATCCCAGACCACTCAGACCCCTGTCGGAGAGCTGTCCTCTATCTGAGTAACTGCACGGTGATGGATGGATTGACCTGGATAGGCCACCTGCCATTCCCAGCTTTATTTCCAACACAATCCTTATTCTCACACTGAAGTCTCCTACAGGTCTAGGTCAGTGACTGGCCACCTTTTGCTGGGGCTGTAATCATCCAGACACTACGAATATGTTTCAGACATAACAGTTATGGCAGCAGGTCATGCCATATTGGCTTATACTGCTGTGTGTTAGGGCAGGCCTTGCCATCATCTAAAACCATCTTTCAAACCCGATATGGCTTGTCTAGGCCGATGAAGAAATCACCCTGAAGGTACTAAGTGAAGAAAGTAAATGCTACTATAACCTACAGAACTCAAAATACAAATGTAGCAGAAGTGTAGAAGGAAAGACGTTACTGTAACATGCAGATGCTTCACTTGGCTCTGTTAACTTGGTTAACAAAGATTGGCCGTATGGCAGTGATTCCCAAACAGTGAATCACTGAGCCACCTTTAGTGTATCACAGACGGCTATTAAAAAATAGCAAGTGGTCCTCAATTTACCCCTCAGTGGCTAAATCTACAAAGTTTGGCACGTACAGCATTTATTCTGTGCACACTTACAATTAAGTACCGTCATTTCCTGAATATAAGGCGCACCCGTGTATAACACGCACCCCAAATTTACTTGTAAAATCTAGGGAAAATTACTGTACCCGTGTAGAACGCGCACCCTAATTTTAGCACCAATAAATAGAAGAAAACAAGAAAACAGAGCTCGTGTACAGATACAGAAATGTCATTTTACTGACTGGTGAAACACAGCACAAGCATAGCACATTGGTAGTTCAAAACATTACCGTAAACTGACAATATGTACGGTAATAATATGATCTGATAACTTCTTCAATTTACCACAATCCAGCAGAAAACAAAACAGATGTGATTTTTCTTTTAAAGGCTGCTGTATAACTTGCTTGTTTCATCATGATAAATGTTTCCTCCAAGGATTGATACGGTAAAATGAAAGTGAGAACGTAAGTTGGAAATCCGAGAGCACTCATATATATATATATATACATACACACATATATATATATATATATATATATCTATTAGGCTGTCAAAAATATCGCGTTAACGGGCGGTGATTAATTTTTTAAATTAATTTTTTAATTTTTTAAATTAATCACGTTAAAATATTTGACGCAATTAACGCACATGCCCCGCTCAGACAGATTTAAATGACAGTACAGTGAAATGCCCACATGTTGTGTTTTATGGAGTTTTGCCGCCCTCTGCTGGCGCTTGGGTGCGACTGATCTTATAGGCTTCAGCACCCATGACCATTGTGTAAGTAATTATTTACATCAACAATGGCAGGCTACTAGTTTTAATTTTAGTTTTAGTTTTAATTTTACAACTTTTATTAAAACGAAAACATTTACAGGGGTTTTAATATAAAATTTCTATAACTTGTACTAACATTTATCTTTTAAGAACTACAAGTCTTTCTATCCACGGATCGCTTTAACAGAATGTTAATAATGTTAATATGTTAATGCCATCTTGTTGATTTATTGTTATAATAAACAAATACAGTCAGTGTATATATATCCATCTTGTGTCTTATCTTTCCATTCCAACAATAATTTACAGAAAGATATGGCATATTTTATAGATGGTTTGAATTGCAATTAATTGCGATTCATTACGATTAATTAATTTTTAAGCTGTAATTAACTCGATTAAAAATTTTAATCGTTTGACACCCCTAATATATATATATATATATATATATATATATGTATATATAAATTTCTGTCTCCATCCCTGTACCCATGTATAATGCGCACCATGATTTTACAAGTTGATTTTGGGGAAAAAAAGTGCGCGTAATATTCGGGAAATTACGGTAGTTTGAAACCATACTTTTGACAGGCATTTGTAAAAAAAACATGGTTACTTTGGGTGGAAAAGTTGCATATATTCCCATACGGTCCCCATACAGAATGTATTTTTAAAGGACAGGAGGCCTGAGCACACCGCTATTCTGTAAAGAAACAAGAGCAACCTCTGGCGATTCAATACAAATATGAAGTACTGTTCATGTTTTCAAAGGCTATTTTTAATATTTCTATAAAAAGTGGAGAGTGACTTTGCGCGAATAGCTGAATTCCAGTCCAGTGTGACAACAGGTGAGCGCACTTGCCCAAAAGGGTCAACAAGGTCAAGCAGGAGTCTCTTGCTGGACCCATGTTGTGAGTGTAGGTTTTACTGTTAGCGTGTTGCAAGTACAGGCCTCAGGCATTTTGAACCCTCTGTTTGTCCGCCAAAGTTCACAACTTACATGTACATGTTTGTGTTCTCATGCTCAAGTTGGCTTGTCTGTACTTTGTTTGCCAAAGACTAAGAAAACTCCCTTTCTGACTTTTGCACCTCTTGGGCACGCAAATGTAGATGGCAGCCAGACGAGAACAATGACACAACGATTGATTTTACCAGTGAAGTATCAGCCAAGTCAGCAATTTCAAGCACCTACTGTTGCCTTTTGTCAAACACAGCCCATAAATGTTTTCGACATCGACATAAATGCAAAAAGGTAATGTGATAATGAGTTAAGACAAAAGTCGCACAGCACGAGGGATATAAGGCATCGACCCTCTTTGTGAAGCAACAGCTGTACCACAAGCTCTCCCAGTCACTGCGCTATTATCCTGACACATTTTAAGATGTCATTACTCAAATCCTCTTTTTCTTACTTGTTATTTCCATAAATTACCGCCAGAGAAAAGGCGACGATTTAATCTGGAATTAGACGGGTCGGCGTGGAATAGCAGTGCCCTGTAGAGCTTTTTGTGAATAGGCTTATTGCAGATAAGGAGTGGTACAATTAGATAGGGAGCAGGTTGAGGGAACCGCTAAAACACAAGGCTGCTTGAGATATTCTTCCTCTGTCGCTCATTCGACATCCTCCTCTCTCCTTGCAGAAGTACTTGAACTCCATCTTTTACTTGATTTTAGTGTAGCCGCTTCACTGTAATTTACCACTATTGGAGACATGAGATTCCCACATGCAGTATTAATTCAAGTCAACATTGATGATAGCATGATGTATTGTCACTTATTACCATACCAATGTTGCTTACAGTGTTAAACGTTGGAGACCAACTGTCAGGGTTGTCAGGGTTACACGTCTGTCATTATTTCCATAGTCACTATGGGATAATGACTACCAACTACTGTAAATGATCAATGAACAGCTCCTTTTAGTGATTTTAAAATAATTTACAAGTTGTCTTTTGATTTGTACATGAATATTTGATCTGACCTCATGGCTCTCTTTAGCATGCCTTGCATCTCTAATCTTCCTCCTTTCATGCAGCCAACCCCACATCCCTCTCTCATATCAAAGGCTAGAATGCTAGTTGTAGGTTGGAGCCTGTAAAGCGCTCTCAGAGAGCCTCTCTAATGACCTCTGAGACCCAGATGCCCAGTATTGGCTCCAGTTAATGGACGGAATGCAATTAAGATCAACACTGGCACCTGAGAGGCTGGAGAGCATTCCCTTTGTGTGCGTGTATGTGTGTGAGGGAAAGTTCAGAAGTAACAGATGACACATGATCTGATTATCGAGACTCAGGAAACACTCAGTTATCAGATTACAGATGTAAATATATAACTTTTCATTTTATTTGATTATGGATTTTCGAGGGATGGCATTTGGACAGCATTAAATGTTAGGACAGTGCCTTCTGGGCACTTTTAAATGGTGACAGAGGATTTATGATAATTTAATTGAATGAAATGATCCATAACATAAACGATTACATGTTTTCTAAAAGTAACAAGAGCGTAATCTGATTATGCTCACGAGTTTGGGCTAATCTGCTGGATTTAGATCACTGATCTCCATTTTTCACTGATACTCAGTCCCTCTGAATGGAAGCCGTGTGTGCATATGTGTTCACGTGTGTGTGAGGAGACAAGCGTCGTTCTCTGTTTTGTGAGGGTATCTTGAGGAAAAGAAAGAGTGGGGGAGGTAGATTCTGTTGCCAGGCAACGGGGGCAGCATATCGTCGGAGGACTCGGTAGCTGAGTGGTTATTATTGCTGCAAGCACTGGTCTCTTAATGCCCCCCTTCCTCCTTCCTTCCGCACCACTACCGCTACCACCTCTAACTATCCCTCCCCCTTTGCTTTGTACATCTCTACAGTTACCGTTGCTAGGCAACTGCCTCCATGCTCTGCCGGCATGCCCGGTAATTGGCCGGTGGCATGGCAGCGTGCCGTTGCCAGATCCAGCCAGCTGCACTGACTACTGCCTCCTCATGTTGCATGCAACGAGTATCAACATTCACTCCTCCTTTCTTGGCCTCGTTGCTAGGCAACACAGTCTGGCATCACTGTCTCCCAGGGCTTGATTGACCACAGCCGGTTGGCCCAAACCAGCTGTTCTAAGTGTTTCTAGGTAAAGAGTAGGGTTTGCTCGACTTCAATTTGTTCTTAAGTCGACACTGTAATGTGATGAAAGTGAAGTTGACAGTAACCAGTCACTAGTGACATCGTTGATCATTTTTTCAGTACAGAACACAGAAGCTTGGACGTTCGCCTGTCTTTGTTCTGCAAAGTGGACATTTTGCAATTTGTCAGGGACCACTTCCTGTGCGGTGGATTAATTCTCCACTTGCCCGCCTTTTTGATAGTGGGAACTGTAAAAGTGTTCAAAATCCTCCCAGATAACAGACTGACGTTGAAAAAATTTTGAATCAACATTCTGCTCTCGATCTTATATTGTTGAAACAACGGTGTCACTTTTGCACCCTGATTTTCCAACGTTTAAATCCGTAGAAAACATAAACGTCATTTTGATTATTAATAATATTGGAAAAAGCCTGAATCAATATCATGTTTTCCTTCATTTTCAACCGTGACGCCATTTTTGCTTTCAAATATACCAGTATTTAGAGGTCCTCCTTTATATACAGACAGAAGAAACAGCTAGGCTGACTGATAAAATATTATTAGGTACAGTAATATCATAAATGAATTAAAAAAAAAAAAAAAAAAAAACTTGTCTAGATTTCAAATTATTCTTAGTTACGCTCAGTAAACACATTTCAAACTTAAGCCTCCTCTTCAGTCTGGTGAGCTTCGCTGCAAAAATGACCTCAAATGCGGTCCGTAGCATAACGTAGCCACTTCTGCACAACAGCAGCAAATGCATATTGTAACACGTCCATCTCTATCTGCCTCTTCAGTGTATCTGAAAATACAAACAAAATTTCAGAGTTCATTCATATCAAGGAATTCAAGTAGGTACATACAGTATCATGTGTTAGTTTAACATACTTCAGTCTTTTGTGGTGAAGTGAGTTTCTCAACCAATCTCAAACCAAAATAGGGCTACATGTGGGAACGGAGCTAGCTACGATGGAAAAATGCCAGCACTGTGGAGTTCAATAAATTCATTTTGACTAGGCTCGATTGTGTAATTTCTAAGAATTTCAGCACTTGAATTGGAAAAGAAATTTAGCTAGCCTGAACTTCTACTTAGCTAACATCCAAGCTAAGTAGGTCTTCACTTGAATGCCAATCACAGCGAACGCACCGTTTCTTACAATTCTGGGAAAATTGTCACATTGTGTCAGGCAAAGGGTTTTATATACAAGTAATAATGACAAACGTGTTTCTTTCTACCGTAAAACAGAATTGCTGTAAAAGGCTGTGACAAAGCGCTACATGCTTACCTTTAAATATGGCTATCCTTAAATGAGGCGTTTCTAGTGGAGTTCGTTCGAGGTGAGTCATAAATGAACTATTTTTCAAAATTAGTTCATCAACTATAAAACAATGTTAACCCAACCATCGCCTGACATACCATAGAACAACGTTGTTTCAACGTCATGTGTCATCGGTATTTGCAACATTGATTCAACATTGTTTATTGTTGAAAATTTCAATATTAACCATACTGATGATTTTGATGGAAAATCAACGTTTATTCAATGTTGGTCTGCTATCTGGGTTTCTAATGCCTTCTATTGGTCTCTGTCATTTACCAAATTTTCTCATTCAAAAATAAGAAACAATTAATGGATTAAAATCTAAAAGTCTAATAATCTTCGGGTTTGGGGTCCTGGTGCCGGGATTGGCGATGGTGCGGCATAGGGTTGGTCGCCAACGGGCTTATATTCATAAGAGATTCACACGATTACTGGGTTCTAGATCACAGAACGGATTTGTGTACACTACACTCTACCCCTTTCAATCACTTAGCTTATAGACACCCACACCCCCGTCCCCCTCTATCACTGGCCAATAGGCCCCCACATGGTGTAAACCGGAAATACACGTCGCTGACGATGGCACCAGCATATTAGTAATTAGTCTAGATGTTCAATGTATTTCTTGTTGTTGTTTGTGTATGTGTTTCTTGTCTTTCTTCTCTTGTGTTTCTTTTCTTCTGTCCCCCCATAATTCCTTCCTGTTCGCTGCTTTGTCATAATAAAAAGGTATTTTGAATGATCACAATGGGAGTATGTCAGACTTTCAATGTGAAACATTAAAACTGTTCAGACTATTCGGGCACTTAGACTTCCATTCTCTGTGTCAAACAGCTGAACAGGACAGGTAAAAATAAATAAATAAATAAATACAATAAAAGTCTAATAATCTTTCTCCTGTGCACACCGTCATTGCAAGATATGTTTAGTAGCTGAACTGTATCAGCTTTCAAATCTTCTCCCGTTGTGGTTTGGGATCAAATCAAATCAAGATTAAATCACTAAAATATGAGCTCGAATTGGGACCGCCAGTTTGGATAAGACAAATGTGTCATTGTTGTTATTGACAGGTGATCAGCCCAGGGTGAACGCTACCTCTCAACATGCAATAAATCAGTTTGTATTCCAGTTTCCAATTGAGCCTAAATAATAGCTTTACTGCTGTAGCAGTATAGAAAATGGGTGGATGGATGGTTGATTATATGCTAATTATTTTGTTATACAAAAAAATCTGATCATGAAATAAATTGAATGTTAAAAAACATGCTGTTGCTATCACCAGTATGTTAATTCACAATATGTAACTGATTACGTTATGCCTGTCGCAATATGCAATAATTCCATTTATCGCACGGTAAATAAAAATGAAGGCGATAATTTTTCCGCTGCAATTTATTGCCTCGCGTGCACCTGCATGCGCGCGTGCGGCTGACGTGCTGTTAAAAGTTCGGCTTCCTTGTTACCAACTACGCAAAATGCATTTTAGTTCTGTTTTTCGTTTAGTGCAGGTGGAGAAAAAAAAGAAAAGATGATGCTTACCATTGAAATGAAGATGTGAATGATGGCAAAATATAAGCATGGTGTGTGCATCCATGAACTGGGTCGTAGAATGCCGATCTCGGCCGGCGGTCCCCCTCCGTTCGCCAGTCTTTATAAGTTAAGGTGACAGTTCTTATTGTGCCAACATCGCCTAAGAAATCGCCAGCTTCGTCAGGTTTCAAATAATTTATTCCATCAACTCGCCAAGTGTCTACTGCTGTTGACGCCAGGATCGAAACAGAAAGTAAAATAGCGCTCTCCTGCTCACCGTCAGCCCCGCGGTGCGTTCAGGTACAGCAAAAAAAAGTTTGCCACATTAGAAGCTGATTCGTTACATTATTACAGGTACTGTACTGTATTATTCTTATTATTGCTATTATTATATTATTGTTATTCTGATTTTTATTCATATTTTATTTGTTTTGCTCTTTCTAATTGCTATTTGCAATAGTAACAGTAGTATTTATTATGGATGTAGTGTGGGTTTTTGGGCTGTGGAACGAATTGTTGGAATTATAATGTATTATGGGAAAATCCTGCTCGACATACGACCATTTCAACTTACAAACAAGCTGCTGGAACGAATTAACTTCGTATGTAGAGGCACCACTGTATTACACATGGAACGCCATAGCAGAAGCTATGAGGGGAAACGTTTTTATTTGTCTAGATGCTTAAATTACTAAGTGGAATTTTATTTTTCTTAAAAAACACATTTTATTTCTTCTGTGTTTCTGTGCAGTATTAATATTGTTGTCATGGTCTATTGTTTTTAGTTGTGATTTCCTAAAAAGTATTTTTGAATTTAACAGTAAACATTTATTGCGTTTAAATGGGTGTACATGATCTATTAATATATACTGTATTCTCACAGTGTTATTGTAATGTTTTTTTTAAATTGGGGGAGTGCCATAATATCGCATATCGATAAAATTTTTTATTGCGACCGGCCTAGATTACGTTTAAAAAAATTTGTACACTTCTGATGACTTTCCATGCCTCCTCCAATGCCTTCATCTGTGTGTTCAGCATGTTCACACACCACTGGGACATAATCATGTGTCTTTGCTTAATGTATCGTTGTTCATGAAACAGGTGTTTTCATTTCCCTTCCCCATCCAGGTGAGAAGCCCTACAAGTGCTCATGGGAGGGCTGCGAATGGCGTTTTGCGCGGAGCGACGAGCTGACGAGGCATTACCGCAAACACACCGGCGCCAAACCCTTCAAGTGCAACCACTGCGACAGGTCTGTCAACGTGCTCTCCCAACACTCCACTCTTTTGTCTCTGTATTTTTAGTAATCACACTCAAACTAGGGTTGATGCTAAATACAGGTCAGTATGTTTCTGTAAATAAAGCCTCAAGCTGGCCTACTTTACTTTCCAGAACATTTTGTGACTGCTGCTCTGATCCCGAGCGTCCTTGAGCAGAGTAAACTGACCAGCTAAGCAGTTTGCCTCGCACGATATTTCAGTGTCTAAATATTTAATTCTTTGGCAGATGGATTGGGGGCCCTGGAGTGAAGCTTTATCCAGCTCTGCATATTTTTTAACAAAAGAAACGAAGATATTATTCAAACAGTGGCGCTTTGGTAATGTGACGTAATTTGTTGTCTACTTCCCTACCTTAATTAGTCAACACAGCCTCTGTTTAATAATGAAACACAAGCAAAATGTTAATTTGCAGCCTGGCTGGTGAAACCATCAAGCATTCTGAGACCATTATTTGCTATAAAAAGAACAGGCTTGACTGCGACACAAAAATCTTTAGCCCTGTTTTAATTACAAGCTTCTGTCTGTGATCCGACCCTTGCTGACACCTCGGGGATCTCACAGCAATTTTGTCTTCTGGGGAATAGATGCTGGGATGAAAAGGTCATTTTTGTGATCTTGTTGAACGCGTATCCGATGGTATAAATCTGAGAGAGTTGTAAAGCATCTGCAGCATCATAAAGATAGTTTTATGGCGCCATATTGACCCATATATCAGTGTCAGAGGCTATATTGAAAAGTAAATGCGTTGTTAGGTGTGACTAGTCAACAGAATCATGTGCATATGCTGTAAATTTGACCGTTAAATAGACCGTACTGCATAATGAGTATCAGCATATAGCAAGTCAGTAAGTGTCTTTTGCCACCAAGTGCGCGTCACCTGATAGCTTGCTTGTGCAGCTGAGCGCCTCATGGCCATCAAAGCACCTGTCATCAGCAGGCCTCAGCTGGACACACTGTAAATACAGTAAAGCCTCCCCCCAATTCCCTATCTACCCTTTGCATCTGAGCACCACCCCCTAGCCTGCAGGCGCATTCCCTAATTCGGGCTCATCTCTGTCATGTGTCGCATGGCACCCAACCCCACGGGCTCAAAGCAGATCCTGCTGAGATGAAGGAAGAGGGGAAAAAGAAGACAGGCTGAAGATGGAGGATGGGGAGGGGGCTTTGGGAGGTGAGTGGTGAATAGGGGGTGAAAGACCCGCGGTGTGCCAGCTGGTGTGGTGCCCCCGAGTTGTGACTCATTCGTTACCATCTGTTTCACTGAACTTACATAAAAAAAAATTAAAAAAAACACACACACACACACACTGGAGTGTCTTGTGGGCCTATCGTTCAACCTGTGTTTTGCTGAGCTGTTTTATGGTGTAAGACAGTAACACACATGCATGCACTCACATGCAGTGGAAATGCTTGCAGTCATGACAGTAAGACAGGTGACTTGTGGCTTAACAGTGTGACTCCGCCCCATAGCAAAACACTGATAGTTACCTCCATCTTGCTGAAAAGATACAATGTGAAGGGTCAAAAAAATAAATATAATTTCAATACTTTTGGAATGAAGGGCTTATATAATTTGGATTTGCAATGTTAAAAAAATGTTTAATGTTTAACCTTGCATGGAATTCCATTATTTTTTTTTTTGAAAGGTAGTACGCTCAAGCTTCTGTGGCAAGTTCAAAGCAGCTCCCTTCTCACTCATCGTTAACTTGAACAAGTTTGAGGTGCCTGGTGAGAAAGAAAAACTTCAGGAGGGAGAATGACAGGCTGCACGTAATCGGACGGGACTTCTCTATAAAATCCTGCATTTACCGTACTGGCCCGAATATAAGACAGCCCTGATTATAAGACGACCCCCTCTTTTTCAAGACTCAAATTTGAAAAAAAGACTTTTTGAACACCAAATTCATTTTTATTAGGGCTGTCAAACGATTAAAAATTTTAATCGAGTTAATTACAGTTTAAAATTAATTAATTTTAATTAAATGCAATTCAAACCATCTATAAAATATGCCATATTTTTCTGTAAATTATTATTGGAATGGAAAGAAAAGACACAAGATGGATATATACATTCAACATACGGTACATAAGTATAATATTTGTTTATTATAACAATAAATCAACAAAATGGCTTTAACATTACTAACATTCTGTTAAGGTGATCCATGGATAGAAAGACTTAAGTAGTTCTTAAAAGATAAATGTTGGTACAAGTTATAGAAATTTATATTAAAACCCCTCTTAATGTTTTCGTTTTAATAAAATTTTCAATTAAAAAATAAAAACTAGTAGCCCGCCATTGTTGAAGTCAATAATTACACAATGCTCATGGGTGCTTAAGCCCATAAAATCAATCACACCCAACAGAGGGCAACAAAACTCCAAAAAACACAAGTAACAAGTGGACATGCACTTTGCTGTCATTTTAATCTGTTTGAGCGGGGCATGTGCGTTAATTGCGTCAAATGATTTAACGTGATTAATTTTTTAAAAAATTAATTACCGCCCGTTAACGCGATAATTTAGACAGCCCTAATTTTTATACAGAAAATAATTACAGTAAATCTGAAACAAATGATTATAACAAAATATTTGAGCGAAAAAGCATGTTATTTTGCCTCATTTAAATCTTAATATCTTCACATTTAAATATGTAAACTAAAGTGCAATCACATTCATAAATGAATAGCTTCTGGTTTTTGAAATGTAAATAAACCAATCTATTGTGATAAAACAACAAAATTGCAATAACTGCATTAACCTTCAAAGTGAGGTCTAACTGTAACTGTAGTCTTGAAACGAATCTGAATAAGGAAAAACACTGCAATAAAATAATGCAAACTGGTTAAACTTGAGAGTAGCTGAGATTTGTCATGACAGAACATTACTCCTCAAGTTCAGCATTCGCTTCAATGATATCTGGCGCCATCTAGCGTCGTGAATGGGTATAATGTCTAGACCGCGAATATAAGTCGACCCCCACTTTTTCAGTCTTATATCAATGCAAAAAACACCGTCTTATATTCGGGCCAATGCGGTATTAATTTTATTTTAATTGAAAAAATTCCGTGATGGACTGAAGCGCGAAGTAGCGAGGGATTACTGTAGTCACCAGAACATACAAATAGAGTTAGAACAGTGTCAATCTGGACATACTGCAGCCTGCTCTGCACCCCTGTTGCAGCCCTCTCAGGGTCTCATAAAATGGTGTTCATGTGAACATGTGTTACTAAAACAGTAGCTGTATGGTGTTTAAATAAAAACATTTAAAACACACACTTTTTTCTGTAATTAATTAGAGGTGATCAAACCTGTTTCCTGATTACAGATAATCATTTATGCAAGTAACTGTATTTTTTTTTTTCCAGCTTTCTGTTGCTCATAGCATGACAGCTCAAATCATTAGGCGCTACAACTGGAAATGCTGTTTATGAATTAGTTACATGAGTACTAATTGCATCCACACCCACGGCTCAGTGCTTGCTTGCAAAAAGTACCATTGACTAAACGATCTTCTTTCCGCCGCCCAGTGTTTGTAAACTAACAGAGCGTTTCCCCCTCTGTTGTTTGCAGGTGTTTCTCACGGTCGGATCATTTGGCGCTGCACATGAAAAGACACATCTGAGGAGCACAAGAGAAGTCAGAAGGGAGTGGAGGCGGAGAGGAAGCAGAGAGGGCAACATCACTTGCAGAAACATTGTCACCACAGATCTCAGACTGGTGTCAAACCCCATAATTGGCATTTCTGAAGCAGAGGCAGATGCACCATGCCATTGGCTTAAACACAGGCAGGCAAAACACGGGTCCCATATGATTCCATGAAGCGTCATCTGCCTCCTCGAGTGGGACCTTTAATTGGCAGCTCCTGGTTTCAGTCCACTTTTGCATCATTTCCATGCAGCATTGTCTGACATGCAGCCAATTTAGTTCTTGCTGAGTTGCTCTAGCCTTTCTGTTCAAAGGTTGTATAATATCACAACTTTTCTGTTTGACTTCTTTCACTTCCCACCTAGATCAATTGATAAATCCTGCTGGTTCAATGGAACTTGTTTGACTGGTGATTGCAGACTTGAAGATTGGAGGATGTTTTTATTTGCCTAAACTGATTGAGGTCATCCAGACAGCTTTGTGGGTACAGCTATAATCCATGAAGAATTTCCTCTGGATATGATCACCTAATTTATTCCTGGGAGAAGAGAGGCCATCTCCAACTTGAAATTTGGAGCTGAACCTATTGCACAATTGACTCTTTGCAAACCCTAAGTCAAAAGAAAGGCCCCCGTTTGTCAGACTGGGAAGCAATTGGGCCCATTGCACAAGTCAAAAGACAAGATCACTATGTATGTAGAGGCTATATTGTTTTTAATCAAAGATCTCATATTTGTTCGGAATAAACCATTCTGAAGAACTCTTTAGAAATGGATGCAGCCAAATAAAAACTGTCGATGACTGAAGTGATCTCTCGAGCATTTGAGAGTGATTGGCATCCGACCAGCCACCATGTTGCTCATAATGCAGAACTGCTCCAATTTAGCCAACTTCAATTCTTCCAATTTTCTCCAGTAAATCAGGCCCTATGCATCTCCTGGGACATTCCACAGATTTATCTCCTGTAGGACATGGAATGGACTTGTAAGAGTAGGAGGACAAATCCAATCAATTGGCTGACAGATCAATGTGAATGTATCTGCAATGTTTCTGTGCACGTGCAGCTGAAAATGTGAATGGCGTACTGATCAGTCCTTGTTAAACTCACACCTTAACACTTTTTCACATCATTGTTATCTAGGAAGTCATGCCTTGTGACTTATGTCAAGCATTATTCACGGAGTCTGGAGAGCAGTTTTCCACGGTGACGGATGGTGGGTAAGGGGAAGGATATCATCTTCACACTCAGCAAAGTCAATTGCCTTTTCAGCTTTTAAAACTTTAACAGTAGACATCAACATACAATGAAGCATAGTTACATTTCCTCATGGTGCTCTGACTCCTGAATCCCAGTCACCACTTCCGTTAAATGCCTTTTTATCCAGGCTGCTTGGACAAACAGAGGCTCTGGCACGACTGATCTACAATCTCTGCTCTGTATTAAACAAATTGATTTTTTGTTTAAGTCAAATGAAAAACATACAACCACCCATAATTCTCTTTTAGAATAGTTTGTAAAGCACCAGATCAGCTCTTAGCTAGAAGTACTAGTGTTCGGTCCGGGTATGGATGCAGACAAAATGAATAAAAGTGGTTAGCACCATCAACGGCAGCTCTACGTGCGTTTCAATATTCCGGCTCAAATGTTGAATGAATGTGTGGACACGTGGTTTAGGTTATTTTCCACGTTCTCATGGACAACCCTGGACTGGAGCACAGAAATTTCTCAAATACAGCATTGTTCGGAATCCACTCAATTAATTCTCTAAAAGTGTACGCTGGAAATATTGGAGTTCAAATGTGAATGTTTACTTTTTTATACTAATTTAATTTTTTTGTGGTTCACTTCTGTGTCCTTTAAATGAATGATTGTCAATTATGCTGTGCCTGTGTGTATTTTTCTTTGGTCTGTATTTGCACTCGGTTTTGGAAAACAAGAAAAAGTAACATATCTGATGTTTATTTGTCCATTTGTGCACATCACAACACTACCACCGCATCTCTGTACAGTAACTGTTTTATACACAAACCTGGGCACATACATTCAAGCACACCCTCACATGAGAACGCGCGCACACACACACACCGCACTCACCCCTACACGCTGGCTCAGTCCGTGGTGTAGGCTGCAGATCTCAGCATCACTGATCTCTTTCTGAATTTTAAATCAGACTTTTTTTTTTTCTACCAGCGCCCCCCCCTTGTTGCCGCACCCTCCCAACATATCCTCTCCACAAGATAGCAACATTTTCCACTCCTCTTTCCCCAAAAAAACGCACCCACCTTCCTGTTTTCCTATGTTGTCTTTCTCCCTTTCCTTTGACTGTATAAAGTGTTTCAAATTTATCATTTGTATATTATGATGTATGGGTATGATAATGTTCTTTATTATGGAAAAATGAGAAAGATTTATTTTTGTTACCGGTTTGTTTCATAATTCATTTTTTTAAATTGGTATTGTAATATCTCTATGCAATGAACTGTTTGTTTTTTTATTTAAGAATGTAATTATGTGTAATAAATCGTAGACGCAGTTTGGCATGGAGTAGTAATGTTTCCTGGCTGGTCTGTTCACTAACAAAATGCACACATTGTCCATCACATGTTCGCACTTCTACGCCCTCTTATCAAGAAGACTAAATTGATTAGTCAGTACTTTCTCACCAATGAGCAACCAGGGTGTTTTTCTTTGCAGTTGCCTCAAAAGTGAGACCAGAATTATTATCAGTTTGTCCTTTTTGTGAATTGTGAATCCATGGTTCACAGCAAGGCTGAAAATACCTGCTCACACTGAGTAATTACATCTGTTAGCAAACAAGGTGTGAAGGCTACTGCGCTATTCTTGCCTTTTGACCATGACCAGCTGATAAAAGGCTAATCGAATAAGTAATGGCTAATTAGGGAGTAATTACTCCCTGCTAAATGGTCCCATGCAGTGTATTAATTCTCCTCGGGTCTGGCAAAGAGGAGCTCCCATCAGGATTTTTTTTTTTTTTTTTTTAAATCTAATACATTTTAATTGAAACTCACACCCTCAGCAAGGAGCTTACATGTATCTGTTTAACTCAGTGTTCTCTTATCAGTAATTACAACCAGGCTATCTACCGAACTCTTGCTACAACTACATGAAAATTGATTGAATTATTGTTCAATACCTGCTGTGTTTTTATTCATCGTAAGAGTACTTAGACTTGAGCTCCAAGTGAAGCCACAACCAGTAATGCACACATTCCTCCTGTAAGGTAGTTTTACAGTGGGACAACTCCGCATTTAATAAAAAAAAAAATCCTGCTGTTACATGTGAGATCTCAAGGGGAATATTTTTGCAAAATCTGTCCTAATGAGCATGCGCTTCAAGAAATAGACACTCCCCACTGCTCTGGTCATCATTTTCCGTACAACTGACAGTGTTAGGGGTTACAGTAACTCAAGGAAAAAAATGGAAATTAATATTTATGTAAGAACCTCACTTCAAGTGGTTACACACAACTGCTCTAAGTAACTGTTAACTTATGTAGTTAAATGAAAAATGCCTACATGATTTAACTAATACTTAAAATAAACTACTTGTACAAGTTAAGCAATTCCTATTCAAATCTTTTAAATGCAAAATGGGGAAACACCATTTGTTTTCTTACAATAGGAGTGTTAATTTTAAATATTCATTGTGATGTTGTTGATATTCCGGTTGAGTGGAGAACACCTGTGCAGACCATGGGCCTAACTGGCAATTGTACCCTACTGTTGCGCTCGCAAGAGGTAATAGAGGGACTTTGCTTTCCTTACGTAAATAGAAGTCAGGCTCACTATTATGTGTTTTTTCAACCGAACACACTCCAGCTATTTACAGACAACAGTAGTTACAGTCATGGTGTCACGTCACCCACAAGTCTTTGCGCCTGCTTTGTTTTCTGACACGTGCACTTAAACTAGGTGTGGCTAATTTATTAACACTGCTAGTGTTAAAACAACACCTAAATTAACACAGATTAATTCAAAAATAATTTAAACCAAAAAAATTAACTCCACAGATTTTGCTGTGTACGGCAGCTTCAGAGGGACAAAAGTCATACAATTTGTGATATCACGTCACGTATATATTAAGCAATGCTTTTTCATTTGTGTTTTAATTGACTGTAATTGATAAACACAACAATGGATTCAGTTATTTGTAAAGACACAAACCTTATATGTACATACAATGAAAACCGCCTATTTAAAATTTAATTGTATTTCTTTTAATCACGTTACATATATATTAAGCAAAGCTTTTTCATAAGTGTTTTAATTGACTCTCTTACATAATTAATACAACAATGGATTCAGTAATATGTAAAAACACAAAGCTAATGTTTATATACAGTGAAAAACACAGATTTAAAAGTTGAAATCACGTTAGATATATTAAGCAATGCTTATTCAGAAGTCCTTTAATTGATTCTCTAATGTGATAAATACAACAATGGATTCAGTAATGTGTAAAAACACAAAACAAATGTATATATACAATGAAAAATACCTATTTAAAAGTTAAAATAGTGCATGTGCATTTCTTTGAGTGGTCATGATAACTGTTTAAACTTTAAATTGCTCAGTTTTGCAATTAAGTGTAATCTGGAACACTCGCTGTGCAGCTAGCTTGATACGATGACAACAAAACTACTAAGACATCTTCATAAACTTGCATAGAGTTGCACCCTGAAACGCATTATTTAATTTTTAGAAAATTGTACACAAAGGAAACGGACGTTGTAAGGAGTGAAAGTGGCTAGAATTTCTTGCCGGAACTTCCTGACAAAAAGGTCGCCACAGAGTCAGATTTTTTTTTTTTTTTTTTTTTTTTTTGGGTGGGGGGCAAACCTCATAAAACCAAAGAAATGCAAAAAAAAAAACAAACAAAAAAAGCATGCATTAGGCTACTACATTACACTTACTGTAAAAAGGCATACGTGAGAAACTGATTTGCATTCAAGATTGTATTTTAAAGTGCGTATGACAGGAGAAAAAAAGTATTAAATAGGATTATTATGTGAATTAGAATCATATTTTGAGACGATTCTACTATATACAACAATTTAGCAAAGCACAGATGACGAGAAATTTTTTTTTTGATCTGCCAGTTAGCCACATCTACCATTATAGGGCTCTAGCGTCCCCAACAGGTGGATGACGTCAGCGGAGTCATGACTTCATCTGATTTAGTATGCAGCCCATTGAGGGGGGATTATTCACAACGAGGAAAACGCGACGAAGAGAGCCGCAAAATGTCATTGTTTCAGTATCTCTACTCCAATATTTTTACAGCATATTCTTTTCATCCAAGTGCGTTTCCCTAATAGCTAAAAAAATGGCATGTTCATGACAAATAACAGTCTTGTGCTAATGGAATGTGAAATAATAAAAATGCATTTATTCAAGACGACATGGCAAAATTACTCATACTGGTCAAAACTGTCGACTTCACCTCGACTGTCGCACCTCCAGAACGATATTTTATGCCACCTAAATCGGGCTTATGTCATTTCCTTTCCCCGGCTTCCGAGAATGTAAACAAACCAAGAGGCGTGACAGTTAGCCGACATGCTAACCCAAACCGAGTGATGTTTCAATGTCTTCGAAGCGGAAAATCACACATAGCTGCTACAGATAGGAGAGCTCGTCGGGGAAGCAGCTGGACAATGACCGCTGAACAAACCGGCCGACGTCGGAGGAGCGTGTAGCTGCCAAATTGACAACACAAATATGGCAAAATAATGCTTTCCTACACGGTGAAGTCGTAAACAGAGAGACTCAGTGGAGGAGGGCGGCTGCAGTTGTTGTGCAGCTAATATGTGCAGCAAATGTGTATGAGGAGAGCTTTTTACATCCCCATCCATGATCAAACGTAAGTAGTCCTTTGTCGAGGTAATTATCGAGGGTTGATTGATTAAATATTTGCTTGATTGATTGAATATTTGCTTGTGCTCATATATACCATAAATAATACATATTGCCATATTTTTCTCTTATTGATATAACCAGTAAATGATTATTGCGTGCTATACTAGGTTGTAGTATAATGCTTAAGTGTTACAAAGAGTAAAGAGGGTCGGGATGACAACTGCCTTGCTTCATGGCCGCATCATTGCGTAACTAGACCTTCCGAGACATCTTCAGCACCTGGCGTCTGGACTTTCGTCTAGACCTTCGAGGACAATTTTCCATCCGAGGACATCTTCCATGGCCGCAGCATTGCATAACTGAAGTGTCTGGGTTATTTTGACCATTGTTTACATGAGCCTTTGCTTACATACGTGTACTTACTTAGTTCCACCTACATGCTCACACATATCCAACCAAAATCACATGGGTGTCTCCAGCGTGCTACCCCTCCCTCAGGGAGGCACCCTTTCTGTGTTAGGACAAACCCCTAAATAAAAATAGCAAGGAGGGTTTTTCCTCAGATCAATTTTGGTGAGCATACAGCGTAATCTAGCATTTCTCTGTCTGGTCACTCTTTTGCTCTTCTTGGCCAAGAAAACTGAGTGTCTTCTCTCCTTATTTTTGGGTAATTTTACAAATGTCTACCTAAGGGTCTATTTTTGATATTTTTGAACTTGACATCCTTTATTTAAATTAAGTTTGTAGTGTTTACTTTGAAATCGGTGTATTCGTGGCTATTTTTAACTCAAAGTTGCAATTTCTGATCGGTCGGAAAATTTGACAGAACACCGGGCACATAAAGAAGGGAATAAGCCGATTATAGTGATGTTCCGGCTGGGAGATGTGCGACAAGCCGCCGGTCGTCGGCCGAGGGGACAAGGAGCATGTCAGACACAAAATGCAAGCCACCTACATGTTAAAATGATCTCAGTATTTGACATAATACAAAACATGATGTTTACTCACTTCCTCGTAAGTCCCATGGTCCCACAGTAGTAGGGCTTGTTTTGGTCTATATCCACCGGTGAATGGGAACCTTTTAAAACCCCAAAAGGGCGCACACACTTCTCCCTCATACAGCAAGATTTTTCTGCAGCCGTTTGGCTGGCGTGATGCGAAAAATAAATGTATTAATCCGCAAAATCAGCTGAATCCTTAGCCCTTCTCATACAACAGTACGGGTCTATAGTGAAGAGGACTCCTTCCTCCATACACGTCACAGCGTCCTCTTTCTCAACTCGAGACTGTTGCCGGAAGTCACTCATTTTCATGGCGCGGGATTAAAAAAAATAAATAAATACAGCAATCGTTTCCACACACAGCCAAGCGGTCCATTTCATTAAGGAGCATAAAATACCGCGTGTATTATGAAATAAACATGTTTTTTTTTGTGTCACAGGCACTTTAAAGTAACATAGATGAACAAAATAAGTACAAATGACTTACATTATGCACAGTGAAATGGAACATATTTTTAAGACTACACAAACATTGACTTTTTATATAATACGGAAATAAGCAGTTTTACATAAGTAAATGAAAAAAAAAAAAACGTCACAGAAGTGCACATAAACTATACTGCCAAATGCATCACATTTCAGATAAGCGTTTCCGGACCTCATTGCAGTAAAAAAAAATGTTTACAACTTTACTACCGTATTTTAGTTATATTTGTTTTACCATGAGAACTGCACATAATGCTTCATGTATCATTTAGAGAACACACATCTATGTATACTTAAAAATTACTTTTTAAATATTTTTATTTTTTTTTACGTTTAAGGACCACATAAAGCTTTCAAATTGAATAAAAATCTGAATTTTCTGTTTATTAGTTCTAGGGTCAGGCATTATAGGGTTAACATGATGCCCTGAACCTCCCCATCAGAGAAAATAAAATAAGTCCTTTCAACTCTATTATCTTTCTCTTGAAGTCGCATTGCCCTTTTTGTCGCATTAATTCAACAAGCTTGTTCTTTTTATGTCCCCGAAAACACGTGCATTTGAACCTATTTTCAACCAGCTAACTATCAATGCTGATCACGTGTCAGCCAATTGAATGGATAACTTGAGTCCAGGCCAGGTAGGGTGGTTAGCTGAGCGCATACGCACATCGACGCGACCCGTCAGACTCAGATATCTGCTGCAGCTGTGGAGCTCAGTGCTGTCCGTGAAATAAATAAATAATAAATATCAATGGAAACGGATGACGCTACACAAGCACTTCAAGGCAGGTTGTTTTTAGCATGTGTTTTTGACAGTTGCTATCATATTTTCGAGATCAAAGCACTGTTCCGCTCTGTTCCTGCACTGAAATTCTTACCGGAACGCCGTTCCAGCCCACTTTCACCCCTTGACGTTGTCCTATATGGTACTACTTTGTATTTCTTATGTTTATTAACCACTGGATACTCAGGACAACTCATGTAAACTTAGAATGCTATATTTACCTTAGTTCATTCATTTTTTTAAATCAATGAGAATATGTACTAAATTACTTTTGATCACTGAATTAGTAATATAACTTAAGCACCACTAAAGCTATTAACTTCAAGGTCAACTTAATTATCTGCCTTATTATTTTTATACATTTACGAACAATTGTCACGTATACCATAGAACAAAAACGTAGGACAGCACTTTACATTTCACATTATGGCCTAATTATAATAGTGGGGAAAACCTACATCATTTACCTGAAATATACATCCAAAAAGCAAACCTGAGCAAAATTTACTGCAGTACTTTGTATCATCACCACTTACTGCATGTTCATGAGTTATCTCATTAAGATGCATGCAGTATTTTTAGAGAAATGTCTAAGACACCCACAAGAGGTCATTTACATCAACAAGCAATCATGAGGTTTTATGGAGACAGGGGGGTGGGTCTTTTGATTTTGTGCTTCGATAGTTACAATTATAGGGAATGTGTCACTGTGGCTCTCTGTAATTAAAGCCTAATCACGCTAGAGGTTGCAGAGAAGCATTCACATCAGGAATCTCTCTATATGCAGCCTTGAGCAACATCTCACCCACTGTGAGGGATGTTTCCATCCCAGATCTATTCAATTTGCAGCGCTAGAGATTCTTTTATGCCATTAGTAACCGTTAGTCAATTCAGATTCTGTTGATGCACTGGATTCTAGTGCCGTATAATAGGTCTGCTTTACTAATTGTGATCCAAACAAGACTAATGACTTGTCTTGCTAGGAAAAACCTCCTAATTTTGAGCAAATAACATTGGGCGAGAACTGGATTGGGTTGAAGCACTCTAATAGCGTCTCAGACTCCAAAAGTAAACCTGGGTTTAAAAAAGGGTGACAAAGTCTTCAGAACTATCAGAGATGCGTTATGTGGTTCGTTTCCTTCCTAGTAAGAACGGACTATTGCTTGAGTATTAGGATTCTTTATTATACTTCTTGCTTCCCCTTGGAGCACAGTGGGTGTTGGTTCTGGCTCTCCTTTGTTTGTCTGCATGTCTGCTGGCTGGGCAAATTAAAATGTGTGTATTTCTAAAGTTGTATGATACCGTAGTTTTCCATTATAACGATCAAATAAATTTGACTCTCTACTTTTGAACATTTTACATTTGAAGCTTGATGCTGAGTGCACTGCAGCACATATAGGCTCCCCGGTGGCCATTGATCCATGTCTATGCCCACAGAGGTCCTCCTTGATTGTCACCCCCCTGCTAATTAAACAGCCGAGCTTAATGAGTTTGTGTCACTAACTGGTTGGACGGAAAGGTCACACTTGCTTTCAACTGAACATGGTCAATAATGAGCGTGGCAAAGGAAGACAGGTGTACGTGGATGTCGACAAAAGACTGATGGTAGCAGGATAAAGTGGAGCAACACGAAAAAAAATTTTGTTCTGGAGCACGGCAGAGCAGGGTTCATGAGAACAGAATCCAATGAATCTTGAGGTCTGAGTGACCAGAGTCAAGAGATTTCAGGATGAAAGTAATTGTTCGGCTGATTGCGTTCTCTGACTTGAGAGAGGCAAACTTGATATGAGAGCTCAATGGTATATTGTGAACACAACTCAACTCAGTTCACGTCAATCTTGGCAAATATTGAAACATTCTTCCAAAAAGAGACCTCAAGCTGTTTCAAAGGTGCAACAACGCATCAGACAATTAGACAAAAAGTTTTCAGTCTGTAATACGCACCATCAATAAACGACTTTGTTCTTAGACATGAGGTGCATCTGATTATAAGGCATAATAATGTATCAATGTACTGCATTTGTACATAGGCGTTACCATTTAGTGATGAATAACAATAATAATGATGATAATAATAATAATAAATGTTACTTTTATAACAGAATGGCACAAAAATAGTTCAAATAAACAAGCCACCTCAAAAATAGCATGATAAAATAAAAGATAACTCAATGATCCCCCCCCCCCCCCTTAATTAGGAAGGGTTTTAGTCCATTTTTAAAACTTTCAAGAGACTGGGGCAATCTGAGCTTGTCTTAAAGGGCAATGTGAACGTCAATTAAAACCACTTTCCTTTGAATTTGAGGTCAATTATGGACTGCCAGCCAGGATCTGTCCGAACGCCACAGAAGGCTTTGAGCGTATCTTTTTTTGAGCTGAGAAGCAAAATAAAATAACAGATGACGTTCATAACTCAGATGTTTGAGCAAGAAGTCTTTCTCAAGTTATGTGTTGGAAAGCCAGAGCATGCTTGCAGGCTAAAAGCTTGAGCCAAGCCATCCATTGGATTGACCATCGGGTTGCCAACCATCCCTCAAAAAATGGAAGCAAGACAGCTCCTACAGACATTGCTCCATGGCTTCCTGTAGGGGGGTGGGCCAGGCAGAGCGTCGAGGAAGGTTTCACGGAAAACACGCTGCGTTCTCACGCCAGATTTAGGTGGAAACAGGACGAAAGTTTTAGTGCATACAAGCAGGTATGAGTGTCTCAAGAGTGATTTAGTCGAGGATTCAAGGTAATCATTATATAAAATGTATTATATAAAATGTCCGACCACACTCGAAGTTGAAGACATCGAGGATGTGTATCTTTTTGTTGCGCTGCTGGCTGCGATTGTTCTGCAGGCGCTTGGAGCCCACTTGATTCGTCGGCTTATCATGGAAGTGATGGAAAGCCAAAAGAGATCAGTGGAATTTGCCACTACTGCAGCCAGGGCTATCGCTGGAGTGCAAGCCAGCCTCAACAAGCCCTGTGATGACATATTACAGGTGAAGAAGGACCTAGCGGCATCAAACACTGCCACAACCAGAATGGTAATGAAAATTACTACGGAGCAGCGCAACTTGGAGATGAATGTTCGTCGGAATGCAGCAAGGAATGAAAACCACGACGAGGATTAAATCGATGAAAGGGGGTGGCGGACACGGCCTGCCATCGGTCCTCAGCTATTCCCTATCTTCTGGATCAAATCAACAGAATGAACTAACCTCTGAATTATGAACTGAGCTGAACTGAAAAGAAAGAAAGAAAGAAAGAAAGAAAGAAAGAAAGAAAGAAAGAAAGAAAGAAAGAAAGAAAGAAAGAAAGAAAGAAAGAAAGAAAGAAAATAGGTTGCCTGTTACACCAAACTCATCGCTGTTCCAGCTACAGAGTCTGGCGACTGTTCGACGGATCAAATTCCCAGGGCGGAGCAAGCCACAGCAAACAGACAGCGGAGTGGACCAATCAGCGATGGGCGGGCGTGCCGTTGATAAAGCGACAAGAAACTCTAGCGCAAGGGAATAAACACACGAGGAGAGCAGAGAAGTTTATTCAACATGGCTACTGTAGTGCGAGACAGACTGTTGGTTTTAGCGGTTTGATGTGTTTTTGGTCATTTAAAACTGAATTTACCGCAGATTGAAACATATTCTCGGCTCTCCCATTCGCCATCTTTGTTGTTATGGAGACGACTTCCAACGCGCAAGAGTGACGTAGCTCGTTAAGGACACGTCACGTGAACAAACGAATCTGATTGCACAGATTATTTCGTTCTGGCTCGAGAGGCCAATAAGGTGATAGGTCCCAGACTTTTCTCACAGTGTTTGAGAAATACAGGGAGAATAGTCTGGCGGTGCCAGGCAATAAAATAGCACCATGCATGCACTTTGAAATGTTGTGAAAACAATTAAATGAATGGAAAAAATTTGCGAAAATTTTGCTTAAAATATTTCCGTAAAATGAATGATAACTGCCCATTTTTTAAACAAAGTTCTACGTTCATATCGATTGAAATTCCGGGATTTATGCATTTATTTACAAGAATTTTGAACTTAAAAAGCTCTTTGTTTTGTGATAGCCGCTATGTTGAATTTTGTATCCATACACAATAGCATAACTTCACATTCAAATAATGAGGTCATTTTCGGCCAACTGCCCATTCTTTCGCAAAAACTACTACTTTAGACATTTCTGTGTACATACACAAAAAATATGGCTTTTAGATGTTTTATTTAATGTAACATTTCATTTTAAAAACGACGAGGGCCAGATAGCCGGCCAGATGTGCTGAGGCAATAGTGACATCAGAATTAAACCTAAATAAGTTTTGAATATATATCGAACAATGCAAAATTTGCTTCTGTTGATTAAAATTCAGATGAATCTGCATGCTTTCCTCAAGTATTAAGTTTCTGATGTGAAAATTGAGTGATGTATTAGCGGTTGAAAACTTAATATTAAACTTAGAATTGCATTAAATAAATCACTATTTCGGGCAGAAACTTATATGATATGTTAAAAATTGGTTTTAGGTCGCTAGCGGCTTTGGTTTTGAAAATATTTGTATTTTAAGTTTTTGAAAATAGGCCCCCTATCGAGCGGCCACGCACCCCATTTCCAGTCAACTAATGGTGAAGTCTATGTGTTGTATTTGTAGAACAAACGAATACTGAAATGGTGCTTTTCAATATAGGGGGAGTATATCATACTCCCACACATTAAAACTGTTCAGATTGTCAGATTCCCATTCTCCATGTCACAGCAAAAAAAAAAAAAAAATGTTAGGGAACGTATTTCCCCGCCTCTCCTGCTTTCTGACCAATGAGCTGACAGAACAATGACAATCCTACTCATCACATTGGTTGAAGAGGTACTGTAGCGTGCCACGAGGAAAACAGTTCGACCACAGTTTTTCCTCGTACACATCCCTGAAACAACTGGGCAGAATTTCAAGGTGTTGTATATGTGAACGCCTGTCTCCTGACAGTGTGCCGCTAGCACACACATCATAGAGTATAAAACGACTGTACAAAACATATAAGGAAACACAGCAGTGATTGATACACCATACCGGACATACTAGCTATAACAACATTTTATTGAAGTTATGTCCGTCGAACAACGGAGTATTAGGGGCTAATGTAGCTGAATAAGTAGCTCTGTAATTTACATAGCGCGTTGCCGCCTCCGTCAAAATCAACAATATTGAAAGCATCTTGTGTTTCAGAATCGGTTTTACAAATAAGGAAACCCTTATTATTTTTGCTTCAGCGACATCAATTTATAATCAATAGAAGAATTTACACTAATGCTTCATTGTAGCTCCCAGCGAAGATACAGTGCTGGCCAAAAGTATTGGCACTCCTGCAATTCAGTCAGATAATGCTCAATTTCTCCCAGAAAATAATTGCAATTACAGATGCTTTGGTAGTATCTTTTTGGCGGTATCTTTATTTATTTTGCTTCCAAATAAAAACCACAAAAGAGAATGGATAAAAAAAATCATTAACATTTTCCACAAAACTCCAAAAATGGGCCGGACAAAAGTATTGGCACCACTTTGAAAAATCACGTGATGTTTCTCTAATTTGTGTAATTAACAGCACCTATTACTTACCCATGGCACATAAAAGGTGGTGGCAATTACTAAATCCCACTTGCAGCCAGTTAAAATGGATTAAAGTTGACTCAACCTCTGTCCTGTGTCCTTGTGTGTACCACACTGAGCATGGAGAAAAGAAAGAAGACCAAAGAACTGTCTGAGGACTTGAGAAGGAGGATTATGAGGAAGCATGGGCAATCTCAAGATACAAGTCCATCTCCAAAGACCTGAATGTTCCTGTGTCTACCGTGCGCAATGTCATCAATAAGTGTAAAGCCCATGGCACTGTGGCTAACCTCCCTAGATGTGGACGGATAAGAAAAATTGACAAAAGATTTCAACGAATGATTGTGCAGATGGTGGATAAAGAACCTCGACTAACATCTAAACAAGTTCAAGCTGTCCTGCAGTCCGAGGATACATCAGTGTCAACCCGTACTATCCGTCGGTGTCTGAATGAAAAGGAACTCAATGGTTGGATACCCAGGAAGATCCCACTTTTGACCAAGAGACATATAAAAGCCAGACTGGAGTTTGCCAAAACGTATCTGAGAAAGCCAAAAAAGTTTTGGAAGAATGTTGTCTGGTCAGATGAGACAGAAGTAGAGCTTTTGGGGGAAAAAGCATCAACATTGGACTACGTTGGACTATTGTAACGCATTCTTCATGGGGATCCCAGGAAAGAGCCTACAAAAGGCTCCAGTATGTCCAAAACAGCGCTGCCAGGGTCCTTATGAGGGTGCGTAAACACGAGCACAACACCCCCATCCTTCACACTCTGCACTGGCTCCCTGTTCACCTCCGTATTGAATTCAAAATCCTCCTTCACACCCATCACTGTCTACACGGTGTAGCCCCCACCTACCTCACCGAACTCCTCACACCAAATACTTCAAACAGAACCCGGTCAGGCCAACTGCACCGTCAACTCCCGCCCAGGACTCTTATTTTATCTGATTTCTATCTGATTTTATCATTGTTTCTGTCTATTTTTGCTTTTGCTCTCTTATTCTTAGTGTTTTTTTATGTTTTTTACATGGTAATGTGCACTTTGAGATTTGTTTTTCGAATGTAACGTGTGTTATAAATAAAATGTATTATTAACATAGAGTTCACAGGAAAAAAATGAGGCCTTCAAAGAAAAGAACACGGTCCCCACAGTCAAACATGGCGGCGGTTCCCTGATGTTTTGGGGTTGCTTTGCTGCCTCTGGCACTGGACTGCTTGACCGTGTGCATGGCTTTATCAAGTCTGAAGACTACCAACAAATTTTGCAGCATAATGTAGGGCCCAGTGTGAGAAAGCTGGGTCTCCCTCCGAGGTCATGGGTCTTCCAGCAGGACAATGACCCAAAACACACCTCAAAAAGCACTACAAAATGGTTTGAGAGAAAACACTGGGGACTTCTAAAGTGGCCGGCAACGAGTCCAGAACTGAATTCCATAAAACATCTGTGGAGAGTTCTCAAAATTGCAGTTTGGAGAAGGCACCCTTCAAATGTCAGAGGCCTGGAGTAGCTGGCCAAAGAAGAATGGTCTAAAATTCCAGCAGAGCATTGAGATTCTCATTAGACACCGGAAGCGGTTGTATGCAGTTATTTTGTCAGAAGGTTGTGCTACCAAGTAATAGGATGAGGGCATTCTTTTGTCCGCCACATTTTTTGAGTTTTGTGTAAAATGATAATGATTTTTTTTTCATTCTCTTTTGTGTTTTTTCATTGCAAGCAAAATGACGATATTACTACCAAAGCATTTGTAATTTCGATCATTTTCTGGGAGTTACTGGGCATTATCTGACAGAATTGCGGGGTGCCTACGTAATAATGAGCCCTTTTTCTTGTAGCAATAAAGAGGTACAACTTTAAATTTGTTGTCCTTTTTTAAACATTTATTTATTAGGCCCTAATACTCCGTCGTAGCGTCGTATTAACGTGCATCATTAAGTTTTTTCATGTACTTCAGTGAAATATGACATTTATTTATCTACTCTGCTGGTGCTCACTTTGAATGAATGAATGAATGAATGAATGCTTTATTTTGGACCTGAGAAAATAAAAATAATAGACAAAAATAAAATCAGACAGAACCAATGATATTCTCGAGATAACAGGAACAATAATTAAGACAATAAAAGTCATGATAAAAATAAGATCAGAATTTATTCATTGTGTTTAAAAAGGAGTAGGATGAAGTACAACGGCAACATAGACTATTCCATAGCAACATGAGGAGGATAAAATATGCAACATTGCCCATTTCTTTTTAATCCTTTCTTCATGCAAAATCCGTGTGTATATCTATTTTAGTAAAGACCAGGGGTGAAAGTGGGCCAGAACGGTCAGGAACGCAGTTCCGGTATAAGATTCCAGGCCAGAACACAGTTCCGGTATAAGATTCAGGGCCAGAAAGCTGTTCTGGTATACGGTGCTTTGATTCCGAAAATATGACGACAACTGTCAAAACGCTATGTAAAAAAAAAGAAAGAAAAATGCTAAGCTGCCACACATGCATTTCATCTCCAAAAAGAAAACAATCTAACAACATCAGATTTACAAGTGTTAACAACCAGCATAATAAAGTGCTTGTGTACCATAATCCTTTTCCACTGATATTTATTATTGATTTTATTCCACGGACGGCATGGAGTTTTCCCCAGCTGCTGCAGCTGTCTAAGTTTGAAGATGATGAGTCACATCAATATGCGAATGCACCCAGCAAAGTCATTTATCCGTTCAATTGGCTGACATACTGACATGTGATCAGCAGAGATACTTAGCTCTGATTGGTTCAAATGTGCATGTTTTCTGGAACAGCAAAAAAAAAAAAAGAAAAAGTTTCCTTGAATTGATGCGACAAAAAAGGGCAATGCAACAGAAAATGGATCAAGTCTTTAAGAGCAGAGATATTTGTTTTTGGACTTATATTTGTTTATTTATATTAGGCTACTTATTGATTTCCTTATGATTTAAAAAAGTCAATGTTTGCGCAATCTTCAAAATAGATTCCATTTCACTCTGCATAATATAAGTCACTTGTACTTATTTTTCCTGAATGTATGTTACTTATATCTTTATTATTAAAAAAATAAAGAAAGTAAAAGTAAATGTTTACATTAACTTCAATTTTAATATACATCCTATGTTCTTAAGTAGTTAAAATTGAGATTTGGCATTTAGTATGTGAGGAAATGAGGGAAAATAAAAATTAGGAGATGGAGGTTGGGGTTATTGCTGTTTTGTTTTTGTTGCTTTTATTTTGCAAATCATTGAAAAAATACAATTTTGAATGAAAATAAGTTTTTGTATGTGTTATAGAAATAACTGTGCCAAAACAGTTTTCTTTGCATTTCAGTAATTTTAGGAGGTTTGACGCCCCCACCCCACCCCCACAAAAAATGAAAATAAATAAATGAATTTTAAAAAATTGGCTCCGTGGCGACCTTCACGTCACGTTCCGGCAAGAAATTCTAGCCACTTTCACCCCTGGTAAAGACTCACATTGAAACAACATCGCCACAACAATAGCATAGGAAATTGTAGGCAAAAGTGACATCCCAAGCAATGGCAGACTACAGTATACGAAATGCTCACATTTGGTTAGTGAATACAGTTGTGGCATTTAAAAATGTAGCTCACAGCAATTTCATCGATTTTCTTTGAATATTGGCTTTTATTGGTGTTTGTCATCACTATTACGCAGCAGAAAAAATAAATTTCCATTTTTTTCCACGAATTGTAAAAGAAGATTCTTTCTGCTAGGATGCACTTCTTCAAAATCTAGTATTAGGCTCTAAATTTTGTATTTGGTGCTGCTGTTATCAAGCTGTAGCAAACAGCAAAAATCAAAGCCATATGTATTTGCTTTTGATACAAGAGGGCTTTTCGTGTAAATGTCCACCAAGCACGATGATCACCCACCCCCATATCTGACCTATATACTCTATCTGTCCCGTTCATCCGTTATCTTATGGCGGCAGAATCAGGATTGATTGGTTCAATTAAACTGGCCTTTAATGTAATCTGTTAAATCTATTTCTATCATCAAAACCAAATACCTGCCTCTCTCTGAGCAGGATTACTGGTCTCTTCCTCAAATTTGCACCTCAAATAAAGTCAAGAGGTCAAGAGATTGAGAATGAGGGTTTTGTGACAGAGAGCCCCAAACAATGAACTCCCAGGAAAAAAAAAAAGGTCTAGCTCACAACTGAAATTTACAGATGTCTGCTCGCAGTTTCAGCCAATGTTTATCTGCTGTAATTTCCAAAGTGAAATTTGATACTCATTACCCTCGATCCCGTAAACAAGCACCCTGCATATTCCCATCCTCTGATTATTGAGCTGTTGAGGAAAATCACAGTGCAGACATTTTCAAAAGTAGCCACCTATTTTTGGATGCATTTCAAAGGCGTAAAAGCAGCTTTAATGTGGAAAATAACATGTCCCTAGTTTAATGCACGATCACACTACAACTACCTTCATGTAAATTCAAAAAGCACTTTACTTTACCTTTAATATTGGGTAGTTCAAAGCTGGATCACTCATTTCATTGCTTTTCAGGAAAATTCTCCTATGCACTCTCCTGTTGGTTACATAAAAAAAAAAAATGTTTAAAAGTAAAAATAGCAATCAATCACTGTATATAAGGCTTTTCATAGGCTTATCGCATTTCTTTTAATAGAATGTATGTATCTACAAAAACATGCACATTCGAGCACACAACGTTGAGTCTTGAGTTCTGCTGTCAGGTTTAATCAAACCCGACTGATCTCTTGACACATGGCATGGTTGTCCATGCAGGACCTGGATTTGGAAACCCCCATCCCCTCTACTAACGAATTCCTAACGGTAAAAGCATATCTGAAGATAGATATAGATCAAGAAGCACCCTTAGTTAATCACTGCTCTTGATTAGGGAGAAGACACGGGCTGCTTGGATGCTTGAAAGCCTTTTTGTGGTACACAATATGATATCGTACATACACACAGGCATAGGCAAGGGCGTAGGTTTGCATAAGGATGGTAGGGACATTACACTACCAACTTTTCAGGATGCTGAAATTGTCCCCACCAACTTTTAAGCAACCTTATTTGCATTATATAATGGCTTCAGTTATATAGGTAATTTAGATTGTCTTCCCATATGTTGTAAGGATAGAATCGACCCGACCATTATTAAGTGAATTACAGTCCTATCATTGCTTACAGTGACACCTTTAATTGCTGAATGTGCCAGTCCATTTTCCCCCCCTCAAACGAACGTTTGATTGGCTGATGACTTGACCCACCCCGACACACTCACACAGCCCCGACAGAAATACATGTCGACAACATGCTGCCTCCTCTGCCCCCTTCGAAAATATGTCAATGTTGTGGAGGTCGGGAACACACCACTAATTTTGCTACTGAAAGTCCGACCTACATAAGAGTTGGCATTACATTAATCTGTGTGAATTTCTCGAACTCGAGGAGGAAGCTGCATTGAGAGAAATATCCTCCTGTAATTTTTAGACTGTTAACGTTAATTAAACTGTAAGAAATGTAGTGAACGAAGGATCACCCTCTTATGGCTAGTTAATTGCTGATTAACAAGTTTGTATTTCTTGTGTATGTTAATATAATGTGTGTTCAAATTTTGCAATTTAAATTTGCTAATACAATCCAGACAGTTATTCTGGAAGTTTTCAAAATGTTTTAATAGTTTTTGAAAACAACTGTTTGAATCGAACGGCGTATCACCTTGTGACGGCCCCTGGCCGTTTAACAGTTAACTTCTGAGACTCTTCCAGTCAGCTGATCGCCGCCTCCACCAGCTGGCTGTTTCCCCTCCCACTGTGATGACAGCTGATCGACGCAGGACGGACCGACGACGACGACTGATTGGCCACGGAAAAAGGCGCCAAGCTTCTTAAACCTGCCGCTGTCAACGTTCTGGGAGGTCGCAATTTGGCAGCATTCTGTCGCGTTCCTCCTCGCTAGCTGTTTGCTCGCCATTCACGCTCGTTTGCATTTTGATCGCTAGTTTGATACACTCCCGCTTTTTCGGTGAGGTCTTTTGTGTTTATTCGTTATTGGATCGTTTTTGTTCACCACTGTAAATAAGAGCACTGAAGCAAGTAAGGGTAAGTCGCCATTTCTGTTCAACCCGTTTTCTCCTGTTTTGTATAGAGTAGGAAGTTAGGTTAGAAGCTGTCTTTTCTTTGTTCGTTTTACATGATCAGGGCTTAGTTAGCGGGTGGGGTTTGAGTGTAATTCCTTTTGTTTGTTGTTTTGGCCTGGGCTTACCCTGAAGTCACGCTTCCTCGGCATTTTGTACATATTCATTGCGAGTTTGATTATTGTGTAAATAAATTTGTGTCCACTTGTACATTTGTGTGGATTGTTTTATGTTACGCCTTTCGCGAGCCATCTTTGGCACGTAACACACCTGAACCAATACACATGAAAGTTAGTACAAGTCAATACAGATTTATTTTGCATTGATCATTTAGCCTATCAATTGATAAGGTTCATATTGGTGAGAAATGTAGCCCTGACCCTCGTTCACCCAGTCTGTTTGGTCTTATAAATGTCCCTTCCCCAGCAAAAAGTGTACATGCAGGTCATGCTCTTATATCGTCCCTACCAATGTTGAGACCAAACCTACGCCCTTGGGCATAGGAATAAGGTTGTGAGATGACATATAAACATAAAAACATGTTATTAATTTCAAATAAACTGGGACCTCCAGTTAATTGTGTCCTATACTTTTTTGTCCAAACATACTGATAGCATAAAAAGAGAGAATGGATGTCAAATCAAAGCTTTCCAACATATTGTTGGAGGGACCCTCCAAAATGGTTTAGTCTGCCGACAGTGACAGGCCATTTTATGCTTATACATAATAAATAAAAACCCACTGAGATTGGGAGTGTACAGTGCAAAAAATTCTAACCCCTATCCCTCTAAGGTTCTAACCCCCTGCTTACACAAATGCATATTATTTCTAAAGTGTATGGAATTTAAGTAATCAACAAGTAAATAGGTAATATTTTATTAAGATAGGATACATATACAATAGCTGGTAAATACGGACTATACAACCTTTCCCACAGGCGGACCAACATTCTTGTCATTTGCCTAGGGAATGATAAATGTTCTGATACTGCTATCTAGTGCTAGGTTTGTGCAAGTGCATATTAACCCCCCCCCCCCCCCCCATAACACACACACCTATCCTCACACACACACTCTCACCCCCCCCCCACACACACACACACACCCAAAAAGGCCAACCCTTTCTGTGTTCCTGTTAGTTTATGCAATTAGTTGGCCTATCTATGCAGAGGAACGCTATTGTCGAAACCAGTCTTACGCTTACATGAAACGGAGTCATGGCCTTTAGGTTGTATGAGGAAAACGACCATGTTGCTGCCTACCTTCAGTATAGAGTTACCCCTTGTGAATTGATCCAAACGATTATGGAATTTATGGCACCAATGGTATGTTTTAATACTACGAGTTAACTGAAGTAATTCAGAGTATTTTATGAAACTAATTCGAATAGTATGTCGTATGCTTTTAACCGTAAAAAAATATTAAAAAGGTGCCATTGATGATGATTAATTTACATGCTGTGAATTTTATTTTAGGTGAGAAGCAAGTTTAACCTTGCAGTGGATGTTGGCTGTGGCAATGGAAAGGGAACCATACTCCTGGCACCCTTCTTCAACCAGGTTGTTGGGACTGACATTAGCCCCGCCCAGCTTAAGGTGGCTCAGTCCAATAACCTTTGCCAGAATGTCTCGTACAGGTAAAATTAAATGACAGTGTGGTCAAGTGAAATGCGGTTAATTCAAATTTTAATGCAAATAATACTAAATGCTGTCTGCTTTTTAAAATTTTATTTTATGTGACCAAAATTTAATTGTGAGCGGAATTTTCTTTACTTCTTCTCACTTAAAAGAGACACAAGCTCCAACTAAAAACATTCTGGGTGTTTTATTATTAGGTTAGCTTGGGAGGGCTGGTCTTTTACGAATTGGGTTAGGTTGACAGTGGCTAATTGTGCTCAAGCAGCAAGCGAGACAGACAGAATTACTTGAATCATGATGTATACAATGATTATATTTTTCATTCAGTCCTTTCCGTACCACTTAATTTGAATCATTTTTGCGGGGTTCCAAGAGCCTATCTCAGCTTACTGTAGGCAGTAGGCGAGATACAGAACCCCACGTCGCTCTTGATGTTGCGTCATCATAGGTAAATGAGGATATACTGTCGAAGCACTTTGAGTACCTTGAAAGGTGGAAAGGCGCTATACAAGCTAAAGGAATCTGACCTTTTAGACAGATTGCCAGAATCACGCCAGCCGAACCGCCGGAACCGTGCTGGTGCAATTACAACAACCTGGGCCGGCGAATCCTGACAACCCGGCCAAAAAGCCAAACTCTGCGCCTTAGTATTAAACCCTGGAACTGACTCCATTTAAAAGCTCGAAAAAGGCTTCGAAACACAAGTTAACAATTCATTCAGGTCGACAGCGATCAAACAGCAAGGCAAAGCAGCAAAGAGACCCAAACTGGATCTGGGGTCACCATGTCACAAGTCAACGAAAGATTCCCGAGAAAAATGACAACGATTAGTTAAACATTCAGTCTTTTTGAAGGCTCTCGCGGGGCGGGCTGTGGGCCGGAAATATGGTGTGTTTGGGTGTTGTTTAGCGTGATCTTCTATTGAAGTTTGGGCTGTATAGTTTGTGCGTCACAGTTGCTGATTCACCGTTACTGAGGCAACCGGAGTAGGAGGTTTTGTCTACCTCAGTGCCAAAGAGGCACTGAGTGTTCCATTTCTGAGCCTAGGTCTTCTTATGTTATCAGCTGGATATCAGGCATTTTTTGTGGTAAGGCAGCATGTCTCGCCCTTGTTCTGGACAGTCCATAGTTGGCCCCATGGAATTCAATTCAATTCCTTTATTGTCATTGCAAGCCGAGCAAACAACGAAACTGGAAAGCTACTCTGTGGTACCATAAAACACAAGACATTAGAATAACACACAACTTAAAACATACTACTAAATAAAAGACAATGCTAAATTATTGTGCAAAAGTCGCTACATTGCTGCATCATGAACAATTAGTGCAGTTCAGTGTTGAGAACGCGGATGGCACTGGGAAATCTCTGAGTCTGGTTGTACATGTTCTCATCGCCCTATATCTCCTGCCCAAGGGCAATAGTTCAAAGAGGTGATGACCAGGGTGGGAAGAGTCTTTAATAATGTTCTTAGCTCTTTTAAGGTGTCGCGCACCAGCAAGGAAGCATGGAAGAGCTGCTGGCCACTTTTTGTCTGCTTCGCTTGTTAGGCAAGGGCTTTCAAGCCAATCTACTTCACAAAGTCAAACTTTAACCGGCAGGATGGAGTTCTCCCTCCATTCCGTGGCTTGTCTGGGTGAAGCTCGCGTTGATCCCCTTTGTCGGTGTTACGTTCTTGATATTTGTCTACTCAGTATATTAGAAGGCTCATCGCTGTTCCAGCGATAGAGTCTGGCGACCATTCTGCAAATTTCCAGGTCGGAGCAAGCCACGTAAAAATAAACACACGGGGAGAGCAGAGAAGTTTATTTAACATGGCTGGTGTGAGACAGACTGTTGGTTTTAGCGACTCAATGTGTTTTTGGTCATTTTAAAACTGAATTTACTGCAGATTTGGAACAAATTCTCGGCTCTATCGTTCGCTATCTGTGTTGTTGTGGAGACGACTTCCGACGCCCAGAGTGACGTTGCTCATTAAGAACACGTCACGCAAACAAATGAATCTGATTGCACGGATGATTACATTCAGGCTCGAGAGGCCATTAAGGAGCTGGGTTCCAGACTCTTCTCACAGTGTTTGAAAAATACAGGGAGAACAGTCTGGCCTTGCCATGCAATTATAAGGCTGTGCTGACGCTGCACTGTAAGTCATTCACATTCGGGCTGTTTTGTCCACCCTCTCACAGCATTTATACTCTGAATAGAGGCTATTTGTTTTCCTAAATTTTGATTAAATGCTTTTTTTATTATATTAAGTGTCTCAGAAAAATACAAACAGTGAAGCAAAAATATGAAAAAAGATACTATTCCCTGATTGATCATCTTAAGTTTGTTAAGCCTGAGTTATACTCCGGCGTTGCGGTGATGGCGCAGCGACTATGGCGTCATTTGACATTCGATAGTTCTGCAGTGAGGGAACGCGTTGCTCTGTAATTCACCGCCAAGCAACTAGAGGGGTGTGGCGTTATGTTTGTAATGTTTTGGGGCATGCTTGTTGACTTCCGCTAGTCGGAGAAAAAATAAACAATGCAAGATGGAACTCTTGAAAGTAAATATTCTGCTCATCAACACTGAATAAATATTGAACATACAAATTTTGAGGGGCAGGCAACGCAGAAGATGGTTTCGAGGCGGCCTGGCCGACTTTTGATGCAGCACAGAGAGTTTTAGACTCGGGTGGAGAGAGCTAGCTGTGGCGGCTAGCTTCAAACTGGCGTCGAGCACTGCGTTGAAGGTCTGCAAAGCCCTCCAGCCCGATTTGTTTGCCGTGTCCTACAACCAGCCAGTGGGAAGCCATAGCAGATTTCTGGCGTCTATGGAACTTCCCAAACTGCGTTGGGAGCCTTGATTTTAACATTATCATAAAAAGCACCGAGGCACTCTCAATCAGTGATGATGTATCGTGTGTGAACTGTCTGTTATTGAAAATTAAAGATCAAAATAACTCTTTTGACACCAAATCTGTGGTTTATCCTTCATATACTTGAAGTGTGACACGTAAATAAGTCATGGACTCACAGCAAGCATATGTACACAATAAATGATGAAGTGCACCAACTAAAAATACGACATAAAGTGATAAAGAGTTGGCAGTTTTTAGCCGACTGGGTCACCGCTTCGTGTGGCCACTCGATTCCGAACACACACGTCTCGGTGGTTCTTCCATTTTTTTTTTTTCAATCGCCAACTTTGCCATTTGGCAATCACAATAATGTCTTGACGAGACTTGCTCTTCGATGATACTCCCGTCGGCTTGGTCCATTTTTGCGTGTAGAAAATAATGTTTGATTCTATTCTACAATGGCGGTGATTTTGCGCTAAACCGGAACAAAAAAATCTGAGCGGACCAATCACAGTCCGTTTCTGCCACGTCATACGCGTCTACGCGACACGAAGGTTAGAAAATTTGAGAGGCGCGCGTCAGGCTACGGCGCAGGGTCGTAACTCGGGTCTTCCTTGACGGCGCAGGTCTGACGCGGAAGTATAACTCGGCCTATAGAGTAATACAAACGGTCAAACAGAAAATACAAGAAAAGATACTCTTCCCTTCAAAGTGTTACTCTATTTACCCCTTAAAATTACCCTACGATAAATAATTAGATTAATGATAATAATAACGATAATCAATGAAAAAATTGCAGGTAGACAATCAGTTGCGGTCCGTTTCTCCGTGCCCTGCGCAACCACCTAACCCGCTCATGCCAGGAACCACCATTGTATGTAGTCGCAGGTAATATTTTTGCCCACAGTTGTTCTAATCTCTCTCCACCCTGTCCTTTTCCACACCACTATTTACCACTGCCTCTGACATCCAGGCAGTGTCCTGCAGAAGACTTACCATTTGAGTCAGGACAGGTGGACCTTATAACAGCCATGACAGCTGCCCACTGGTTTGACCACCCGCGCTTCCTGAAGGAAGCTGACCGGATATTGAAGCCTAATGGCTGCCTGGCCCTGTTGAGCAACACAATGGACATGGAACTGGAGTATGGCGATACCACTACCGCACTAAACAACATCTGTGAGGAGGTCAGTTTTAACTGTTTTTAGAAAATATAAAAAAAAAAAAAAAAAAAAGAAATTATTGGTGGATGAGAGGGTAGAAGCTCACCACTTACTGCCAACAGTCTAGGAACCATGTTTCTCCATCTCCATTTCAAAATAATTTAGGGATTAGGGCTCACCTACGCTATATAATATAATTTTTCATTCTGAGAATCTGGGGGAAAGAAGTCACTTCACCTAAAGGCTGAAACACCATTGAATGCCACGACATTCAATCTCTCAGTCTGAACTTCATTTAAAAAAAGGATATCATTGTGGATAGTAAATTGTCACATGGACTCAGGAGCAGTTCAAAAAACTATTGTCAGTTAACAGTTTGTCATGTCGCTACATTTTAACAAATGCCAGGTAAAATTCTGGCATAAAACCCCTAAAGCCATATATCAACCACAGCCCAAAATACTGTTTGCTTCTCTGGGCTAGAGCTCATCTGAAATAGACTGACGCAAAGTAGAAAATTGTGCTGTAGGCTATATTTCAAATTATGTTTTAATCACGGATGTGATCAAAGAGGAAAGGGACCATCCAGGTTTTGATCAGTGAAAAGTAGATAAAATAATCTGTTGATAGATTGATGATATAGGGAAATGTCAGTTGGTTTGATGCGGATAGCTTCCATTTTTGTGAGAGCAGGATTGTGTAATGCTGAAGGTCTTTGGAGCAAAAGATGCTGCCGTCCAAGAAAAACCATTGTCACAGACAAATCTGCTTAGTTGGGCAAGAGAGTGCCAAGCCACAGTCTGCACGTGTTACAACACTTAGTAATAAAGAGTATGAGTAGTAGACTGTTCGGCCAACAATTCAGAGCTTCTGTGGCACATTATTAGGTGCAATATATGACAACAAAGACCCGACTTTGGTAAACTGAAGTTAAACATCAAGCAAGCATTTAGAAGAATTCCACCTACAAAGCTTTAGCTATTTGTGTCATCAGTTTCTAATTGCTTAAAGGAAAAGAGATATAGAAAGTGTCAAACATGCCCGTCTGAACTTTTTGTGAGTGTGAGCTTTAGCTATTTGTGTCATCAGTTTCTAATTGCTTAAAGGAAAGGAGATATAGAAAGTGTCAAACATGCCCGTCTGAACTTTTTGTGAGTGTGTTGGAGAGGCAATTGTTCTAAGACTGCAAGGGAAGCTCAGCTTCAAGGGCATAGGTTTGGTCTCAACATTGGGAGGGATGATATAAAAGCAAACCTTGCATGTACACTTTTTGCTGGGGATGGGGCATTAATAAAACCAAACAGATTGGGTGAACGGGGGTCAGGGCTACATTTCTCACATATTTAAACCTAATTAATTGATGGGCTAAATGATTTATGCAAATTAAATCTGTATTGACTTATACTAACTTTCATGTGTACTGGGTTAAGTGATAAACTGTTCGTTTCCAACCTTTGTTTTCAAAAACTACTCAAGAAAAATTTGAAAACTTCAGAATAAATGTTTGGATCTTATTAGCAAATTTAAATTGCAATATTTGAACATAAATTATATAGCATACACAATGAATACAAACTTGTTAGTAATCTCTTAAATATCCAGGAATGCTAATAATAAACATTTGTCATAAGACCATTCAATATTGTTTGTCTAAATAAATATATTAAATATAACTGAAAAAAACTCTTGGTCAGGGATTAGCAAAAATAAAATAAAAATGGAGCCTTCCTTCAGGTAAAACATTACTGCTTTTGTCCACAAATATCTCTAAAGTGCATCAGTGGGTTGAGCAATTATGGAAAAAATCTGAATCTGGATGAATTAAACTTTTTACTTTGATTATGATCAATGAATGATTATCTGACGAAATGTTTGCATAGGCTGCAAATCAAAAAATATTTTTGCATAAATAATTTAAAAAATAAATACAAACATTTTAATTAATAAATAAAATGGAGGCAGACTTTTGTCACTCTGCAGTTTCTGTCGCTACCGAGCAGTGGGTGCTGTTGAGCCCCTCTACCGTCACAAAGCACTCACAGATTGACACTCTTGACACACTTTGAGCTCCCCTTCCTTGAAAGACCAGCATACACCACGTGTGTTGTTAATTCACAAAATAAATAAATAAATAAAAGAAAGAAAGGAATTAAATTTAGCAGGTTGAACATTTAACATCTTGTATTTGTTGTATTTTCAAAAGACTTTATATAAAAATGATTTGCAAATTGTTTTATTTGGGTTTTATTTACGTTTTACATGTCCTAACTTCATTGGAATTATAATTTTTACATTGGTTGTTGTTGTTGGCCTATGTTGTTTTGCGTTCTATTTGGATTAAATGTTCTATTTTTGAATGCTCTCTAAAAATATAACCATTTACCATGCAAATAGTGAGGCCAATACATACTAAGTATGTTTTCGCACTTAGATTCAAAATATGCTTAACCCATTAACTATTTCTTCACTGCTGAAATTATTGAATTATTTTGGTACATACTCATATTACAAACCACATGCTAAGCAGTGTATTTTGGTCTTTAATTATGTTTTTATTATTAGTTTTACGCAGCTCTGGTCCCCTTCAAAAATCCATATCTTGGCACCAGTTCTTCAAAAATCTACTTAGAGATGTTTGACTCCTGCTCCTATCCAGAAAAATACTGGTGAGTGTCCCATATTTCTGATTCCATACAGTACTGTTGTATACAGTAATGTAACGGAAAACATTGATAAATCTAAAAATAAAACAATCGCCATGCATCCTAATAATATGTTTTGTCAAAGTTCCTCAAGGAGCAACAGTCAAATTATTAAGTGCCCTTAAAATTTGTCGGCCTTAAGAAGGTGGCGCTGTTCTTTTTTTAATTTCACAGTTGATGGCTGGTCAGGAACACCAGTCCAGAGTCCCAACAATTGGGTAAAAGCAATTACACAAACAAACAAGCAAAAAAAAAAAAAAAAAAAAAAATGCCTCTTAAACATTTCTTCCTCAACATTTTTTCCCTCCAGGAATGGCTGTCAAAAAATTCACAGGAACGTGACAGTAAACCATTTCATTGGATTAGTAGAGACATTCACCAGCTACCAGAAACTGAAGCATCAGGATGCTGCTGAAGCCAAGCGTCTTTCTGATGACGTCAGGAAAAAGTGAGACATTGACATTTTCTGCCCACGCAGTGTCTACCTCAACTCAATCAAACTGAACGTTGAACTCCATGCCTAACCTTTCATTAACGCGCCAGTGTTTGTTTATTGTCAACCGCTGCTTTATTACTCTCAAAAACTTAACAGCTGTTGAAGAATTTGACAAAAAATTTACAATTCATTTCCATACAATACAATTATGTCTAAGGATAATAAATGAACTTCCTTGAGTCTCTTGAAAGGCAGTGTAACAAATGATTAGACGGACGGCCGTGGTGCAGTTAGTAGCTTGAGTTGTCCTGCGACCGAAGGGTCAATGGTTCGAAACCCGGCTATGACTGCCCACTGTCGAAGTGCCCTTGGGCAAGGCACTGAACCCTGACTTGCCCCCAATGGGTTGGCTGCGCCTTGCATGGCAGCAGCACCATTGGTGTGTGAATTTGTGTGTCAAAGGGTAAATGTGTGCTAATGTAAAGCACTTTGGGCATTGTAACAATGTATAGATAAAGCGCTATATAAGCACTCTCCATTCCTTTCCATTAGTAAGCCACGATTACTAATTGCTAGCGACAATTTAGCAAGATGCTGGTTTGCTTCCTGATTTTTGTTGAGGTAAAATAATCTCTGGTTTTCTACAACGATAGTGACCTCAAGCTGTCTTCCATTTCAGGCTGCTTGGCGCCATGCAGGTGTCCTCACCAGACACAGAGCTCACCATGGTGGTCAAGTATTTCTACATGCTAGCCCGCAAACCTTGATACTGCTGACTGACTTTAAGATCAGTAGAACGTAGGATCTATATTGTGAACTAAAATGAAATACAATATGCAAAACGCTTCCTTTTTAATTTCGCCTTTTCAGTGTTTTTGTTTCTGTTTTCATTTCTTCTTGTATAATTCTTAAACATCATACCCAGAGTTGCAATTCAATGTTTGTTAAGTAAGAATGCCACAGTTTATAACTTGAAAAATAGCCCATATTCAAAGGTCTGGTTCCACCAAGAAGGACAATTTGTACAATACACATTAGAAGTGTTTATTCACAGTAAGTTTTACTACAATGTGCACCAGACACCAATCAAATTTTACAAGGAAATGATATTTGACCACATATAGGCCACACTGGACTATCAACCACAGGGTTCAAAGCACTGGGAGTAACGGTTTATAGTCCGAGAATTACAGTACCAAAAGAGCAGAGCGTTAAGAAAAAGTGCACAATTGATCATTGCTGAATGAGTGACACAGAGCTAGACAGGCAACAGTGAGAATACAATGGGGAAAGACTTAAGTATTACCACAGATTTATTGAGCTGCTATAATGCCACACCATTTTCATTATAAAGCTGATAGAGATATGAGTACAACAGGATGAGACCCATCAAGATTTAGTCCCAAACCATACTTTGGCGAGCTGAAGTCTACCACTTGGTTGAAGTGCATAGGATCCATATACTGTACAAGGCGGAAAACACTCAGATGACTTGAAGTTCCACTCTGAGACCCCCAATTTAGCCAACTTTCAAAAATGTCCAATAAGCATGTGTGAAAGCTTAAAATGTCAATTTTCTGGGGGAAGAAAATTTTTGAACAGGAGGGGATTTAATTAAAAAAAAAAAAAAAAAAAGTTTTTTAAGCAGCAAAACCCTATCTGGAGGTGAGAGCACACAAAAGCAGAATTACAGACACCATGACTTTAACGAGATATTATTGCGTACTTACCTTGTTTCGATCCAAAAACTCCACGTAGCATGTATGACTGAGTGTCAAGACACAGCTGTGAAAGACCACAGCTGGATTTTTTCGGGGAGTTTTATGGGTGAAACATGGTAATATAACAACTGTCGCAATGCAGAAATCGCAGTCATCAAGGAGTGGTCGAGATTTTGTTTTTCATATATTTACCCTTTTAAACGTGTTTTTTTCCTATTTTTATTTGGTTAGATCGATTATTTATCATCTAACATATCAGGGAAAATGCGACAGTAACAAAAGAAATACAATTAAGCGATAGTTATGAGGTAGATATCCGTGACTTTTTTACAGACGACATTTTTTTCATTGTGACATAATTTTTTTAAAAGATTAAAATATGTGAATGACTAATTTTTTAAAGTCGTTTTTTTTTTTTTTTAAACGAAATATGAGACATCAAATAATGATCCTGAGCTAAAAACGACAGACATTTTGAATAATAAATATAATTAATTACCTTCGTTTCATGGCTGGGTTGAAACGAAAGCGGTTGCGCGACATCTGTAAATGGGGGTTTTCAGGGTAAAACGGACAAATTAAAACTAGTTCGGGGGCTTAATGCTCCATGAATCTGCTATGGCAGCATATAGACATCTTGTTCTATCAAACACAACAGTTCTTTTGGCTTAGAATACAGCAGTTTATTTTAAAGAGGGTTGCAAGAGCAGAAACTGCTTTATCAATCTTGCCTGTGTTTTCTGCCACATCTAATTTTGCCTCTACAGAGCTCCCTCTGTATGTTTACTCCTCCACACCACCAAGGCTGTCACAAGCAGGGTGAAAAATATTGGCACACCGATGAATGGAGCAAGGACGCTAGCTGGCGGATCGTTGATGAGCCGGCCGGTCAGCGGGCAGTCATAGAAGTAGTTTCGGTGTATCTTAACAAAGAAGCGGTCGACGATCTGGTTGGGCCAAAAGCAGTCCATCATCAATGCCACCTGATAAGTGCAGTTAGTCACCCCCTCATAGAGCCTGTATGAAACATAATAGTTAAATGGAGTCACAGGGTCAGAAGAGACAAGTTATTTTGCTAATGTATTTTCTAACCAAGCTTTAGCTTTTGTCATTTCATTGATAAAATATATTTTTGGTTGACCATGCTTTTAGTTTGTTGGAGTTTTGTTTCCATTTTGCAATTTCATGTTATGGAAACTTTGAGAGTGACACCAGTAGAGCATCTGGGCTTTACACCATCTAATTATAGATGTTTGGGGGCAGGAGAAAAGTAGATGCATACCAGTTAACTTCAGTGAACCAAAGCAGCAGATATTCTCAGAAGGTCATGAACAAAAAAGAGTGGTTCTGGCAAGATAAACCTACTCTGTTGTGTCGGGCCAGCTGCACCATAGATTTTTGTCCACTGCCTCTATGTCTATTTTGAACCTAGCAAGACAGAAGTTGTCGATCACACTCTCATAGAGTCCCCTGTTGCAGCCAGACACACATGCTGCAGGATAGAAGGAAAAAAGATGATGAGTCCAACTTTTCCTAATTTGTCACAGTAAGACAAGAACAATTCACATTCAACTTGGTCCTCGTCTGTTTCTCCATTGCCAGAAAATCGGCATCACTAAGAAAACTTTTACACCAGTACATCTATGATGGTTTACCAGCATGTTTTAAATGTGAGTAAATATGTTTCTAGAGCAATCTGTATGCACACAGAACCTGATACTGAACCGGATTGTTTGTTGTTTGCTAACCCTGCAGCAAGGATCAAATAGATCTGAAATGAGAGGTTTGAGAAAAAAATTAATTTGAAGAAATTCAAAATGTTCTTTTTCACATATTAACGTGTATTATACCCCGGGACAAAAACTGCTTCCTTGTGTATATGTTTTTCTCATGTGACCCCACAGTAGAAAGTTTGTGCTCATGCTGACAGACCTGGTTTATGCCCTAATAATTATGCCCTTGAGCATTGACGTGAACATGTTTGTAATTTAAGTTAAGCATTGTGCATCCCTCTCTTTTTTTTTAACCTGACTGACTTGATGCACCACTTTTACAGTAGGTGCCTCTCTTATGTTGAAACCAAAAATGAGATGTTGTCTGAGGCATCATTAGAAATGACATCAGCGCTGCATTTTTTTTCTTGGGAAGGGAGGGTATTGTTTACCATTCGCGCCATTAGCCGCACAAAAATTCCAAACATTCACACACAAAGAGACTAAAAGGAGAATAAAGTGTGATCAATTCAACTCACCAGTGATGAAAAACACAACACAAACTACCCTCAGGAATAACGTGCTCTCCATTTAATAAAGCCTCTCCAAAGTGTGCTTCCGTTTACTGGCGTGAAATCAGCCCGCGCGTATTTTCTTTGCCTTCTCTTCCTTATCTTCTTACATATCGGTCGATGCTAAACTGGTCAACCCAAGATCGAGATGATCGCACAGTTACACTAATTGTGTCTCATGATCCTGTACTGAACAAGGGACGCCAACTTGCCTTGACCTTCCACAGTGGGACCCACCCCCAATCATAACAGCCCCTACTGTCATCTGATGCCTTGCCCGGCTGTCTTCCCCCTGAAGCTGCTCACAGGGGAGACAACAACAAAGTAAGAAACCAAAATTAATCGACTTGTCATGACAGTCATGGCAAAATTAGGTGAGAAGTCATGGAGTCACTTTACGATTTGATGTAATTAAAAAAAAACACAGGAACTCCTATTCACCTTTTTTTTCATGCCTGGCCTGTCATCAAATTTATGGTACACTACATTCATTGACTGTACTGGAATTAACCACATGGCAGATGAAAAGTGCCTGTGTATGCATATTACGTTACCTAAAAAGAAACAGGCAGACATTTCTTCGAAAGCAGCCACTAGGCTGCCTTTGAATTGTCGCATTGAATGAAAGTTTGGGTTTAATTTTGTCTCTAGTTATGTTTAAAGTGCTTCTTTGTCTTGCATCTACTACAGGGTTCTTGTTTTAACCTTGAAAAGTACCACAAAACAACAAAATTTTTAATAGCGGATTTTTTTTTATTTCGACAAGCAAAGTACAATATTTTATTTAGTCAGTCAGGCTTTAACTTAATATGTGAACTTTCAAGTGACTGACCTGATTCTTATCACTAAGAAAAGTTTGTTGTCATTTGGTTTATAAATTAATATACTGTTCCATTGTGTCCAGCCTTATTTCCTCTCATTTTTTTATGCCTTGTTGCATATTCTTAGCAATGTTTTTAATAAAAATTTGGCAGGGTGGTTAGCAACATTCTTTTCTTTGGCCCAGTCAAATAATTAATTGATGTCGACTTACATTGAACAGGACCTATAAGCTAAGTGTAGTGTTTACAGATGGTTAACTTTATGCACTAACTGAGCTCATCCATCTGTTATGATCGGTGAATAGTAAGGACTGAGGATATTACACCAAATATACTCTACTCCACCACTACTTGAATTTGAAATTTTAAACATTTCAATGTAAAATACATCGCAAGACATATTCAACTATTTTTTCCCCCTATTATTATTCTTAATTTTTTTTTGGGGGGGGGGGGGGGGGGGGACTAAGTAATGCAATTTATTGTAATGGTACACAATGTAATTTTTTCCTATCTACATCAAGCAAAGGTACCCATTATGAATAAACAAACGTCACAGCAAACCACCCAAAAATGGGTACAAAATGTTTGAATACTGATAAAATGATTTCTGCTTTATTACTTTCAAAATGTACGTAGTGCGAAATATGGGCCGGATAGATTGATGACAAAATTGATGAAGGGCAACGTGGTTCTTGCAAGTAATTTTATGACTAAACATAGACTGATCGCTATTGCTTCAGTGGCATTTTTGTTTAGTGGTTTATCCACTTTTTGAAAGTAAAATGGGCGCTTTACCTCAATAAACGCACGGAAAGCGGAAACAATTCTTTTTGGAAGACATCAAAACATTATTGATGTTTGTAGCACCCTCTTCTGTTCATGGTATAAAACAACGCTGAATTTGTGCATTTTATTCTAAATTCCGCTAGATGGCAGCAGAAGAAAGGAAACGATTGACACCTTTTCGCTCACAGGGGCTTCATGTGTCAATGTTCTCAATGTACCTTCAATAAGTCTTACCGTATCCACAACAGGTCTGATACCTAGTGCCACATATGAAAAGAAATAATAATAATAATATACATAATTAAAAAAATAAAATAAAAACTGTAATGCCTAATGCTGAAATACTATGCAACTTCCCACTATATTTAACGACAAAATTGAAAGCTCTTTAAAAACCTACCTTATACTTAAAAAAACACACACACAAAGAAAAAAATAGGATTAAAAGCTGTTTTTTGGTAATCTTCTTTTTCTAATGGAATAAAGTAGGAGCGGGAACCTCTTGGTACCTTACGATACGATTCGATTTGCGATACAAAGCTCAAGATAACGATGATCTGACAATATGGCGATACAATGATCATCGATACATTGGTCAGGAAATCATTCTAAGATTTCCCACAAACAATTAATAAACAGAAAAACAAGTTTCAAGAGTTGGAATGAGTTTATCGCTAGTAGACGTCCAATCCATTTGAACTGGGAGGGTGGTCCCTCCCACTTCAAACGGATTGAACGTCTCTGGCCGTCAGTGGCAGCCAATGCCAGGCAATGAGGTAATTTTGGGCCATTTAAGGTCATTTACCTGTTGATTTTCAGTTACTTCCTGTTGATTTATGGGTCACTTCCTGTTTATTTTGAGTTACAGAACAGGACGTGACCAGGGAATCACCCAAATGACAGTTGACAGTGACTCAAACTCAACAGGAAATGACCTGTAAATGCCCTAAAATGAAAGGCAAATGACCTGTAAATGCCTCGAAAATCGGGCCGAATGACTGTGAATGCTCTGGTTTTGAATGAATGAACGTTCCCAGTCTAAATGGATTGGGCGTCGAGCACCGTCAATGGCAGCCTTAGAGTTAGCTGAGACACTATTATGGTGGAAGATTTTGGTAGCAACTTGATGGTTCCTTTAAAAAAAAAAAAAAAAAAAAAAAAAAAAAAAAAACATTGACACCTTTTTAAAACCATATCTCGATTATTGACAGGAGCATATCGATAACGTTTTGGGATACAAAGTATCACGACATATCACCATTTCGATATTTTGTCACACCCCTAGAATATAACGTTCATCTATCAATAGGTTATTGTAACATTTAATTAGCAGTTTACAGACTACATAAAGCGCAATGTTCCCCAAAGCACACAATTTTCCAAAAAACAAAAAGACAATCACGGTTCACAAAATATCAGTAAAAGTAAGATTACTGAAAAGGATGCTCTCTTCTCCATTTACTTTGGCAGTCTAAAATACTGGCCAGTTGAATTGATCACAAGCAATACTGTCAAGCAAAGCAGTGATTTACTCTGAGCAACAGGTGCATCCACACGTCCTTCTGTCATCTAATAGCAGTTCATTTAGTTATCTGCCTATCAGTTTATGGCATTGGCATTGGTAGATGAACAAAGATAGACCGTGTATTTATAATTGATAATTATAATCCTCAAATAAATTAAGTGAAATTGAATTACTTCCTGCAGCTGATGATATTCAGCAGTTGTATGCCATGACACCCTGTTTGGTAATCATTGCAGCATACTAAACTTCAAAAATATTCAGGTGGTAAAACTAAGGAAAAGAATTGTACGCTTTTATTCCATTGTTTTTGCCACTTCTCCGTAAAATTGATTTGTATATTTGTTAATTTTGGTGTGATTTAGTTTTATTTATCCAATCAATTAAATATTTAATTCGTTCTTTGGAGCAGATAACATAGAAACTAATTAGCAACACAAATACGCATTTTAATTTAGAAGACTTATAGTTAATTTGCAATAAACTAACTAACTTTAAAAAACAAAGTTCTCTCTTGCCCCCCATGAACTTTATTTTGGAAAACTTAAGTTAATTTGCAATAACTAATTACAAAAAAAGGTCTCTCTTGCGCTCCCCCAAAACTCTATTTATTCTATCATCTAATTGTTTCTTTTCAGCTGACCCAACTGTCCATTTTACAGATTTTTTTTTTTTTTAAATGTGGCTTTTGAACGCAGATGTTTGCTCTCCTGTGAACTTTCCAGCGGCAACATGTGAAATGCTCAGTTGGCCCTCGCCCGTAGCTCACGAGGTCACAGGTGCATGCGCACGTACGATGGAGGACACGCCGGCTGGCCTAGACGAACCACGGAGACTGAAGGGTGACGTGGGCGGACCTCCAGGCGCGACCGAACGTTCCTTGAACGTCTATTAGCCTTTATAATTGGCTGCGTCAAGTGCCTGTCACATTTTGGAGGCGTGTTCACACCCAGAGCTCACCAACTCGCGCGCACGCACGCAAGACCACGCGCGCGCCCAGCAACCAACACCGTGTCAGTATACGGGCGATCGGTCTCACAGCGTCCACCGTGGAAAGCGATCCGAGCGGCAGCCTGGGAACTAGTAAACAAACACAGCCAAGCGGCGCGTAAAGGCTGTGCGCCGCGCCGGGGGTGCGCGAGCAAGCGATTACAAGAGGAGCATCGCACCATTTCCCTCCTGATTATTGCGCGCTTGAGACACGACCAGGATATCTTAATTGGACATGTGAGTTGCGGGAGTTTAACAAGATTAACATCAGCCTTTTGTCCAAGATGAAGTTGCTCGTCTGCGCCCTCGCTACTTTGCTGCTCGTCCGATCCGGTGCTGCGCAATCAGGTAAGCGTTTAATGCTTGGACGGGCGCCCGAACACCTTCGCTGAGTTTAATCGCACAATCTGTGTACTGATTGGCTCATTGTCGATTCATTAGCGAGGAGGGGAAATTACTTGCTCAACTTCGCAACAACAGACGCTACTTCGTCCTCGAAGCTCGTCCTTATTCCTCTGTGTAAAATAGAAGTGCACTTGTAAGATTTAAAATTTAGATTCGGTTTTGTTAAATGACATTAGAGGATCTCATTTGAATGTTTCAGCACTTCATAAACTGTATATTCCACCACTTTGAAGTACTTTATGATGACGTGTTGGTGGAATACTTGATTAGTTTGAAAATCTCATTAACCCTTTACAGGTCAATTGACTCTTTTTGGGTTATTAAAAATATATATATGTGTGTGTGCGTATGTGTATATACTGTATAATAAATAACACAAATAAACGTAATTTAACCCCATAAAGACCTGGCGTACACGTACGCTGACTGCGGACATCACATTTTGAATCATGCAGACCAAAATATTACCACAAATGTTGACATTATATATTTTATATAACAATGAATAATATTTTTTTAATTATTAATCATTACATATATATCAATGAATAAATAAAATTAACAAATATTAACATTTTAATGATAAAAAAAATCATTTGTTAGTTATAGCCCCTGATAACACACCAAAGTTGATTAAAAAAAAAAAAAAAAATCATAATATTTAACTCATTGATATTGATAGATAGTCCAATTTATTTGAACTGCAGGATTGGTGGTGAATACTCATATTTTAGCGCCATTGACGGCGCTACACGTCCAATTTTTAAAAAAATTTTTTTTAACTGGGAGGGTTTGCAGTAATCATTTGCTGCCAGCTTCTCCTTGTCATAATAACTGGGACGTTTAGCATCATCACTGCTCGCTAATGAGTTAAATGATTAACTCAAAGGTTAACATGCAATAACTTCTGCTGCGTCCGCTGTGGTGTGTCCAGCATCTCCTTGATGTTCCTGCAGCATTCCTCTGCTAAATAGTCCATCCACACTTAGTTCATTAAGGACATTTTCCTTCGGGCGCTGCAGGATGTTTGCTGATCGTTTACATGCCACCAAATGAGGTTCGCTAATGATGCCGGATTTGGACCCAGCTCTTTATGAGCCTCGTTGATCCTTCTTATGCTTGCTCAGAGACTTCAATCACTTTGTGTTCTGTTTTGGGTTTTTTCAGAGATATTTGGGTCTAATGAGCCACACGATTTACCATCTAAAGTGGTTCAGTCAAGCTTTGGCAATGCACGTTGAAGAATTTTTCAACTCATAAGATAAGCGGAAGATTTGTTTGATGTCACTGAGTTGCTCTTTACACGCATACACACACACTGCTTGGATGGACATGGGGAAAATAGGCACCATCACTTGATTGTTCTTTGCATGCATGTACGCCCATTCCGGATATTTGGAATGCAAATTCCATGCAAGAAGAACCCGAGAAGTTTCTCATGGGAACTTTGTGGGTGATAATGAGTCGATGATGTGGATGATCACTGCTAAATATTGTACCCTTATTAGCATGATGAAGTAAATGAGAAGATTGTACAATGAATACTCTGTGTGTACACAAGTGCTTGCTTGTGTAAAAAAATATACATTCTCAAATATCCGCTTTGAGATTTATTCTTTTTATTTATTTATTATTTTATTAGATCCAATCAAATAATTATTCATTTTAAATATGTCATTTTAAATACCTACAGGGTCAAAGGTCATAATGTTTTGTCTGCAAAAGGCAATTTAAAATGCTGTACACGGGCCTATATTATTGATTATTAAAGGCAATTATGTGTGGTGAATGACTGGTGGAGACTTGCGACAATGTGGTGCAATTTTTGGTTAAGATGTATTCTAATCATGTCCATATATAGGCAATCTTTGAAATGCAACTGTTCACCCTGTCTGAGGTGACGTTTCATTAAGAAATAAAAGGCTTCTAATATTCAGTCATTGTGGTGTCCAAGTCGCATTTATTTGGACCCTGTAATTGGTTTGTGTGTGTGTTTTCTCATGGGGTTATGTGTGTGTGTGTGCATGTAGGACAAATGCAGCATTGGCATGTGCGTGTTTGGGTGACATTTGAAGACGCCTGTGCAGTGGTCTGGCAAGGGGGATGGTGCGGTGTTGGGGGTGCACTTGCTGAATGCCAGTATCAAATTACCGACGGGTTGTCAGCTGGCCCGCATGGTGCTGGCCGAGACTTTGTCGACAACTGGCAGAAATGAGAATTTATTACAAGCTAATCAAGCTTTTTTTTTCATGATAGCATCAGTCTAGAGTGTCTAGACCTTTATGTGACAGCATGACGGATGAGGGGGAGGTGAGGTGCAATTCCATCTTGCTCCAAATTAGTCAACATTGCTATCAAAATTTAATATCTCCACTGTATGACCCACATGGTATTTTTCCCTCACCTAATATGCTGCAGTGATTGCTGAGGATTTACCGAGACTGAAAGACAAAAGGCTCGATATGATACTATTCCCAGTTGAGTGGAGTTAACTTTGAAGAGAGGGGTGTAATTTGCTGCTTCGGTCCAAGCTGAAGGGCATGAAAATTAGGAGTTAGGCAATGAGAAGGATGGATTCCTTCACTTGGTGCACCTTGAGGAACTCAGCATACTGTAATGTAGGGGTGGGAACCTCTTGGTACCTCGTGATACGATTTGCGATACAAAGCTCACAATAACGATGATCTCACGATATGGCGATACAGCGATTATTGATACATTGATCAGGAAATCATTCTAGATTATTCTACAAAACTTGTTGTTCTGTTCATAAGTTGTTATCTTCATCTCTCTGCTGTAATTTTATGACTAGTGGACATCTAATCCATTGTAACTGGGAGTGTAGTAGCGAATAAGCCCCCTCCCACTTCTATGGCCGTCAGTAGCAGACAATGCATGGCAACGAGGTAATTTTGGGCCATTTCAGGTCATTACCTGTTGATTTCCATCACTTCTTGTTGATTTTGGGGCATTTTATGGGTCACTTCCTATTGATTTTGGGTTACAGAACAGGAAGTGAACGGGGAATGAATAGGCAGTGACTCAAACTCAACAAAAAATGCCCTGTAAATGCTCCAAAATAAACAGAAAGTGACCTGTAAATGGCCCGAAATTTGGAAAGAGTGACTGTGAATGCTCTGGTTTTGAATGAAAGAACGTTCATTCGCACTTCCCAGTCTTAACAGATTGGCGTCGAGCGCCGTTAATGACAGCCTTAGAGTTAACTGAGACACTATTATGGTGGAAGCTTTAGGTAGCAACTTGCTAAATGATGATGTTGATTTTTTTTTTTTTTTTCATTAAACATTGACACCTTTTCAAAAGGATATCTCGATTCTTGGCATGAGCGTATTGACAACCTTTTGGGATGCAAAGTATCACAATATATCACCATTTTGATATTTTTCACACTCCTACTGTGTCTGTTGTCTGATGTATTAGAAATCGACCTGTTTGAGAGTTTCTGATTCACTGTGACAGAGACATTTGTTTTTGGACTATGACTGTTGAAATTCTCCCCTCAAATATGATTCATTTACTAAAAATAATGTACCGTTGTAGACCTATTTATGCCAGCAATGTACAGTACACTGACAAGCAATATAATTCAACGGTCTTCCACTAGGTAGCAGGTGGTCCATTTAACTTGTTTATCCACCTGTTGCAAATTAAATGTCAGAATAACAATTTGTGTTGAACTAAACAACTCCAGAAGTAAATGGTGAGTAATTTCAGGCCTAATCATTATTTTGGTATTCAATTAAGCAGCTATGATTGGTTTAAAAAAAAAATAATAATAATAATTTTTCAAAAAAAGGAAAAAAAAACTGAGACTTTTAGTTTGAGCCATTGCTCTTGCGCTCTTATTGTGTTTGTATTGTTTTAAATTTGTGTTTCAAGACCTCGAAAACATCCATATACTGTATGTTATGAACGCATTCCTTTAGTGTTTTTAAAACCATAATTTCTATTGTCTTGATTTTCAAATATCTCTAACATAGCCCGTGCGACACAGGGTGTTTTACTTTCCCCTTTTATGTCATGAGATTTTACAAATATGTGCCTTTGATTAATGGTTTTGAGATGCATAGGACTGGTAATTCTTTACCTGTTTCATTGCACACCAATGTGCCTTGAGTAATCTTCAGTGGTGCTGCAGTAAATTAATTAATTTCACTTATTTTTTCGATGAGACTTTCATATTCACTCTTTCAGTGCCAAGTGTTTTCTGAAAAGACAACCTGATTTCAAACATTTTGACTCATCTCTCAAGGCCGATAGAATATTTTGTGTTATGACTAAAGATTTGATTCCAATCTTTTAGGAGAAGAAAAAGTTATGCTCTACCTTATTCTGTTCTTTAGTAATGACCATTTGAAAACGGGTAGATTTCGGGAAATCAACTGAACTCAGACAAAATAGGTAGCAAATTAGTATATTAAATATTTTTGGGGTTTGTGGCAGCACATGCATCTTGGCTTCTATAAACACCCCTATAAACATACTATAAATAGCTTTTAGCTATTTGCAGTAAAGTGTACAATATACAGTACCTTATCAGCCAAATAAGTTGGAAGCACTTCTCCCTTGTCTGCCACGTCATCACATCTTACCTTCTTTGATCAATTTGTTATTTTTTCTGTTTTTTGTCAATATTAGATGTTTACTACGACAGCTGCTTTGCTCAAGTGCTAGATGTCCATATGTTAATATGGGATATTTACAGAGAGAGATGATACAGAAAAATATTTGATTGATTAAGAATATCTTTATTAACCAGATAAAAACATCTACACACACAGTTACATCCTCTTCATTCATATGCATACTCTGAGGCAGTCCTAAAAATATTTTTAAAAACAAACAAACAAACAAAAAAACAAAAAAAACAAAATAGTGCTGTCAAATTTTTGGCGTTAACGGGCGATAATTAGTTTTTTTAAATTAATCACGTTAAAAATATTTGACGCATTTAACGCATGCGCGGAATAACCCACTCATGCATTGCCTCAAACTGATTACAGTTAACCCGTTTTTTGCTCATTTAGAGGCAGGGAAATGCGAGTGGACACAGGCGTTCATTGGACCGCACCGTTATTGGCATAAGCTTAGGCAACTCTTTCCCAACAAACATAACTAGTGGCGAGCGATGTGGGGAAGAATGACATGAGATGAATTTTTTTCATAACACGCTTTATTTAACACAACGCAGAACATATACCATTTGCAGCCACCACTGACAGTCATGGTTGCCCAACTTCCCATCATGCATTTGGGCGGAACAGGTAAATCGCTACAGTATCATTTAGTGAAAGCACAACAAAAATAATGTTCACAAAAAGAAAAGTGCTCAATGCAAAGAGAACTGGCATTCCCAATCAAAATAGCTATGCAAAATACACAAAAACTTACTCAAACTTTGCCTTGGCTAGTTCTCTAATTAATTCAAAACTCGCCATTGACACCTTGTGGTGTATTTCAATCACTACTTTACGTAGTTAAAGACACTGTGGAAGAATGGCTTGGAGCCCATGTGACGTCCCGCTCGGCGACGTCAACAAAGGCGAGCTACTAGTTAATTTTTTTATTGAAAATTTTACAACTTTTATTAAAACAAAAACATTAAGAGGGGTTTTAATATAAAATTACTATAACTTGTACTCACATTGATCTTTTAAGAACTACGTCTTTCTATCCGTGGATCCCTTTAACAGAAAGAATGTCAATAATGTTAATGCCATCTTGTGGATGTATTGTTATAATAAACAAATTCAGTACTTATGTACAGTATGTTGAATGTATATATCCGTCTTGTGTCTCATCTTTCCATTCCAACAATAATTTACAGAAAAACATGGCATATTTTAGAGATGGTTTGAATTGCAATTAATTACAACCTAAAAACAACCTACCTAACTTGAAAAACAGTCATTCAAAAATCCACTTCACCTTGCCTTGTAAGCTTGAAGCGCACTTTAAGCTTTTTTTTTTTTTTTTTTTCCCAAACTTTTCCTCTAAAAATGCTTGCCATAGCATTTGATATACTCAGGGCTAATGGCAATCAATGCTAGCCATACCCTAGCAGTTTTTTTAGCAGTCGCACAATTTAGCAATTCGACCTCTTTAAAATAAAACTAATTCGAAAAATCCGAGGCTATCTTTAAACTGTTCTTCTGTATTTGGATCAAGCATCGGAAAGTCTTACGTGGAAATTAAATGAAAATGTCATTTTCTTCAATGTGAAAAAATGAAGCTCATTTGCCCACTCCCCTATAAAAAAAAAAAAAAAAAAAAAAAAAAAAAACAATAAAAAAGCTGCTTTATGTAAAAGCCACAGGGTACAAAGTGAGAGAAAAAGTAGATTTTAGTCTGAAAATTATGGTAAATAAATAGGACAGTATTTCAATACTCCATAGAAGGTACACTATAGGAGTATTATACAGTATCTGTATTTATACTTTTTGTGAAATTTTGTCTTATGTAAAACAAATGCCATGATTCAATCGAGGTTACCTTGCGAAACACTTGACTTTTGGACCGGACAGTGGACACACTGTTTAAATACTGGACATGTGGTTGCGACAGCTCTGGTTGATGGTGCCCAGTGATGGGCAGTGTGCCCCGACCCTCCTTGAGGCCAGTGGCCTGGCAGGTTTTCAAAAGGTGAAAAGGCCAGCGGGAACTTAATTAGAGGTCACAAATCCACTTTCACACGTCTATCACAAAGTCTTTCTCCGTTCTTTTATTTTCTGAGACCAGTGGAGGGTTTACTGAGTCCTGGCCACCACTTGCAATTGTACTCTATCCAAATGCCTTCATACTCTGCCCGAGACAAACACACATGCACATAGGCGTGTGACAAAATATCAAAATGGTGATATATCGTGATACTTTGTATCCCAAAACGTTATTGATGTGCTCCTGCCAAGAATTGAGATATCAGTTTAAAAAGGTGTCAGTGTCTAAAATAAAATTAAAATGAACAAACAAGTTGCTACCAAAATCTTCCACCATATTAGTGTCTAAGTTAACTCCAAGGCTGCATTGACGGTGCTCAATCCATTTAGCCTGGGAACGTTCGTTCATTCGAAACCAGAGCATTCACAGTTCGTTCATTCGAAACCACAGCATTCACAGTCATTCTGTCCGATTTTCAGGGCATTTACAGGTCATTATCCGTTGAGCTTGAGTCACTGCCTATTCATTTGGGTGATTCCCAGGTCACTTCCTCTTCTGCAACTCAATATAAACAGGAAGAGACCCATAGAATACCCCAAAATCAACAGGAACTAACTGAAAATCAACAAGAAAATGACCTTAAATGGCCCAAAATTACCTCATTGCCTGGCATTGGCTGCCACTACCGGTCATAGACCTTCAATCTGTTTGAAGTAGAAGGGATGGCAGCGAATGAACGAATATTCATTCCCTGCCACCCTCCCACTTCAAATGGATTGGACGTCTACAAGTGATAAACTCATTCCAATTCACAGCAGAAGCTTGTTTTTCTGTTTATTAGTTGTTTGTAGAATATCCTAGAATGATTTCCTGAGCAATGTTTCGATAATCGTTGTATTGCCATATCATCAGATCATCGTTATCGTGAGCTTTGTAACGTAAATCGTATCGTATCGTGAGGTACTAAGAGGTTCCCACTCCTACATGCACACATCTCCCTTCTTGTCCTTCCTTCACCCCCGTTAATATCTGCAACAAGTATCCGTTCTTTGTGGCTTTTCTTAATTTCCTAATTAATAATTTGATCCCGCGTCAACAGGATATTGCAAACACAACTAAAATGTTGGTTGCGCATTAGGAATTTAATTAAAACCTCTTAGTAGACATGTAAAGTTTATCTTATGCAGAACCCCCACAGTAAATAATCCGAACCCCAGCATTACGCGCAAATGAAACCTTCTGTATACAAACGTTGGCTTTGAGTTCCTACTCACGCGCATGTACTCCGGCACATGGCCAATGCAGGAAGTGGGATGTTGTTCAGCTTCTTTTGACTGACAGCGTCGCTTTGGCGAGGCAGCCTCCACTCTTTCAAAACAAGTCTGGTCTTTTTTCTTTGAGTTGCCTTCCTCCGGTGGCGTTCCCTTCACAGTAGCCTTCCAGTAGCCTCTATTTTTTTTAAAAGTTAAATGCAAGGAAACGTGATCAGTCGTCTGTCATCCATAGTATGTGTTCTTGCGTTGATGCGCTTTTTTCAGCGCAATTTATACACCTAAGTATTTTATTATCTTCCAGTGCTGGCATGTGTTGGAGGCTTGGCGTGTGTGTGTGGTAATCCATGCTAAAATATTCAAGACACCTAATCTGTTTCATTACACTACAAATTAAGTAAATTTACTGTTGTGAGGCTTTCATGCAACAGCCGCCTTAATCAGGCGCTAGCTCGCAATGGCACAGCAGAAGTGTGTGTTATTTTGTGTTCATGGGGGGTGTGGGTTTGATTGATATTCTGTATGCAGGCGCATGTGCACATTTATTTCTATCAGACAATTTCTGACAAAGCCTGTCAGTGTCTGCCTTCCTCAGCTCCTTATTGAATATTTGCTACAGTGGAAGAGATGATTGTTTTGCTCAGCCGTCACCATGACAGAGAAAGACCAGTCTCCAAAAGCGCCGAAATGTAATATCACAGAGCATTCATAATATCATGGATCATTGAGAGGGCACAAAGACGCATCGATCTGCTTAACAAGACAGTTGCATTTGGCCTTTTCTACAAACGCTGTAGTCACTCGTCCCTGCAAAGCTGCCGAGAGGATGACAAACCTAATAACCAAGTTGTGATGCTGTGACAAAATAAAATTATATAAACTGAATGCAATTGTTTTCCAAATCCATTTCAACCTGAATTCTATTAGCCACAGTGAAATGCTTTTTCAAATTTGAATAAAGACTCTTGCGTGCAAAAGTAATATTGGAACCCTCTGCAGCTTTTTAAATGGCAGCTTGGACTGAGCTCCTCATCTAGTCAGGAAGTTAATTTCAGAGTGAGGTTGGAAGTCCCTCAGAGGACAAGCTCTGGGGATGCTTCGTCCTCCTCACTTGCAAGTTTTTTTCTTTTCATTTGGCTAGTGTCAGCCGTTCTTGATTAGAGTTTGTTTGTGTGAAATGAGAGTGATGGGTGAATTTGGCATGAACAATTATGCACACAAATTATGTGTGAGATTCAAGGGTTTTTCTCAGTGTGGATGTGTGTATATGCACATGCTTCTTTTTATTTTTGTACACTAATTGCTTGAGGTACGTGACAGGTGATCACTCCTTCTGTGTTTACGAGATGTGAGCTGTCGATCAGGCAATTTTTTTTTTTTTTTTACTTCTAGGAAACATAACAAAGCTAAATATAATTGGATTTCTATAACAACTATGTGGTCATCCCTATCGTGATGTTAACATACAACAGTGTAATCACATAGGCTAACAACGAGACCTTAAATCATGTGTTTAGTGTTATTACCCTTTAGGCAACTCACTTCTGAAGATTAACAGTGGAGCAACATGTAGAACACTCACAGGCATATAATTTTCATCGTCTGCGAAGACTGACTACTACTGTTGATGTACTGGAAAGCCAAGAGAGGAGCTGTGATTCTGCAGTATAATATCTATACAACTGTCTTAGGCTATTTTCAGACTGTACAAATCTGATTTTTTTCATTATCTGTTATCTTTGTGTGACTGTTCAGAGCAGCCTAAAAAGCTGGGCTTCTCCAGGCATGTTATTCTGCCCATAGTAAAATGGGCATGACCAAGTCGCTGATTTTGTCTTTGGATTTGGTCTCCTTAAAGCAGGGTTGTCCAAACTTTTTGCCAAGGGGGCCAGATTTGGTGTGGTAAAAATGTGGGGGGCCGACCTTGGCTGATGTCCTTTACGCAGAACAATATATTTAAGCAAATTTTAGCAAGCCATTCTGTGTGTCACATTTATTTTATTATATTTTTTAAATTAATAATTGCAACAATCTTGCAACTAGCGTTCTCTTTCGACTCTTGGGCTCTTGCGAAATACTGCTGCTGTGAAATGAAACTAGCTTCAAAAGTTGCTTAAATTTCTCGCTGCATATCTTCCCTGTAATTTTGTCATACATGTTAGCATGTCTTGTTTGGTAATATCGCCTCACATTGAATTATTTAAAAACAGCAACTGTGTCTTTGCAAATGAAGCAGACACAGTTGTTGCATATTTTATTGAAGAAATAGTCCAATTTCAACCTATCTATCCTTGAAGCGTCAGCCGTCGCAGTCAACTTTTTTTGTTGTTGTTGATTGTCGCCATTTTAGAAAATTAGAAGTCAAGGATCACACGGTGTAATGTTGCTTAGAGTGCTGCTGCCTTTTAATGGGTAAAAGAGGAGCAGCATTTAGTGTGTAGGCTACTTCATATGCTGGTAGCAGTACTGCTGACCAATTTATTAAGTCTGTGTGCGGGCCAGACAATATTGATCTTATGACAGAGGCTGGGGGCAGGATGAAATTTGACCACGGGCCGCATTTGGCCCCCAGGCCGCACTTTGGACATGTCTGCCTTAAAGGGATCCACTTGTGGTTCTTAAAAAATTAACTTTAATATGAGTTAAAATTAGGGCTGTCAAACGATTAAAATTTTTAATGGAGTTAATCACAGCTTAAAAATTAATTAATCGTGATTAATTGCAACTCAAACCATCTCTAAAATATACCATGTTTTTCTGTAAATTATTGTTGGAATAGAATGATAAGACACAAAACGGACGTAAACATTTAACATACTGTACATAAGTACTGTATTTGTTTATTATAACAATAAATCCACAAGATGGCATTAACATTATTAACATTCTTTCTGTTAAAGGGAGCCACGGATAGAAAGACTTGTAGTTCTTAAAAGATAAATGTTAGTACAAGTTGTAGTAATTTTATATTAAAACCCCTCTTAATGTTTTCGTTTTAATAAAATTTGTAAAATTTTCAATCAAAAAATAAACTAGTAGCTCGCCTTTGTTGACGTCGCCGAGCGTTGACGTCACATGGGCTCCCTGCCGTTCTTCCCCAGTGTCTCTAACTACGTAAGGTAGTTAATGAAATAAACCACAAGGTGTCAATGGAGAGTTTTAAATTACTTAGAAATCAAGCCAATGAGTGTGTTTTGTCCCTCGACTGACGCCGTAGTTCCCTGTTTACTGGTCCATACATTGTACACGGCCATTTGAGTGCTGACTTCACAACGTACGTGACTTCTGATAGTTTCTATATTGTGACTAAATATTTCCATCCAATGTATTTGTTGAGCTAAACGAAATGTCTGAATAGAGTTTGACCAAAGTATGAGTAACTTTTATGTGTATTTTGCATAGCTATTTTAATTGGGAATGAAAATTATTATCATTATTTTTTTTGAGAGATGGGAATATTATTTTTGTTGTGCTTTCACTAAATGATACTTATGTTTGTTGTGAAGGAGTTGCCGAAGCTTTATTCTAATGAACGGTGCGGTCGAATGAATGCCTGTGTCCACTCGCCTTTCTCTGCCTCTTAGCTCTCAATGTGCAAAAAAACGGCGTCATTGTAATTTCATTGAGGCAATGCATGAGCAGGTCATCCGCGCATGTGTTAAATGTGTCAAATATTTTAACGTGATTAATTAAAAAAATTAATTACTGCCCGTTAACGCGATATGTTTGACAGCACTAGTTAAAATGATTTGATATGAAAACCCCTCTTGATGTTTTCGTTTTTATAAAATTTGTAAAATTAGTTTAACTAGTAGGTCACCATTGTTGTTGACGTCGCAGGGCGGTGACAGCACATGGTTACATTGCAGAGCTTCCAGTGTATGCTAGCTGCATAAACATATCATCTGTCCAACCCTTTCAATTCGAACCCGAGAGGAACATTAATGGGCATTACAGCACTGTCGATATTTCACAAAAGGAGTGGCAAAACCAAAATGAACAGGAAAGACGGGATGAGACAAGATGAGAGTATGACAAAACTGGTTTTCTGCAAAATGTGCTTTTCTGGTACAACAGACTCGCCGCTGTTTCAGCTGTAGAGTCTGGCGACTGTTTGGCAGATCAAATTCCCAGGGCGGAGTAAGCCACAACAAACAGACAGCGGAGTGGACCAATCAGCTACAGGTGGACGTGCTGTTGATAAAGCGACAAGAAACTCTAACCAACATGGCTAGCGCGAGACAGACTGTTAGTTTTAGTGACTCGATGTGTTTTTGGTCATTTAAAACTGAATTTACAGCGGATTGGAGCATATTCTCGGCTCTCCCGTTCGCTATCTGTGTTGTTGTGGAGACGACTTCCAACGCGCAAGAGTGATGTTGCTCGTTAAGAACACGTCACGCAAATAAAGGAATCTGATTGCACGAATTATTTCGTTCTGGTTCCAGAGGACAATAAGCAGATGGGTCCCAGACTCTTCTCGCAGTGTTTGAAAAATAGAGTGAGAATACTCAGGTGGTGCCAGGCAAAAAATGTGCTACAATGGTGAAATGTCCTACAAGAGGAGAATTTGACACCCAAAGTACTACCGTGCGCTTTCAGCTCGTTTTCTTTGGATGCATACAGCCAGAACATACTAAAGATGCCTTAAGAAAAGTAAACGGAGTAATATCAAATAAGGGAGGTTTAAATACGCTACGTGACTAATGTGGTCAACAGATCAACAATCTGCTTCAAAGCTACCACAAGAAAACACAATGCTTAAAAGTATGAGAGGGCCATACATGCAAAATGTATTTTGAGGCAATAAAAAGGTAATAGAAGACTCAATAAAAACACAAATGGTAAGTACTCGCCGCTTTTAACTGATGTGCGCATGTGTTGGACATCTCGCCGCGTTGAAGAATTGCAGTACACCATTACTGTCTAGTGACAGTGACAAACTACGTCATCACCTCGAGCGTCCATTGCGTGCATAAATAATGGTGCCCTTCGTAGGTCAAAACATGTACTAAATATTACAGATATATTAAAACAATGGCAATATTATATATAATATATATATGTGTTCCGATTATATATTTTATTAAAAGAGAACAATTGTGGCTTATTAGAGCCCATAAGTCTTTAAGTCTGAGTTTCCCTTTAAATCTGACTTTAAGGTGCTTAGTTTTTCTTTTTTACATTTACGATCAGGCCAGCCTTAAGTTGCAAAGATGACATCGAGCCAGTCGCAACACTATGAATCTGTGAGTCGCCTCAGAATTATTTCATTCTCCCAATTGCGTATATTTGTTGTCACATTTGGCTTACTCTGAACTGCACACTGCACATCTGTTTGCATCCTCCTGCATTTCACACTGATACTTACATCATTGCATGAATTCTGATTTATAGTCACCAGTGTTTTTAATAACGGTGTTAGAATATAATGGGGTTACTAATTGCGTTATTTTTTTCTGTAGTGAGTAATCTAAAAACTTTTTTCATATTTGCAAAGCAGTTACCGTTACTGAGGATGTAGGCGTTTGTTACAATTCATTACTACGTTGGTTGAATGACGCGAGAAAAGTGACACGGACTCACAGAGAAAGCAGAGCGGGAGTGGGGAAGAAAAAGGGAGTTGTGACGCCGTTCCAAACGCAATGCCAGGTGGCTCCAATAATAACTGACTGCAGCCGTAAGCCTACAAACTAGCCCACATGATGCTGCAATAGATATCACATGTATGGAGAAATAGATGCGAAATGATAGACTCACTGGAGTTAGTAAACAGCCGCCATCTTAAAGCAGTAGACTTCTCAGGAAGGCTCTGTTGTAGAGAACCTTCCTAGCGAACCTAAGTAACTTTTTATTTCAAATACTCCTAAATCTGCAAAATCTTGACTTGAATCTATCTTTAAATGATGAAACATTTTTAAAACTTTCACATGTTGAAAGTAGACAGAAGGGAACTAATGCAATAACGGGAGAAATTTTAACAACTCTCTACGGTTGATTCACAACATTAACTGACTTCCAAACATAGCAAAGGTTACTATCAAGTTACCGCAATATCCGCAATACCCCTGTGTCTATTTAAGTTTAAGGTAAAGATTTTGACTAAGGCCAGTTGTGCCAAAAACCCTTTGAACTTCACATAGAGTGACCTATAAATATATAACGTACCTGTAATAATAATAATAATGTATACATATGATCTGATACAGTGGGGCAAATAAGTATTTAGTCAACCACTAATTGTGCAAGTTCTCCCACTTGAAAATATTAGAGAGGCCTGTTATTGTTAACATGGATAAACCTCAACCATGAGAGACAGAATGTGGGAAAAAAAAAAAAAGAAAATCACAGTGTTTGATTTTTAAATAATTTATTTGCAAATCATGGTGGAAAATAAGTACTGGTTCAATACCAAAAGTTAATCTCAATACTTTGTTATGTACCCTTTGTTGGCAATAACGGAGCCATTCGTTTTCTATAACTCTTCACAAGCTTTTCACACACTGTTGCTGGTATTTTGGCCCATTCCTTCATGCAGATATCCTCTAGAGCAGTGATGTTTTGGGGCTGTCGTTGGGCAACATGGACTTTCAACTCCCTCCACAGATTTTCTATGGGGTTGAGATCTGGGGACTGGCTAGGCCACTCCAGGACATTGAAATGCTTCTTACAAAGCCACTCTTTTGTTGCCCTGGCTGTGTGTTTGGGTTCATTGTCATGCTGAAAGACCCAGCCACGTCTCATCTTCAATGCCCTTGCTGATGCAAGGAGATTTTCACTCAAAATCTCTCGATACATTGCCCCATTCATTCTTTCCTTTACACAGATCAGTCGTCCTTGTCCCTTTGGAGAAAAACAGCCCCAAAGAATGATGTTTCCACCCCAATGCTTCACAGTGGGTATGGTGTTCTTCGGATGCAATTCAGTATTCTTTCTCCTCCAAACATGAGAACCTGTGTTTCTACCAAAACGTTCTATTTTGGTTTCATCTGACCATAACACATTGTCCCAATCCTCTTCTGGATCATCCAAATACTCTCTAGCGAACTGCAGACGGGCCTGGACGTGTACTTTCTTCAGTAGGGGTACACGTCGGGCAGTGTAGGATTTGAGTTCCTGGCGGCGCATTGTGTTACTGATAGTAGCCTTTGTTACTGTGGTCCCAGCTCTCTGTAGGTCATTCACTAGGTCCCCCTGTGTGGTTCTGGGATTTTTGCTCACCGTTCTTGTTATCATTTTAACGGCACGGGGTGAGATCTTGCATGGAGCCCCAGACTGAGGTAGATTATCAGTGGTCTTGTATGTCTTCCATTTTCCAATAATTGCTCCCACAGTTGATTTATTTACACCAACTTATTGCATATTCAGTCTTCCCAGCCTGGTGCAGGTCTACAATTTTGTCTCTGGTGTCCTTTGACAGCTCTTTGGTCTTGGCCATAGTGGAGTTTGGCGTGTGACTCACTGAAGTTGTGGACATGTGTCTTTTATACCGATAATGGGTTAAAACAGGTGCAATTAATACAGGTAACGAGTGGAGCCTCGTTAGACCTCGTTAGATGAAGTTAGAAGAAGTTAGACCTCTTTGAGAGCCGGAAATCTTGCTTGTTTGTAGGTGACCAAATACTTATTTTCCACTCTAATTTGGAAATAAATTCTTTAAAAATCAAACAATGTGATTTTCTGTTATTTTTCCACATTCTGTCTCTCATGGTTGAGGTTTACCAAGTTGACAATTACAGGCCTCTCTAATCTTTTCAAGTAGGAGAACTTGCACAATTGGTGGTTGACTAAATACTTATTTGCCCCACTGTATATGAAAAATCTCTGAATGTAGTCCTGTAAGTGGCAAAGGTGTGCATTAGTTGGGAAAAAAACAAAAAAAAAACATTGACAATATAAGGACAGAATCTTTCTTTTGAATTCAGTGTAATTTAATTCCTTAGAGTTGTATCAAGTTTAGTATAGATATTTTTACCCGTTAAAAAAACATTAAAATGTTTTGTGAAAGCTGTCAAAGCATTAATTTCATCGATGCTTTGCGATTCAAGTGTTCTGAGTTGCAAGTGTGGTAGCGAAAATCTAATTCCAAACGACTGCGATATTTGTAATAGCGGGCAAGTCTCTATCGTTGTGTCCTTTCTACGCTGACTCTCTCTTGATGTCATGGAGTAATAAATGAGGAAGCACCAGAAAGTGGCAGCTGACCGCTGACGAAGGGATAGGACGGCGACAGGTGGGAGGATGCATTAAATGGGTGAAAGAGATAGCCGATGAGCATGAGAGAGTTATGGGATGCGAGTCTAGGACGATTGTGTATCAGACAGAGAAGTCCCCGTGTTTCTAATCCTCATCACTTGCACCCCGCCCCACTCTTGGCCTCTCTTTGTCTCACTGAAGTGACCTTGCAGTCCAGCAGAAATATGGCCACACCTTCAGAGGGTTTAAAGGTACATAAAACTTGTGTGTGTGAGTATGTGTGGAGGGACCTTGGGCCTGACTCTGCTGTGGCTCTGTGCTAGGAGACACAAGTCACCTTTAGCGCCAAGAAAGACGAGGACACTGCAAAACCTGTGAGAATCTGTTTGTGCGTAAGCATGGTTTTTGGAACCTACTTCATTAATTTGTGTGCAGTGGCCAGTCAAACGCCTCAGTGCTCCCCTGCGTTTTGGCCTGGAAAGCAACCGGATATCGCTCTTGGCAAGGTGAAAGCAGGCTGATGGTGGGGTCGTTTGTAAGATGCTGGCGAAAACAAGAGAGGTGGTGTAATTTCATCTGTGTATGTGTATATGTGCGCGTGTGTGTCTGTTTGAGGTTAAGGTGGAGTGAGTGAGACAGTGTGCTGCCTCTGAGGAGTGCAGCTATCATCGTTGGTAAACGTTCCAATTAATCAACCCAGGCCACACTCGCACTGTGTGTGTTTGTGGCCGCATCAATGTGGAAGTGCATTCTGAGGTTTGCAGTTACATTTGTTTATGCGATTTATGCAAAAATTGAATATAGACATCAAATGTGTCATTTTATGGGTATTCAAGCACAATTCCAAGGAAAGTAAATACAGAGAATGTACAATTGAAGGCAATGATTAAATTCTTCAAATGGTGCTCTCAAAATGAAATATTAAACCCCTGTTCAAACAGTTTTATGAAGCAGAATAAACAAATACAAAGGAAGAAACTCTACAGTAAACATCCTCTGAGGTGAAATTCTTGCCATCATTAAATCTTTAAAAGCATTAAAACATTGTGTAAGGATTAGCTTAATATTTAACTAAATATAAAGCTAAAAAAAAATCACAAACTTGCTCAATAGAATGTGGGAAAAACTGTGTTCTCACAAGAGTGACAAAGAGCAAAATTATTGCTTGTACTGTGTACATGTACAGATCATGTATTTCACTTTTTAACATTGTAACTAACTATCTTAAAAGAGGGATTCATTTATTGCCATTCCAATAAAACATAACCCGAATGGTGTACTCACCCTTAACGTTGATGGTGCTTGACAGCTTGACAAATGTGTGGCAAGGTGAGTCGCTTCACAGCTCATTTTCTTCTGCAGATTCGATTTTTCTTTTATTTGCCATGTTTTACTGAACATCTGGGACGAGATGTGTTACATCCCGTCGCAAAAAGTTGTATTTACTTGCATGATCACCACTCATACCTTGCCTTGTTTATTAATTTCTCCAAAGAGATCAATGTCCAGTGGGTTGTTGATTGAGTTGAAAGCGAAAGAAACAAGCTAAATGTTTTTTTCAATCATTTTTCTTAATGTCCTATTGATTAAAGAAGCCCTCTGTGCAATCCACTTGAAAATTGTAGGTAGCGTCAAAATGTCAAATAAGGATATGTTATTGTTTGGTAGTGCATAAACATTTAAACAGAACATTCAAAAGAATAGGCTCCGTACTAAATTTAAGTCATTATATCTTAACAGCTCTTTTCCTCATGAACATTTTTACATATAATGTACAGTACAGTGTTTTCATTTGGAATAGCTAGGTTGCATTCTGTCTCCGTATGTTCTCTATGACAAATATGTGATGATGTTAGTTACGCAAGCAGAGTTCAGGCAACATTTTAAAACTTTTAACTTTTTTTTTTTTTTTTCAAGATAATACTTTAATTTAAGTATAAAAAAAAAAACTCAACAACTGACTTCCATCTTGGTAATCAAATAATATTTATACCAACCTGTGCGTGTCAATGATCTGTAGATTGGCTGTTCCTATCAATTGCTGTCGAACATGTACAATATACACCAGACTGAAACCTAAAATCTTGAGATCTTAAATCGGAATAATGTATTCAAATGACAAACACATTTACACTAAAACCAGTTTAAATTAATTTTACTTTGTCATTATGTAGTTCATGTACCGTACTTCTAAAGAGTCCCATAGCAAACCAAAATTGAAGATGAGATGTTGTTCATGTCTCATTTACATCTCTGAAAAATGAATCAGCAATAATCAAGACCAGAGTGTTTTTTTTCAGGTTTCTCAAATTTGTGTCTTAAGAAGTAAGTCTCAAAGTGAGCATTACAGGTCTTGATAATAGTTTTACTGGTACGATTTTTCAATCAAGTCTGACAGTTGTCTCCTTTTAAGATCTCCCCAAGAGACAACTATGAGTACTTGTGTCAATCTGAAATGCATCTCAATTTTATCTTCTTACTTGGAGTCACGATCTCAGTAATGTCTCATTAAAAGATATGGATGAGCAAAGTATTTTATTTCTTCAACTTGCCTCAAAGCCGCCTATTTTGCTGATCTCGCAGAGCAACCTTATATTGTGCCAGTCACAAATATTTCTCAATTTGATCTCCTTCTAGTCTGCAATTGCTCATTTTGTTTTTTCAAGATTCTTTCATTGTAAGAAAGAGTAGTGTCTGCTCTGACATGTACAAACACATCTTAATTCATCTCATGCCAGAATCCGAAAAAATATAATAAATGGTCAAATAATTGAATATCTTGTTTCAGGTAAAAATTAGACATGTGACCGAAAATTTGACGACGAAAACTATTGGCCGTTACAAATGCATTATCGGTTTTTGGTTTCGAAGACCAAAATTTTACCACAAAAGAGTGTGAAGAACCTCTTGTTTGATGACGTAATCAAAAAAAGGTAACACGCTGGCATACGATGTCTCTCTAAAACTACTGGCTCACACGCAACATGTCTGTGATTTGGAAGTTTTTTTTTTTTTGAAATATCAAAGAAATATATAAATTATCAAATGAACCAAAATATAATAAATTTTCTTCCTCGCTGCTAAACGCTTTCTGAAGTTGCTATTCATTGAAGTGCCGCGTCACATTGGGCAAAGTGTATCTGAGCCTGTGTGTGGCTCAGTGGTAGAGAAGTCGTTCCCCAACACAGAGGTTGGGAGTTCAACTCTCTGTCCTGATGAGTTCATCTAAGTATCCTTGAGCAAGACACTGAACCCCATGTTGTTCTTTCACCAGCAGGTAGATGAGGATATAGTATCAAAGTGCTTTGAGTGCCTGAAAGGTGCTGTACAAGTTTAACTCCATTTTTAATTAAGAGAATTTCTCTTCTCAAATATTTCTCAAATCTGGTTTTCTCAAATCAATCTCCTTTGTCTCAATTATGTCTTTGCTCATTTTGACACACAAACTCAGAAACAAATAAGCAGAGAATGAGATAACTTTGAGATGATCAAATTCATCTCACGAGACGAGATTAAGCAACAGATGAGTAGCAATTTTTTGCTATGAGGTGACTCTTAGTTAACCGGAACACCGGTACCTATGGATGCTGTTCTTACTTGTACAGATTATTGATTGTGTCGCTGTCGTCTACTTTTGGTGTATTTTGTACATGGAGATTGCCTTTAGGTTTCATGATAAATGCTGTATCATGATATTACTGTTATTAGTAAGTTAGTGTCGTGTATCAATGGCAGCAGAAAGATTTTGCATCAAAATGTTTGTTACAACAACACAACATGCAAGTAGCATTTTACAATGCAATTGAGTTGCAACAATTAGGTTCACACAACTAACTGATTCTGAAATACTTGAAGTATTTATGCATTACAGATTCACCGCTTCATTTCAAGTCAGGCAAATTTTTGAAAGCACTTTCCAATAGCAAAGCGATGTGAGAGGATCGTACACGAAGAGGACAGTCAGTCCAACAGGGAGAAGCCTAGACATTCAGATATAATACGAGGTAATACGAGGTAGATAGAGCACAAAAACATTTCCATTGTCCAGCTGTCGTGTTTTTACTCTCATGTCCTGGGTTTCTGCGTTCTCTTCAGGCTCCAAAATGATATCCTCAAGGGACTTTATATACTGTTATAGAGCAGTAGGGCTGGGGAATAGGTTTGTCATTGTTGAGCCTGACTGGATTTTTTCTGGAAAAGTTATTAAAACCCAGTAATGTGTTAGCAATTGCACAAGCCTCATTTTTTCCCCCTCTTCCTTTCGTCATTACTATTATTATTATTAGGAGTGGGAACCTGTTGGTACCTCAGGATACGATACGATTTGCGATTAAAAGCTCACGATAATGATCTGACAATATGGTGATACAACGATTATCGATACATTGGTCAGGAAATCATTCTAGGATGTTCTACAAACAACTAATAAACAAAAAAACAAGCTTCTGCTGTGAATTGGGATGAGTTTATCACTAGTAGACGCCCAATCCATTTGAACTGGGAGGTTGGCAGCGAATGAACGAATGTTCATTCGCTGCCATCCCTCCCACTTCAAAAGGATTGAACGTCTATGGTGGTCGGTGGCAGCCAATGCCTGGCAATGAGGTAATTTTAGGTCATTTGAGGTCATTTACCTGTTGATTTTCAGTTACTTCCTGTTGATTTTGTGGTATTTTAGGGGTCTCTTCCTGTTTATTTTCAGTTACAGAACAGGAAATGATCTGGGAATCACCCAAATGAATAGGCAGTGACTTAAACTCAACAGGAAATGACCTGTAAATGCCCTAAAACGAACAGCAAGTGACCTGTAAATGTCCTGAAAATCGGACAGAATGTGAATGCTCTGGTTTCGAATGAACGAACGTTCCCAGTCTAATGAACTGGGCGTCGAGCAACGTCAATGCAGCCTGAGAGTTAACTCAGACACTACTATGGTGGAAGATTTTGGTAGCAACTTGTTGGTACATTTTTATTTTATTTTTTTAGACATCAACACCTTTTATAAACGATATCTCGATTCTTGGCAGGAGCATATCGATATCCTTTTGAGTGAATCCTGCCTCCAAAGTGGAATAATCAGATTGTGTGGGATTGAAAGGGGGCTCCCTCGGCATGCATATCAAAGGCTCCCGCGGCGCGAGACCGCACCGTTAATGTCAGCACTCGTACACGTCACATTGGGCGTGCGCAGCGGTGCTACTAAACATTAAAAACGGCAAATATGGCGGAATGTCGGCCTTAATTTACTGTTTTAATAATATTTTTAAATTAAATATGTTGATTGTTTCAATTTTTGTACCTTTTTGAACAAAAGAAAAATGCCATTGCTTCGAGTGGGAGGGCATATTTTTTTTCCGGGGCTGAGGGAGCTTGGTGGGGTCAAAGTGCATAATTCTCTGTCGCCCTTTAAATCTGCACTGCCCCCTACGGCCTGGCATGAATACTACATCGTTTTCATGCGGAATTGCGACATTGTTCGAATGGAGACGCAAATGCAAATTTTGAAATTTTTCGTATTCTCGGAGAGTCACCATGTATATGGCCCCAAAGTATCACGATATATCACCATTTCGATATTTTGTCACACAACTAATTATTGTTATTATTATTGTATATTACATTACATTTTTAATTGAAAGGGGAGTAAATGCAGAATGTGTGGAATCACATTACACTGTAGGAAATCACTGACATAAAATACTTTAAACTAAGAATCAGTTGCCAGCATGCAGAGATGAACGAAAGTCCTGCATACCATTCGCCTGTCCTCCACATCTTAATTACGTCTGGAGGCTTCCCAAGGCATTAGTTTTGCTGGCATGATGTGCTTGCTATCATGCGAATGTGGACACTCCTGAGGTGTGTACAGTCTGTTTGAATGCTGCCTGAAGCCCGTTTGCAAATTTGTGTTTCGAGAGGTCATGTTCTGTGCGGCGTGAGCAGGTGGCGCTAGCCGCTGCATCCGTGCACGTATTCCACTAAACAGCCTCCGGAGACCCGTCTGTTGATTTAATCACAAGCCAGTGCAGCTTCAAACAATTCTTGTCAAGACTGCAACTAATGCAAGTTATATTTTGAACAACGTTCCGCTGTAGTGGTTTGTCATGAGCTGGATTCTCTGTTGCTTGTCAATATAGCATCATTTTGAACTCTTCTGAGTTGCCGTTTATTGAAACTCAGTAAAAAAACAACAACAAAAACTGCACATCTAAGGCAGCTTTTTACTAACTTTTCAATCAGGGGTGTGTCCAAAATCCAAACTTCACAGTGCACAGCATCCTGTCAGAAAATATTAAAATCAATCATAATTGGTAAGGCCAGAAGAGGCACTAAGATGAAGTGTATAAAGGAATGTCCATGATCTCAATACTGATGTGGTTCAAGAGGAACAGTTATCATAAATTGAGTTCTGTGGGATCAAATATTAAAAGGTTTATAACTTGTTTGTCCTTGGGTCACTTCAAAAGCTGCTGAATAAATCCAATATTATGATGATTCTTTCCTATTAATTTTTTCCCTCTACTTTTCAATGAGTTTGTGTGCACAACAAATATGAATGGCCGTGTGTATGCATTTGGGCCGTCACACAAGTATTTCTGCCGTACATTAATATAATTTCAGTCTTTGATGGAAAATATAGAAAGTAATGGTGAATTCTTGAGACCACCATAATGTGGTGCAAGCCAATTTTGCAAGTGTTTTGCCCTATGTTGCCACTTGTAAACCATCTCCATTGATGGTTTCTCTTTCAGGATACATCTCATTTAATTATTGTACCCTTGTTGAGCTTCATTTTTCTGTTACTGCTAGCTGCTCCTCCCTGGAATCCGAGTGAGGAATTCAGGAGATTACCTGTGGGACGTTCAATGAGCAAAGTATGTTCGGGAAAATGACTCTCAATTTTATCATTTCATAAGACCTCATAATTTAAAGACAGCAATTGTTGCAAGAGATTTCCTATAGCTTGAGTATTCCAATCTCAGCACCACAGCACTTTCACGTTATTTATGTAATTTCAAGTGAAATAAAATTAGTCATATTGAAGCTACACTGTTAGTAGTTATTATTGTATGCATGTTACTGATAGTGTAAAGCTGATAATAGTGAATCATGCCGTGAATTAAACTTCAATGACACTGAAAAGTATAGATTTGTTCTTTAAGAGTGTCATTTTAAACTTTCTGTATCAAACTAATAACATAGTATAATCAAAACAATTTTAGAGGAGTTTCAAATTTTGTGATATGCTAAATGAGTTAGAGAACACCCTAATTACAGATTTTATCTTTACTCATTTTGTAACAATGGGCCATAGTAATTAAGTCATTTCAAAGGAAAAAAATGCTCCTGATTAGAGGTGTCCCGACAAGTCGACATAGTCGACGTCATCAATGATGTAAATGAGTTGACGAGTACACCATCCCGTCGACATTTAGTAAAGGGTTAAAAAAATATATTTGTGGAAAGTTGAGAATGACAGATGCTCAGGACTCAAGCGGGGAAAGCAACACAAAGCCCGAAAACCGCACTCAAGTGACCTAAGCATGGACAAACAAAGGAGGGTACACTGTACACCAAGCTTGCATACCATGGCAGAACGTCGACCGTGAATGAACACCTGAAGCGCAGTCACCCAGGCAAATTTTGGAAGACGACAGGAGACAACAAGCTGGCGGATCAAAAGGCCTTTATGTGGGTCATACGAAAGTCTTAGGAGCTAATGTAGCTGAATAAGCAGTTACGTACTTTCGGTTAAAGGTGCACAATGTTAGACTTGCACTTCAATTAGTCATGAAATGGCTAAAATATTTCAAAAGACATTCAAGCAACACTAGGGAATTTTCATTGTTGGTCGATTTTAGCGGCGCAGGTGGACAAAAGTGGTGGTGTTTTGCTTTAAGGAAGACTGCGTTTCCAATAAGAACCAGCGCACAGTATCTCCTGGTCGTCCGCAGTTGGATTGGATGATATTCGACACTGACGAGTTCGGGTGTAAGTAGTGTCACGCCAGCGATTGAAAGCCAGTCAAATCCTGGTTATCCTGGTAGACCCCACCCCCTATTTTTTTTTTGTCTCCTCAGACAAAACTTTTCGTCTCCTTTGTTGCTCTGCCATTTTTGCAGTATTCCCGCCAAAGCATTCGCATTGACTTCCGTCTTTATAACGAATGGAGAAAAGGGGCAGTGACATATGCTGTAAAGCAGTCAGCACATTTGTATTTTATTTTGTGTGGCAGGGTTCCTGCCACCCTCCTCAGAGTTAATTAGTGCCGGTGAAAATGATCCAGACATCCTCAAGCCATAACAGAGGTGTCATTCAACTAGCTGTCAGTCAACATATCACAAATGTTGTGAAAATATTTTATTATAAAAATTAAAATTATATATTTCTTTGCCAGTGTGCTAATGCATTGAGAAATGTAGCCCTCCCTCACTTTGGTCATGGTGACATAAACGAACTTGGACCTCGTATCCCTTTTAATCGTCATTAACAAATGCTGACATTATTACATTGAAAACATCTTGCATGAAAATTAAAAATAAGAGGACTCGTCGCTCACCACTTAAAGTTCTTTACCTGCAGGGTCTCGATTGCAGTGTTTTTCAACCTTTTCTGACTCACGGCACGTTTTTACATTGGAAAAAATCTCGCGGCACACCCCAAACCAAAAATTTTCCGAAATTACTTTCTGTACAGTATATTTAATTATAAAATAATTTCTCAGTATTTATAACTTAAGTCTGTTTAAATTAATACAAAGCCGATATCCTGGCAGGAATCTTCTTCAACAGCTCTCAGTCTCTGTTTTTATTTTTTATAGCAGTTAGGTTTGAAAAGCTCAGAATTATCAGACAGGGGACTTCAGACTTTAGCAATGTCTTTAACCGCATTAGGGCCGAGTATCTCACTGACAATGACTTTGCAGACAGGTAGTATTAATGTCCCTGCAACGGTGTGGGACTTTTTGGATTTAGCAACAAGTTCAGCAACAAGCTGAGGCTTTGAAGGGCTTTCTCATTTACTTTTGTAGTTTTCTCAAAAAAGTTGCCCGTTTCTGTGTTTTCACAAAGACGAACAAAATAGTCCATAGTTTCAAGCGACGGTTGTTTCGTTTGGAGATGATGTTTAAGCTTGCTGGGCACCATGGAGCTGGTGGCTCGTGTCGCATTCAAGAACTGCTCGGATATTTAGCCATCAGCCATCTTGTTGTCCTCCACAATGTGTTGGAATACAACACAGTTTGGGGAGGATTGACTGTCATCACATATGGAGAAAATGGAAAGGACACTTTCGTGTATATCGACACTTGACGAGTCTAATCAAATGATGTACAGTACACGTGCTGGGCTCTACATTGTCGCAGACATCAAGGTGGCTGATGGCTAGAAATCGGAGCAGTTTTTTAACGCAATACCACGCTCATCTGCACACGACCGAGAAAAAAAAAAAAAGCGATACTGGAGAATTTCTAGCGGCACACAAAGGTTGAAAAAGACTGCTCTATTGTGAAGTTGTATTCTGGCAACCCGAAGGGGGGGATCATTTTGTGATAGTCAATATTTAGATCTAGTTGCAGTACTATTTTTGGCCTCCAATCCTACATTGGGCACCTTTAAAAAGTCATTATAGGACAACTCTAGTTGCAACCCTTTTTTTTTATTAGAATGATTGTATTACTTGCAAGCCTCAAAGTTAAGAGGTCCAAATCCGAGTTCTGGGAGATGTCAACACTATTAAGTTGTCAAATTTTTACACGTGTCCAAAACACAAATGCCTAATTGATGCCCTGCAATTGACTGGCAACCAATTCAGGGTATACCCCACCCACTGCCCATAAATAGCTGGGACAGGTTCCAGCACCCCCACGAGCCTTGTATGGATAAACTTCACAGAAGATGAATAAATGAATAAATTCCAAATTTACTGTTGCCATTAAGAGCCACTCAAATAAATCCAGTTAGAAACATTAAAATGGAATATGCTATTGAGGGCTAATTAGGGTGGAAAAGTTCATGCTTATTGTACTGTATTGTTGATATGTGAAATGTTGCTGTGTAATCTTAAGAATCCATGTGGCGCTGTAGTGGCTTCTTTGCTCATTTGTTACAGCCATCTAACCCACTCAATGTGGGTACAAATTAAAAGTAATTGTCACATTAGAAGTAAGTGTTACAGGTGCCTTCAGTAACAGACTGCAGCTGCATCCATGTCAAATTTACGGCTTCCTTTCTCAGAGGCGATGAGCAAAACATGAATATAAAATTAAATTGCTGCATTAAACACTTACTGCTCATTTGGCTGTGTGTGTCTGTATAATGAGCATCTGTGCTTTCTTTCTCTTTTTTTTTACTTTAAAAATATCGCATTATTATTTTTAGCAGTGCACCTGTCTGTTTTTTGGAACCCCCGTTTTGAACTTCCGTCTTGCCACTGGTTTGCCAGCTAAATAGCGAATAAACCACAAATGCACGTGTGTGTGTTTGAAGGAAACATTCTGCTGGGAAAATAGTGCTACTAATTAGTGGAATTAGCTACAGATCAAAAGATTCAATTAGAAAGCTGTGTGGTTGCACAGAAGCGGTGAGAGATGCTGCAACATGGCGTGCACCTCAAAATCTCAAACTGGAATGGACGTCATGCAGAGAATACACGCGAGTAACTCCTCGGCTGCTGACAAGTTTGCGTGAGATAAGTTTGGATTATTTTTCTCATGGAATATTTACCAATCATTAAAGCGCCTGTTTTGTTGGCCATCTCTGGAATATGCAAGTAAAGCTGCATCAGGAATGCCATTCATTTGTTCAAAGACTCCCAAATGAATCGGCAAATGAAACATGGGTGTTAATTAGACATCAACATACAAATAAATACTACTGGCGCGATGTCATTATATCACACACTTGATTTTCTTTTTCATACTGTGTGTGTTCTCGGGGCGTAAACCTAATTAAGAACATTATTAACTGTGTTTGTGTGTGTGTTGGAGTGCTCATCACTGTGTACTATGTCACAGCTTGGACCAGCACGGCCAATTCACAGCACTGTTAATTTACCATTTTAACACCACATGTTTGACTTCTAATTAGTAGCAACACACATGCTCATACGAGCACACATTTGCGTTGTAGGCCTAAAGGAGTCTAAGGCTAAGCTAGGACAATCATCAACCTTGTATCAAAAGATAACCAAAAAAATGCCACAAAATATAGGAACATTAATTGAAACTAAGGTTATTATATTTGGATCGGATCAACTGCCGATATGCGCAAAAAAATACGCATCGGTATCGGATGGGCCGACACGGAAAAATTCCGATCTAGTCTCCCGATACAGTTTTTGTTTTTTCCGGTCCGGGTTTTCCAGCGCACCGATTTACATAATCCATTCCAGTTTTTGCTTTGGTTTCCCTAAAATCCGGTCTGCATTTTACGGCATAAAAATAATCCTAAATCGGCAAAATCTTGACTTGAATCTATCTTCAAAACAGTTTTAAAACTTTCACATGTCGAAAGTAGACAGAAGTGAAATTATGGAATAACAGGAGCAATTTTAACAACTTTAACAGTTGATTCGCAACATCAAATTAATTGTAGTTTAATGCTGCTGATACAGAATGGGGACTTGAGTATTTTATTTACTGTTATAAACTGTTAACTTGATACTGAAATAGTTGTTTATTTAAGCCTGAGAGGCTTTTTGTACAATTTTTACATTAAAACACATACAGTATTAAAACATTAAAAGCAGCTAATAGCTTGGGGGGTTAGTGGGATTTTCCACTGAGGTTGTTTGTGTGTTTTGCTTTTTTAAGACAGTTTACAATATTATTTGCATGTTTTACTGACTGACTATGCCATTTCTGTTTGTTATTTATGTTTTGTGTTTATCACTAAATGAACAGTTCAGTTTCTTGTTACAAATCATTGTGTGTTAATCAAACTCGCCAAATTCAGCTGGCTAGTTGTTATCAAGAGTACTAAAACCCTTTTCAACATGAGTCTGATAACTAAGTAAGGAGGTTAAATAACTTTAAACTGTAATACATGCTCAGATAAGATCAGGACATCCCTAATTGAAACAAAGCAAAAACAACACAGTGGAGAATGAATATGCAGCCACACAAAAGATGGGATTTTGAAAAATTGTCTTGTATGATGAGAGCATTAAAGGTATGAATAGCTTTTTCTTTGGCTTTTTATACTGACGGTTCTGTTTATGCAAATGTGACACAAAAAGTGTTTTATTGTTTTTCTTTTGCTGATATAAATGTAATATTTGGCTACGATTGGTAGCATCTATGGCATACACACATATTACTGTGAATACTGTATATATTCACTGGCAGTGAATTGAGTTTATTGTTGGAATTTGGCCTCCTAGCCAAATTCGTGCATTCACCTTAGTTTTAACCCCTTGTACTGACTTCATTTTAAAAGCTGTAAAAAGGGCTCACCCAAGACTTCCGAACACAAGTTGATAATTTATTCCAAGTCGACAGCAATCAAACAGACCCAGACGGAGAGGAAGACTGGATCCAGGGTCAACAATCAACAATTAAAAATGATTCCCGAGATGTGACAACGGCTAACTAAAACGTTCAGTGTTTTAAAGGAGTTTGTGAGACGGACTGTAGGGCGGAAAACGGTGTGTTCAGGCGTTGTTTAGCGTTACCGCCTGTCGCTGATTGGACCAGAGTTTTCGTGCATCGTCATTGTCAGGGCGACGAGTTTTGGGGGTTTTGCCAGCCTCAGCTGAGTGTTCGAATCTAAGAGACAAAACACAAGGGAGGTGACGACGAAATCGCCGTCAAGCTGAAAGCCAACACACTGGGTGCGATGCGGCTGTCGCGACAAGTGACTGCGACACGCATCGCCCTATGCCTGTGTGTCAACAGTCACCTCTGATTGGCTATGAATTGGGAGGGTGTTTCAAAATGTTCTTTTTGTGAGCACCAACAACTTTCCATACTGCAGATTTTTTATTCATGTCCTGGAAATCATGCCAAGAGGTGTCATAAAGTATGTGCTGTTTCCACGTACACTGCTAAAATGACACGCTCCTCTAGTGTTTTTAGAAAAAAATTATGACAAGCAATGTTATGCAGTTGTTGGAACAGCAACCGTACAAGAGATACAAGAAATAAATTCATTATCCATATTGACAATTTTTTGTTTTTTTTCCCATGTTGACAAAGAGTGGCGTGTGGATGTAAATATTGAGGTTGGCCAGTGGGTATGTCGATCAATAAATCCGTTGCTGATTGGTTGTTGTGCCAGGCGACAGCAAGAGAAATAGAACAATTTCCTATTTTATATTGCGTCGCTGGTCCACCTTTGCAGGGCCGGCCCAGCCTATACGCAGACTATGCAGCTGCTTAGGGCCCCTGGCCACTAGGGGGCCCCTAATCTGGCAATTGTTTAATTTATATTCTATTTTGGTTACTACAGTTTGCTTTATTTGACTTTTGTGAGTTTTGATACTTGATTACAAGCTTAAAAAAATAAAAGTTCTTCCTTAACTTCTTTCTTTCCTCTTTTAGAAAAAGGTTTCGCGCTATCCACGCTAAGTAATGACAATCATTTAGGGTGAGAAATTCGAAATATGCAGTGCAACAAAATCTGATTAATATACAAAATATGGACGTATGGGTTGGATTGCATGTATGGGTTTCACAGTACACTGTGACCAAATGGTGGGCCAAAAATATGGGCCCCTTTGCATTATTTTGCTTAGGGCCCCCAAATGGCCTGGGCCGGCCCTGCACCTGTGCATGTGTACGAGCGCAAAATTTCACGTGCACAAACGTCGTGTGTCGCTTCGCCGCAAAAGGGTTGGTGATTTTCGCGTTGTCGCGCTCGTTCCATAGGAAATGTATTTAACGCCAGCGACGTCGCCTCCCGTGTGTTTTCCCCCTCAGGCTTGGAGTCCATCAGATATCAGATGTTCCTTGTGGTAGGAGAGGATGTCATTGTTTTGGACTGTCCATTGTTGGTCACCAGAAGAGCTGATGGTGGGATTTTGTGTCACCTACCAGATGTGGGCTAGTAGACGAGATGTCTCAGCCATTCCCTGCTTTTCTCACTCAGTCAGCTGCATGACGGAGCAATAGTTCTCCCAGTCAGCACGGTTCCCAAGTGGTCAGCTTCCGCAGTCAGCACGACATCCTGTAGTTGTTCTCTTCTTGGGCATCTTCTCGGCCTTTTGTCTTGGCTCTGCAGATTTTAATCACTCACACACAGGCTCTTTCATCCGCCTTAACCATTCACCCAGGCGCTCATACTTCAAATATATTCTACTTGTTTTCTTAAACTCTGATTGAAATGCTCTTTATTTTATTGGGTGGTTTAGAGTAATACAAACAGTCATATAGTAAATGCATGAATAGATACTCTTTTCCTTTATTACCCTTGAACATTCAAATGGTATTTTAAAAGGCCCATACAATTGTTATGTTTCCTGTATTACTTCTTTGTTATCCTTTGGGAAAAAATGTAATCTGAACATGTCAGAGTTTTACCTGTGTTTGGGGATTTTATTTCGTTTTGCGCTCATGGGAGGAATAAACCAAGCAAACAGCACAATAACCTCACTTTGCTTGTGCAGGAATCTCATTCATTTATTTTCTTTTTCTCAGTTTGGCTGTTCTCGTATTAGCTGTCATGTGCGGGAGACTATGTGACTAGTTGTTCAAAATCTAGAAAATGAAATGGCAATATCCTCGTATCGGTGACTGAACACTTCTGGTGCCTTACACTGCACACTCGGGAGATGGATGCAAACATGCTTAAGTGTTTGTTACTTTTGGTTTATTCCCTTGCTGCTGTCTGTGTCAGTGGAGTTTTGTTGTGGTGTGCTGTGTTAAATGGGCGCGTCCACTTTGCTGTGGGGCCTCATTCATCAGCCTCGCACAGAACGGACACAGCTGATGTGAAATCCGCCTGGGACCTGCACACAAGTGCATGCACACTTTTTGAAGATATACAAAATAGGCTTTTACAGTATATAGTGCCTTTTGTGGATGCATTTACGTAATTGTTTTGACTGTCTTTTGACATCGACCACTCTTTACATTTCTATGGTTCTTAAGTGTCTTTTTGTCCATGTCTGAATATACCCTGCTGCTTGGTTTTCATTGTCACACAAGCTGCAGCTTGCAATTGTCCTCGAGTTAGTTTTAGCCTTGATTCGCATCCAACAAATGTCTTCCAGTGCATCTGACAGGTTTCCTTTTCTCCAAAGTGGAAGAAAAGACATTTTCTCTTAACCAGGTGTTGGCATTACCCAAGAGGTATTTTGCTCACTTTTAAGTGGGCAGTAAATGCATTTCTATAGTACGCCTACAGGTTATACACAGGGTTCTCAATTTATGAAAACTGTTCAGACTGTGTGTGTGTGTAACCATATGCATTTGTAGCCGTGTTTGTGTATAATATATATGGCGGAAAACTCTCAGGTGACTTGAAGTTCCGTTCTGAGACCCCCAATTTGGCCAAATTTCAAAATTGTCCTATATGCATGTGTAACAGGGTACTCGCGGGTTATTAAAAGTATTAAAAAGGAATTGAATTTAGTTTTCCATTATTAAAGGTATTAAAAGTATTAAATTAGCTGTCGTAAGTCTGGAATTTTTTCACCGTGGTTTTAATTTTCAAGAACATCTCAGTGCAACCTAAATTATATCCGTGTCAAAGTTTTTTTTTTTTTTTTTTTTAATCCATAACGAAGATGACGCGTAGAATTTTTACGATGCACTGCACCTCGTGCGTGCGCCGTTAGCATCAACATCACAACAGCAGGCAATCGCACAGTACCAGGCCCGGAGTGGCTAATCGGGAGAACCGGGACAGTTCCCGGTGGGCCGGCCTGACATTTGGGCCAGTCGTAATACACATTTTTAATGAAGCTTTCAGTTAAACTATTTACTAACGGCATCACGCAACCCCGCTTTGCGCGATAAATTGTGGCCCTTCTAGCTTTCCGTAGTTTGAAATTCAATACCCCGCAACAGGCTCCCTCCCATTCTCCAATCCCGCCAGCTCTGCCTCTGGGAAAGAGTATCATGATATCATCCTGTTGACTTGATTCTGGAAAAACTTAATTTTGGGTTTTAATGGCCGAAATGGGGCACGTTGAGGCAGCATGACGAGCGTGAACCCGTCTGGCTGTTGGCGCGACCCATTATTGTTGTTTTTGAGCATGTTTGGATAAAAGTAAAGCGATAAACCGTAAATGAACATGCAGAATGAAATATTTTTCATGAGAGCACCACTAAAACTTCCACCATGGAGGCTCCAGGCACTATTTTTGGGCACAAAGATGGAGGATTGGGTTGAAATCCACGTTCTCAGGCAAAACATAAGTTGGGCATTTTAACCCAAAACATTGCACTCTGAGGTGGACTGATGAGCGTGAACTACCCTGAAATACACAGGTGTCTGAACTGTATAAGTGCATTGGGAGACAGCCGTTTTGGTGAGTTCAAATATTCTTTCAATCAATCATTCAATCTTTCACATTTAATTACGGTAATTTTATGTCATGAATAATATGAAAACATTCATAAGTAACGATATATTACATTATTTTTTTATTTATTTAAAGTATATACAGTACGCCCCCAAAATTTTGAATATCAAGTAAAAGTTGTTTTATTTTGGTAGATTAAACCAACAAAATTGAGTATGTCAATTTGCATGTACCACAAACCAAAAAAAAAAAAAAAAAAAAAAAAAAAAAAAATGAATATGATGAAAAGCTTTAGTTTTGTACACATTGCCACATGTGTGATTCAAAACACCTGCAAAAGGTTCCTCGTTCTTTAAAAAGTCAGTCTAATATAAAATAAAATTATAGCTAGTACCCCAAAAATAAAATAGTAACTTCACTCAGAACCTGCGCTTGAGCCCTTGATCTCAGAACTGCCAGTAGACATGCTCTTCCTCTGTGCCTCCCTTTTTATAAGTTATGTGGGGAAAATTCATATTTGATTCATCTTTACAAGTGTAAAGGAAAACTCTTTTCTTGTTTCTAATGAGGCTTAAATTTGATGAACTCCTGTGCTAATAGGTGTATTTAGAAATTGAAATATATAATTTATGCATTTTTAAAAATCGCAAGTTTACTATTGACAGCATGCGATTAGTCGCGATTTTAAAAAATTAATCGCTTGACAGCACGATTATTATTACAATATTTTAATAAGGTAGGTCATGACATAAAGAGGGCCGGTCTCTGGCACAAAACTTTTTGTTTTAATTGTATCTTCAATAAATGTGCATTCTTTTGCCAAACACACTTAGCAATTGAGGTTAAATTTGATGTTCAGTGCTTTATTTCTTTAAAATGATCAAATATTATCTAAATAATGGGTGCGAGAAAAGTATTAATTTTCAGTTGAAATGGCATGAAAAAAGGTCTTAAAAGTCTTGAATTTAGATTTATCAATCCTGGGGGGACCCTGTGTAATACATCATTGGAAAGCTTAAATTTTCTATTTTCTGGGGAAAGAAATTTTTTGAACGGGAGGGCATTTTTTGACACCTTAAAAGTAGGTCAAATCAGGTGAGTGAAAAATAGACATTTTTGAGACCTTTGAAATTTTCTTGAAGTTTCTCATTTAAAAAAAGGTTTTGGACACCCATACCCCATTGTCTACACAAGTCTTTGACAATCAATATGCATGCAATAGATGTGGGTGGATGTACAATAATAAAGGAAATTGGTGCGTGAGTAGTGGTGGATTTAATTTAGCCCTGTGTTTTATTTTGTAAATATATTTTAACAGGGAGTTAGTAAGTGACAACTTTACTGCATACATTTTTGATTTGGCTTAATAGTAATCTGTGCAAAAAAAACCACACATTTCCAGGGGAATTTTAGGGGTTAAATTCCAATGCCATAATATTTTGATTTTTGCAAATGGACTTTTGAAATATTTTTTGATTTATGATTAAGGAATCTGAATGCAAGATACTGAGAATAAAATGCTCCATATGCATAAAGGGAACATATAAATGTGAGTACATAACAGCCTCGGACCTAGGCTTTATGATTCAAGCATCTAATGTATCTCATACATCGATATAATCCAATAATAAGCAATCCAAACAGCAACAAGAATTGAAAAGATAATGGATATCACGCTAGTCAGTTAGCCTGCTGTGTCCATAATTCTCGCGCTAGCGTACGACTGTGGGGATTATATGGGTGACACACGTTAATATAACAAGGGTGGCGATGATGAAGTCACAGACAAAACGGAGTGGTAGAGATTTTCTCGTTCAAATATTTACCCTTTTAAAAGTTGATTGTATTTAATTTATATTTTATTTTTTTTGTATGGATCAATTATTTATCATCTAATTATCATCGGGGGAAAATGCGAGTCACAAAAAAAAAAATTAAGGGTTATGTAACAATTTTAGATGTGTGTTGATGTTAGATAGTTAACTCATAGTTAATCACGTAGTTATTCCTTGATTTCTATCCCATTATTAAATTCAAGCGATTAAAAGATTAATTGCATGCAGTCCATAGTTAACTTGCGATTAATCGCATTTTGTTTTCATATTTTTAAATGCAAAAATGATTATTTATTTATTTAGTTTAAGTTTTAAATGTACACCTATTAGCACAGGAGTTGACCGATGTGCTTACTTTACATAATTTAAATTTTAACCTCATTGGAAATAAGATTCGCTAAACTTTACATTTGTGAAGATGAATTAAAGATCAATTTCCCAGCAAATAACTTCAAATAAAAGCATGTCCGCTCACAGTTCTGAAATCAAAGTTTCAAAGCACAGATCCTGCGTGGAATTTTCATTATATTTTTTGGTACAATATATAACACGCTTTATTTTATATACTTTACATTTCTACATACGCGTATAACCTACTGCAATACAACAATTGTTGTCATTGGTTTAATATTATTTATGAAATTAAATTCCCCAAAAGTTGAAAAATGATATAAAAGAAATAAATTCACTAAATTGTTTGTCTTCCAAAGCGTCTATCTACTTCATCTGTGCATTTTAGGGGGATTTGCGCCACCTGAGAAAGCCACATTTTGGGTTAAAACACCAAAGTTGCATTTTGCCTGAGAACGTGGATTTCACCACGATCCTCCGTGCCCTTGTTTGAAATATTGTATTATTGTAATATTGGAAAATATGTTTCTATTTTACACACATTGTTATGAGAGGTACTTGTTTGATGTTATCATTCTTGTTATCTGCTTCAGTTATGAACATTATTTTTGTGGTGTATTTTGTATTCGCAATAGAATTGAATGTTTTCCTCACTTTGAGAAAATGAAGTATATTCAACACAAAAATAAAAGTCACAAAAAACTTATTTAGTTATTTGCTCCACTGAAATAGTCTTTAGAGAATAAAAGAAACTAAAGATAGACAAAATCAACTTTTTTCTTCTTCTTTCTCTTATTAAGCCTTGTTAAAGAGTTGCAGAGAATATTTTGAGTTTTTTCTTTTGACCTTGTATATGGTGGAAAACACTAAGGTGACTTTAAGTTCCGCTCTGAGACCCCCAATTTGGCCAACTTTCAAAATTGTTCAATATGCATGTGTGATACATCACTGGAAAGCTTAAAATCTCAATTTTCTGGAGAAAGAAAAAAATTGAACAAGAGGGCATTTTAAGAAAAAGTTTTTTTTAAACAGCAAAACCCTATTTGGAGATGAGAGCACGCGAGAGCAGAATTACAGACGCCATGACGTTAACGAGATATTATCGCATACTTACCTTTTTTCGATCTAAAAACTCCATGTAGCGTGTATCACCGAGTGTCAAGACACAGCTGTGAATGGCCACAGCCAGATTCTGGGGAGATTTCATGGGTTAAACATGGTGATATAACAAGGGTGACGATCTAGAAATTACAGACAACAAGGAGTGGTCGAGATTCTCTTTTTTATATATTTATCTTTTTAAACGTTATTTTTTCATTTTTCTTTTTATGGATCGATTATTTATCATCCAACATATCGGGGAAAATGCGACAGTAACGAAAAAAATACAATTAAGCGATAGTTATGAAGTAGATATCCGTGACTTATTTACAGACGCCAAATTTTTCATTGTGACGTAATTTGTTTAAAAGTTTAAAATATGCGAGTGAATAATTTTTTAAATTCATTTATTATTAAGCTAAATATTAGACATCAATTAATGATACTAAGCTGAAAACGACAGATATTTTGAACAATAGCTATAATTAATTACCTTCGTTTTATGGCTGGCTTGAAACAAAAGAGGTTGCGCAATGTCTGTAAATGGGGGTTTCCAGGGTAAAACGGACAAATTAAAAATAGTTTGGGGGCTTAATGCGGCATGAATCTGCTATTGCAGCATATAGACATATTGTATTGTTCTATCAAACACAACAGTTGTTTTGGCTTAAAATACAGCTGTTTCTTTTAAAGAGAAGTGCAAGAGCAGAAACTGCTTTTCAGTCTTGTCTGTGTTTTCCGCCGTATATTTATATATTTTTTTAATAAAATTGTTTCATATTACGGTGAAACTTTTGCTCTGACATTCTCAGTACTGAGTACATTAAAAAGACGAACCAATGCTTTTGTGGTTGTGGATGATAAGTCCCACTGTGCATGAAAATTTTAACCCCCAGCACATATTGCACGTTTTGACTGTGTAAAGCTTGCATTTCACCATCGCTTAATTTTCACCCCACGCAGTGTGAATTAGTGAGGGAATAATATTTCCCTGTTTGGTTAGCTTCTTTTATTAGTTTTCTCTATGGACGATGTCCACTTTCCTTGCCTCTGTGGAACCTTGTTTCCCTTTGCTAATTGGCCGTCCATGAATTCCCTCAGGGGGGCAGTCTGTGATTGACAGGGGCGATAATCTGGCTAATGGCACAAATAGCAGCTGTTCGCTAAGGTGTTGAGCACGAATGCAGGAAACGTGTGAGAGGTTGGACGTTCTCCCTGCCTATTTTTTCCTCATCCTAGCATCTGCTCACCTCTCTTTCAGTCACTCCTTGCGGCCTCAGTGTCATCATTAGCACCGTGTCCTAATTAGCTCTGCGCTAGCTAATCGCGCTTGTGACGCAGCGTCTCTCAGGAGACAGGACGTGCTAATTTCAATAAGAGTAAACAAGTAAACTGCTCCCCAGTGACGGTGGATTAATTAGAAATCATCCTCCGCTGAAGCCAATTGCTGCAGTAGACGGGAGGGAGGCAGGGAAGCTGTAGGCAAAGAGGGTGGGGTCAACAAAAGTTTGCTTTTATTTTAAATATTAGGGAACATCCCGAGGACTGACGCTCATTTTAGTAAATTGTTGTCACTTTACACAGTCTAGAGACTCCCAAAGCTTGTATCTTTTCAAGTTTCCTGTAAAGGCATAAATGTGACAAAAAGACTTTCCTTTTTTTCTTCACCCAAAGGGCCTCTACAGAATTACTGTGCTGTTTCAGTTTGACCTGACAAATCAACTTTGCTCTTGTTGAGGGGTCAGTTGAGCATGCTTTTCACAAATGGTTTTCCTCAATATGGACCTACCTGTCTCAAAAAAACTTTACAGATGCATATTATGACAGATAATATTTTCCAGCTATACTGTACATGCCTATGGCAGACAAAATGAGGGATGCGCACAAGTGCCAAGCAGGTGTCCAGCTGGTTGTGTGCCACCTCCACAGGAGGAAGTGACAGTCACAGCAAGCACTCTGACTGTGATGTGCCTTCCTGTCTGTCTGCAGGCTGCAGACACATTGCACTATTCAACTAATTCATCACGCCATCAAATTTAATGCTGCACAGTCGGCGTTGGTGAGCTTGATTTACCTTCCCGCTAAGCTCTCATTCCATGATAGATTTGGGTGTGACAGTTTGAAATTCTTTTTCAACGTTTCATTTGATGGGATTTATTGTTTAACTGGCATCACAGAAAGCATTTTTAAAAAAATTTACATTGGTATAAGTGTTGTTTTTGGCAGCCCTTTTAAATTTCGTCTTAGTCTTTTGATGATAACACTCATTAGTGTTAGTCGTAATTTATTCCTCTTAAAATGTGTTCGTCTTCGTCTACTTTTTGTTGACAAAAACTCAAGACTAATTTCGTCTAGTTTTAGTCGACGTTCACAAAAAATGTTTTTATCTGTAAAATACTCAAAAAAATAAAGGTTTCCAACTATTTCGTATTGACATTGACGGACGAGCACATATTGTAGCGTCTACAAGGACAACGGCAACTTTGTGATTATATACACTCAGCGGGGAAACAGTACCTACATTATTTTCAATTAATTATACTAGGGCTGCAGCTATCGAATATTTTAGTAATCGAGTAATCGATTGAAAATTCTATTGATTAATCGAGTAACCGGATAAAACATATTTTTAGGTGAAGAGCAATTATAGATATACATGAGAAAACAAGACAATTCATCTAATATTGAACCATTTTCAGTCAATCAGTCTTTATTTTCGATGTACATTGTTGACAACAGCCAACAATTGCATCTCAGATGTAACTAGAATAAAAAAGACTAATTCACTGCTTTCATTAAAAATTTTTTAGATCTTATAAAAAAGGAATTTATATATATACTGTATATGTATATACAGTTGTGGTCAAAAGTTTACATACACTTGTGAAGAACATAATGTCATGGTTCTCTTGAGTTTACAGTTATTTCTACAACTCTGATTTTTCTCCAATAGAGTGATTGGAACAGATACTTCTTTGTCACAAAAAAAAATTCATGACATCCACAAACGCTACAATGGGAAAGTCAAAGGAGCTCAGCATGGATCTGAAAAAGCGAATCATTGACTTGAACAAGTCAGGAAAGTCACTTGGAGCCATTTCAAAGCAGCTGCAGGTCCCAAGAGCAACAGTGCAAACAATTGTTTGTAAGTATAAAGTGCATGGCACTGTTTTGTCACTGCCACAATCAGGAAGAAAATGCAAGCTATCACCTGCTGCTGAGAGAAAATTGGTCAGGAGGGTGAAGATTCAACCAAGAATCACCAAAAAGCAGATCTGCCAAGAATTAGAAGCTGCTGGAACACAGGTGTCAGTGTCCACAGTCAAGCGTGTTTTGCATCTCCATGGATTGAGAGGCTGCCGTGCTAGAAGGAAGCCCTTGCTCCAAAAGCGGCACCTTAAGGCTCGACTGAAGTTTGCTGCTGATCACATGGACAAAGATAAGACCTTCTGGAGGAAAGTTCTGTGGTCAGACGAAACAAAAATCGAGCTGTTTGGCCACAATGCCCAGCAATATGTTTGGAGGAGAAATGGTGAGGCCTTTAACCCCAAGTACACCATGCCTACCGTCAAGCACGGTGGTTGTAGTATTATGCTGTGGGGCTGTTTTGCTGCCAATGGAACTGGTGCTTTACAGAGAGTAAATGGGATAATGAAGAAGGAGGATTACCTTCAAATTCTTCAAGATAACCTAACGTCATCAGCCTGAAGATTGGGTCTTAGGCGCAGTTACGTGTTCCAACATGACAATGACCCCAAACACACATCAAAATTGGTAATGGAATGGCAAAAATAGGCTAGAATTAAGGTTTTCGAATGGCCTTCCCAAAGTCCTGACTTAAACTCCATTGAGAACTTGTGGACAATGCTGAAGAAACAAGTCCATGTCAGAAAGCCATCAAATTTAACTGAACTGCACCAATTCTGTCAAGAGGAGTGGTCAAAGATTCAACCAGAAGCTTGTGGATGGCTACCAAAAGCGCCTAATTGAAGTGAAAATGGCCAAGGGACATGTTACCAAATATTAGCGCTGCTGTATGTATATTTTTGACCCAGCAGATTTGATCACTTTTTTCTGTTCACCCATAATAAAGTCATAAAAGAAACTAACTTCATGAATGTTTTTTGTGACAAAGAAGTATCTGTTCCAATCACTCTATCAGAGAAAAATCAGAGTTGTAGAAATAACTGGAAACTCAAGAGAGCCATGACATTATGTTCTTCACAAGTGTATGTAAACTTTTGACCACAACTGTATATGTATATATGTATGTATATATATATGTATGTATATATGTAAATACTGTATTTCTTACCTAAAAAAGCCATTAGGCTTTATAACACACATAACTTAAAAGTTAGGTGTTTTACCCACGTGTTTCACTTTAATTTTTATTTGTGTCAAGCTATTTTTAAGTTGTAGTTAAGTTTTAAAGTTAGTCTAAACTGTAAGTCCTGATAGGATTTTGAGTTTTTGCAGTGTTCAAAATAAATGTATGATACCTGCTGTATTGGAGCACATTAGGCACCAGTGCTACTTGGTGTTTTTCCAGCAATGACTACTGAGCTAAAATTGACAGTTAGCATTATTAAGTTATTATTTTACACCCTCATCACTCTACCGCGCTATTTTTTTTACAGAATAAATAAAGCCTGTGTGTAAGACACGTTAGCCATGGGCTAACGTTACGTGGGCGAGTGACAGTAACGTTACCTTGTTTTTTAACGCTTTGAAGTCTACTGCTTTAAGATGGCGGCTGTTTACTAACGCCGCTGACTCTGTCATTTCGCACCTATATCAACATTAGTGTGATCTCTATGAGACTCATCAGACGCTACCTGCTACCACCGTAGCATCATGCGGGCTAGTTTTTAGCAACGTCGGCGTTGTTTGTAGCAGCTGTCGGCTGCAGTAAGGTTTTTTTTATTTATTTATTTTTTTTATTGCTTCTTCCTCTACGCACGTGACATCAGCGCGTTAAAAGTTGTCCGGGCAAAACGTGATGCTTAGAGCTGTCAAAATTAAACGATTACTCTGGGTGAATAAAATTACTCGGATTAGTTTTTAAACTCGAGTTGCTCGAGTATATTTAGCTCTGAATTATACCCACCTGAACGCCACAAACTGTATGTACAGTAAAGTTGTCCGAGAGTTTTAGAGGATGCGAGCCATTAGCATTATGCTAATGCTGCCACAAATTTTATGTTAATGCTACGAGTTACATTTAGTGTGTGATGATCACTCAGCACAGACCTTTAAAGGCTAAAGCAACATTGCATATTCTCTATGGCCAAGATAAGAATGTAAATCTTATTGTGTGTCAGTTCTTGAAAGGAGAGGACACTGGCGAGTTAGGAGAAGGGGGGGGGGTGCAGCAGGTCACATGAGTGACACAACCAGACACTGCGACGGTGCAGGCTAACCACAAATAAAATGTCACACATTGTGAACATATCATGGGAACTACTGCACATTTTTGTCTGGTTTTCGTGTTGTCGGACAAAAACTGGCATGCGCCTCGTTATGTTTTAGTCTCCCAGCACACGTTTTTAGTTTGTCGTCTCGTCATTGTCATTGAAAAAAAGCGTTTTTTGATCAAATATGTTCGTTATCGTCGCTTCAGCTAATCTTGGGGAACCATTAAATTCATTTCCAACTTTTTAACACATGTTAGAGGCGGGAAAATATAGATCTACTCTTCAGGGGGAGAACTCAACTCATTCTTTTCTCACTACTTATCGGCTACAGTAAGAGCTGCCTTTAGGGAACGCACGTGTCGGCGCAGTTGTTGTGATGAATGATTAAAATGAGTGGGTTCCGTCTTTCCACCTACACATGTGGAAGGAGGTCATGAGTCCGAAGGTAGAAAAGAGTAGTAGTGGCTATCTGTAGGATTTATTGATGCAATAATGAAATATCAGGGACGGCGACATGGACGCTGAAGCCTTTTCGCTCATCCTCATGTAATAAGATGGATGGAGCAAGAGGTGTCTGTGAGAGAATGGTGTTTTGTTGTCCATACACATATACTAAATGATTTTGCTGTCATTGAATCCATTTTACTCAGCTTGTGTGTTTGACTTCATAGTTTATTGCATGGACACATGACATTTATAGTCTGGTGCTTTATATTGATTTGCAAGCACATCAAGTGTGTGTGTTTGCATGTGTGCGAAGCTGCAAAAAGTTTGTCTCAAACAAGGCTGGCAATAGGCAGTGGCAGACTTGGCAATTTTGGGGCCTAACGCTATCATATCCAGGGGCACTCTTCATGGGTCAGGGGTTAAAAAGGTGAGAAGGGTGTGGAGGAAATATGTTCCGGTACACTAGGGCTGTCCTAAACGACAAATTTTCTCCTGATTAGTCAGCCGACTAGTTTTACGATTAGTCGACTAATCTAATAAATTTCTTTTTATTTTATTTTTTTTTTACTAATTTAGCAATGAAATTTTTGTTGACGCTTATTAATTCACAAAACTATTTTGGAACACTTAAATTCTTCATTAAAATGCAAATAATCATGTAAATAACAATAATTAATCACAAATGAACAATTAGGTTAAATGCTGGTAGCATTTACTTGTGCAAAAGAATGGAAAGTAAACAGATTGGGAACACTGACTTTGCCTTTCCAACATCATTCAAAACAATTCTTAAAAAAAAATTCTAGAATTATCATTATAGTATACTACTATATATAATAGTAGTATAATAATTATAATAGTTATTCATTACCAATCATATTTGTCATAAAGAGTCATAGAGAGTCATTTGAAAGCTATTCTTAGTGTAGAATCTGTATTCTGTAGTATTTATTCTACATAATATGATATTAATTCTTAAGTATGTGGGATTAACTCCAGAAATCGTTATTTATATGACAAACATGTGCTTTTATTTTGAAATTTTCACCGGAGGTACGTTCGCTAAACCGCTAACCGAAAGCTTTACACTCCGTAAAAAAACATTCTTCGTCATTGCTTGTGGTGTCACTAATAGTTTTTTTTTCGTTAGCAAATGCTGTTTACCAGCTGTTGAGTGTTATTGTATGACTGATTGCGGCCTGTTCTCAATGTCTCCCTCACTGCACGTTGGCTCTCATGGAGAGCACGTTCGCTCATGTGTTCGAAATACACGATAGCAGTCGTGCAAAGTAGCAAGTGAGCTGTAAAAATAGCAAGCTTAGTGGCGTGAAAAACGCGGGAAAGCTAAGTGAAGCTAACGAACAGCTAAGCGATGCTAAACGGAGCTAAGCGAAGCTAAACGGCGCTAAATGAAGCTAAGCGACTGATACTCAGTTCGTCGTCGTGGAACAGTCCATTGTAGTGTGTGTGGGGGAGAGATAATATAAATGCAGCATTCAAATGGCTTTCTTTTTTTTGTTTTGTTATTTGTTTGTTTGGTATGCTGACATAATTATACATGACGAATAGCTGGGGGTGCTGCTGGCTCCGGTGGCCCAAGCGGCCAAGACCTTGCTCGTTGGGGCAAGGGCAACTGGTTGTGGGCCCCCTACTGGATCGCCTACTTCGCCTGAATAGTAGATCCGCCTATGGCAATAGGCAAACATGAACTAAAAATGGTAAAATGGATAGCAGGATTATATAGCGTGTATGTGTGTGTGTAAAGGGCACGTATAAATGTGAGTACATAACACTATCTATTTATTGTATTTAGCCTTGAAGCCTAGGACCTAGGCTTTGAAGAAACAATCCAAACGGCAACATGGAGTCAAAAAAGATGATGGACAGCATGCTAGTCAGTTAGCCTGCTGTGTCCATAATTCTCGCGCGAGCCTTCGACTGCAATGTAGTGGTACCTCGACATACGATCGCTTCGACACGCGATCTTTTCGACATCCGACGTAAAATTTGACTCGCCATTTGTTTCTACATCTGACGACAAGCTCGAAATATGACGATTTTTGACGGCACCGCAGTTTCTTTGTTTTGCCGGAAGACCGATGCGCGGCTGATTTTCTTGTGAGAGAATTACACACTGGATTGAAAAACGTTAGTGCAGGTGGAGAAAAAAAAGAAAAGATGATGCGTACCATTGAAATGAAGAAGTAAATGATGGCAAAATATAAGCATGGTTTGTGCATCCATGAACTGGGTCGACAATAGGGCCGTAGAATGTCGATCTCGACCGGGGGTCTTCCTCCGTTCGCCAGTCTTTATAAGTTGTGGTGACAATTCATATTGTGGTGAAATCGCCAGCTTCGTCAGGTTTCTAATCACTTAATCCATCAGTTTATGCAACACTGACGCCAGCATCAAAACAGAAAGTAAAATAGAACAGTGCTCTCTTGCTCACCGTCACATCAGCCGGGCGGTGTGTTCAGGTACAGCAAAAAAAGCCACATTAGAACCCAATTCGTTACATTATTACAGGTATTACTATTATTATTATAACTATTATCATTATTCTCTTTATTTTTATTTTATTAATTTATTTTGCTTTTTGTAATTGCTATTTGCAACAGTAACAGCAGTATTTAATAAGGATTTAGTGTAGGTTTTAGTGCTGTGGAATGAATGAATGGAATTATAATGTATTCTTATGGGAAAATCCTGCTCGACATACGACCATTTCGACTCACAAACAGGGTCCTGGAACGAAATATTTTCGTATGTAGAGGTACCACTGTATGTCTTTTCGTGGCTTTCCGGTAACTCGAGGTGAGAGCATAAGAGAGCATAATTAAAGAGACACCATAATTTTAACAAGATATTATCGCGTACTTACGTTGTTTCTATCCAAAAACTCAATGAAGCATGTGTTCCGAGTGTCAAGACACAGCTGTGAATGGCCACAGCCGGACTTTGTGGGGATTTTCTGGGTGAAGCACGGTAATATAACAACGGGCGCAATGCAGAAGTCACAGACAAAAAGAAGTGGTCGAGATTTTCTTTTTCAAATATTTACCCTTTTAACCTTTTTTTTTCTTCATTTTTTTCTTTGTTTGGATCGATTATTTATCATCTAAGATATCGGAGAAAATGCAACAGTAACAAAAAAAAAAAACACAATTAAGCGATCGTAATGAGATAGATATCCGTGATTACAGACACTATTTTTTTCATTGTGACGTAATTTGTTTAAAAGTTTAACATATGCGATAGAATAATCTTTTTAAAGTTTTTTTTTTTTTTTTTTAAAGTAAATATTAGACATCCATTAATGATTCTAAGCTAAAAATAATTTCAAATATTAAATATAATTACTTCTTTTTATGGCTGTGTTGAAACAAAAGCGGTTACGTAGTGTCTGTAAACGGGGGTCTCCAGGGTAAAATGGACAAATTTAAAATAGTCCTGGGGTATAATGTGCCATGAAACTGCCATGGCAGCATATAGACCCTACTCACCTACGTCACAAAATGGGCGTGTCGCTGTTTCCGGCCGCCATATTGTACCTCTTTTTCAGACCTATTCTCATTGTTTTCAATTAGTCGAGCAAGTTATAGAGCAATTCATGGAAGCCCCGGTGTTATCTGACGCTGTAAACTCATTGGATCCGTTGCATAAAAGGCGTTACGTGGAAAAGCTTCAGTTTATCCATTCGCCAGATCCGTATTTGATGCCTAAATCGATGTTTTTCGACCCGCTGGCTTCGCCTGACATCTGATATCCTGATATTTACAACTATCTTGTCCACACAAAATCAGCCTATTCTCACGAAAGTTTGAAAAACTTTAAGAGCTTGGAGGCTTATAAATGCTACGTTGCTGGTTGGGTGAAACATGCCCTCGTACACGAAAATTCGGCAGGAATCTTGTGCTCGGAAGGTGAGTTACGAAATTTTCAATTCAAAATCTTTTGTTCTTGCTAACATCCACTGTCAAGTCTAATGTATTTCATATCATTTGTCAATGGAGCTAGGGCTTTTAATGTTTATATGGTTTAGCGATAGCACTCTCACTACATACATATATAATACGTAATAAATATGAAGTGCGATAGCACTACTCCAGATTGTCCCTAGTTGAATTTATTTTTTGGCTTTTGACCTCAATAGTGAAATTGTAAATTAATTGTATGACAACTGTCTGATTATCCCCTTATAATTATATATTTTCAGGTAGTTCATTCACAACGTCTGAGTGTATGTTGTCGGCGATTAGCCTAGCAATGATCTTAATTGTGGTTGTCAGCCCAAAACCCTCTAAATATATATTAAATGCATCTTACCAGATATAAAATGACTACTACATAATCTGTGGTAGTCGTTTGGAGCCCAGTTTTCTCGTCGAATTGCAGCAGTCAATCTCGGTCTCCTCTTCGGGTCTCTCGGAATACGGTAAAAATTCAAGTCTCTCCGTCTATCTTCTTTGTTTTTGCAACCGACCGCCACACACGACTTCACCATTTTGATTATTAATGTTAACGAGCAGAAAAACACGCCATAATAGGAGGAATTTACGAAGCGCTAATACATTAACATGACTAGTATCCGGACAACATGGCGCGGGGGCGTGGCTGTGACGTCACGTGAGTAGGGTCTATAGACATATTTTTCTATCAAACACAACAGTTCTTTAGGGTTAAGATAAAGCATTTTTTTTAAAAGAGAGATGCAAGAGCAGAAACCACTTTTTCAGCCTTGTCTGTGTTTTCCACCATTTCATATATATATATATATATATATATATATGTATATATATATATATATATATATATATATATATATATATATATATATATATAATCAGCACCAGAATACAGGTAAGATGGAAAAATTGCTTTTCTCTACATGATATTTTGAACAGTATGTGGCCAAAAGAGTTTAGTTGCAACCCACATTTCATAAGGCTGAGGAATGCCCTCTTGGTCTTGGATGATAGGAGCCCTCTTTCAAAAGTAAATCTCAACTGCAGAAAGAGATTTGCTCTGATGGAGTGAATGTCACCAGAATGGACAGAGAAGAACTAGCTGTCTTTGCCAAAGTGGACAAACAATTTGCACTTACTCCCACCATCTCAGAGTGCCTTTCATTTTGACAATTGCTGGCTTTGCAACATAGTGTATGCTAACATCATTTCTACATCCTTACATTTCCTTTGGTTCTCTTGGGTGTCTGTGTTCAGACCACAAAAGAGTCGGACAAGAAGCATAATTTTTTTTTGCTTAGCATTCATTGCTCTCCAATGTTATTGCAGTGTCAGAGGCTTGCATCTGATTAGTCACCTTGGCCTCTTTACACAGCAAGGCCTCCAGTTGTGTTTTGGACACTTTTGCAATCTTCAGCTGCGGTTAATTTCAATTTTTCAGAACCTTGGGTCAATCTTAGTTCCACAAAATCAGTCTTGTTTTGCCCTAAAAATATCATGTTCTGATGATCCCATCTCCTGCAACTATTCTTTCCTTTTCACGGTTTAAGTTTTCTAGGACTTATGTTTTGTGTTGGTGTACTGCATGTGATATTGCAGTCCTTTGAGCCTTGCGAAAGATGAGCAGCAGTTTTTGATTCTGTTCTTTAAGATAAATTCAAAGACATTTAGGTGACCACAACGGTTGTACAAGCTCTTCAAATATCACCTACTTATTTGACTACAAATTGAAATAATTTTTTCCCCTCAGAGTTACTGTTGCTCAGGTTCACACAATGTTGCTGGATCAGTTTGTGCAATGCTGGGTTCAGATACTGCTGTTTCTTCTTTAGTTTTGTACAGTTCACACTAGAGGTGTGCGAAATTTCTGATTCTTAGATAATTCATTATTCATCCAAATTCCAGTTAGTGAAATATGCCAAGTAAAGCGGAATTAAATTAAAACACAGTCAGTGCGGCCTTTGGTACGCAATGAGGAATGGACCAAGAGTAAACATCATGCTCAACTCATGCCGCTAGAAAAAAAACAATAATACCTGACTGCGACCAACAGCCGCTACAAAATACGCCCAATGCTACGGTAGATATCACATGTATATAGAACTAGATGCGAAATGACAGACTCGGCGGCGTTAGCACATGTATAGAAAACTAAATCCGAAATGACAGACTTGCCGGCGTTGGTAAACAGCCGCCATCTTAAAGCAGTAGACCTCTCTGGAAGGCTGTTGTAGTGAACATTCTGAGTGAACCTAATTAGCCTTTTATCTAAAATATTCCTAAATTGGCAAAATCTTGACTTGAATCCATCTTTTAAGTGATGAAACGGTTTTTAAACTTTCACATGTCGAAAGTAGAAAGGAAATTATGGAATAACGGGAGCAATTTTAACAACTTTAACGGTTGATTCACAACATTAAATTTATTGAATATAGTTTAAAGCTGCTGATACAGAATGGGGACTTGAGTATTTAATTTACTGTTTTCAACTGTTAATTTGTTACTGAAATAGTAGTTTATTTAAGCCTGAGAGTACCTTTGTACAATTTTTGTAAGTAATGTACAAAACATTAAAAGCAGCTAATAGCTGGCGGAGGGGGATGCATCAATAATCGATTTATAATCGAATCGGTGCCTCTGAATCGCAATTGAATCGTTAGGTGCGCCAAGATTCTCACCTATAGTTCACACATACAATAACTACCTGCTATAGCCTACTGTGTGAGCGTTTTGCTCGCATTTGTGCCAAAAAAATAATTTGTTGCGAGTAGAGAAAAAAGAATGGGAGCACGAGTGCGAGCACAGATTTTACCCCTTCAATTCGCATTTTGCTCCCTAAAAAATTTTAAAAGAGATTTGAGAGGAAATTAGCAAGAAAAATGAGGGAGGAGATGCTTTCTAGGTCTGAGAGTAAGATTAGCAGTGACACTACTAGCAAGATTTACAAATTCCGATCAGATTGAGTCAAACCCTTCCCTTGGCTAATGCTTGAAGACAACCTTATGTTCAATAAATATTGAAAAGGGCAGAAGCAAACTACGGTCATGCCAGTGGACTTTCGTGTTACCCCGGTCAAATGAGCGGACCTTAAAATTGGCCTACATGCTTAATCCAAGCATTCTGGTTAATGCATTCTGACCGAGTGGCAAGGCAGTTGACTTCCATGTGCTCGTGTTGTTCCCAACTCTTAAAATACTCGCAACACTAAAATATAAAACGCTACCAATGTCATAATTTGAAAAGGAAATAAAGTCGCTTGATCTTAAAACCACTCCATCTCGATGTGCGCGACATGCGCTGACACATCAGTAAAATATTATGTGATTTCTCTGAGTAACATGTCCTTTTAGTAGCTGGTAGGTGACAGTTTACATTTTTGTGGCACCGTAAATCCACAAATCTGCATAAGTACTTGCCAAGGTTGGTGAATCTTAGTAGTGGACCTCTCTAACTACTGCCATACTCAAAACTTTGCATTTTTTACTGTACCAACATTTGGGAAAATGAATTAAAAGTCCTACATGTGAACATTATTCAGGTTACAGTGTTTTTGTGGTACTGTAAATCCACAATTTTGAATATATTATGGCCAAGGTTGGTGAATGTGAGTAGAAGACCTGCAATAAAATAATGCAAACTGGTGAAACTTGAGAGTAGCTGAGATCTATCATGACAGAATATCGCTTCAATGATATCTGGCGCCATCTAGCGTCGTGAATGGGTATAATGTCTAGACCGCGAATATAAGACGACCCCCGCTTTTTCAGTCTTATTTCAATGCAAAAAACACCGTCATATTCGGGCCACTGCGGTATGTCCAAATCGGTCACAATGTGATTTATTTTTTTCTAATCCTGTGAAAAGATGGTTTGATTTGACATATTTGGTCTCGTTCCGAAAGTTAGATGTTTTCTGTTGTCTATCATACTCTGTGCTGCCTAAATGCTGGTCTCTCATGCTCTTGCTGCTAAATCACTGTCAGTGATTGGGGGGGTGGGCTTCAGTATTTTAGCTAAGGTCATTCCCAAAATCTGGCAAAACCACAATCAATTATATGGCAATCAATGCATTTACATGGATGCACCATGATTGTTAGGATAGGCTTTTATTAATTTTTCAAATTTTTGTCTTTGCTGTTTAGTACCTCCTACGTACTTGCTGCCCACATCCCTTTGTGTTGAAAGCACATATCATTTTTGGGTTGTCATTTCCACACACCTAATTATTGTATTGTTGGAGGCCCAAATGCTGGACTGTTTGAATGTGCATTTTGGCCTTGGCAAAGTCCCATTTTGGGGAATTTTGTCTGAGAGAGACTGGCGAATATGCTGGCTTTATCCTTATGCCTCAGATGTGTAAATTTACCAGGAAAGCCGAATGAAAGTGGCTTTTACAAATCCAATGAATCAAATCACTCCTTTCTGGTTATGATAATTGCTCTAGACGCTTTTCAAAACATACACCTGTCAGACATAATTAGGGAGCAGATTCTGATGAATAAATTGTTGTCATTGGAGTGACTTCCCTCTCATCAAAGGTAAGTAAAACATTGGTTAGCCCATTTCAAATATGTGTCAATTATCAAGTCGTTCGCACCTTGACGTAATAACCAGAGTATTTTGTGAAATGGCTGAGCTTGGTTTTTGGCCAGCAAAAGAGCGTCTTCAGCACTTGTCACAGGGCCATCCTGGCCAAACCTCATTTGCATAATGAGTGGACTGACGTTTTCAGAGATATTAAAGGTCAGTAACTTGTTATAGTAAAATGCGAGCTTTCATTTCGGAATTAAAACAAACACTACAGTAGAGCTGAAACGAATACTCGAGCAACTCGAGTAACTCGAGTTTAAAAACTGATCCGAGTAATTTTATTCACCTCGAGTAATCGTTAATTTTGACAGCTCTAAGCATCACGTTCCGCTCGGACTACTTTTAATGTGGGACAACGCGCTGACGTCACGTGCGTAGAGGAAGAAGCAATAAAAAAATATTTTAAAACATTTCCGCAGCCGACAGCCGCTCCAAACTACGCCGACGTTGCTAAAAACTAGCCCGCATGATGTTAAGTTGGTAGCAGGTAGCATCTGAGGAGTCTCATAGAGATCACATGTATGTTGAACTAGATGCATTATGATAGACTCGGCCGCGTCTGGGCAGCGTTAATAAACAGCGGCCATCTTAAAGCAGTAGCGCGCTAAGCGCTAAAAAATAAGATTAACGTTACTGTCTGAGTCACTAGCTCACGTAATGTTAGCCCTACGGAGGGCTAGGTTTCTATTAATTATGACCACTTTCGATGCGTGGCTAACGTGTCTTACATACAGGCTTTAACATAACATAGCTTTGTGGAGTGATAAGGGTGTAAAATAAAAACTCAATAATGCTAACTATCAATTTTAGCTTAGTAGTCATTGCTGGATAAAACACCAAGTCGCACTGGTCCCTAATGTGCTCCAATACAGCCTGTATCATACATTTATTTTGAACACTGCAAAAACACAAAATCCTATCAGGACTTACAGTTTAGAGTAGCGTAAAACTTAACTAGAACTTAAAAATGGCTTGACACAAATAGAAATTAATTGAAACAGGTGGGAAAAAATCCTAACTTTTAAGTGATGTGTGTTATCAAGCGTAATGGCATTTTTAGGTATAAATATATATATATTTTTAATAAGATCTAAAGGTTTTTTGAGTGAAAGCAGTGAATTTGTCTTTTTTTAAATTCTAGTTACATCTCAGATGCAATTGTTGGCTGTTTTCAACAATATACATCGAAAATAAAGACATTGATTGACTGAAAATGGTTCAAGATTAGATGAAATGTCTTGTTTTCTCATCTATATTTATAATTGCTCTTCACCTAAAAATATATTTGTTTTATCCGATTACTCGATTAATCGATAGAATTTTCAGTCGATTACTCGATTACTAAAATATTCGATAGCTGCAGCCCTACACTACAGCAATGCATTGCAAATGGATAGGCATCAATCAAGTTGAGTTCGTTGTTAGAATTGTCACAGTGTTTGAGCAAGGAGGTTTAGACTTAAAGGTTTCTATCCTTTTTTCTTCTTCTCTGATGTATTATGATCCTTGAAAAGTGAGAAGTTGCCCTCGTGTTCAACCGCCATTATATCCAAAGTGCAAGGAACCGAAACATATGCTAATCCTCAGCAGAGCATGTATCTCCAAAGCGATTCTGATGTTTTTTGCAGGAGATTAAGGGGTCGGGAGGCTGCGTCTGCTGACAGTAAGTGTGGCAGGGTTTGTGTTTGACCGCTATAGATGTGCTGTCAGTAATGCAGAAGACAGCAGGAAACCAGATGAGAAGGCAACGACCCACAGAAGCGGCTTGAGTGAAGGGGAGATGGAGAGTGAGATGGGCGCTGTGAACATCTGACGGCTCCTTTTCTCAGTGTGACATGTTTGAATTGGTAGCCCTTACTGTTGCTACTATACTTTTGATTTTTTTGTTTGTTTTGTTTTGTTTTGTTTTGTTTTCTGTGCATTAAAACGCTCCACCTCGGCATGACAATATTCCCTGAGGAGGCTGGGGTCTTTGGCTACTCAGACAAGATCCAAGCAAAAGACATCAATGACAACGAAGAGCAGTTGTAATTAAATTTTACAATTTTATTTAATGCAAAAGGAACAGGTGGCATGGTGGAAGAGGGATTAGCACGTCTGCCTCACAGTTCTGAGATTGTTGATTCAATCCCAGCTCTGGCCTCCCTGCGTGGACTTTGTATGTTCACCCCATGCCTACGTGGGTTTTCTCTGGTTTCTCCTAAGTCCTCCCACTTCCCAAAAACATGCATGGTAGGCTGACTGAACACTACAGATTGTCCCTAGGGGTGAGTGTGCACGGGAATGGTTGTTTGCCTCTATGTGCAAAGTCTGGCAACCAGTTCAGGGTGTACCCTCTTGAGGATAAGCGGCTTGGGAGATGAATGAGTGAATGAATAAGGAACACCTATTTCATTTTGATGAAATGTTTTGCAATCAAAGGAATTGATCTCAAAAGCATGCTGCTTGAGCTCTTTTTTTGTTGCTTCAAATAAACTTTCTCCTACTTTCTCCTACCTACCGTTACCCTGATTTATTTTATTCTGCCTGGACTCACTCGGGTCAAAGTCTGTTCACTTGCCTCATTCAAAGCCTTTGCAGGCAGGTCAAAGTCACAGTGGGAGCTCTTTTTGTCCAAACCATTATTCCTGTGTCTCCATCCTCCATGCATCGATCGCTCTCTGACCTTTCCCCCTCACTGTAAGTAATGGAATTGCCTGTCGTGGACACGGACCCTGGCCAAGGTCTAATGTGCAACGCGTGTTTGTCGATCGATGCCTGTCACGCTCCCATGTTTTGAAAATACAGACTTCCGTTTGTTAGTTCCACGGTTGACATATCTTGATTTCATAAAAGTTCTTGAAGCAAGAGGCAGCAGAGAACAAAGATGCCACACTGAATTGTGACAGTCTTTTTTTATTTTGACGTCTGCTGCCAGAAGAGCTTCAGTGCTCCCTGGTGAAAATTTTAGATGCTTGCAATACTCTCCGTAGAAAATTTGCTATTACCTTATACTCTAAATTACCGTACTTGACATTTGTTTTCTTATTTTATTCATCTGTGGCCAGATGTGAACCATGACCCTCTACTCCCAAACAGTTCAGAAGAAGCAAATACTAGGTGCAAAGTGTATTTTTAATAGGGGTGTGACAATTTATCGAAATGGTGATATATCGTGATACTTTGTATCCCAAAAGGTTATTGATATACTCCTGCCAAGAATCGATATATCGTTGGGGCGCTTACAGCTTGACCACCATTGGCGCCCAATTCGTTTGAAGTGGGAGGGATCTCAGCTCAAACGGATTGTACGTCTAGTTGTGATAAATTCATTTCCGTTCACAGCAGGAGGATGAAAATACCGTAATTTCCCGAATATAACACGCACTTTTTTCCCGAAAATCAACTTGTAAAATCATGGTGCGCATTATACTCGGGTACAGGGATGGAGACAGAACTATATATACATAAGACTGATTTTTTTTTTTTTTTTTTTTTTTGACACGGCCATTTTGTGTTGAAGAAACGTATGCGGCGATCCGTTGCCGGAACATTACAGTACGTGACATCACCATTTTGTTTTGGTAATACTTCACTCTGATCAGTCGACTGATTTCGTCTGTGTTAAATTCTGCTTTTTCACTCTTCATAAAGCACAGAATTTAGTTTCCTAATCTCATTTGAGTCAATGTTTATTGCACCTCTGCGACTGGGACCATAACAAACGTAACACAACACAGACTTCCTGTGTCCGTCAACCATATCTGTCCCTCGGGATACTTAAATAACAATAGTTCCTCTTGTTACATTCTACTCTACAGCGATGCGCTCGTTCCGAGTTCCGACTTAAATTCTCACTTTTATTTTACCGTATCAACCAATGGAAGAAACATTTATTCATCATGATGAAACGAGCAAGTTATACAGCAGCCTTTAAAAGAAAAGTCACTTCTGTTTTGTTTTCTCCTGGATTCTGGTAAGTTGAAGACGTTATCAGATCATATTATTACCGTACATATTATCAGTTTACGGCAATGTTTTGAACTACCAAAGTGCTATGCTTGTGCTGTGTTTCACCAGTCAGTAAAATGACATTTCTGTATCTGTACACGAGCTCTGTTTTCTTGTATTCTTCTATTTATTGGTGCTAAAATTAGGGTGCGCATTATACAAGGGTACAATAGTTTTCCCTAGATTTTACAAGAAAATTTGGGGTGCGCGGTATACACGGGTGCGCCTTATAGTCAGGAAATTACGGTAGCTTGTTTTTCTGTTTATTAGTTGTTTTGTAGAATTATTTCCTGTCCAATGTATCGATAATTGTTGTATCGTCATATCGTGAGATCATCGTTATCCTGGGCTTTGTATTGTACATCATATCTTATGGTGAGTTACCAAGAGGTTCCCACCCCTACTGGGAACGTTTGTTCATTTGAAACATGTGCATTCACAGTCATTCTGTCCAATTTTCAGGGCATTTACAGGTCACTTGCTGTTCATTTTAGGGCATTTACAGGTCCTTTCCTGTTGAGTTCGAGTCACTGGTTATTCATTTGAGTGATTCCCAGGTCACTTCTTGTTCTGTAACTCAAAATAAACAGGAAGCGATCCATAAAATACCCCAAAATCAACAGACGGTATCTGAAAATCGACAGGTAAATGACCTTTAATGGCCCAAAATTACCTCTTTGCCTGGCATTGGCTGCCACTGGCGCCCATAGACGTTCAATTCGTTTGAACTGGGAGGGTGGCAGCGAATGAACGAATGTTCATTCGCTGCCACCCTCTCAGTTCAAATGGATTGGACGTCTACTAGCGATAAACACATTCCAGTTCACAGCAGAAGCTTGTTTTTCTGTTTATTAGCTGTTTGTAGAATATCCTGACCAATGTATTGATAATCGTTGTATCGCCATATCGTCAGATCATCGTTATCGTGAGCTTTGTATCGCAAATCGTATCGTATCGTGAGTTACCAAGAGGTTCCCACTCCTAATTTTTAATTATCTTCCTTACATAAATTGAATTGAAGCAGTTGTGTCTAAAGTTTAAAAAATACTTTATATATGTATCATTAGTCCTCTATTAAAGAGTAGAAATGTTTTTTATTGGTCAGAATACCATGCCAATTGTTCAACCACCATGTTGTGTGTTTTCATTTGCTTTTGTGGCCTTCAAACTTCAGCCAACACACATGGAAAACATCTACGCATCATCATGTCAATGCCAGGAATCAGGACTCCCTTTTTTAAATAGTTGAACCCCTCCTCCTCCTGCCCTTAACCCCCCTTGCAATGTTGATACCACAAAGACACCCTGAATAGAAGCACTGCGTTCCACTGGCCAGCTGACACGTCGTTGTCATCTTACACCCGTTACGGCACTTCAGTTGTCAGAGTACACACGGTCACCAATGGAAAAATCTCCTTGCTGAACAATGCATTATAAGTCTTATGCCTATTAGTCTGATTTAATGCACTTTATTATTCATTAAGATAATAACCCTACCTTATCAGTTACGATACTAGAGTAGTCTGTGAATTGGTCCAGAGGTTGCAGCTAGATGCCACAACCAGCTGAAGGGGGGGAAACATTCTTTGCACTCCTGTTTCGCCTGCATCCATCAGCTCAGAATAAGATGATTTAGACCACGGGTGTAGTTCTGCTTGGGTTCATTGCATTGAATACAGGATTCTTGACTGTGAGAGTTCCAAATTTTTATTTATGTTTTTGCTGCTTTTACAAAACCTACAAAACCAACTTTGTGTTCATATTTTGTCCGTTCAGCTTCTGTAAAGTGGGATAATTATTGCTCCACTGCAACTATGAACCGATCTCTGAGGGCTTTAAATGTGGCTTCCAGGGAAATGTCAACTTTTTTTGGATTCCTTTCCCAATCTTGCTGCACATAGCTGAATTAAAATCTATTATAGAATGTGACAGGACCATTAACAAGATGAATGGTTTGGGCTTTCTTTGGGTTTGGCTTGTTCTTTGTCCACCCTGGGGCTCTGCTTTTTGACAAAAGCTTGCCCCCTGGCAGCCCCCTGCAGGGCTTCAACCCCAGGGCATTTTTTTTTTTTTGTGGCGAGCATATTTGTACATAAAAACGACAAAACAAAAAATGGTTTGTGCTTGCGTTGGGGCAAACAAATGCATTTTTCTGTACTGTTTAAATCTATAGGATCCGTACTGGACGACAAGAGGTGAAGGACAAAGGGATGTGGAGACATAATGGATGGCATGCAAGGAAGAAGCAGCTCTCGACACGTAATAAAGAAAGGAAAAATTTAAGAGAACACTCAGCACCTGTAAGCGTGTTTGCGGTTACTCCTGTTCATACGTTTATCTCACCGTTATTTCGGGAGATGTCTGGTCGCCATGGATATGTTTGGTTCTACATGAACTTATTATTCAGTCGTGAGACTGCTTTTGTCTCTGCTCCATCTTATGAAATGTGACACATGCTCCTTCCCACCTTCCTTCACTCTGTTTGCAACCACTTGTTATTCATCATCAGTTACGGTGGATCTGCGGAAACATTCCAAGGTTTTGCCATCGATTTCTTTTGCAGAAGTCTTATTATTTTGTACAATATCATTGATGTTTGAATTATACAAAGGAAGTCTTTCTTGAACTGAACTGAGACTTCCAGCCGGGCATTGTAATTCCTGTATATCCAGTCTTTGCCTTCCTAAGCAGAGGTTCCGAGCTCCTAGAGAAAATTGCGTCTGGACACATCTTGCACACATGCAGTATTACGTCGAGGAGAAGTTACAGAGCGAACCATTCTCACCCCACTTGTGCAAAAGATTTCAGGTGCTCATGCGTGGCAGTCATCTATCACCCCCGTTGACCAATTACCGTGCCGCGCAGCGCTGGCCGGCCAGCTTCTGTGCAGTGTGCAGAAAAAATACAACAGAATCGATCAATATCTGGCAAATGAATTATTAAAAGCTTCTCTGAGATTTCTATTTGCCCGCTTGCAACTTACTGAGAGTTGAAGAATCTAGAAAGCAAGCTAAGACCATCCGATACTCAACTCCAATGTGTTTTTCACATACGGACAGGTTACTTAAATAAATCAATAGGTCAAATCACACCTCCTAGGTTGGGTGACTCGACTAATAGGGACAAAGACTACATCTGTATTCTACAATGTGGTATTTCAATCCTTCGAACTAAGTAATTAATGAAGTGACCCATACTTTATAACAAATGGGTATTTGTTGTAGAAACATTGCTGAAGTATGGCTGTAGCCATACTATAGTCCTACACAGTGTACTGTATTTTAGCACAATGAACCTTTTTGGAAGACAACAGTTATTTTCACTTGCATTGAATTGTTATTTTAGCTTTCTCTGCCACAGTATTGTCATGAAAAGTCCAACCTGCCCACAGGGAAACGTCATTCTGGAAGTAGTATGTTTGCTTGAACTTAACTTATTTCGGCACCCGCTCTCCTCTTTACCTTCATTGAGGCAGAAATATGAAAGTGCCAGTGTGTTAGTGAAGGTCAAGTTTGAATGTGATGTATGCACTATGTTCGTGCAAAAAACGAGATCTGACTTTCTGACATGAATATAAATTAATGAACATTGGTCACTTCTGTTTTTTCTCAAACAAAGATGCGATGAACTGACACTATCTTTCAGATCTACTAGTTGTAGATTTTCCGAATTGGCAACAAGCAGTTTTTTTAAATGCCATCATACAAAATGGGAGCAGGCGTATCAATAGAAATGCGGGACAGCATCTTAATTTGTGTAAAAAAAATGCTTTTGTGGGACTGTCCCCCTCATAGTGGGACACCTTGTCACCCTACAGGTCCCATTGAATCTTTTAGTTTCCATCCTATAGCTCTCTCTAATTGTCTCTAAATGAGACGCAAACGAGTAATGGTGGACAAAGGCACAAAAATATATTTTGGTCCTTGATTCCACAAATAAAGCTATCAGCTTTTAAATAAAAGTTGGCTCAGATAGCATAAAATTCTCAAAAATTGCAACAAAACCGTGACGGCTGAGAGTGCCCGAAATGTCACTCATGTCCCAGTGTGCATGCATGTGATGTCACAGACGTGTTCCCTTCACTCTCTGAGTGGCATATGTGGAAATTCTGAATTCGGCATCACGTCTTGCGGCGTGAACTCGAGTGCGCTCGAGCAATGAATTAGGATGTGTTGGCTCATTGGAGCCATTTGCACTAACAGAGAAACGTTCACCTCCCATCTTTAGATATTCTCTCTTCTTGGCCCTTATGTGCAACAAAAACTGGATTAACAAGTTGTCTTTCAACTTTCATTCCCACCTGAGGACAACCTCTCTTTTCTCACAGTGACTCAACTGCATGGGGTGAGTTGTATTCATGGGCCACTCCGAGTTTTAAAATGATCCCATCACTTAGCATCCAGGCAACAAAAATGAAAGCAACAGAATACCAAAATACTGTCTAATGCAAATAGTGGAAATAAAGCACAGAGTGTGTTTACGTATGAACCAATAACAAATTAATTTTGAAAATGCTTTTAATCTATAGGGTCAATTAACCATTAAGTTTTCAGTTTAATCTTATTTTATATTGTGCATTGTAGAAATGTTAGTACCAAATAAATATTATCATGCCAATACAGGTAGTCCCAGGCAATGTTCCCCCAAAGCTGCGCGCGTGTGCAATCGCGCACTGCTTGCACATACTCACCGCACAAGAAAATATATGCAGTGCACAAAATAAAATTAAACAGACATACTGTAGCGTCAATAGGACTACTGTTTGTCAGCGCGCCAGTGATGTGTCAGCGCGACACTCCGATTGATGCATTCGATACGGCAACGCTACTAGGCCAATTTTTGGCCCTGCTGTGATATGTCAGCGCGACACTCCTATTGGTGCGGTCGATTCGGCAACGCGACTAGGACAATTGTCGGCGCCCCTGCTAGGAGTGGGAACCTCTTGGTACCTCACGATACGATACGATTTTCGATTCAATGCTCACGATAACGATGATCTGACGATACGGCAATACAACGATTATCGATACATTGGTCCGGAAATCATTCTAGGATATTCTACAAAAAACGAATAACCAGAAAAACAAGCTTCTGCTGTGAATTGGAATGAGTTTATCACTAATAGACATCCAATCCATTTGAACTGGGAGGGTGGCAGCGAATGAACATTCGCTGCCATCCCTCCCACTTCAAACGGATTGAACGTCTATGGCCGTCAGTGGCAGCCAATGCCAGGCAAAGAGGTTATTTTTGGCCATTTAAGGTCATTTACCTGTTGATTTTCAGTTACATCCTGTTGATTTTGGGGTATTTTATGGGTCACTTCTCCAGTTTATTTTGCATTACAGAACAGGAAGTGACCTTGGAATCACACAAATGAATATGCAGTGACGCAAACTCAACAAGAAATGACCTGTAAATGCCCTAAAATGAACAGCAAATGACCTTTAAATGCCCCAAAAATCGGACCGAATGGCTGTGAATGCTCTGGTTTTGAATGAACGAACGTTCCCAGTCTAAATAGATTGGGCGTCGAGCACCGTCAGTGGCAGCCTTTTTTTTTCTTTAATTGACACCTTTTTAAAACGATATCTCAATTCTTGACAGGAGCATATCGATAACCTTTTGGGATGCAAAGTATCACGATATATTACCATTTCGATATTTTGTCAAACCCCTAGCCACAGTGATGTGTTAGCACGACACTCCGATCGGTGCGTTCGATAAGGCAACGCGACACTCCCATTGGTGAAGAAAAGTGAGCCTGACTCTTGTGCTGATTTACTAAAGCAGCATGCCGCTGCCAATCTTTGCGAGCGCTACATCATTAATTAGTACCGTATTGGCCCGAATATAAGACGGTGTTTTTTTGCATTGAGATAAGACTGAAAAAGTGGGGGTCGTCTTATATTGGCGGTCTAGACGTTACACCCATTCACGACGCTAGATGGCGCCAGATATCATTGAAGCGATGTTCTGTCATGACAGATCTCAGCTACTCTCAAGTTTAACCAGTTTGCATTATTTTATTGCAATGTTTTTCCTTATTCAGATTTGTTTCAAGACTACAGTTACAGTTAGACTTCACTTTGATGGTTAATGCAGTTATTGCAATTTTGTTGTTTTATCACAATAGATTGGTTTACTTAGATTTCAAAAACCAGAAGCCATTCAGTTTAGTTTGCATATTTAAATGTTCAGATATTAAGATCTGAATGAGGCAAAATAACATGCTTTTTTTCTCAAATATATTGTTATAGTCATTTGTTTCAGGTGTACTGTAATTATTTTCTGTATTAAAATTAATTTGGTGTTCAGTCTTTTTTCAAATTTGAGTCTTGAAAAAGAGGGGGTCGTCGTATAATCAGGGCCGTCTTATAATCGGGCCAATACGGTATCTCATTTTAGAACTGATATAATTTAATCTTCTGTGTCGTTTTGCGACGTAACTCAATGAGCGACACATTTCTAGCCAATAATACGATACAGTGCACTTCACTTGTTCTCCGCAGCCAATCGTAGCATTGACAGTGTTGTGGATTGGTGCAATGCCTGTACGCACCATGCAAGTTAGCTCGCTAACAACAGTGCAGCGGAGTTAATAGACTCAAATGCTAACCCCTTATCATGACGAAAGGAACAGGCAGCGATACTACACTCATCAAGCCAATGTAAAAAAGAAATGCGGTTCTTTTAAAATGGAATGGCTGTCGGAGTATGTGCAAACAGAAGCACAAGCGGTGAAACTGAGTCAGATTTAGACTAAATAGCATATTATCACATCAGATCATTTCACTAACTTTAAATAAATGTTATTATTTGTTCTTATTAAGCCCATACATTTTGAAGTTGGTCATTTTTCACCTAAATCAAGAAAACATTGCTTACAAATAATGTTTTGCACAATGTCTACTAGTATACTTGAATTAAGAATATTTCTGACCTTCCAAAGCTTTTTAAAGAATAAATATACTAATTTATTGCTTAAAATAAGTATTTTAAGCTTATTTTCATTCATTCATTTTCCGAGCTGTTCATCTTCACTAGGGCTGAGCTAGCTATTTTTCTTCAAGAAATCTGAGTAAAATTTACTTGAAGCACTGGCGGATAATTTAACTTTTTTCTTATTAGATTTACACTGAAAACAAGGGAGTTTAACCCGTTTTAAGGAGGTGTGTTTTTGCAGTGTACTTGGTCGGACACTGAGAATGGGAATCTTGAGTGTCTTTATTGTCTGAGCAGTTTTAACGTGTGAGTTTGATATACTGTACTCCCATTGTGGTTGTTCATTTTGTGTTTTTTATTTATTTATTTATTTATTTTTATTTATTTATTTTTATTATTATTAACTCACCCATGGAGCAACTGCACCTTAACCACGCCAAAGCAGGACTCTTGCCATGGTTAAAGTAGGACTCTCACGAATAACATAGTACACATCTCATGGACAACACGATTTTGGTCTTTTTCATTTTAAGTGGGCCAAATCGATTATATTTCAAGTAAAATAATGAAAATTGCTACCGTAATTTCATTCTTTCAATAAGCCATATATTGCTATACATTGCTATGATCCGAAGTTTTGAACAGGCGTGATACTGGTGTGTGGCCACCGTGTACACATCTGATGTTGCTCACCATGGTCCGCAGTGTTCTCAGGTAGCTTGTGTGTCTGCTCAGACACATGAAAAATAAGAGGGTACATGGGTCACAGGGTTACGACGTATCCACCTTACGTGATTTCGACTGTACGACGCCGGTCCCTCCGCCATTTTGTCTCCATTCGTTTTTTTTTTTCAAGTCGCCTAATAGTGTCTCATCTGCCATTTTCTGCTTATTTTTTACTTTGTTTTATTAATTTGACGTATAATAAATGTTTTTGAATACTTACTGTTAAGGCACAAGGCCGTAGTTTCTCTCTGTTTTGTCATTGAGATACAGGGTATTTAGGGGTAATTAAAGGGTTAATTCCGATTTACGGGGAAATGTGGGTTACATCGCCAGCGTAGGAACGGATCTTGTTCGTAACCCGGGGACTAACTGTACTTTTGTAATTCTAAGCATTGAGAAATTCATATGATGAGTTTCATTTCTTTCATGTTTATTTCATTTCAATGCATCCGTAATATTCAGTCCTTTTGTCCCATGACTATAGCCATACATTTTATCCAAGAGGAGGGATCCCTCCTCTTGTCTTTTGCCACACACTGACCTTTTAGCAAGCGAATTTCACCTCACTAATCAGGTAGAATCTGCTCAGAGCCCGGATGAAAATAACTTGTGTAGGTTTTATCTCCATGTAAGGTGGTTTAGTTTCAAACTGGTGGCTGTGGCGCAAGAGGGAGGAGTTGGGGGTTGTTTCAGGCCTATTTAGCTGAGATATTATCATCCAAAGTAACGTGACCCCCAGCGGCTGGCCCCTTTCACTATCTAACTGCCTTTAACTTTATTTGGCTGCTAACTTTGAAAGTGTCCTGCTGGGGTGCCTGCTGACACACATACATAGACAGAGGCATGCATACGCACAGATACACACATTTAAAAGCACACACACCTACCCTCCCATATGGCATCATTTAAAACTCCTGGCAACATTTGTGTTTATCAGGACAACAAAGCTTGCTTCTGGCTCACAATGAAGGAAGACAAATCCCGTTTGTGTTAGTTGTCATGCTAACAATTAACTCTAGGGCAATTGTTGCAGCCATAGGGGGTCACTGGAGGTCACCGTTGGACTGGACACCGTCTTATATTTAGCCCATATTGTTATCACTTGTCCTTTATCCACTGCCTTGATAGTGGACCGACTGCAGCTCCTATTTGATGTCTGCGTAGCGGGAGCTGCTTCAGGTTAATCCTCTGATAAGCTCTTATAGAGTCTGTTATGAATTAATTAGTGACATTGTCTTGTAAAGCTGCTGGCATGTGAACATGAGGTCTTAGGTGTGCAAGATCCTGAACTGAAATTATGTCATACAAATGATTGGTACTTTTTGAGTTAGAATTTTGTTTTAAAATACATTTTTTAAGGGTCCGCTAATGCTGCATTATCATTGGTTGAATGAGAAGACTGTGTCACAGTGTTTTAAGTACATTGAAGATAGAAAAGTGACCCAGTGATTTCCCATTTACCATTTTGTTTGTTTTGATGGTATTTTACTGTATGAAAGCATACTCTAATATCTCACCATGTTACTTAAGTATTGTCCGTCACTGTTCTTAGTTTGTATTGGCAGTTGGCAAACCATCCTAATCAAGCAATATTGCTACAAACTGCGATTGCTCCTCCACTGTTTGCAATCCGAAATGAGGGGCCGTACAAGACATTTTTCATTCTGGCCCTCTCACACACATACATTCTCCTTTCACATACATATATATTCACTCTCACACACATATTTTCTCCCCTTAAATTCATATATATTCTCTCACATTCATATATTTTCACTCTCACGTTCATATATTTTCACTCTCATATTCATACATTTTCAGTCTCTTTCATACATTTTTATTTTCGCATTCATACATTTTTACTTTCACATACATACATTTTCACTCTCATATTCATACATTTTTACTTTCCCATTCATTCATTTTCACTCTCATATTCATATACAGTATATTCACTCTCACATTCATATATTTTCAACTCTCACATTCATACATTTTTACTTTCACGTTCATTCATTTTCACTCTCATATTCATACATTTTTACTCTCACATTCATACATTTTCACTCTGTGTGTATATGCATGTAGAAAGAAAATGTATGTAAATGAGAAGCATATATCGGTATAAGGGTGAATATATATCTGTGTGAGGGGAGAATATATGTATGTGTGAGTGAAAGTATAGTGGAAACGGAAGGAGTATAGTGGAAACGGAAGGCAGCTCTGATTGACTAGCTCTGATTGGCTGAGAAGCTGAAGCAATTCCTGTTGAGGCGGGTCAACATGGAAGACGAGAAGTGAGCACTTCGGCAAGCAGTTGGGCTATTACGAAATATTTTGTCGACCTCTGAAACAGTCACATCTTTGTCATCCTGTCTCGAGCGGCAGAGTTTAGGATCAGCTGCACCCAACGTCACTCATAATAACGTGGTTGAAAGTGAGATGAAAGAAATTTTCCGACCTCGCAACTCCCAAATCCCTTTAGCAGTCCAAGCGGGAGCTAACGTGACACGTGCCCAAACTGGAGGATTGTCACGGCAGTTATTGCGATATCAGACGCACCAACATTTTGGCAACTGGAACTCGTTTTGTGATTTCGTAGTCAGGCAAGCCGCACTTTCTTTTCAGTTAGATAAAGAAAATCATGGCCATGATCTCACACGGAAGAATGGTCCAGTGGTAATATCGGTCGTCTGTGGCTCAGACAATGTAGGTTTGAATCGCGCTAGAGACCTACATTTACTTGTATTTTTCTCGATTAAAAAAATTATTGATGGCTGCCTGACTAATTAAGACACTGTTGTAAAATCAAGCATGCACTTTCTATAATTGTAAAAAAAAAAATTCGGACAGATCAGATGTGCTATGATTTACACGACAGCAACAAATGGAAAATGTGTAGCTGTCCTACTCATAAAAATATGTTCCACAAACAGCAAGGAGAGTGTGCACTGATAATGATTAAAAAGGTCACAAGACCAATTAGCTATTCAAGTGAAAATGTAGTCAAAAAACAAATGAATGAATAGAGCTAAATTGGAAAACTAAGAGGTGTGCTCCAACCTAATAGAAGAGTACTTCTACCCTGCACTGGTTTTGGGTCAAAAAGTCAAATGGTCTAGGAGCTATTGAAGTTTGAAGTTACTAAATAAATTTTAAAAATCATAAAAACATCATGAATAGATAAAATGGGAAAACTAAGAGGTGTGCCTTGATCTCCAAGTAAAGTAGTTCAACCCTGCACTGGTTTGGGGTCAAAAGACTTCACAGCTACTGACGTTTGAAGCTAGTCAATGTGTCATATGTGTGTGTGTGTGTGTGTGTGTGAGAATGAAAATATATGTCGTGAGAGGAGAGAATATGTGTTAGTGAAAATATGTATGAATGTGAGAGGAGAATGTATGTATGTGTATGAGTGAAATTTATATGTATGAGAGGAGAATGTATGGATGTGAGAGGAGTATATGTGTGTATGTGAGAGAGTGAATATATATGTATGTGAGAGGAGAATGTATGGATGTGAGAGAGTGAATATATATGTACGTGAGAGGAGAATGTATGGATGTGAGAGTGAAAATGTATGAGTGTGAGAGTGAATACAGTGGGGAGAACAAGTATTTGATACACTCACAATGGGAGAACCCATTGGCAGTGTATGAAATACTTGTTCTCCCCACTGTATATATGTATGTGAGAGGAGAATATATGTGCGTGAGAGTGAATATATATGTATGTGAGAGGAGTATGTATTTGTGTGAGAGGCCAGAATGAAAAATGTCTTGTACGGCCCCTCATAATCTGATTAGATGGTGGCATACTCGTATCTCAAATGTTTGCTTTTCTCTCTATCAAAGCACTTGTATTTCAACGCAGTTTTATCTGAATGGACCACTGAAGTGTCTCATGCGTGCCACAACTCTCCGCTTTTTAATTTCTTTCTGGGCTAAAAAAAAAATTAAAAATCTCAAGCTTTCCTTTTGCTGACAGTAAAAGCTTGGGTGAGGTCTGCACATTTTGATATTGGTGGTAGCGGTCAACCAACAAAAATAAAAAAAATCAAAAGTACAAACACACACACACACCCTTGGTAGCAGAGGCCTACTGCCGAGGTCAGTTGTGTCAGAGTTAAGCTCTTCGGTGGTCATATTAACCATAACGTGGCCTCATGACACATGGCCTTGGCCTCTGCTGTCGATGAGCGAACGTTCCATTTAGCCATTCTCTCCCCTACAAATGCACCCCCTACCCCAATCACAGCTGATGGCCTGCATCCACGCTCACTGTCGTGGAAACACGGGGAAACAATCAGAGGCAAATTGCCATGCGGCCCCGCGCAAGTGGAGTTGTTCTCTCAGGGCACAAGCTGGCGGTCTGCAAACAGCCGCTCGCTGATGGATGTGAAGCAGAAATGATACACGCTGATAGCGGGTGTCTCTTTCAGTTTCTCGCAAGATAGATTGAGTGGAAGTGCTGCCGTACGACTCTGGGTCAATGTTTTTTTTTTCGCAACATATCCGGCAAGTTCTCCGCCAAACAAATACTGTATATTCACAACACCTCACCGATGAGGGTGTGCGCCTGGAAATAGCCTAGAAAGACAAGTTATCACAATAATACATTATTTCTGCCATGTACCTGAGGTTCAATGTGAAGAGCAGATTGTTTTTATATTAGTATTATAACAAAGTGAGAAAATAACTGCTCTCTCTGGGTGAAGAGTGGTCCAACTTGATAAGTGTCAACATTTTTCTATTGCTAATGGAGAGGCGCTGCTCACATTAGCACAGGTGAGAGAGCAGGTGTACAGAGCATGATGTAGCTGCTGATTGGCAATTTCGTGTCCAGTTTTCCTTTTGAGATAAGCTTAGTAAGCTTTTGCCATCTGCTTGCTTCCCACATTGCTGCAGCTTACTGTACCAGCAAAATCCAATGATTGACAGTGACGCTGTAATGATGCGTGTTTGTGTGTGTGTGTGTGTGTCAGAGTAGGAGAGCAGCTGCTTTCAGGTGGACCCCACTCTTCCACTCACTGATGTGACAGGTAGCACCTGTCCTGCCCGACACAGCCAGATGGATGGGCCCCCACGGCATCGGGCCCCTCTTGGTGGCACTGCCTGCTTCGTGCCATGTCTCAGTTCTGGCACACACACGCGCACCACATGCACTCACAGGAACAGACACAAAACTCCCAGAGGACATCTCCCCCACTAGATGTTTTGGTCTTTTTCACAGACTAACAGACAGGCAAATAAGTCTTGCAGATGTTTGTTTTTAATTTATGTTGCAACATTTTCATGTTATTATTTTAATCTCACATTTTAATCTATGATCGATATGACCAATTTGACCTCAAATAAGGCCGTTTCAATGAAAATTTCATTCTTCGTTCGGTGGTCAAACTGTAGCAAGTTACAATTTTATAGTGTACATTTCATTAGACAGGCTTTGCCTTGCAAAGCTCCCATCACTAATAAAAACAAAAAACGTATACACATCCTTCAAGGACAAGAGCTAGTAGTAATAATGACCTTCATGTGAAAGATGGTTGCTCAAAGAATCTTCTTCTCCCGTAGTGCTTATTCTCCAGGGGGCGCAGGGCTGCTGGAGCCCATCCCAATTAGTTATGGGCAGAAGGCGGGGTACACCCTCAGCCATATCACCAGGCAATGACAGGACACGCATATACAAACAACCGCTCACAATCACACCTATGAAGGAATTTAGTGTTCGATTAGCCATCCATGCATGTTTTTGGGATGTGGGAGGAAGCCGGAGTACCCGAAGAAAAACCACAAAGACACTGGGAGAACATGCAAAGTCCATACAAGAAGGTGTGACGGAGTAGCCCCCTCATAACTCTCGGGAAACTCGGGAAATATAACTCGTAGGACACATACCTACATACCTGAAAGATATTGGAAAAAACTACGGGGGGCTTTCAAAAATTAATGCACTCAAGTGCATTGCTCGTACAGGATTTTACCAATCTTGTTTATATTTGACACAAACATGGTAGGACACACCTTTTTGCGATTGTTATATGTGTTTTTCTTATTTTCAAATTTTTAAAGCTTAATCTAGCTTCCAAAATGGCTGCCTCTCTTGAAGCTCGTCAGAAACAAAGAGCTGTAATCGAATTCCTTGTTGCACGGGGAGATAGCCCTCTGAACCCTGATCCCTCATTACTGGAGATGAAACATCGGTATACCATTTTGAACCTGAATCTAAAATGAGATCTGTGGAATAGCGTCACCCAAATTCACCAAGGACTAAAAAGTTTAAGGCCCAAAAGTCAGCTGGCAAAATTATGGCCACCGTTTTTTGGGATTCTCAAGGTGTAATCTTTGTGGATTTTTTGCCGAAGGGGGAAACCATTAACTCTGAGGTATACATTGAGACTCTTATGAAGCTCAAAGCAAGAATTCAACGTGTTCGGCCCAACTTGGACATGGCAAATGTGCACCTCCAGCATGACAATGCACGTCCTCACACAAGCATCAGGACCATGGAGGTCATCACTTCATTTGGATGAACTGTGATACCACACCCGCCATATTCTCCTGATTTGGCACCGTCATACTACCTCCTCTTTGGTCCAATGAAAGAAGGACCCCGGGGCAACCGATATGGCAATGACGATGAAGTGAAAACTGCTGTCGAGAATTGGTTTAGAGATCAACCGGCTGAGTTCTACAACACTGGTATACATGCCCTCGTTCATAGGTGGACTGTAGCTCTTGAGAGAGGTGGAGACTATGTGGAGAAGTAAAAATGCAATCCTCGCACTTGTACCTTTCTTTTGATGTATAATACATGTTGCTATTATAATTTGTTTGTACATAATAAAGTTGGGTGCATTACTTTTTGAAAACCCCTAGTATCATTGCCATTTTTGGGGGGTTTGCGATATACTGCGATATTATATTGCGATATTAAAACTAGAAACATTTTTACCAGATAACTTGAATAGCTCTGTTTAGGATAGGCCTAAACCACATTAGAAAAAATTAACATTGCGATATATAGTATATTGCCAAGGCTCCACACTCACTTTTTGCTTTGGTTGCGCCAAACTTTTTTGTCAAGGTGCACCAATACAAAACTTTGACACTCATGCTGCAGAGAACAGCCTCTTACTTACAGAATGAATAACTGGCACAGCACACTTCAGACTGGGCTGCAAGTTTCACGATAAGTCACACATTTGTGCCTTTGATCGTAGAGTTACCGAGGCTTCTCAGGCCAGATCAAAGCTACAAACCCGTCAATTACCAGCTGCACAGGTGACCAAGAAAAACATTTGGTTGCACTGCCTAGCATGAGGGAGGGTGAGAGGTTATGGCGCTATATGACCATGAAGCAGAAAAACATGAGTATATTTTTGTAATTAAAACCGATGCTTTTCACCCGATTCCGATCCTCTGAAAAATGGTGCGATCAGCCCGCTTTCCGATCACGTGATCGGATCGGGGACTTCCCTCGTTTATACAATGGCGTTGAATCCAGGCATGCTCTATATAAAAGGGATCCAGGATCTGCACACGTAATGCTTTTCTGATGTAAAACAATAGTTTACATGTTAAAAAAACAAACAATTGTACGTCCTGCGATATGACTATTGCGCATGCGCACATTGCGATGGCGATGTTCAAATGATATATTGTGCAGACCTAGCTCACACCGTAGTTGATTATTTGCCGGTTCTGCTTTTTAGGCATCGCAGGGGTTTGGGGTGTACCAGGGCCATGTAAAGAGGGTTACGACACTCTTTGATGTCGCCGCGTGTGGTCACGTGGTTCATGTAGGGCGTGAGTAGTTTCAAGCACAAGCTACGCTGTAGTGGTTTGTAGAGCTGTCCCGACTAGTCGACGTTGTCGACGTCATCGATGACGTAAATGCGTCGACGGGCAAAACATACAGTCGACGGGTAATGACGGGTTAAAAAAAATTACATGCGGATAAAGTTTAGAATGGCGGGCGCTCGCGATACGAGCGGTTGTTACTGGCACTACCAAGGGGGCCGCTGTTATTTCAATGTGACCTGCGTTGTCAGATTGAGCAAAGAGGAAGAAAGTGGGCGAGCGAGCGAGCGAGAGAGAAAGATCGGTGAGTTGGAAAAGTGCGCAGGCAGCGCCGAGTTGAGTAGCTTCATTCCCCACGTTTTTGTTTTGGTCAATAAAAGTATCCATAAAGAGCCATCCGACGCCTCTCGGTGTTTTTATGCACACCGCCTCCTTCCTGAGGAGGAAATCGGACGAACCCAGACGAACTGACGACAACGAGCCAAGTCAATCGCCGGTGAGGAGTTGAAAACACCGCCAATTTCCAAAAAGGGCAGAGTTGGTAACACGTGAAAGCTGCATAAAGCCAAAAAAGCAGACCAGAATAGCCAGAGCCCGGAATTATTTCAAGGAAAATATGGAGGGTGCCACTTTGTGTACTCTTTGCTAAGCTGAGCACTCATACCACGGTAGCACGTCGGCTATGAACGAACACTTGAAGTAAGTTGCCTTTACGTGCGTCGTATCAACGTGCATTTTTATTTAATAAAATAATTAATTAATATAATTATATATATATTTTTTATTATTATTAAATTTATTAGGATCATGGAAGCTCCCACTTGGGGAAAATATATACATATATCCTGTATATACATAATATAATAAAAATATATATGGAAACAGCACTGGCCTGCTTACTGTAATCCATGACTGCACTAATGTTATTAATATTATAAAGTTTTACCCATATAGTAGTATACTATAAAATTAATACTATATATTTAATTTTTGTTACTGTGGGTATGTGTGCTTTTCATTCAAAATTATTGTGGTAATATTTCAGTGTGCCCTCTACTTTATCTATTTTCAGGTTAAAACAGAAGTTGAACAGTTTTTCCCATCCCCCAAAAATGCGGCATGCACACCAGAAAAAGCATCTGAACTCTCACAAAGTATTCTGAAAATTGTTGTCCGGGACATTGCAATTCATTTTAACATTTAGAAATATATAGACAATGACATACCACAAAAAGAGTAAGAATTTTGACTCCTGTTAGAGAGGTGAAGTCACAGTGTTTCCGTTTACATTTTTTTGCACTAGTTAATGCCAGCAGCATTTGACCTCATTGTTTGTGATTTATTTTGGGTATTTCTGTTATTTATTTATACGTTATTAAAGAATTTAGGTGTTCCAAATTGTTTTTTGTGAATTAATAAGCTTGAACAAAAATTTCATTATTAAAGTAGTAAAAAAAAAAAAAAAAAATTGATTAGTCGACTAATCGTAAAAATAGTCGGCTGACTAATCGGGAGGAAATTCGTCGTTTGAGACAGCCCTAGTTGTCTGCAATGGAACTGACAGCGGTAATTGCGACATTTATGGAAAAATGGATAAAATCACGTATCTTAAGTACTTGTTTATGTCATTGCATTATGAGATATATGTAATTGCTAGTTTTACATTTAAGTGGTAAGGCAACAACTGAAAACTATGTAAACTCTTAACGCAGAAGGGAACTTTCCCATGTTGTAGAGTGAAAGTATCCTGTTTGTGTTAGCATTAGCACGGGAAATCGACTTTTACTTTTATGTCTAGATTTCCTTGATTCACCTACCTGTGGTAATATATTAAAGATAACACCATGTATAACATATTTTGTTTCCAAGTTCTAACTGGTAGTTCCTAGTTTGTTTTGTCGCATTGACACTTTTGTTACCCAAAAGGTTTGGGTTTGTGGTCACGACTATTAATTCTATTTTCCACTTTACTTTACTGTTGCACTTTCTAATGCTTGTATATATGTGTGCGTGTGTGTACATTTTCCTTTTTATTTTATAGACTTAGTTTGACCTTAAACACAAAGAAATGAAATTTAACCAATATTTCCTGCATAACTTAACTAAATTTTGAATATACCCTCGAATTTTAGCAAAACCAAACTTGCACCTCTTTAGGTATTTTTCATTTTGGAACCAAGCAACACAAAATGATTACAAGACAGGAACACAATTTTATTATTTTCCTCAACATTGTGTAATGTATAACAATAACAAGTTGTTACCCTTTGATAATCATATTTTTTATTGAACAGTTGGTGAAATGGCGTACCGCAAGCAACACATCATTTCCGCTCATTAATATTCATGACGTTAGCTACTGTTGCTAAGAGAGGACACGGCCCGTTTGTCCTCAATAGGAAATGAATAGAAATCGTGTACAAAGGAGATGTTTACAGCGCTAAACCTACCAATTCTCTCCGAAAATGATGTCCCCGGTGCCAAATTCACTTGCAAAGATGTGGAAGAACATAAATACAGTATGTTCGGTTAAAGAGATGGCTTGAGTGTCGAGGGCTGAAAAAAACAAAAAAACGAGCCGACCTTAGCATAGCCTTAGCTTTTTTATCTAGACCTTTTTCTTACGTGACTGACAATAGCCACGTTTACATGCTGACTTTTATTCATACCGATTCAAATAATTCCGAATGGAAATTTCAGATCAGCTGTTTACATGTCACTTCATCTATTCCGATCCAGCGTTTACATGTGTCTGCCTTTATTCCGAAAGGACGTTTGACAACTGCCGTCTGAGCTGCGCAGATTAATCAAAACAAAGCGTCACGTTGCAAAACATGGAGATCGATCGTCAGATCAGCTGCTGTTTTAACTTTTCGAGTGGAAACAAAACTTCAGAATGACACGTCGTTCATTTAAAAAGTTGTGTGGGCTGGTGGAGGGATTCATGGATATAAACTTTCAACCGGACTCCAATTAGGTGCGCTGTGCGTGTGCTTGGAAGCCATGTTGCAAGTGACGTTACTTATGTCACCAAGTGACGTCACCACGTCAGTACGGAGCATGTCCAGAAAGAACGCAACCAGACACCATTCCGCTTCCCTGTTTACATTATATAATTTTACTTCTAATCGGTATGGGAAAAGGAATATTCCACCCCTGTGAAACGGAATGAAATTCCATTCGGTTTGGGCCTGTTCATTCCGAATGAGGTGTTTATATGGAACACATTTATTTGGTTTGAACAAATATTCCGATTGTAATTGGAATATTTGGCTCCATGTAAACGTGGCAAATGACAATCTCCTATTTCAACAAGCGATACTTTACCACCAGCCCTGTCTTTCTTATATCCTCTGGTTGTCCTACGTCTCTGACCGTTGTTGGGCGTAATTTATATTGTTTTGTGTAGCGATCACAAATGCTACTCAGTGGCAGCCAACGAACACTTTTAATATTTTCATTGATAACAAATCTTAATTTGATCATTTATTTACACTTCCCCCTTACTAAAGTTATTGTTTTTTTTTTTTTTTTTTTTTTTTTTTTGTTTACAGCAGAGAAAGTAACAGTGGCAGTCAGATACCATTTTAATTCTTTTCAGGTCATTCATTGTCAGACAGAAGCAGCACGGCACAACGTCACACTAAGAAATATGTTAAAAATATCAATATGGCTTACCTCTTTGTCCTCTGAAAGACCACGCCAACCCAACAAAATGTTTACTGCATATTAAATGTGAATGGATTCACCGAGCTGTCGTCAAAAGTCCGCGCAAGTTAATTTTTTTCCCTCCGAGTTTTTGGTTTTGGGAAACATATGACGAAAACATCCTTCATATGTCGTAATGTCTAGAGTCGTTTCTACAAGTTCCAAAAAAGCAATGTGTTACCGGCATGTTTGTTTTTGAAAGTTTACTGGGGAAAAGTAGCAGAATTAACATGGTTTCTATGCAAGGGCAGGTCTATAATGTCCCACTTCTGCTTTACTTCCGCTTTATGATGTGACGTCATGGTCTAAAAACAGCATGCGTGCGGTGCGCCGTTGGTGTCATGGTTCATTGTTTACACCTAACATTGTATAGATCAGTGGCCTGGGATGGTTGCTTGTGCAGCATGGTTTCCCCAAGGAACAAGAGCAGCAGAAAAAAAATGGATGTTTCCATTTTTATGTGCCTTTTGGAGCAAAAGAAAAATATTGTTTGGAGTGGGCTGGCATGGTTTTTTTCCAGACTGAGGAGCTTGATGGGGTCAAAGTGCATCATTCACTGTCGCCTTGTAAATCTGCACTGCCCCCTAGGGCCTGGCATGAATACTACATCGCTTTCATGCGACACTGCGACATTTTTTGAATGGAGACGGAACCATATACACTGTAAAAGCAAATTTAAAATTTTTCATATTCTCGGAGAGTCACCATGTAAACTGCCCCTTAGTCATTTTCAGTCGCGCAGGGGTGTAGATATCGTAACAGACCTTTCTGTTATTTGTTATGTTATGAATGTTTTTATAAATTTGGGGAATTATTGTTTAACTTCTGTATATACTCACTTTTGCACTTTGTCACAGAACACTGCCTGTACTCTTGTTGGGAAGAACTATCTTACTGCTTTGGCTGCCATTCTTTGTGAGCAAGAGCCCCGCCAACGAAGGCCAGAGCTCAGTATTAAACCCTTGATCTAAGAACTCTGAGGCAGACGTGTTACCCACTTAACATCCATGCCACCGCTCAAACAATCTAAATATGCAAATGACAAATTTCTTAGAACGATGGTAACGGGTGAAAAGAATGTATGAACATGAAAAATGACACCACTTGTGAGCACTACCATTGTGTAGCAAACATGACATCCGCCATGCCATTCGTGGCATAGTACACTCTGATGCAATCCAAAAATGTAAAAAGTAGCCAAGAAAATAGGCACACTCTTATAGTTTCCAGTAGACTCGCATGCTTCAGAGAGTAGGCAATGCATGATGAGTAAGCAGGAACATTTTAAATGTGCACTTTTTTTTTTTTTTTAGCTAAAGTAGTACTGGCATTTAAAAAAATGGCTGTTTCGCCTACTTCTGGAAACTATTGGCTTTTCCTCTATTACACATGGGATTTATTTCTTTTAATCTTTTACCAAGATTCTTTCCACTGGGCTGCACTTGATCCAAACCTTTAAGTGACAGACAAACGTGCCAAATTATTCACTTGTGTCTTATTGCACAGAGATGCTGCTGCCCTCAGACGGATTTTTTTCCATGCGTGGACTGGAACACAAATATGTGGGCACCACTAATGCAAAAAAAAAAAAAAAAATACATATGAATTTTCCTCACAGATCTAAAGTTTGTAAGATTAAAATTGTATCGTCCTCAATAGGGATTTAGAAAATCTCTGGTTTTGTTTGTGTTTTTCACAGAAACAAACAAACTGAATTATAGAAGTTTCCACATTCCCGAAGGCATCTAGCACTGCAAATGTTTGAAGCACGCCTTCTGTCTCCACGGTCTGATTGACTAGTTGTTATCGCAACAGCAGAATTTGAAATTACCGATTCATGATTAAAACACATTACAGATATGTTTGCATCTATCTTTTCTCAAAATAATACTTGAAATTCATTTGTAATTTAGAAAACTAAAGCCTTGAAAAAGGCTCATGCAAAATTTGAAATACCTAAAAATGTTTGCTATTTTTTTAATCTTAGATTATAGGGATTTAATTTTGTGATAAACTCTACTCCTACTGTTTCTACAGCTCATTAGTCATTACTCTGTCTTGATGCGTGCTGTGAAATAACTTAACCTGGGATGGGTTCATCATCTTGAGACAAGAGTACAAACAGACCATGCTCCTTCGTTACATTTTTGGGCTTTACATCACTTTGATAGTGGTCTCATTTTCTCGCCATTTTCAAATGTAGCCTCTGCAGTTAAAATATATCTGTTGTGCTTTAAATGTTTATGCAATGGCTATGATTGATTGTTCTCAGATCAAACTTCTGAAAATGTAGTCTGAACAGTAAATCGGAGTCTGATTGTAAATATCCAGCACTGAAGTGTTTGTGCCACAAAAAGCACCAGTCAATTGCATGTTTTAATTATTTTGTATAGTGTTACTAGTCTTATCCAGATGTGAATACCTGGTATTCAAGCTAAAAAGCACATTTATCTATTGAGATGAGGGCTAAATGATTTTACTCAATATAGAAAGGAATTAGCCTCACAGTTCCAAACATTCGTAATGTTTGTACTGTACTCTAGTGATGACTTATTAAGTTTTACTGGGTGCTTTTATTACCAGGGGGTCTGAACAGTTGACACACACTCTGAATTAACTTTCGTCACATGAACTCCTCTGCCCTAATACTTGCATCTTTGTTCAGCAAGATCTGGATTTTGTGCGGCCATTATACCTTCTCATTCTCAATCTCATTAAATGCATATAAGGCTCGTTGTTATGCATCGTTGCACATTTGTTTCACTTCCGAGTTTAGCCATCTTGTTGGAAAAAATACAAATTTAATGGCACAGAAACAATTTTCATTGTAAACATTTCCACTCAACTCCTGAATTGCTGGAATATCCCCTAGCCACAACAGAGCGATAAAATTGAAAAGCCCTATGGCAAGATTCTTTGAAAATACTTTGCAAAGAAGTTATTCTGCTTTTGGATGAGTCACTGTCAGTGCTACCACCCCTCCATTCCAGGCTCAGGAAGGTTAGGAAGGTGTCTTGCGCAGCCACACTGTAAAGATGGTCCGGTAATTTTGTTGTTTCGGACTTCCATAACTTCTCTATGTCACAAAGCCCGAGCTTTCACCTCCAACTATAAGGTCCCGCCTTCCCTCCTTCACATTACGCTACATTTTTTAGACCAGGTTTTGGACTGATTTGCTCCTAACTGACAGGCTTAATCTATTTCTTATAACTGCTAGTCCTCGATCTGATGGGAGGAAGAACTGGTTTGCACAGTGGAAGGTTGACTTACTCTTTGTATAAGGGAATACAACAGACCAATGGGCAGGGTGGTCTCAAATTTTGACCTGTTTATGAAACATGCTGTCAAAATTAGAAGAATTTTGAACAGGAATTTGCTAAATTATTAGCTTGCTAGCTTAGATATATCAGTTTTAAATTTGAAAAAAACTGCTTTACTATCTAATTCCGAAGGGTTCCGTGAATCCAAATTTGAAACTTGTGGGGTTCGGTACCTTTTGCAAGGTTAAGAACCACTGCATTAGACCAAGAGGACCAGAGTACGGTTGGAGAGCTACCTTGCAACAACACTTGCAAATGACTTGCTGAAAAGGTTCTGTATTCACACTGCGCCAACCAAACTTTTCGGTTATTATGATATGGACTAAAGGTGCACTCGTTGATTGGACAAATTTAGAAGAGGAAATACCTCTCTTCCTGGGAGTGGAGGGAGAGTGGAACGACACAGCGTGGTGCGTTGATGCCGCACTGGGTGCACTTAAAGGAGACCGAGACTCACGATATTTGAGTGGACCGGTGTTCGTTTGTTTGGTCTAAACTATCCGCGTTCAGGTGCGCGTTAACATTTACAAAACGAAGCGGACTATTTGAGAAAAACTGCGGTCCTCTTAAAAAGTACCAAGCAGTGATAATGTGAAAGCCCCCTTTCTGTCTCATCCAACTTGTCTAATTAGTAGGGTTAGGAATCTCTGACATGAAGCCGATTCGATATGTATCTAGATACACGGGTTACGATTTGATTAAAAAATGATTTTTGATCATTTTGTTGGATGGGATTGATAATAAAATAAAACTTCAGTGACAGACAACAATAAACTGCAGTGATTCGATCTCTGTATTTCCTGGTGTTTTAAACACAAGAGGTAGGTAATTTAAGTGCAACCTTTCAACGTAAACATCTCACAAACTAAAATTATATGCAGGAGCTCTGGAAAAAAAAAAAAAAAAAAAAACAGCTACTGTAGTGTTATCATAATAAATAAAAAATAAATAATGCTTAATGCAATTATTCTTTACCACTGTTATAATTTGGGGATTAAAAACATGGCATTTTAGCCAGATAGGTCAACAATCATTATTTTAACCTTATACACAGCAAAGTCATTCACTTATGCCTGTGCTTCCACATTTTTATTCCTCATCACTGTCCATATCTTTTTTGAAGGGCAGATTTTTCTTGAGGAAGATCGACTGATCCACATGTTCATTTTTAAGTAGACTGTGTTTCGTGGAAACAATATCTCCAGAAGGTCGTGCTGCCCTTTCCATCATTGTAGTGTTTTTTTTTTGTTTTTTTTTTCAGGGTTAAAAACTCCCGATCTCCGTCCCATGCAAATCTGGCTGCCGTCCTCACTTCAAAGTCCGACTTTGTTTGTTTTCCTGGTGCGTTGGAAATCAATCGCTGTCAATCACCACTTCTGCCTGGCAAGCTGGCGTCTGTGCTAGTGCTGTTTGTCCATTGTTTTAGCATGCGCGACTGTGGTTTTGTGAGCTCTCGCGTAGTTATGACACGCCCGTCACGATCGGGTAATGACAGCGACTACAAATGCATGATGGGAAGTTGAGGACACTACGACTGTGAGTGGTGGCTGTCCATGTTATATGATGTGTGCCGCCTCACTTGTGCGGCGGCCCTTGAGGTCGAGTGGTGTGTAAGGCAAAGCGCAGCATCTGTGAAGTAAAAGCTAATTATGTGACATTCTTCCACACAGCGCTTGATACATAAATTTAGCAATGCAGTGTTTTGGGGTGCTGGTAACCGAATCTCACTCTCGCGATAGCCGAGTCCTTGATCTACTATCGATTCATTTAAGGTTTAATGGCTATTCACTGTCGATTGTTTAGTTTGCTATCGATACAGCCGTATCGCTCGACTGTAAAACCGGATATGCGGTTGTATCGGGTTTTCATTCTCAAGCTTAATTATTAGCAATCACTGAACGAGCGCCGCTGTGTCCATCAACACAGTATGCCGAGCAGGCGTTGTCGCTAAGCCCACAGCCTTGCGGCTGGCTAAAATTGTTGGCCGTCGGCTTCAGTAGTGTGTCTCATGAAAGTGTCACTCCCGCGGCAGAGCCTGCGTAAGAAACCGATTAATTTCATTTACGACGGGGATGGGATTCTTTGCCAACAAAGTTATACTACTGGCTGGAGATACACCTACCATTTGACAAAAAATGGCTGAAAACATAAGTAAAATGTTTACCTTGTTTTGATAAAAGTCTGTTTCTGTGGGTATAAGCTGACATGCTCTGTGGCAATGCCAAGCTATCCCATAATCAGTGAGCCAGGTAAGCCAATCATTTGCCTCGTGAATTGGACTACCTGATTGACCCAATATGCATGTGAATCATTTCAAGAAAGTGTGTCTATTTTAAATCTTTGAGGTTTTGAGAACATACTCAGTTCTACATTGCAACTTTAAATTATGAAAAAGACAACATTTTCACGTGGGTTTAAAAAAAGGTATAATGTGGATGTTCTTTTTTTTTTTCTTGCCTGTCTTGTTCAGCTGCTTAGACAGAGAATAGGAGTCTTAGATGATATACTCACATTGTGGTTGTTCATTAGGTTTTATTTAATAGGAGAAAACAGCGAACAGGAAGGTTTTTTTTTGGGGGGGGGGGGGGGGGGGCAGAAAGGAAGAAACCAGACAGAAGAGAAGAAAAAACAACCACAGGAAGTACATTATTACACGCCTATGCTACTTATGAACATAGTGATGATATCGTTAGCTAATTATATTTTACAGTGGACATCATGTGGTAGGCCTGATAACCGTGGAGAGAAAAAAGAGAGAAGGAAAGTCAAAAGGAGACGTGATTAGGTGGGGTGTAGTGTATACATAATTAAGCAATGTGACATGGGGAACCCAGTATTATGTAAATCACCTGTAAGCGTGGATATGTTGACATCTTATTTTATGCTACCTGATCGCTAATCCTGGTACCAACAATTTCTCTCTCTACCTGTGTCTAATTGCACCCAGTGATGTGTGAACCAACTCGAACTTGTTATAGTCCTGCACAAAAGTGGAAATACTGCGCGAGGGCCGCCTTGGGGGCCCGGCACCATCCCCGCCAATCGGGGGGGAGCAAGCATGGCACACCCCTCCCCTGCAGCTCTGGCAAAGGAACCACTGTCATCCCTTCAGGACATAGGATGGTCCCCCGGACCATCCATGCCTTCATTAACTTCCCGTCAGAAAAAGGACGGGGGGGTGCGCCACCGCACCCCACACCTGCCTACCCACACCCCCAGTCACCACCACAAACCTCCAACTGACGCGTCACATCGTGGGACACCCATGGCCATGTAGGCCCAGGATCAAAGGATTCCCGCCGGAAGGGGTGACACCTCGCTGTGACGTCAGCGTCTAGTCGGCCATCCACGCTGGGGCCCGGTACCTGCTGTCTGGTAACAGTTCAGGCACCTACGCCCAAATTTGTCCGCTGTTCCACTGTATGTGTTTGGCTGCGTCATGCATCGACTTTAATATCTAGAAAGTGAATTGTATGTTTATGCTGATATTGGAGACTTGAGGTCCCATGATGCCCAGCTTTTCCTAGACATTATTACTTTGTCTGGTTATATTGAATTCCAAATATTACTGTTTTTTTGTTGTTGTTGTTGTTGTCACAATTCTGTACATAGTGACAAATCTTGACGTCCTCACTTTGTTTGCGTTTCCTTTATCTCACTGGGGAAAACAAAAGGCAGGGTGAAAAGACAGAGGATGATTTGTTATATCATGTTCCAGACAGTTTATATCATGGAGCATGTGCCAACGACAAATACCCTCCGTACTGAGGCGCCCAGCAGGGCTCGGTTGCCTTCCCGTGTGTTCGAATGTTGTCGAGCCATCAGAATGAGATCGAGCTACAGTGTCGTCCTGTCTATCACAAGGCATTAAAGAAGACATTGGCTGCCCTTCTTGTTGTCGCTTCCTACAAAACAAAACTGGATTGTGTGCTGGAGTCACCAACAGGTGTTAGTTTGATAGTTGTGTTAAATAGACTGCAGCCACGGGCATTTTCCATATGGACAGATTTAAGAAAAGTTATTAAGAGCTCAGCTTTTTGAATATATACTGCATATATTTATATACTAGTATATATCATTAAAGATTCACATTCCCAATTAAGCTATGAAGATACAGAAAGTGCTTCCTTATGTGGCAGTCTATTTTAAATTTTTTGTTTTCACGATGTTTTTGCCAAACACTTGGCCATGGAACATTTTGTACAAGGCCTTACAAAGAGACTGAACACAAAATGTTCTGATTAAGCTTTAGGGTCTTGAATGAAGGTTTTGAAAATCAGGCGCATTCATCTCCGTCCACCTCAAGCAGCTCCTCTAGATCAAGAGACAAAATCATACAAAAGAATGACGACACGCTATTAATATGCAAAGACAGAAAGGAAAAGGCCAATAAAAAGCCTGTACTTGTAGCTAGTGTCTAAAAGATACGTTAAAGATTTTCAAAAGATATAAAACTTTCTAGGATATATTGTATGTCTGTCGTCATTATCACCATATCAAGACCAGTTGCTGCAATGCACATTTTGGCTGGCAAGGAGCGTCCAGTTTGTGCTCACTTGATACTGATGGGATTCCAAATGCCATAGCAGTACCACCAATCGGCCTCAAATTGTGCCTATAGCCACTCAATAGTTGGCAAATTGTCTTTCTGCCAACTGTACGTGAGGAATGCATTCAAGACAATTGAAAGTAGCAACACATAACATCCACACAAAGCACAGACAATTCAATTCAGTCCACCATCAATATGAATTTATTACTGATTTTATATTAACTTAATTATAGAATATTAAAGGGGTAGCATATTTTACAGGTGTAAAGTATAAAAATTCAAGCAGCAATTATACATAGTTGATTTATGTAAATTATATCTTTCATACATGACTTACTCACGAATATAAAATTGCCTTAGCATCATGGCTGCCTCAAGTGGCTGGAAATGGAGGAGCTCTATCCTCCCCGTGAAGTGCCCTCTTCGCCAAGTCTTCATTTGGTTTAGTTTTTGAAGGGGTGTTTTACTATAGTGTTTTGCCAAATACGAGCTAGTCGACAAATTCTCAAGCTATTGTGAATGTTTCAGAAAACCACTGTCTTTAACAAAGGAATGACCACATAACAAGATTAGAAGTTCAAATAAGTCCATTTTGGATGTCCCCCGTTCCTTTAAAAGTCAAAACCACTTGTGGCAAGTATAATAGATCTCGTATTTTTCGGACAATAACTCGCACCAGAGTATAAGTCGCATTTTTGGGGAAAATTGACTTCATAAAATCCAACACATAGAACAGATATGTCATCTTGAAAGGCAATTTAAAATAAAAATACAATAGAAAACAACATGCTGAATAAGTGTACAGTATGATAATGTTACATGATGCATGAACAACGAAATGCAAACGTGGCCGGTATGTTATCGTAACATAGCTATTAAGAGTTATTCAGATATTTATAGCATAAAGAACATGCTAGCAAGTTTACCAAACCATGGTGTCACTCCAAAACACCTAAATAACATGTAAAGTGATATAATAATGTGTTAATTAAGTCTCACCCCCAGCTAAACTATGAAAAAAAGAAAAAAAAACTGGGACTTATAGTCCGAAAAATACAGTAGAGTTTTTTTTTTTTTTAATTAATTAATCACATGCAGTCGATGGTAACTTGTGATGAATTGCTTTTTCAAATGCAAAAAATATTACATTTTTAAAGTTTTAAAATCACCCATCAACACAGGAGCGGACCTTACATAATTCAGGTTTCATAAAAAAAAAAAAAAAAAAAAAAAAAAAAAAAAAAAAACGAGTTGGTTAATTCATTTTTATAAGTGTAAAAATGCCCATCATTTTTTCCCAAATAACAAATAAAAAGGCAGCATGGTGGTAGTATAGTTAGCATTTCCGCCTGACAGTTCTGAAATCATAGTTAGCTAGGATAGGCTCCCTCCACCCCCACGACCTTTTAGAGGATAAGCAACACAGATGAAGAATATCCTCTCAGTGGATTGATATTATTCATTAAATAAAATGTGAAAAACTGGATAAAATGATTGGACTCACCAAAACGCCTTTCTCCCAAAGCACTAACAAGAAAATTCATGCTTCCAAGACTTCGATGACTGTTTGTACAGTTTATCTGTGTTTCAGCTAAATAAATAAAGAATAAATGTCACAATTGAAAATGTCCCAGTGTGGTTGTGCCAGTCAATCCGCCTCAGGGGACCACATTTTGAGATAAAATGTTCCGATTCCGGTACTAGCATCGGGAGTAACGCCAATACGGGCACATTCACTGTACCAGGCACTTGAGAAAGAGGGGCAGGCTCCGATGCCTGTATTTCTGCTGGGCCACAGCAGACGCTAACGCTTCCGACGCATGCACAGTGCCAGTAGCACGCTATAGCGGCACAGCAGCAGCAACTCAGCTGTTTGGCGTTATTTTACAATGAAAGCTCCCACCAGTAAAACGTTGAAAGGCAAGATTTGTCAGAAAGAAATTTCAAGAGGTAGCACAAATGGTGCCAAATTTAATACCACCAACTTAATACCGTATAGCATTAGAGGAGTCAACATGGAAAAAGATGCGAGGAGTTTACCAAGGAGAAGAAACGGTAACCGCAACAGCAATCTCTTAAAGCCGCGTTGTAGCGAAGGGAAAAACTACCCGGAAACAGCCCAAAAAGCGACAAGAATAACGGACAAAATATAGGAATTTATTGTCCTTGATGACCAACCTTTGTCTGTTGTCGAGAGTGTAGGATTTTGCCGCTTAATGGAACACCTGGAGCCAAGGTATTGCTTGCCAGGTCGTGAATACTGTATAGTTTTAAACTTCCCTGCAAATCAATAATACTTCAGGGCAGTGCTTAATTTGTAAATCATTTGGTGACGGAAGGCAAAGTACAGTGCCTTGCAAAAGTATTCGGCCCCCTTGAACCTTGCAACCTCTCGCCACATTTCAGGCTTCAAACATAAAGATATAAAATTTTAATTTTTTGTCAAGAATCAACAACAAGTGGGACACAATCGTAAAGTGGAACAAAATTTATTGGATAATTTAAACTTTTTTAACAAATAAAAAACTGAAAAGTGGGGCGTGCAATATTATTCGGCCCCCTTGCGTTAATACTTTGTAGCGCCACCTTTTGCTCCAATTACAGCTGCAAGTCGCTTGGGGTATGTTTCTATCAGTTTTGCACATCGAGAGACTGACATTCTTGCCCATTCTTCCTTGCAAAACAGCTCGAGCTCAGTGAGGTTGGATGGAGAGTGTTTGTGAACAGCAGTCTTCAGCTCTTTCCACAGATTCTCGATTGGATTCAGGTCTGGACTTTGACTTGGCCATTCTAACACCTGGATACGTTTATTTTTTAACCATTCCATTGTAGATTTGGCTTTATGTTTTGGATCATTGTCCTGTTGGAAGATAAATCTCCTTCCCAGTCTCAGGTCTTGTTCAGATACCAACAGGTTTTCTTCCAGAATGTTCCTGTATTTGGCTGCATCCATCTTCCCGTCAATTTTAACCATCTTCCCTGTCCCTGCTGAAGAAAAGCAGGCCCAAACCATGATGCTGCCACCACCATGTTTGACAGAGGGGATGGTGTGTTCAGGGTGATGAGCTGTGTTGCTTTTACGCCAAACATATCGTTTTGCATTGTGGCCAAAAAGTTCAATTTTGGTTTCATCTGACCAGAGCACCTTCTTCCACATGTTTGGTGTGTCTCCCAGGTGGCTTGCGGCAAACTTTAAACAAGACTTTTTATGGATATCTTTGAGAAATGGCTTTCTTCTTGCCACTCTTCCATAAAGGCCAGATTTGTGCAGTGTACGACTGATTGTTGTCCTATGGACAGACTCTCCCACCTCAGCTGTAGATCTCTGCAGTTCATCCAGAGTGATCATGGGCCTCTTGGCTGCATCTCTGATCAGTTTTCTCCTTGTTTGAGAAGAAATTTTGGAAGGACGGCCAGGTCTTGGTAGATTTGCAGTGGTCTGATGCTCCTTCCATTTCAATATGATGGCTTGCACAGTGCTCCTTGAGATGTTTAAAGCTTGGGAAATGTTTTTGCATCCAAATCCGGCTTTAAACTTCTCCACAACAGTATCTCGGACCTGCCTGTTGTGTTCCTTGGTTTTCATAATGCTCTCTGCACTTTAAACAGAACCCTGAGACTATCACAGAGCAGGTGCATTTATACGCAGACTTGATTACACACAGGTGGATTCTATTTATCATCATCGGTCATTTAGGACAACATTGGATCATTCAGAGATCCTCACTGAACTTCTGGAGTGAGTTTGCTGCACTGAAAGTAAAGGGGCCGAATAATATTGCACCCCCCACTTTTCAGTTTTTTATTTGTTAAAAAAGTTTAAATTATCCAATAAATGTTGTTCCACTTCACGATTGTGTCCCACTTGTTGTTGATTCTTGACAAAAAAATTAGATTTCATATCTTTATGTTTGAAGCCTGAAATGTGGCGAAAGGTTGCAAGATTCAAGGGGGCCGAATACTTTTGCAAGGCACTGTACATATGACAGTGCAAGGATGACGGCACGGGGACATGTCCCGGAACATATGCAGAAAATGGTGCTGAAAACAAAATGCAATGCCCACTTACCATGCTGTGGGATTTTCCTTTTTTTTTTCTTTCTTTTCTACGTACGTTTCTGACTCATTTTGAACCATCTTCCTTCTTTTTGAAAAAAGACAGTAAATGCAACTCTTTTTGGCATGTTGAAATACCGTTTGATCCTGGCTGCTTGCTCCCCAGATGCCGCAAATTTCAAGTTTTTTTGTTTTTGTTTTGCTTTTTATGTCTGGGGTGTGTTTTGTTGGTCCATCTTTTCAGTGCATCAACAAATCTCTGACTCTTTCAAATGATGTTAAATTTCTATAAACAACTTGCAATTGTTGGGATTTGTTGTGTAAATGAATTTATGGATATTATTATTTTATTTTATACTGTAATGTCCGTAACTAAGTGTAATATTCTGATATAATGTTTTCTGAGGCACCCTGAAGTGCACGCAACGTTACTGATGTTTTGGTCACGTGATGCGGGAGTGCGATAGAGAAGCACAGCCTGCCGAGAGCCCCAAGCTGTGTTCGTACTTTTAGCTCCATGTGTTGAAACAAAGTTGTCAGCACGTCGTGTGTTCGATGCTTTTGTCAACAAAAAGCTCAAAACAAGACACTGTGCAGGATCCGTGTAAGAGACACTGGGACTGGAAAGCTGTAAATAGTAGGAGGCGAGGGGGAGACGAGCGAGAAGCAAAAGTTCGCGGTCGAATGTGGCGGCAGTCCACTATTATTTTGTTTATTGTTTTCTTATTGTTGCCACAATAAAGTGGAGAAAGCCATCAACGACTCCTCTCCTTCTTTGCCCTTAACATTTTTATATTATTATTATTATTTTATATGCACGAGAGGTGCCGGATCTGCCCAAATAAGTCCCGGAGCACAGGGAGGCCAAAATCAAGAGGTGCCGGATCTTGTTCCAAACAGCCGGCTCAAATTAACCCCTGCTTTAGGGTCTAAAGTAGTGCGAATTAGGTAGATTAATGTATTGATTACTATGCAGATTCTGTTTTGATAATGTTAGAAATTTTAACACTTTATTTTTACTTAATTCATCTACTTTAAAATGGCTGGTTTTGGACTTTTTTTCAAAAAAGATATCTTTAGTTGCAGTTGGACTGTAATATGATCTATACTTAACCTGTGCAAAGATGTAGAATTCTGTTCTATGTAAAATGGCTAAATAGGTACATTTATTTATCATTTTCTGTGTGGATTCTATTTTGATACTTTTTAAGTTGTTTTGGACTTTTTTAATGTAAAGAGATAATTTGAGTGTTGTTTTCTGTTGTTTTGTTGTTTCCTGTTTTCCTGTTTGCATGTATATATTTTTAGTGTTCACACATTTTCAGTTGCATTTAAATTCTTTTTTATGGCTAGGCTGTTTGGTGTTGCATTTAAATAAATCCCAAAGGCCGCTGAAAATCTTTATTAATATGATAAAAACGTGCACTGAGACGGATCATGAAAGCAAAGGATGTCATTTTTTAGCATTCTGGTATCGGATCGGTACTTGGTCTCAGCCGATACTCTCAGAACAAGTATCAGAACTACAGCTACAACTATCAGAATCAAGATAGGGATAAAAAAAATAGTATCGGAACAGCTCTACTAAAAAGCCAAAGTTACATTTCGGCTGAGAACGAGGATTTCACACTATACTCCGCGCAATTTTGCCCAAAATGAGCGTGCCTCGCTCAACCACGAGAAGACCACAAAGAGCTGTATTTTCATCCAAACATGCTCAAAAACGACCATGATGGGTCACAGCAAGCAGCCAGGTGGGTTAACGCTCGTTTTAGAGACTATATTTGTCGACCCCCTTCAAACGTAGGTTTAGCTCCATTGATACTCACGGACTGATACCGCTCTATTTCCATAATATATCCTTTGTGAAGTGTTCTTTTCACCCAATGAGATGGATTCATGTAAAAGGAACAAACTCAGGGCCACCCTTGATTCTAATACACCACCATTTTGAGTTTTAATCAATCTAAACTTTTTTTTTAATATGAAATTAGTCTGTAATGGGAAAAAATGACTGGGGAAGGACCGTCTTAACTAGAAATGAACATGCATTAAATGTGAAGCAAAAATCTACAAGTACATAGTCAAACTTGGGCAATTACATTTGTCATCAGTTTGTCAATGTTGAAACATAAGACCAGCTCCTGAGTGCCATTCCTAAACGAAGGTCTGAATGGCACTTTGGGTGGGAGGAAGGGCTCGAAGGAGGGTAGTTTGCAGTTGGGGTGTCTATATGATGTGCAAGGAGCACGCAGACTGGAGTTGGGGTCATGATATTTTTAACCACACATGCGCGGGATCTTGCAAATGCCATGTACCACCTGCTGCACTCTGTCAGGTGGGGCATAGCTGAGGGAATGAGCAAAGAGAGAGGGGACTTGTGGCTTGGAGAAGCCTAGATAATGATGATTATGTCAGGAAGGGATGGAATACTTCACACACAGAAAGAATAAAAGTGTCGTACAGAAAGTTTTTTTTAAAAATGTTTTCATCAGAGTTTGGTAATCAGTTTGGTCTTTTGCTCACGTTGTCTTTAAGCATTCCTTCGTAACATTTTCTTCCTATTTTCCTCCTCCTACTCCTGGACGCAGCTGTTTGCAGATCAAAACGCAGGTTTATATTGCAGCAGCTGGGTCCTCCATCACCCTCTGCCCCCAGGACTTTCATTTGATTTGTCCTTCTGTATAACATTCAGTAGCATCAAATGTTCACATTATTACACGGAATAGATGTCATCTTAATGTCTGAACAAAAAATACCACATTTTCCTTTTTTGGTGTGTTTTTAATAACTTAAAACATATTGCCATTATAACATAGGGTTACTGTATACCATCTTGGTGATAAGGCCTCACTCCCAGCCTTACTTTGTGCTTGTCTTTGTGAAACTTAGAGGATGAAAGATAGAGGAAAAACAAACCTTGTAAGAATGAAACATGCATTTTTCTAGCGTTATTCTTCCACTCCAAGGTTGCAGGTGCCTAAGGGGCCTCTTTTGTGTTGTGGGTATGCGCATGTGTGTGTGTCTTCAAACTGTATTTGCATGGTCACATTTGTCGCGTTAAACCAGACAGATTTAATTTCTTTTACTTATGCAAAATGAGAACAAACAGCTTCATAAAATTAGATAGCAAAGCTGCAGTAATGTAACACTGTTTTTGTTTTACTTCTGGTGTGTACAAACTCTTAACGACTGCAATATATTATACATCTATTTAAAAATGTGAGCCTTTTTAATTAAAAAAAAGATGCCTCTTGCAGTGTCAAAATAAGATATGACACTCTAGATCAGTACTTCTCAAATAGTGGGACGCGCCCCCCTGGGGGGACGCAGAGTGATGCCAGGGGTGGCGCGTGTGACCTCGGGGAACATTGCTTTTAAAATTTTTTTTTTTTTTTTTTTTTTTTTTTCTGTACTAGAATAAAGTGTACTTGCACATCCACTCAGTGGGTGGCAGTGGCGCTCTCATTTTCAAAGTGCACGCAGTATTTTTGAAGTAAGCAAGAGCACATGGAAGAGACTCATGAAGAGCTGGAGAGTTGTGCACCGTTTTCGAAAGCCGTTTTCGAAAGCCGTTTTCCAGCCGGACTCACGCAGCGACCCACTGTCTTCTCCGGTTCTCACGTGTCCGCCTGAGAAGTGCCATTTTCGGCTTGGGATTGTCACGACGACCGCCCTCACCTACGGTTCTCCCTCGGCCGCCGAGAATGCGCTTTTTTCGGGCCGTTTGCCTTTTGGCTTTGACATTTAATACAGTGGTAGACAAGGAAAGACCACTGTTTACTGTCTCTAAAAATGATTATGGCGGACAGCTGGAAGCCAAATCAATTAAGACGCCACTTAAAGACATTAGACCCCAATCTCATTGATAAACCGCTTGGTTGTTTTTCAGCGAAAACGTGCCGAATATTGCCAGCAATCGTCCCGCTTTGTCAGTGTTATATCAGAGTAAACCAGTGAGCATTGTTAGCATGCTCAGTGCAATATAACCCCACATCATTGCAAACTGGAGGTGATACTGGGAGCAGCGAGCAGCGAAAATAAAAACTGTCCTTCTGTCCAAAAACACTTTTTTTTTTTTTCTTCTTCTTCTACTCAGTTTTGTTTTTTCGGTCAATTTTTTTGGCATATTGTCCTCATGAGTTAATGTTTCTAATCAATTTGAATTTGTTATTATTTACTGATTTTATTTTGCAGTATCAAATGTTCAAAAATGTACCTTGAGTGTATTTTTACAATTTGGATGTGACTTTTTTTTTATTTTTATTTTTTTTTATTCAGGCAAATTGATGCACGTCAAGTCTTTTCTGTTACAAACGAAGCAATTTTAATAGTTATATTTTGTAAGTTGATCTCAGTTATTTTCTCAATTGTTATTTCAAAAAAGAATACAATGTGAGGCAGAGGCGTACTTATAATTGTAATATTATAGACAAATGATACTATTTACAGTGGCGGCAGAGTTTGGGGGGCGCGAAACATTTACGTCTTCCTTGGGAGGGGGGGCGTAACAGAAAATAATTGAGAAGCACGGCTCTAGATGCAATGTTCGTTTTTTTCTTATTTTCAAAATTATTCAAAATAAACTTTCCGCTTAGAAAGTTTCACTTCAAAGTTTGCATCCTGAAGTTGTTTGAGTTTGCTTTTGTAAGCACACCTATTAGAAGCATTGAGAAACGGCTTCATAATAAGCCAAAGTTACCCCCTTTTAAACAATATTTGATTCCTATTTCGATTGATAATGAACATACTATGGATGGGAATTTCGACTATTTTCCCTGCTGACTCGTCTCAGATTTTATTTGCGACTAGTTTATATGCAAGAAAACTCGCAATTTAATAACACTTATTAAATAAAAAGTTTGAAATGCAAAGGTTTTGCATATTTACGAGCTATTTTAGCCCAAACATTCAGGACAAGTTTTTTTATTTAAATTCTATTGATTTAACAAAAACTGACTGAATAAAGGTAAACAATTGAAAGAGAAATACATTCGATTCAAACATTGATACATTTGCCAAAAAATTGTGCCTCTGCCCCCTCTTACATAGGTGTGTGTGGGTGGGGGGGGTGCAATGACTGTGTTGCGGAGTGGCCTCGCGTTCATATGGTGTCGGCGAAGACTTAAGGCAAAGACGCAAACCTTGGAATCCTGCCTCCAAAGTGGAAGAATTTGATTGTGGGGGCTTGATGGGGCTTGCTCTGCATCCATATCAAAGGAAAGCTCCCGTGCCGATAATGTCAGCACTCGCAAACGTCACATTGGGAATGCGCAGCGGTGCTACTAAACATTAAAAACGGCAATTGGCGGAACGTCTGCTTTAATTTACTGTTTCTATAATATTTTTAATTTGTTGAATGTTTCCATTTTTGTGCCTTTTGGAGCAAAAGAAAAATGCCATTGCTTGGAGTGGGCGGGCATGTTGTTTTCCGTGCTGGGGAGGTTGTTGGGGTCAAAGTGCATCATACGCTGTCACCTTGTAAATCTGCTCTGCCCCCTAGGGCCTGGCATGAGTACTGCATCATTTTGATGCGTAATTGCGACATTGGTCGAATGGAGACGGAACCACATAGATGCAAACATGAAATTTTTCGTCTTCTTGGAGAGTCACCATGTAAACAGCCTCTTATATCCCGCTAAATTCCCATGTAATGTGCCGCAGGATTTACCTGTGTCATGGCTTTCAGACATGGGGAGATGTACCGCGTATTAACCGGGCTAGACACTTTCAGATGTGTCCTGTGTTGGCGACTTGTCAACCTCTTATTTCCAAAGATGGTCGATGAGCTGTCTCTTCCTCGGTTCTAAGATTCAGTAGCAAATTGATTTTGTTATGTTTCTAGCTTAATCTTTTCAGTTTGACATGTTGATAATTGCGATGTGTGTGTACTGCTTTTCGTCTTTCGTGAAGAAGGGGGAAATGATGATTGCCCCACCATTATATTCACGTCATCAGCCATCACGCTGTGACCTGAGCATTAACCAGCTGCTTTTATGCATGTGGCGTCTCGGTATGTTAAATTGTCTAAAAGTGGTAACAAGCTGAGAGTTAGAAAATGTCACTATGAGTCAAAGTGTGTGTGTCGGCCAACTTTGATAGAGAGCACATTCATGTTGTTAGCACTGCAGACTCCCCAACTCACTGATACCATGTGACAAGGACAAGCACAATCTTTAGTTGTCCCTTATCGGCCTATGTTTCAGCGTCTCACAGATATGGAGGTTGGCGGTGTGTAGATTGTGTTGCTGACACTCAAAACCTGTCACAAACAAAGCAAGTTGTTGTTGTAAAGGGAAGGTGCTAAAACGGTTAAGACTTAACTCATTAGTTAAGAGTATATTTTTTGCAAAGGATATACAGTATTGTGGGCATTTTATATTTAAAATACTGGATGACTAGAGGAACCAGTGGATTCCTACCACTTTCAGAAATGCTTCCCAAGGGTGTGCAAAATGCAACTATACAACTAGGATAGTTAGTTGTCAGTGAAGTAATGGAATGAAAAGAAGCAAAAACAATTACATATCAAACGAATTTGTTTTGCGCTTTTAATAAACATATGTAGCATGAAACGAAGAAATTTCCTCTATTGTTGCCTTTTTAATAATTTAATTATAAAATAATTAATTATAAATTATATATATATTTCCCGATCCGATTGCTTTTTTTTTTTTCTCCCGATTCAATGCCAATCATTACCGATAATTTTTCCCGATCATATACATTTTGGCAATGCATTAAGAAAAAAATGAATAAAACTCGGATGAATATATACATTCAACATACAGTACATAAGTACTGTACCTGTTTATTATGACAATAAATCCTCAAGATGGCATTTACATTATTAACATGACTATAACTGTGAGAGGGATCCACCGATAGAAAGACTTGTAATTCTTAAAGGATAAATGTGACTTTGTATATTGTGACTAAATATTGCCATCTAGTGTATTTGTTGAGCTTTCAGTGAATGATACTGTAGCCATTTAACTGTTCTGCCCAAATGCATGATGGGAAGTGCAACCATGACTGTGCGTAGTGGCACCAATTGATATATCTTCTATGCGTTAGGAAATAACATAGGGTGTTAAGAAAAAGATCAACTACTACCTTTCTTCCCCACATTGCTTCCCACGATATTTCTAATTGTTGAGAGAGGAATTGTAAGGCTTTATCCATTCAAAAACAGGCTCCAAAGACTGCCAAAATTCACTCTACTCATTTTACGCTGCCTTTTAGCTCTATATATAGACAAAATGGCACTAATATAGACTGATCGACAATGCGTGAGTGGGTCGTGCAGCGCATACGTTAATTGCGTTAAATATTTTAACGTGATTAATTTAAAAAAAAATTAATTACCGCCGTTAACACGATAAATTTGATAGCCCTACTTTAAGCCAAAACTAAAGACTCTGGATGAGTGTAAGACATTTTGTCTGTAACGTTAAATACAATTAGAAAACGATTTAATTAAAAAAAAAAAATATATATATATATATATATATATATATATATATATATTTAAAAAAGGCATGTCCGATATTTTTTTGCCGATTCCGATACTTTGAAAATGACGTGATCGGACCCGATCGATCGGGACATCTTTTATATATATATATATATATATATATATGTTTTTTTTTTTTTATTAATTAAAAATTAATGAGTGCTGCTATAGTGTCACACGATCTAAAAAGTTGACATGATCCTGCTGATATATTCCAAACCACTAGGGATGTGACAAAATATCGAAATGGTTATATATCGTGATACTTTGTATCACAAAAGGTATGCTCCTGCCAAGAATCGAGATATCGTTTTAAAAAGGTGTCAATGTCTAAAAAAAATAAATAAATAAAAAGGAACCAACAAGTTGCTACCAAAATCTTCCACCATAATAGTGTCTAGGTTAACTGTAAGGCTGCATTGACGGTGCACATCGCGGAATCCATTTAGACTGGAAACTAGGGGTGTGCCTACTTAGGCACCCCACAATTCGATTTGATTACGATTCAGGGTGCTACGATCCGATTATGAAACGATGATCGCGGTATGGACGATGATCGCGGTTATCACGATTATAGCTATTATCACGATTATCGATGCATCGGACATTACTATTTAATACAGTAGCCAAACAACTTTATGTCCATAATTTATTTAAAATATCCTAATGATTCAACAGGAACAATGGAAACATGCCCATACAACAAAAAGCTGGCCTTAAGCTGCTTTTTTATTTATTTATTTTTTTTACAAGAAAGTGCAAAAACATTAACCATTTTAAAGGGAGTACTTATTTCTCTCAACAATGCAATAACATTTACACAGGTGGAATGAATTCCACATTTTCTGGAGAAATAATCTTTAGAAATATGATTTTTTTTTAACTAATATACTTTGTTTTCAAAGAATTCTGAACTATTTCGCATGTTTGTAGTTTTACTGCTGTACTTAATCGTGGTTTTACACGTTCTGCATATGAAATATACGTTAGCGAATTAGCAATTAGCTTAGCGCTCGGCGCTAACTATTAACATCTCAAAAACAACAATAAAGGCTAAACAGTACAAGAGGGTTCGTGTACTCACCTCTTTTAGATGCACACGGGTCTTAGCGACACACACAGGACATTTTTCAAATGAAATGCCTTAAAACTACTGCTGGACATCTAAATGACAAGGAGCAACGAACTCTCTCTCTTCCCCTCTTGCTCAAAAAAAAAAATTACTTGCGCACAAAAGCGCGACCACCGCGTTGCGCTTCTGCCTCTCTCATACACAAATTTATTTTCCAGTCTTTTAAAAAGGAGTAAGTCTCTCTCTCAGTAACCAGCAGCAGCCATCATAACGTGCGCGCGCCTGTTAACGGTGCCCGGCAACAGACGTGTCTTGAATTTCGTTCTGCTATGAGCGGCTGCCATAAAGTTATGAGGGAAAAACATTGTCTTTGAACCTTTATGAACCGTAATCGAATCGTCACGTGTCAAATCGCGATGCATGTAATAATCGATTTTTTTGGAACTCCTCTACTGGGAACGTTCGTTCATTCGAAACCAGAGCATTCACAGTCATTCTGTCCGATTTTCAGGGCATTTACAGGTCGTTTCCTGTTGAGTTTGAGTCACTGCCTATTCATTTGGGTGATTCCCAAGTCACTTCCTGTTCTGTAACGCAAAATAAACTGGAAGTGACCCGTAAAATACCCCAAAATCAACAGCAAGTAACTGAAAATCAACAGGTAAATGACCTTAACTAGCCCAAAATTACCTCATTGCCTGGCATTGGCTGCCACTGACGGCCACAGACGTTCAATGCGTTTGAAGTGGGAGGGATGGCAGCGAATGAACGAATGTTCATTCGCTGCCACCCTCCCAGTTCAAATAGATTGGACGTCTACTAGTGATAAACTCATTCTAATTCGCAGCCGAAGCTTGTTTTTCTGTTTATTAGTTGTTTGTAGAATATTCTAGAATTATTTCTTGACCAATGTATCGATAATCGTTTTATCGCCATATTGTTAGATCATCGTTATCGTGTGCTTTGTATCACAAATCGTTTCGTATCGTGAGGTACCAGGAGATTCCCACTCTTACAAACCACTGTGTTGCAAGTGTTGCAAGCAAAATTAAACTTTATTACTTTGTGGACAGATTACTTTAAATAAGTTTATTAGTATTGTTGCAAGTGCAGGTTACAAAAAAACTTGTTCTATAGGGAAGCGTAAATCACGCAGCAGCCTTTCACTTGTGCATTCTCTTGCATTTCGTACCCTCTTCCAAAGTAGCCACCTGCGGGAAGTTCAACAAACGTAAGAGGAAAGTCCCTAAAGCGAGTTGCTATCTGTGTTATTTGTTTTCCGGCTGCTCTTTTTTTTTTTTTTTTTTTTTTTTTTTTTATCCCTGGCCGGCTTGCCTCCGTCAGGGGAGGCTTTGTCACCGGCTATCTGCCTGCCAGCGCCGGCTATTGTTATTCCAAAGTGCAGGCCGGTTAGCATTCCCCTGTCAGTGCTCCAAGATGCTGCCCGCTCGGCATGTCCTCCTTTGTCTCCCCTTGACTTATGCAGACTCCTCATTCCTTTTTATTGCCCCAAAGCATCGCACACAAAGAAAAATGGCTGTTTTATCTTCTGGTTGATGCTTAATATAAAGGCTTTAAAATAACAGAGCTGATTTGCTTGTAAAGCAGAGTTACTTATAACTCAGCATGATAAGACAATTCAAAGCTCTTGTTTTCATCATGAATGGGAAGATACTGTATGCACATATTGTAGCGCTGGTAGTTGTCTCTGATGAGTCCAAACTGAGTAATTAGGCCATTAAGTGAAGGTAATTACGAAGTAGCTTTAGCACTAAGATGTGGTCATGTCACCAGATGTGTGCAATCCTTGACCCCTAAAAACCTTTTCCACTTGATGATAGGGCGTCCCGCTTGGACCTGCATTCCTGAGATTTATTTGGGGTTATTACTGGTGAGAGGTTGTCAGGCTCAATCGGCCCACAGTAAATTTTATGTGGTGCGCTGTTCGCTTTTGAGTAGCTCATTACTCAGGTGCTCCATCAAATCAATGGCAGACATGTTGAGTGCTGATTTAGAGTGCTAATTAGGCATGTTAATTGTTTTCATTACTCGGGAGCATTGTGGGGGACAGAGAGCAGTTTTTCGGAGGCTGGTTTTAGGGTTTTTGGAGCTCTTGTCAGTCACCTCTGTTGAGTCCTTGAGACATTCTGTGGGATGACTTGCTGTAAATGTGTTTTACTGAAACGGGGCAAATAATGAACATGAAATCAATATCCAGCTGATGTTGTGGCCACAAATTACAATTGAGGCATTGATGTGCTTCATCAGAAAGTTGCCAAGTCAAATCTAATCAGTCTCTTTCTTTATTCAGTTAAAACCAAATACATTTAGTTCAACTCAACAAGCACTTGGCAAACATTTTCTGTGAAAATGTTTTGACTGTTAAGGACATGAGGATGGTTTATTATTAATAGTTTTTTTTTTCTTCAGAATATACAACTTCAACATAACATTGCAATTTAATTGAAATAGAACAGATTTTCATCATAAAAGTCTGCGTTTTGATGCAGAATCCAGAGATTCAGGGCAGGGGGCCACCCACCCTTCTCTTGTACAGCACTTTAAACTTCACGCATTGCCGACTACTTTTATCTTCACAGAATAATGAGCGCACAGCTCAGCATTCTTATCTGCGAGGGATACTTAAGTTGGGCAGATTCTCAGATGCGTCTTTAGACAGCGAATATAGACCATCTCATCTCCATGTATGAAAAGTCCTCCCAACTTTAACAAAGGTGTTTCATGCAAAGAACGTGCCTCCGTGGCCGTAAAAACAAAAACAGCCGTCCATTTCTGATGAGATCCGATTTGTAGTCCTTCTCAAACAAAGATATTCTCTAACACAAAAGTGCGGTTTGAAATCATCTCAACAGTCGCTCTCAGCAGGCTCAGACCATCTTTGCACGGCTGATGCTCACATTTAGATAACATGTGCATCATATAAGACATCATTTTTTTAGTGCCGTCCATTTTGATCTATGGCGGAAGAACCCGGAGCTATTTATCTTATAGTTGTGCAGCTTTATGTGTAATTGCAATGGGTGTACAGAAGCCATCTGCTGACCTCTCTTTAATGATGTAATCTCTGTAATTATGACAGTGGAGGATGAACAGGGAGTTAACTGACTCACCACATCAAAACAGACAAAAACTTATTGGGCCGCTGAATAATTCAACGTCATTCACATAACTTTCTCACTACCCCAGCCACCCCTTCTCTTTTTTGCAAAAAGACTGGGGGATCAATTGATAAGAACGGTTGAATATTTAATGACTCTGAGTCTCTTGGACAAGTTGGGCCAGTGATGACAAGCTCAGAGCACAAACACAGGGAGAAGGTTCAAGAAAAGGAGGTTGCACAGCGAGGGGGTAGCCCAAACGCAGAGGGGCATCTAGATTTCATCCTACTATGCTTCGGTGGTTTTAGAGAGATGTTTTTTGTGTTAAATAAAACAGAGATTTGCCGTGTTAGAAATGAAAACAAAAGTGTTGTGATTTATAGATATTTAAGATTACAAATCAGAAATTTCACATATTTCACCACAATGGTACAATCAAGTTATACGTGTATGCACTGCTGGCCAAAAGTATTGGCACCCCTGCAATTCTGTCAGATAATGCTCAATTTCTCCCAGAAAATGATTCCAATTACAAATGCTTTGGTAGTAATATCTTCATTTATTTTGCTTGCAATGAAAACAATCCAAAAGAGAATGAAAAATTTTTTTAATCATTATCATTTTACACAAAACAAACAAAACAGACAAAAGTATTGGCACCCTCGGCCTAATACTTGGTAGGACAACCTTTAGACAAAATAACTGCGAAAAAGTTTCCGGTATCCATCAATGAGTTTCTTATAATGCTCTGCTGGCATTTTAGACCATTCTTCTTTGGCCAACTGCTCCAGGTGCCTTTTCCAAACTGCCATTTTCAGATCTCTCCACAGGTGTTCTATGGGATTGAGGTCTGGACTCATTGCTGGCCACTTTAGAACTCTCCAGTGCTTTCTCTCAAACCATATACTACTGCTTTTTGAAATGTTTTGGGTCGTTGTCCTGCTGGAAGACTCATGACCTCTGAGGGAGACCCAGCTTTCTCGCACTGGGCCCTACATTATGCTGAAAATTTGTTGGTAGTCTTCAGAGTTCATAATGCCATGCACACGGTCAAGCAGTCCAGTGCCAGAGGTAGCAAAGCAACCCCAAAACATCAGGGAACCTCCGCCATATTTGACTGTGGGGACCATGTTCTTTTCTTTAAAGGCCTCTTTTTTTTTTTTTTTTTCCTGTAAACTCTATGTTGATGCCTTTTCCCAAAAAACTCTACTTTTGTCTCATCCGACTAGAGAACATTCTTCCAAAACGTTTTTGGCTTTTTCAGATAAGTTTGGCAAACTCCAAGCTGGCTTTTCATGTCTCTGGGTCAAAAGTGGCGTCTTCCTGGGTAACCTACCACAGAGTCCCTTTTCATTCAGACGCCGACGGATAGTACGGGTTGACACTGTTGTACTCTCGGACTGCAGGACAGCTTGAACTTGTTTGGATGTTAGTCGAGGTTCTTTATCCACCAACCGTACAATCTTTTGTTGAAATCTCTTTTCACTTTTTCTTTAGGTTAGCCACAATGGCAAAGGCTTTACACTTATCGATGACACTGTGCATGGTAGACACAGGAACATTCAGGTCTTTGGAGATGGACTTGTGGCCTTGAGATTGCCCGTGCTTCCTCACAATTTTGCATCTCAAGTCCTCAGACAGTTTTTAGGTCTTCTTTCTTCATGCTCAATGGGGTACACACAAGGACACAGGACAGATGTTGAGTCAACTTTAATCCATTTTAATTGGCTGCAAGTGTGATTTAGTTATTGTCACCACCTGTTATGTGTCACAGTTAAGTAACAGGTGCTGTTAATTACACAAGCAGAAGAAGAAGCATCGCATGATTTTTCAAAGGGTGCCAATACTTTTGTCTGGCCCATTTTTGAAGTTTGTGGAAGAATTTGTTTTTTTTTCCATTGCAAGCAAATTAAAGGAAGATATTACTAACAAAGCATTGGTAATTGCAATCATTTTCTGGGGGAAATGGACAGCATTGCAGGGGTGTCAATACTTTTGGACAGTAGTGTATGTGAATATATATAATAGTTCATAAGACCATCAATAACCAGTATGGGAAAATCTGCCCAGATCCTAATGGGCCATGCCACTGAGGGTGGCTGAGAGCAACAAGGTCGAGGTTCTGTAGGACTTCAGCTTCCATACTGACAAACAGCTCCGGGCTCCCAACCAGACATCATGGTGGTTGAAAAAGAGCAGAAGACGTTGGTGGAAGTGGCAATACCAGCTGAGGCCAACATCAGGAAGAAGGAACATGAGAAGGTTGAGAAGTACCAAGGTCTGAAAGAGAAGATGCAGCAGTTGTGAAAGATGATGGCTAGCATGGTTCCCATGGATGTGGAAGAACTAGGGGCAGTAATTCCCGAACCTGGCGAATAGCTCCAGCAGTTCTCAGGATCCACATCTGAATCCTCAATCCAGAAGAGTGCAGTCCTATGAGCAGCTAAGATACTGCGCAGCACCCTTAAACTCCTTCAGGGGTCCGGTAGACGACCCAATCTTGAGGATGACACTGATGGTTAGTATCTAGCCGGGCCGAGCATCTCCTTTTTTTGAAAATCAACCCCAATTAATATGGGCGTCAAGCAGAAAAATAGCTTTACAAAGCTCAAATTACTCTCACTGTTATGCCTGGCTTTTTTTCTGTCATAATAAACTCCTCCAAATTTCTTTCTGCAGATGCGTAACGCATAAACAAGATTAAGCCCTTGCATTGGAGTATTTTTGTCAAATACAGATTAGTCTGCAGTTTATTTAACTTAAATTTGTTTCATTCTGGCCAAATAGATGAGAAAGAAGGTGAGATTGAATATGTTCCCTCCTTGTTGATACTCATGTATATTCACGGCATTGAGCACACTTTGAAAATGAACAATCGCAAACTGAAAAGGTCACCGTTGTGCTGGAGGAGTGCATTATGGTAGTGGAATAATTGCTTTTCTCACATTAGTTCCCTTTGTAATGAAATCTCACGGCCACCAGATTATTCCACGGTTCAATCACATGAGTGCGGTTGGGGGAGAGGAGGGGAGCAGGTGGCATGATAGCGCGGCTCATTTGACTTGAGTTGAAACTTAGCTCTGCCTCCAGCCCGGGAACCCCGCCCCTACCAGGATCTGTATTTATTAGGTTATTAGGTGCATCATTTGCAGGCTTTAGAACGAGCAGCGTGCTCTCGTTTTAGATTTGTATCATTGCACTCTTAATTGTTAAGAAGGAATGGGCTGCACTGCCATTCATTCCTGCAGCCCATTTTCCTTTTTTCTCGTCTTGGAACTTTACCACGTGTGTGTGTGTTTGCCTTGTGTGCAAAAGAACAGTTTTCCTGTATTTCTTAGCACTGCTGGGATTTTTATAGCTTAGCTGTGTTAATCATAGTTTTCTGTAACTCTCATCACAGTAGTTTCCTCACCCATTGAGTTTTGCAATACACACGCACTTCTCTCAAGGGCACCTTCTGCCTTTCAGGTGGATTGCCTGCGTATGGCAAGGATGCCACTGCAAATTGCCCATGTGATGAAGCAAAATGAACAAGATGAAATGACAGAGTAGAGATAAAAGACGTCTTTAGCTGATCACAGCTTTCCTAATTAGACTAACTTTGTCGAACCACATTTATGCAGCGGAGAGATCTGCAGCAATGCTGCTTTGAAGGCATTTCAGACCAACTATACTTTGTACACCTATTAACTAAACCTTCACATCTTTGAGGGTTACATGTCACACTCCCTTGCTAACTGCTGGTTGATTTAAAATAAGCTCGAAGTTCAAACTGTACAGAAACAGCTTTCTAGTTTTGGAAAAATAAACACTGCTGCTTCTGAAGACAACATCATATTTATTTCATAATGCCTTCCAGCACTTCCCAGTGGAGGTAAACTTACTGGTCTTTCCTGATGAATGCTGAGCCCAGGATTTATTCACTAGGTGAACAGTTTGACAATCAGAACATGTTTCATGGGTTTTGATGGGTAGAAGGGAAAAATATAACACAGTCCCAAGAAATGTTATGCATTCAAAACTACACGAGTATTAACCAAGCATGTTTTTTTTCTTCTGATATTGCTGGGCACAGCCCATCTTCCCTTTCTTGACTTTTCCCTCATCTTCTAATATCCATACTGAGCACCTTCGTGATCTCCGATATCAGTCTGGGGAAAAGGCTACAGTGTAGTTTATCATTATTGATGGCCATGCAGCTAGTTGATGCCGCACATATGAAAACCCTGATGTTCTCTAGCTGATACCGACTAAATCCAGGAGCAATATTGTCTCAAGATGGCCAAAGATTGGGCAGCTGTCTCTCCTTTTTCAGATAAATCTTTCATCTCATAATGTGGTATAGGTCCGTCAGCAATTTCCCCTCAGTGGTTCCAAGGTGCCATCTAATGAGGGTGCAGTCCAATTTGTAGGTATACCTAACCATCTATTGCCTTACCTGGGGATTGTGCATCATGATACCTGACTGGACTCAAACAAAAATTTCTTGTATTTTTCGTTAAACTCAATCTAGCCCATAGAATACCAATTGTCTTTGTAAGTCCTTTGAGCTAGCAGAGGCTCTTTCTCCTCCATTTTTTTCAACTCACTAGAAATAGTTAATGAAGCTCAAATCCCTCCAGAAAGCGACACTCCAGTAAAACGGCTAATTGGTCTGAGACCCGCACCCCAGAACAGGGATTCAAGCTCTACTTCCATTTCTAATGACCATCTAAAGGAGTGCTGCAATTTGACCCGACTAGTGGGAACTAAGACCACAGGATCCCCAGCTATCTTTGTTTGTGGCTCTTAGGAAACAAAGGTTTGAGTGAGGATTGGCATAGTCCATGGGAAGCGGGTGAGGGTTGCATCCCTGCTGTTGTTTTTCTTTTTGCAAAGATGTTCAGAGCGGTTTATTTATGTCACTGCCCTATTTTAACGGCAGACCTTACAGGGTGCACACAGGGGTGTGTGTTTTGTTTCATTATTCCTGAATTTCTTATGAATTCTGTCACAAAACTATACATTCTCTCCTCATGTTGCAAGTGCCCTCACCAACTCCTTATGAATATACCATAGAATGACTTACTTATAAAAGAGTATTGCTATCTGGCCCGGATCTAGGTTTACCCACCAGAGTGGGCACTAAAAAATCTTGAGGGGGCACCCCAAATGCAGGCTTGTTTTTTACCCTCTGCATTTCTCCGGGCTTGGGACCGGCGCAAGTAGGACACTGGCATGTGTCCCGTTGAGGCTGCATTAATTTTCGGGGGTTTATTTGTTTTTTTTTTTTTTTTTTTTTTTTTTTTTCATTCATCTATCTACTTATTCTCGCAGTCGGCGTGATGTCACGATGACGTCATCTCGCATAGCAACGTGTCGCCATTTTGAGATGGGGGCACGCACACGCTAACATCCGTAGACAAACATCGTCTGAAATTCATATATTTTAGCTGTGTTTTGCATCTTTTTTCACAAAAACGTCTGAAACATGACTTATTATTATCACAAGTCACTGCCGACAGACGCGAGGAGGCGATACAACTTAAAATTAGCGTGTATTGTCCTTCAAATTTGCCCATACAAAGTCGCAGCTGATAGCTGGATAAACAATCCAAAGGAATTGCCTGCACTGGAGTTCGGAAACATCTACAACTACCTCATAAAGTCACTCAGTAAGTTAAACTTTATAAGTTACATGGAATATATACTGTGTGGAACTAAGAAAACTGGTAGTATTTACGAAGTGATTATTTCTGACGTTAGCGGTAATTCGCCTCCAAGCGTGAACACTTCACGGCAAAATGACCAATTCCCACCAGGCCAACAATATACCGATTGACTCATCAGAACAGTTCACGGCAAAAGAAAAATAACGCTTTGCGAGTTATCGGTTACGGTAATAATAGTCACTGCCTAGTCTATTGAATCCTAGCAGCTAATTGGGGCAAAAAATAATAATCGATTAAAGTTTACTCACCAGTAATAAAATGTCGGCTGCAAACGTATATGTGCCTGGATTTAGGTTCCCACTGGCGAGAATGATCCACGGAACAGTCTTCTTTTACTGTTCCTCGTTTGATTGCTTTCAGCCATTTGCTTGTCCTTTTCTTCTCACGAGGAAGAATGAAGAACTTCAAATGCGGCTCCGAGCTCTTCCTTGTGTTACAACCTGCAACACGGCAACTTTTAGTCATTCCGATGGAAAAAAAAGACTGCAAATAAGACAAAAGTTCAAAGCGTTTGTACTACAATGCACGACAGAGCAACTGCTTGTGACTCGTGTTTTGCCCGCATTTCAATATGGCGACGCTTTGTTGTGGCTGGTGACGTCATTATTGCCAGGATGTCCGACTGCGAGAATGTGTCTGGAGGAGAGGGAGCAAGCGCGCGGATAACAAACGATGTTGGAAAAAACGGCTTGTGATTGCTTGTTCGGTGTGGTTGCGGCCAACAGTAACCGTTAATCCTGCAATAAAAAAGTAGGTGAGACCAACTCTCCGTGCGTTCTCTATATCCAGTGCGATGCTACAATAGATATTCTGGACATTTTGGTCGGGTGGGCACGACTCATGTCTGGGTGGGCCCCCCAATACATCCCGCCCATGCTATCAACCCCAACCCCTCCTCTGACCAGATTTGAGATTGCAATTGTGATGGATAATCTGCGGCAATTGCTGATGTGTCTGTTGTTTGTAGTTACAATGCAGTCATTCTAACATTTCCTCATTTAGTGTTTCCATGAAAGGTCGACCAAATAGGGTTACCGTAATTTCCCGAATATAACGCACACTTTTTTTCCCCATAATCAACTTGTGAAATCATGGTGCACATTATAAACGGGTACATGGATGGAGACAGAAATATATAAACCGATTTTTTTTTATTTTTTTAATTGACACGGCCACGTTGTGTTGAAGAAATGTATGCAGCGATCTGTTGCCGACCATTACGGTACGTGACGTCACCATTTTGTTTCGGTAATACTTCACTCTAATCGGCCGAATGATTTCGTCTGTGTTAAATTCGGCTTTTTTCACTCTCCATAAAGCACAGAATTTAGTTTCTTGAACTCATTTTAGTCCACGTTTATTACAGCTCCTCAACTCGGACCATAACAAACGTAAGCACACAGACTTCCTGTGTCCGTCAACTACAGTATATCTGTCCCTCGGGAAACTCAAACCCAAATAACAATAGTTCCTATTGTTACTGTCGTGTCGACAGCGATGAGCTCTCACTAATTTCCGACTTACGTTCTCACTTTCATTTTACCGTATCAATCCATGGAAGAAATATTTATTCATCATGATGAAACGAGCAAGTTATACAGCAGCCTTTAAAAGAAAAGTCACATCTGTTTTGTTTTCTCCTAGATTCTGGCAAGTCAGAGAAGTTGTCAAATCATATTATTACCGTAAATATTGTCAGTTTATGGTAATGTTTTGAACTACCAATGTGCTATGCTTGTGCTGTGTTTCACTAGTCAGTAAAAGGACATTTCTGTATCTGTCTACGAGCTCTGTTTTCTTGTACTCTTCTATTTATTGGTGCTAAAATTAGAATGCGCGTTACAAACGGGTACAATAATTTTCCCTAGATTTTACAAGTAAATTTGGGGTGCGCATTATACACGGGTGCGCCTTATATTCGGGAAATTACAGTAAATGCATTAATGATGCATGTGATTTGTTTTTTGTCAAATTTTCAAAGGGGAATTTACAGAATGAAAGTTTTCTAAAAGAAAAAAAAAATTAAATATCTTTACCACTGAAAGTTAAATTATGCCTTTTCCATAGGTAATAAAAGTCAAGCCCTTCCAAAATGGCAATGCACAAAGTTACCCAAATAGCTACTCACATAACCAACTTACCTACCTACCTACCTACCTACCTTTTCCTTTAGCTCTCTTTTCTGTATGCAAATCCACTAAACATCATTAAAGTACTGTAGCTCTTTGCAGAACATTCTTTTTCTGCATTAGTTTCATACAGTTTGTGAATCACACTTAATAATAGCTTTACTCTGGGCTTTCATGAACAAAGGTTCATAATGATGCCACTTGGAAGTGATTAGCAATGTGGCATTAAGCGGCGGCTTGGCACACAGCTCCTGCCAAGCAGGGCCTCTGCAGCCGCCATCAATACTCCATTAAATCCATTTAGCTGTGCGCTTCCTATTCTCTTTAGCAGTAAAGATCACGCCTGCGGGCAGTGACAGCAGCGGCGCCCATATTTCCTGTTAAAGGTGCACGCTCGCCACAGCATTTGTGGAGTTAATGAGGCCCTAAGTTGCTGTCTGACAGCTTCTTGGCTCTAAGTCTTTCAAGCAGTGATCATCATTTGTCACGTTTTCCTTCAAGTTTATCACATATTTTATAAACTCTCAGTGGTGTTTTAATTCGTTTGAAAGATCTTTTCATTTACCTGCATTGGCCAAAGTGCTTGTTTTCATGCATTGAAGACCGTATTGATAGGCCAGGCAAGCAGTGGGTGGTGTGGAGGTTTTGCATGCATTCATTCTAAATCAATTTAGAGTCTTAGATATCCAGCAATCTCTAGTCAGTGAAGGTTTCTTGGCAGCTACTTGCTCACAGTATGTCTTTTATCTGACATTCTGAGGTCATTGTTGTTGTGAACCAAAAACCCATTAGTAACCCATACAGATAAAAAAAAGGACACAATATGAAGAATAAGGGCCACCAGAAGGATGACTCAAATCCATCAATGACATCTAGGACTTAGAAAGAATCTAATGCTGTCATTCAATTTGATATGAAAGGATTATACTTTTCTTTTTAACTTCCATTTTTACACTGCGTAGAAATTCTCACAGAGGAGGTTAAAATGAAGAAAAAATGGAGCTTTCTCCTTTTTCAGCTTTAATAGATTCCATTCTTCTGGGAAGAGTTTAAACAAGGTTTTGGCGCATGTCTATCGGAATTTCATGGTGTCAGTGATGTTGGATTACAATATCTGCTCTTGTTCATTCCCAAGATTTTAACGGCGTGTTGATCCAGGTTCTCAGGCTCTTCCTCAACAAACTCATCCAAGATTGGACATTGCTTTTCACGGGGGGGCTGGCAACATTTGCCCTGACTCCAGAACCTTTGATTCAGAAATAGGACCGCAGCTATTGAATATTTTAGTAATCTAGTATTCTACTGAAAGGTTCATCAATTAATCGAGTAATAAAAAAAATAAAAAAATAAAAAAAAACATTTGGGGGGGGGGGGGGTAAATACCAATTATAAATACCCATGAGAAAACAAGACATTTAACCAAGTATTGAACAATTTTTAGACAATGTCTTTATTTCAGATGTACATTGTTGAAAACAGCCAACAATTCCATCCCAGATGGGACTACAAAAATTAAACAACAAATTCACTGCTTTCACTCAAAAAACTTCAGATCTAATTAAAGAAAAAAAAAAATTCTCATTCCTTACCTAAAAATTTCATTACGCTTGATAACACATATCACTTAAAAGTTAGGTGTTTTTCCCACGTGTTTCAATTGAATTTCTGTTGTGATAGGATTTTGAGTTTTTGCAGCGTTCCAAATATATGTATGATACCTTCTGTTTTGGAGCAAATTAGGCACCATTGCTATTTGGAGTTTTATCCATCAATGACTATCAAGCTAAAATTGACAGTTATGTTTTACTTTACACCGTTACTCTACAGTGCTGTTTTTACAGATGAAATAAAGCCTGCATGAAAGACACGTTAGCCAAGCAGCAACAGTAGTCATAATTAATAGAAACCTAGCCCTCCACAGGGCTAACGTTACGTCATCAAGGTACAGTAACGTTAATCTTATTTATCAATGCTACGTTAACTTAATTTTACCTTGTCCCAAGTATCGATCCTCCGCTCTTGGATTAAACGCCTCCAGTGACGCAAGGTCTAGGCCGTGCAGGTCACATGGCGGCACCCAGCCCGGGTTTCGGGGCAGTCATCGGTCACGGGGTCCAGCCGGGGGTCCGGACGCGTCAGTGGGGCTGCGGGTAGTTAGGGCCAGGCGGGGGTAGTGTTATGCTCTGTCTTACAGTGAAACGATTAAACAGTGTTCGCCTTGGTCTCCAGCTTGAAATGCTTACACACTGCCTTTTCTTGGTGCATTTCTCTTGGCCTTCGTAGGCTTCTTCGTCGTTATCTCTGTATCCATGCATCTAAAATTAAGTATATCCGCTGCCGCTGTTTTCTTCTGGTACATATGTACGTTAAAAGTAGTCCAAGCAAAAGCAAAAAGATGCTTAGAGCTGGCAAATTTAAATGATAAAATGTCTCGATCAACTTTTAAACTCGAGTTATTCGAGTAATAGTTTCAGCGCTATTCACAAGGGTTTGAATAAACTACAGTAATCTCTTTCAACTGTCTGTATACATTTATTTTCAATTATGTTTTCAACATTCCGTTACATTACATGTGGTGACCAGTTGAAGAAAGAGCCACACAAGCTGTATCCCTTGATACTGGGCCTTGCTAAACACAACTCCTCTACTAAAAAACAACATACTTCACAACAGTGCTTGCAGAGGTCTGATGCACTAAGACTTCTGAATCTGCTTGCTGAGGATAAATGATCCGCTATATTTAAAACGCTTGGATGCAGCTCAATAATGGCATGCGACTGCAGAGCCTCCCAATTGCTTGTGCAGAAGCTCGACATCCAGTCATGGTAGAGGAGTCCCTTTTGCTCATAGATATCCTGTCTTTAACTTTCCTTCCATTTTACTAAGATGTCTTCACTTCCTTGCCATCTGACGTCCTTCTTTGCTGCTGTCCATCCATATATTGCCATCCTAACCTTTGGTGCCTACTCCATCTTTCATACCAATTTCTCTCTATCATTCCTTGCCATGCCCCACTTTATATCCTTTCACATGCTACCTCTTCTTGTTGCCATTCACTTGCTGTTCTCTCCTCCATCCTTTTATCACCATCCTCCCCTCTTCTTCTCCTCCTTGCCATCCTACCCTCCGTTCCTTCACAGGCAAGCTATAGAGTAATGATCTCCCTGTTTTTGTCTTCATCATCATCCTCCCCTTCCTCCCTCCGACAGCCTCCTCCGCACTGCAACAGCCGAGGCATTCACATGCCACATAATCGCCTCCTTTCTTGTTAGGACCCGATCCCTTGCAAGGTCATTCCTCCACCATTGTGTTTCACTATCAAAAGGCTCATTCAGATCAGTTCCAGGGTTTTTGTAAATATTTAGTAACAGACACACACATTCTCACTTGATGTAAAATGTAAAACAGAATTCCATCCATTGTGTGTATATGACATCGGGCTTTTAGCCTTGTATTAGTATTGAAATGGCATGTGGTCATGTCACAATGAGAAATGGTAATCACCTGCCATAGACTTCATAATATACTGTATTGACATGACACTTGCAGCAGACCCTGCGCCACGCCATCAGGAAGGGGTCCTGCCCACCCCACACTAGGCCGGGCCCCTGGCACGGAGAGCAATTCTCAAACACACTCTGCGTTCTAACACCGGATTTAGGTTGAAACAGGACGAAACTTAAGCCTACAAGCAGGCACGAGTGTCTCAAGAGTGATTTGGTCGAGGATTCAAGGTAATTATTATGTTTTTTGCACCATGCATGCATTTTGAAACGTGAATACAAAGGGAAAAATTAGCTGCTACGGCCGCCATATTGGATTTCTCACTAGTGTTATACTTCGAAATATTTACATAAAACGAGTGATAACTGCCTGGATTTTTTTGTTTTACCAAGAATCTTGTTGGAAAGCCCATTAATTGCGCGTGTGTGTGTGCGCACTTTAGTTTAATTTTTGCCATGCTGGCCCTTTAAGAAGAGCGAAGATCGCTAGAGTAACTCTCTTCACAGCAGTGTAGGTCGCTCCCCAAGCTGCCGTAATGTTTACTTACCATCCGAAAGTTATGTGTAAATGAGAGACGCAAGTGTAGTTTTTAAGTGTGCCTTAACAATGCATAAATACGTTTGGTTGACGACAGTTCCTTGGCTAATAATCCGTTGCATATGGTAGCCGCTGCAAGCTAACCGCTAGCTGCCCTGTGCTAATTGCTAATGCTAATCGTTGGTCCCTATGACTACATTGTTGAGGCTAAAAGTTTGTTATTGTCCATGATGGCCATTGTATGCATTATGTGAGCGGTATATTTCATTTAATATTTAATGTTGATTGTGTTAAATTAGGTAGTTATTTTATACAGTATATGCGCGTGTGTATTATATAACTGACATGTTGCATATGGTTATACTGTATTGTAGAAAACCACACACACCCATCCTCATCATTCTCTTAAGTCCAAAAATTAATCCTGAACAGCCTCTTTGAATCTCTGATTGGATTCACAACATCATAGCGTCACCGGCTTTATTCCACACACCCATAAAGAGATCCCAATCCGAATTAGCTCTTTTTTTTTTCAATCTAGACCAGGGGTGGGCAAACTATTCCACAAAGGGCCACAGTGGGTGCGGGTTTTTGTTCATACCCATCATGAGGACAGCCTTTCACCTATCCGGTTTCTTATAAGTGCAATCAGTAGATTTCAGTCAGGTGCTTCTTGTTTCCACTGATACCTCATTGGCTAAACTGTCTGTGCTGAATAAGTTTGAACAAAGACCAGGACACACTGCGGCCCTCGAGGACCGGTTTGCCCACCCCTGATCTAGACGGTTTTATCTTCATATCTATAAAAAAAAAAAAAAAAAAAAAAATCAGGGATTTACGCATTTGTTCACAAGATTTTTCAACTTAAAAATCACTTTGTTTTGCTACTTCGAAATATTTACGTGTAATGAATGATAACTGCCCGTTTTGTTTCAGTGGAGCTTGAGAGGGGTGACCCGCCGTCCGTGATGTTCGGCATCCTGGTTGAGCTGGTGGACAGGGGAGAGCTGGGCTGTCCTCAAGCGGCCATCTTGCCCCATGACCCATAGTGATAATTCAATAAATAATATGATGTGATTGTATGTAGAATTTATAATTTATTTGAATATTATTTATAATTGATTCTGCATGCTTTCCTAAAGTATTATATTTCTGATGTGGAAATCGAGTAATTTATTAGCTTTTGAAAACTTAAATTTGGATAAAAAAAAAATAATAATAATAATTTTTAAAAAGTTGCTATTTTGGGCAAAAACTTAATGTTAAATATTGCTATTGATCCTGAAAATAAAGGTGATTAGCGCTGCATTTGGTGATTTTTGTGCATCTAGTGTAAAATCTGATAATTTTATAGCCATTTTAAGTTTTGTGATACTTATATAAAAAATAATTGATAGGGATTTTATTAGGGAAAACTTTGAATTTTTTGATGCCGCTGCTCATGGAGACTTATATTGCCTAAGGCAGGGGCCTGTTTTGGTTTTAGGTCGGTAGCAGCTTTGGTTTTGAAAATATTTGAAGTTTATTTAAAAATAGGCCCCCTATGAATCGGCCCCGCGCCCCGTCAATATATTATGAAGTCTATGCACCTGCTTAAAAAAACACACCGATTTTTGAAGTAATGTACTCTCTTCAACCTGACGTAAAACAATGAAAAATCTTTACATAAAAACTGTCAGTGTGAATAAATAATTCAACAAATGATCCATGCATTGTGTGTCGGTGCTGAAACTGCGCCACAGTTTTTTTTTTCAATCTGAGCAACAAAATTAAATAGTGTTCAGGATATGCTAGAGATCATCACAGAGGTCGACCATGAGTTTGAGGGATGTGAAGATAGCTCAGATGAATACCCTGAAGACCATAATTACATTTTCAGCAAAGAGGACATTCAAAGAGATTATTCAAGCGAATCTGATGAATTAGATGTTAGTGAAAAGGGTGACTTGGATATTGCACCACAACCAAACATGAACCTTGGTCAAAAAGTGCAGCAACAGTTTTCCAAACGAAAAAATACTGAATAGAGAAACTTTTTGAAACCCCTCAGCGAACATTTAATGGACAGTGCACTGCATTTCTAAAGGGCCTTCACTTTTCCCTTGAGGATTTGACAATATTAATAAAAGCAAACAAGGAGAAAGTAAGAGGTCAAACAAACATAAAAAGCGAAAAATCTCTGCAAAAAAAAAAGAGGGAAAAGTGTTTCAGCTATGTGTATATTGAATATTAATAAAAGCAAACAAGGGGATAGTAAGGGGTCAAACAAACATAAAAAGCGAAAATTCTGTCTGCAAAAAAAAAAAAAAAAAAAAAAAGAGGGAAAAGTGTTTCAGCTAGCATGGTCCTCAATTAGCGGACCACGGTCCACGACCGGACCATGGACCGGACGTACGAAAAAACGAAACAAAAAAAAAACTTTTTTTCAACATACAGTACATCATTTGTATGAATCGCCGATCTATCACTATGCGCTACTATTCTACCGCTATATCTGTTTGATTTTTAGTCAAATATCTTACGTTTTCACTTCTGTTGTCATCGCTATGACAACGATGCGCTGATTGGCTGAGAGAGCCTGCGTGGATGCGATGATTGGCTGAGAGAGTGTGCATGGATTCGCTGATTGGCTGAGAGAGCCTTCATGCTACTAGCTAGTGTGGACGGACTGTAGCAGTGTCAGCAACCTCAAACACGAGTCGCACCGGCACTTTGCAATCTGTTTTTACTAGTGTTGCACCGATACCATTTTTTGGCCCCGATACGGATACCTGGCTGTGCAATATTGGCCGATACCGATACCATGCCGATACCACCCCGTTTATATATAAATATATATATATATATATATATTTTTTTTTTTTTCCCCAAAGAGCTACATAATTGGATGTGAAATCATTGCTATCAAGGCTTTGTCAGGCTGTTGCTTACCTTTGCAAAATAGGAAAAAGACTAGTACAAAGTATAATACTAGCCCAACAGTAAGAAAGTAAAAATAAGTTCATAATAATAAACTCTGAATGAACTGAGTAAACTTTTTTAAACCTCTCAAAGGCCAAACAGTGCAACTTTCATGAAATTATTGTCACATTCTGCTGCTGGTTAGACTGTGTTTTGTTGTTGGGCTGTTAGTGGGGGCGTTCCTGACGTCGCACCTGACTGAATCCAATGCAGGCTCATCAACGCAGCATTTATGCACGGGTGAGCTCAGAGAAGGCTGCAGAGATATTTGCTTTGCTGATCGCCATTTGACATCTCGCACTATAGTCTCGCTACATTTGCTTGTTACGCCCCTGCATTGGGTTTTTTCTGTTAGTGTGCTGCACCGGTTTGTAACCTCTACCCTGTGCAGGTATTTGAGTGTTTTTATTTTGGCTTTTTGGCTCGCTGCCTATCGTCTTAGGTAACCTTCGAGTTTGTAGTATTGAGCTTCGTCGACCTGCTGTCATGGACTCCTTTTGTTATTTCTACTATCCTGCGATCGTGTGTTATTTTTTGTTTGCAATCATTAAACCCTTGTACGTATCCCCCGCTTGTTGTCCGCTTCGAGGCCCAAACTTGTTTCCGCATATGCGGACGCTAACAATTATAAGTAATAATAATTGACCACAGCTTCCCGTCTCTCTATTAGCCTCCTTTTTTCGGAAGCGGGGAGTTCCTTATTTCTATTTCTGAAAGGTGGCAACCCTACTTTGGAAACAGTTCCCAAATTACTGCAGCATTTCTGCAAAGTAAAGTTGACGTAGTGAACTGACCAGAGATTGTTGCACCGGTCCAGCGCCCTTCCTCTGGATAGCAGTCCTGCTCTTGCAGGCTCAAACTCAAACTCGTTGTGTTCGTTCACGTTTCGTCTTCAAATGTTTTATCAGGTTCGAGGTATTGAAACTGGCCGATTTAACTCCACATCTCGAAACTTTCAGGCCGCAAATCTTGCATGCAGCCATTGATTATAATTGACGGGCTTTCTATTTTGAAATATTTCCCGACCGCCGCCAAGCGGCCTTGTCATTGGTCAGGAGTGGCAATTGGCCCGTTCTCATTGGTCTGGAGCAGGCCAATAGCGATAGCTGCTTGGTGTTCACGTGTCATCACACAACACATAGACAGAGTGTAGTGAGCGCCAGGAGAAAAAAAAAGGCTGCGGCGCCATCTTTGTTGGTACTCGCCGTTACCGATACCACCATTTCGGGCCGGATTGGCGCCCCCTGCCGGTACTAGTATCGGTATCGGTGCATCTTTAGTTTTTACATGCTGTAGTGTGCTTTATTTTTCATTCAAGAACGTGAGCCATACTGTGAGCAAATGTGATTTATTCAAGATCACAACGTTAAGCAACGTTCACTAACACCACACATGCCACCAGTAGAAGACCGAATCTAACAAAATGGCATGCTCAAAGTTGACCAAGAGAAGAAAAGTGGACGACGAAAATTGACGTTCCAATGAAGAATGGAATGACAAACATAAGCAGTTTTCTGATGGGGAAATATATACAGTATAAGAGTGTATGAAGTGATGACAGCAATGTTCAAAGGGAAAGAAAATGAGGAAATTACAACAAAAATCAAATATCACTCTCAGATTTATCAACCACAAGACGCACTGAAAAACTGGCTGATGATGTGGGTAAACAGCTTTGTGACCCTCAAATGCCATTTCTCTCATTGAGCAGTGTTTTACAGTTAAAATTACCGTATTGGCCCGAATATAAGACAGTGTTTTTTGCATTGAAATAACACTGAAAAAGAGGAGGTCGTCTTATATTTGCAGTCTAGACATTATACCCATTCATGACGCTAGATGGCGCCAGACATCATTGAAGCAATGTTCTGTCAAGACAGATCTCAGCTACTCTCCCCATTCATGACGCTAGATGGCGCCAGATATCATTGAAGCGATGTTCTGTCATGTCAGATCTCAGCTACTCTACAGTTTAACCATTTTGCATTATTTTATTGCAATGTTTTTCCGTATTCAGATTTGTATCAAGACGACAGTTACAGTTAGACTTCACTTTGATGGTTAATGCAGTTATTGCAATTTTGTTGTTTTATCACAAGAGATTGGTTTATTTACATTTCAAAAACAAGAAGCCAATCATTTACGAATGTGATTGCACTTTAGTTTACATATCTAAATGTTCAGATATTAAGATTTGAATGAGGCAAAATAACATGGTTTTTCTCTCAAATATATTGTTATAACCATTTGTTTCGGATGCACTGTAATTATTTTCTGTATAAAAAATAATTTGGTGTTCAAAAAGTCTTTTTTTCAAACTTGAGTCTTGAAAAAGAGGGGGTCGTCTTATAATCAGGGCCGTCTTATATTCGGCCCAATACGGTACTGTCAATAATTGTTATGTTTGCACCTTGATGATAGAGCTTGTCATTTATGCTCTGAACAAGTGAACATGTACTGTACTACTTGCACGTTTTCTTTTTTGTCCAACAGTGTTTTACATTTACAAAACCTAGTGTCAATAGTTATTGTTTGCACCTTAATGACAGATCTAGTCAATTATTTAGTGTACATGTGTTAACATTGTTTTTGCATATTTTTTTTATTTTTATTTTAAGTAAAAAAAAAAAAAAGTTATTTTATTTAATCAGAATTTCCATTTTATTTTTGTTTGGTCCAAAGAAAACCACCTTTACCACCTTCGACCTGCCTTGTACTTGACCGACATTAACAAATGGACCCATGCTTGTATGAAAAAAAATAATTGTGGTCCTTCACGATTTGTATTTGAGGACCCCTGACCAATGTGTATATTGTTAGGCCTCCACCAGTTTATGGATCTTTTATCAAAAATTGGCAATAATACCTAATGCGTGAAACTCTTAAAACCTGATGAGGGAAAAATGGGATCCATCAGAGTGATGCAAAGGTGAAACCCTTTGGAATTTTGATGTTGTTAGCAGGACATGCAAATAAAAACAATTTCTTGGCATTTTATGTGAGGTTGCTGTTAAATAGCATCAAGCTCTTTCCTCATTGAGTACAGAAATGGAAAAAAAAAAGGTCATATTTATTACAAATGAAAGAAAATATCAAGCAGATTTACTTGTCTGTTATCTACATTTTGAATTACAGATGTCTGAAACTAAGTGATGCTACTTCCAAACAATTTTAAAACATGATTTTTCATACCTGTCAAACAAACATTGCATTACCTTTGGTTTCCTCGTGTTAGGTTTTGAAAGTCAGGTCAAACACCATCTTTATTATGGAATATTTTAAGCATTAACTCAACCCAAATTCATTACTCTTATAAATGTGCAGGGAATTACATTCGGAAATGTAAATACTGTTTCTGCTTTTGGCTTTGTGTAGTAAACGTGCAGAAAGTCATTCAGAAATTCATGTGCAAACTAATCAAACTGATGAACCTGTAACACACACACACACTTATGCTGTGCGCGCAGGCAGCTTCCTAAAAATAAAATGAGATAGCGAAGCACTAGCTCAATCATCCGTGACTCCATTTCACTCGGAGGCGCCGCGAGAAAATTAATTGCGCTAATTGAGTCACAGTGTTCATCAAACTGCTGTTCTCATTTTGCACATTCATTAGGGCCTCGCTTTGTGAGAGCATCCCCGAGGTGACTCTGTGTGTGGCAGCTGACGAGCATGGAGGGTCGGCGAGGCTGCTGGTGGGAGCGAACCATGAGACGTTCGCCGCCAAATGCACTCATGACATTTTTCCACATGCTCCATTGCTGCATAATAATGCAGTGCATAAATGCATTAATGTGCTGTCTGCTTTTTCACCCGGGATTTCATTGCAATGTTTTTCACACGGCTTCAGCTGTGTTTATCCTTGAGTGTGCAAGTAGGCACGTGTGGATGACAGCAGCAGGCAACTGAATTACAAATCAAACAGCGAATAATGAGAGTCAAGAAAAAAAACATTAAAAAGGGCTTTCCCCACTGGTGTTTGCAAGTGTGTAAATCACAAAGTATTTTTTGTGTTCGGTTTTCGGACTGTAATACAGCTAAATTGCGCTGATCTGGGAGGTAAACTGCACGCCTCCACCAAAGCGGGCGGCTGACAGGAGGACAGAGGTCGGCTGGTGCAAACTCTGCACAAATTTTTCTCATTTTACAGAAATATTATCATGTAGTAGCTGAGTCCGTTAGTCAACTCGCCCATGTGCGACACTAGTGAGCAAAATACCTGTCACTTTCCAGGCTGACTTGCTTTGCTTTTGTACAGCTGCTGGTAAGAAGAGATGTTGGATGAGTGTTCATCTTTTTCAAAATGTTGATGCGTGACTTGTACAGGGGGTCCAAATCATAGTGTGCGAAAAAGAATAAACAGCAAAGAATCAGGCCCAAGCATATTTTTAAGAACAAACATTTTTCATTGATTCAATTACATTTTTTAGTGACAGACCAAGTTGTAGATGAAATGGAATACAAGTTTTCCTGTAAATGTTCATTATGAAAAGTCAGGATTTTTAGGTCGATACCTAGTTTATACAGATGTGATGCCAGGGCCAATGAAAAGCTAATTTAGGTGTAGATTCTGTCTGAGGTGAAGGAAATGTATTCATGTACTTTTCATATTATATTGGAAGCAAGTGGAATTGTTTTTACTTGCAGATCAAGGCTACAGTTAAAGGTTTCCGTTGGGAATACCTCCCCAACTTACCTCCCCCCACCCTGGATCAAGTATTGCTCTTTTGCTAGCTAAAGTACAAAGCATGTTTCGATTCTCAATGCATTTTAGAAAGTCCAAGAATCGATTCATCCACCCATTCATTTCTAAAACTTTTCCTATGAAAGGTAGAGAATATCATGGTCCATGGCTCATGGACCAATCGCAATGCAGAATCAGAATTGTCTTTCCTGTTAAAAAGGAACACAATCACCATCAATGGCTTGCTTTCTTTTGTACAGCAGTGGGCAATTCAGTTACCAAAGGGGCGCCAGTGAGAAACTGGAGCAGTTGCTTGGAGAGAGCTACACCAACATGCTAACCTCATTGATATTAATAATTTTGTTTATTGAATGCATGTGATATTTTTGTTGCCAATCAGCTGTTATTTTCTAAATATGGTATACTGTTTATTGCTATGATAATGAAATAAAAGTGAAAATTATATAAATTAGAAGTCATTGAAATACATACAGTGGGGCAGATAAGTATTTAGTCAACCACTAATTGTGCAAGTTCTCCCACTTGAAAATATTAGAGAGGCCTGTAATTGTCAACATGGGTAAACCTCAACCATGAGAGACAGAATGTGGAAAAAAAACAGAAAATCACATTATTTGATTTTTAAAGAATTTATTTGCAAATCATGATAGAAAATAAGCATTTGGTCAATACCAAAAGTTAATCTCAATACTTTGTTATGTACCCTTTGTTGGCAATAACGGAGGCCAAACGTTTTCTCTAACTCTTCACAAGCTTTTCACACACTGTTGCTGGTATTTTGGCCCATTCCTCCATGCAGATCTCCACTAGAGCAGTAATGTTTTGGGATGTGTTTGGGCAACACGGACTTTCAACTCCCTCCAGAGATTTTCTATGGGGTTAAGATCTGGAGACTGGCTAGGCCACTCCAGGACCTTGAAATGCTTCTTACGAAACCACTCTTTTTTGTTGCCCTGGCTGTGTGTTTGGGATCATTGTCATGCTGAAAGACCCAGCCACGTCTCATCTTCAATGCCCTTGCTGATGGAAGGAGATTTTCACTCAAAATCTCTCAATACATGGCCCCATTCATTCTTTCCTTTACACAGATCAGTCATCCTGGTCCCTTTGCAGAAAAACAGCCCCAAAGCATGATGTTTCCACCCCCATGCTTCACAGTGGGTATGGTGTTCTTCGAATGCAATTCAGTATTCTTTCTCCTCCAAACACGAGAACCTGTTTTTCTACCAAAAAGTTCAATTTTGGTTTAATTTGACCATAACATATTCTCCCAGTCCTCTTCTGGATCATCCAAATGGTCTCTAGCGAACCGCAGATTGGCCTGGACGTGTACTTTCTTCAGTAGGGGGACACGTCTAGCAGTGCAGGATTTGAGTTCCTGGTGGCGCATTGTGTTACTGATAGTAGCCTTTGTTACTGTGGTCCCAGCTCTCTGTGCGTCATTCACTAGGTCCCCCCGTGTGGTTCTGGGATTTTTGCTCACCGTTCTTGTTATCATTTTGACGCCACGGGGTGGGATCTTACATGGAGCCCCAGATCGAGGGAGATTATCTTGTATGTCTTCCATTTTCTGATAACTGCTCCTACAGTTGATTTATTTACACCAAGCGTCTTACCTATTGCAGATTGTCTTCCCAGCCTGGTGCAGGTCTACAATTTTGTCTCTGGTGTCGATCGACAGCTCTTTGGTCTTGGCCATAGTGGAGTTTGGAGTGTGACTGACTGAGATTGTGGACAGGTGTCTTTTATACCGATAATGAGTTAAAACAGGTGACAGTAATGCAGGTAACGAGTGGAGCCTCGTTAGAAGAAGTTAGACCTCTTCGGCAGCCAGAAATCTTGTTTGTTTGTAGGTGACCAAATACTTATTTTCCACTCTAATTTGGTAATAAATCATTTAAAAATCAAACTATGTGATTTTCAGTTTTTTTTTTCCACATTCTGTCTCTCATGGTTGAGGTTTACCCATGTTGAAAATTACAGGCCTATAGGTCATATGATCGGAATCACCCACCAACCACCTGCTACCCCCACACACACACAACCACATGCACCACGGTGCACCCATCATGAAACTTACTAAGTGTAAATCATATGTCTAGTTGCTACCTACAGGCCCACTCAGTGTTTTTGCGAAACAATTTGGCAAGCGCAGCTTTAGGCTGTCTTCTTAGACCGGTTACCACGCAACCACGTCAAAGTGCCTGGCACAGGAGGCCCAACAGTTGGGCGCCCTGCATGCCTGCAGATGGTAAGGCGGTCAGAACAGGCTGCGAGAATGGCACCCCTTGCCGCGCACGCAAACGCACACACTCCACTATTGCTTTGTGTGTTAACCTCCTGGCAGGGTCGAATCTTTCTGATGGGCTAATTATTGTAAGATTTTTTTTGCTGTACGTCACCATCTTCCTAATAATGCATCATGCTTTTTTTCAGGTAGATACAGCATCCAGTTTGGGCTTGTCAGCTAATTAGGAAATACATTTTTGAAACATCTGAGCCAACAAAAATAACTCAGCTCCCCTAAGAACTACTCACTGTTCATGCGGAAATTTAAAAATGACACACAAAGATTAGATCTCATATATGAGCATCACGCGAGCACGTCTACTCAGCCTGGAAGTAAGACAAACAAGGCTTTGAGTGACAGGTGTACATTGTTGGCAGGCAGTGGCGACAGTCGTCCTGCTGCCTCGCAAGCTGCTCCCGCTGCTGCGCCACTGGGCAAGAGCAGACCAGCCGTTCCAAAGCCAGGCGTCATTCATTCGCCGTGGCACCCGCTCTTCTTTAATCTCATTTTCTCTTCACTTTTGTTAAACTTGACTTCCTGTACTGCCATCGTTTAGGAATCGACCTTGTAGGAAGAAGTACTGTAAATTCTACTGTATGTGGACTGTACAGAAGTTGTAAAACAAGGATAATAGTGTAATCATATTAGAGACCTGTTGCTGGTGTTGTAGGATGCAATGATGTAATTATTGTTTGGATGTGCCTCTGTGTTGGCTGGAGGCTTCATGATGAATGACCATGGTACTTTTGTTTCCTGCGCTCTCTGGCAGTCCCCAACTTCTTTTGGGAACTAATCCATCCTGTACATTTGAGTGTGCGTGAGTGCCCAAGGGACCTACAACTCCTGTACTTTATAGGACTTGGTTTATCTTTGTGATTCACAGACCAGCACTGTGAGCAAGAGAGGGGAAGACAAGGCATGCCATCGATTGAGTGTCACAGCACGGGCGGGAGTAGTTTGCATGCATGTGTGGGGGTGTGTCTGTGCGTGTGTGTCAGACAAAATATTACCTAATTTGGCCTGTATTACTCAGACTGTGTTCTAATTGTCACACTGTAAAACAGATGGCGATAATTATAATATCACCTTGCGGTTCCCACTTATGCCAATGACACACAAATGCACACCCAGGGAGTCGTCGATACAATATTTCACTCTTTTGCCACTAGTTAGTCAACATTTAGTCTTGGGCTAAAGATGCATTTGGATTAAAGATGTTACTATGGTATGGCATAAGATATGAATTTTTTAAAAATGAACCACACAAGAAAACACAGTTTTGGACTTGTCCATGTCACCGTCTTTGTGGGTGAAATGCAGTGGGTGTGTGTTGTGATCCCACTATTGCCTTTACTTTCCAAATTGTTTCATTTGAAGCCAAATAAAATCCCTTCCTTTCTGTGTCAGCAGTTTGACAGCTACTCATGAAGTTCTTGCCGCAGGCTAATGCACCTGTGTGTATGTTTGTGTGTACCCGTGTGTGCGTGTGTGTTTTCAGTAATGTGACTGAAGATCTCATTAAAGCTTCCCCTCCCCTAGTTCCTGCCACATTGATGAAAGCCTTCATCTTACAATATCAAGTGGGTGGGCGAAAAACCGAACGTATAGATAAGGATACAGGCATTTACACAAAGAATGACACTGACAACGTCGTGATGGCACTTCTGCCTCCAAATTATGGAGGCTCTTTTATCATTTTTTTTTTTTTTGGCCAGAAATATATGGCTGAAAACACTCAGGTGACTTGAAGTTCCGCTCTGAGACCCTCAATTTGGCCAAATTACAAAATTGTCCGATATGCATGTGTGATACGTCACTGGAAAGCTTAAAATCTCAATTTTCTGTGGAAAGCAAAATTTTGAACAGGAGGGCATTTGAAAAAAAAAAATAGTTTTTTAAACAGCAAAACCCTATCTGGAGGCAAGAGCACGTAAGAGCAGAATTACAGATGCCATGACGCCTTTTGACGAGATATTATCGTGTACTTACCTTGTTTGGATCCAAAAACTCCATGTAGCATGTATCACTGAGTGTCAAGACACAGTTGTGAATGCCCGCAGCTGGATTTTTGGGGATTTTATGGGTGAAACATGGTAATATAACAAGGGTCGCGATGCAGAAATCACAGGCATCAAGGAGTGGTCTAGATTTTCTTTATCATATATTTACCCTTTTAAACATTATTATTATTATTTTTTTTTTATTTTTATTTTTTGGATCAATTATTTATCATCTAACATATCTGAGAAAATGCGACAGTAACACATAAAATACAATTAAGCAATAATTATGAGGTAGATAACTGACTTTTTTACAGACGCCATTTTTTTCATTGTGAAGTCATTTGTTTAAAAGTTTAAAACATGGGAGTGAATATTTTTTTTAAAGTCGTTTTTTTTTTAAACGAAATATTTGTCATCAATTAATAATTCTAAGCTAAAAATGACAAACATTTTGAATAATATAATTAATTACCTTCGTTTCATGGCTGGTTTGAAACAAAAGCGGTTGCGCGACCTCTGTAGACGGGGGCTTTGAGGGTAAAACTGACAAATTAAAAATAGTTCAGGGGCTTAATGTGCCATGAATCTGCTAAGGCAGCATATAGACATATTGTTCTATCAAACACAACGGTTGTTTTGGCTTAAAATACAGCAGTTTCTTTTAAAGAGGAGTGCAAGAGCAGAAACTGCTTTATCAGTCTTGCCTGTGTTTTCTGCCATATATAACAGTCAACCGTCCCAATCCATTCCAAGCACCTAGTTCAGAAACAGCAACTCCATCAAAATAAAACTTGGGATACACTTGATGAAAACTTTGTCTTGCGCTTTAAATTTTGCGCTTTCCCATTTTTCTGCCACTAATAAGTCCCTGTGTGCACATATGTTCGGGACTGTGCGTGTAAACAACCACGTGGACATGTGTGTGCACAAGAGCAGCTCACAAGTAATAGCCAATGTCAGGTAAGAAGGTGATGGATTGCCTGATTAGTGGCCTGGCAGGCCTCCTCTCACAGATGGGTGGTTAGATGTAGGCATCTGGCCTTGACATACACGTACATTCACATACACATGTACACTTTTACTCATTCGGACTCAACAGAGACACTGATACGGCGATGAAAACTTTTCGCCCACCATCTGTCCCAAGTCTCCCCCTCTGCCGTCCACTCTCCCATCTCACAAGACATGCTTCGCTCGTTAGTTGCCGTAATTACCAGGGAAGCGGAGCAGATGAGTGTCCCGGTGTTTACACGGTGCTGATAACACCTTGCGAGAGATGCACGAGTGTTAGGCAAATGTGTGGCATGCAGAAAACTGCATGAAAAGGGGGTCATCCATTTTGCTGTCAGAGGTGGAATCTGTGTCGACCCTGCTGCTGTGAGGATAATGTCAGGTGTCGTGTGCTTATTCAGGCTCCAGGTAATATCATTTGTAACGTTTTCCTGTCCACTTGCAGCCTTCGCCCCATAAAGCTAATCACTACGCTCAGCATCAAAATCGGGAAGGGCATAGAGGGGAGAGAAGATGGGGGTGGTAAAGGGGAGGAAGCTGGAGCTAATGGCATTTTAAGGGTGGGGAACCACTCACATTACTTATTATAATGAAAAGCTAATGTGAGCACCTTCAGCCTGGAGCGCGTCGGCAAGTGTGGTGCCGCGAGTAGCTCATGTTTGAAAATAACGTGGTGGAGAGGAATGTTAAAGAAACATTTGGAGTGTGAATGACCATAGAAAGAGTCCTTATTCAGGAGATTTTGAATTGTATGCTGTTGTTATATTTTGGGAACATTTGAAAATAAATAACTTAAAGCCATTCCACAGAGCAGATATCACTTCACTAGTTAACAGTATGGGCTGCTGCTCTGTACAAGCTAATACAAGCATAGAACACAATCTCACACAGAACCACTGCCTTTGAGTTTGTGTAAACAATGTGCCGAAAGTGGGTGAAGTGTCCAGAGAGATAAAGCCGTGTGACAATTTCTCGGCATGTGTGAGCATATGCGTGTGTTGATTTTGTGCACAGAGCTGAAGTTACCTATTGCCTCCTATTGTAACAACTTCCATAGTTTTTTTCACACAACACATACGCAGTTAGAGAATCAAAACATGTTTGAGTGCAAGTTCCCTGCGTGTACGAGTACTTAGAACGAGACTGTTACCCATCATGATCTTCCTCCCACACCCTTGTCCTCTCAAGGTCGCAGAGCCAGATATGGGTGGTCTTTACACACTTGGTAGGGCAACCTGCCTCCCCTTTGTGCTTTCATCGTCTCCTGCTTTCCCTGTCTCGTTTCCCCTCCTCTTTGCCAGCAATCTTTTGTTTTTATCACTTTCTTCTGTTCTCTTGCTAAGTGATTTTATTGTAAAACATCCCTTTGGTGTCGTAGAATATGGCCGTGCACTACAGTATTGTCCTTTTAATGGAAACCGGGCACATTATTATCACATTTACATTTTTAATTGTCTAACCTATGAAGCTATTCTAAACAAGATAACCAAATGCTGTATAATCAAATTCCAATATAATCCAGTACAGTTCTATTGATTGTCAAAATACAACCACAGAAATATTGTACGGTTTTTACCTCTTTGCTGAATTAAACAAAAATTCAAAATCTTTGTACTAGGGATGTCGCGATCCAGGTTTTTGCACTTCCGATCCGATACTGATACTGGTCGATACCGATACCGGCCTATCTGAGCATGTGTTAAAGTTTAAAGTTATTTAGCCTCCTTACTTAGTTGTCAGACTCATGTTGAAAAAAGTTTTAGTACTCTTGATAACAACTAGCCAGCTGAAAATTAGGTGAGTTTGAATAACACACAACGGTTGGTAACAAGAAACTGACCTGAATGAAACTGACCTGAATGAAACAGAAATGGCATAGTCAATCAGTAAAACGTACAAAAAATATTGTAAACTGTCTTAAAAAAGCAAAACACAAAAACAACCTCAATGGAAAATCCCAAAAACCCCCAAGCTATTAGATGCTTTTAATGTTTCGTGCATTAGTTACAAAAATTGTATAAAAAACCTCTTAGGTTTAAATAAACGACTATTTCAGTATCAAGTTAACATTTTAAAACAGTAAATAAAATACTCAAGTCCCCATTCTGTATCAGCAGCTTTAAACTAAATTCAATTCATTTAATTTTGCGAATCAACTGTTAAAGTTGTTAAAATTGCTCCCGTTATTCCATAATTTCCCTTCTGTCTACTTTCGACATGTGAAAGTTTTAAAACTGTTTTGAAGATAGATTCAAGTCATGATTTTGCCGATTTAGAAGTATTTTAGATAAAAAGTTAATTAGGTCCGCTTGGAAGGTTCACTAGTTTTCAATACTTCAATGTTGCTAACGCCGTCGAGTCTGTCATTTTGCATCTAGGTCTATATACATATGATATCTATTATCTACAGTAAAACGATGTTGACGTAGTTTGTCAGCAGCAGTCAGGTATTCTTGTGTTTTTTTATCCAGCGGCATGAGCTGAGCTAAAGCGTGAGTTGAGCATTGGCATTACCCGGGTCTATGACAAGCATGATGTTTACTCTCGGGACGCAATGCGGTCCGTTTCTCATTGCGTCCCGAAGACCGCGCTGTGTATTAGTTCCGCTTTATTTGACATATTTCAATAATCGTAATTTGGATGTTTGTGAATTGTTCTCGAATCTTGCACGGCCGAATCACTCAAGGATATAATGACGGCTGGGCATGTTGTACCGTGGCTCTAAGTGTTGGATGGTGTGTCTTTACTCACGAGAGATAATGGCTCGTCATCTGGAATGAATTCTTCGGCAATGACTCTTGTTATTCCCTGGGCTTTGGGACTGTCGAGTGCCAGTTTGTCACGCATAGCAAAAGTTTCTGCCAGTGTTAGTTGCGTAGGACCTTTCTTTTTGTCTTCCGTTTTCTTAACATACTTCTTATATTGTTTGTGGTTGTATTAAAACTTCTTACAGCTTTACCACCACGCTTGACTTTATTGTGGCATATGTTGTACTCTGCGTCTTTGTCTTTGTCGTCCTTTAAGGTGAAATGATCCCACACAGCTGACATTTTTACCGATAAAGTCTCTCGGTAAATTGGGAGACGGTAATGTAAATGTAGCGTGTTGAAGGTGTGCCGTAAAACCCGGACCGGACTTAAATAAAAAAAAAAAACTGGATCGGAAGTCTGGATTGAATTTTTCCGTGTTGGCCGATCCGATACCGATGTGCATTTTTTTGCCCATGTCGGCGTACGATCGGGACATCTCTACTTTGTACAACTAAAATACGTTAGAAAACTTCAGCACTATAAGGCCCGGCCAGTGATGTATCTATACAGCCTGTAATGATAAGCATATCAACATCAAAATCATGAAACCCTGAGTAACGACCCTGTCTCACTTTGTGAGAGGATAATGTCGTGAGACACCTTTAAGCGAAGTAGTCTTTAAGTAGTCACATGAATAATCAGGTGGCCTGTGAAAATCAACGTATTACAACTCGGCAAGGACTTTCCGGAGAGTACTTGGTGAGTCACTCTTTAAACAATCAAATGGTATTAATAGCCAAATGGACTTTCTTAAACATGTATAATCTACGTGACATGGCTAGTGCTGATTGGGGTTGATAATAGAATCGATTGATAATCTGCCAAATGATTCCATGGTATTGAAACACTCCCTACACTTGATGCTGCGTCAGTGCAGTAAAGCTGCGTGTGCTGCATCTGTTGGCCCTCTGGGGGCCCCTGCTGGCTGGGGGCCCTAGGCAATTGCCTGGTTTGCCTAATGGGATGCAACGCCTCTGCTGATGGTAACTCTCAACAAAATTGGCTGAGATGTCGACCATGACCTAAGAGTTTGTAAAAAGTTTTGTGATACCCTAACACAGGGAGAAAACGGCTCGCGAGGAAGGAAAGCGATAGAGGTAGATGTGAAATAGTGGCAAAGAGAGACTGCTTCAAACACCGAGTGCATGATTTTGCCACAAAAAAATTGAACTAATGCTTCCAGTGTGTAGTTCTCTGTATTTCTCATCTACTTGAAAGTGCATGACCACTAAAATTCTCTGTTCTTTAAAAGTTGTTGCTGACAAGTAATAAATGCCACCTTTGCCTTGAACCAATTTTGCTGAGGGGAGTACAGCATTTTTCGGTTATTTTTAATTGTTTCTGAGCTTCAAAGTGAGCCAATTAGGAACAAGCAATTTGATATCAAAGTATGCTTAAAGGCTGTTGAAGTGAGAATTCATTTAGGTTCTTATTATTTTTCAATGTATAGGTGATTTAGTAGATTAAATTAGATGTAAGCATTAATAACAGTGAATAAAATACTTTTTATTTGAAAAAAAAAAATTATGCGTCAAATTGTGGGTGAAGAATCATGATACAAATCAAATAATGACGTTATGCATTGTTACAACCCTATCATACCCCCCCCCCCCAACTACTTACAGGGTCATTCAGAAGTCATACTAAAGATGAATTTCGTAGTGATTTGGAGTAAAATCCAGAGTTTGGAGAACATGTCGTTTTTAGGCTGTAGTTATCTGAATAATTGGGCTGTTTAGCCTTGCAATACCAAACAATAAGAAATCAAGCTTGTTTTCACTTGACATTGCAGGTCCCACAATACAGGTTCAGTTAAGGCAATAGCCGGCTGGGTGAAGCTGGACTGAGCAGTGAGGTGGAAGGCAATACAGAACAGATGGTTGGGATGTAAAGGTAGGCAAATGAGGGGTACACAGCGCAAATACAAACGGATCTCTCTGCTGTTCTCACATGGTGTCAGCAGCTTGGATTTTGCAAAAGGGGAGTTCAGCCTTCACCTCAGCTTTTGATCGAACAATTTCCTTAACGATACAGCCTGTGGGGGTGCAGACCATGCCAGTCCCTGAGCAAAAAGGCCCTACATTGCTCACTGTTTACATCTGTGCGTCCAAAACGAGGAAAAGAAGGCGGTAGCGTCCTCGCACTCCGACAGTCTCAAAAGAACTTCGGTCCTCATGTAACTTTTCAAAGGCTCCAGTAATGGTGTTTGAAGCTGCCTTCAAAACAAGCTTGAATGATCTCAGGGCTTGGATGACTTTCTCTGTGTTGTGTGTGAGTAAAAAGGAAAAAATATTAGGAAGTCGTATTCGATCTGATCTTTTTAGCCCTCTTTTACCCAGCAATTCTCTTTCTCTTCAAGACCAAGGTAGTTTAATTTTCATTTTGTCAGATTTGTTGTTTTTCTGTGAAGTGACAGAGAGAATCAAAGATAGTGAATGAAAAAGAAAAATAACACCACCCTCATAAAATGAAATTGTTTGTATGAACAATAATTTGTCAGGCTGCATTAATTAAGGCAAAGAAAATGGTAATTCAGTCTGGTTATTGGGCTGTGAAATCACTATTTTACCAGCGCAAATCCAATCTTGTAGCCCTTTCGCATTCACTGAACAATTTGGCTCACTTTATTATTGCCACGTCTGGTTTTTGTGTGTTTCTGCTTCAAGCTTGATGGGCTTTTCTATTGTTTAGTTAGCTGTATCTGAGTGGATTACATCCTCACCTGCCACATCATTCTGTCTGCATGCCTCTGTATATCATTGTTAATGTTACTGTTTCAGGGTTTCCCCTAGGATATTTTGAAGCTGTGGTGGTGGTAGGCTGCATCGGTGTGGGACAGCGTGCCGCAGCAAAATTGTTTCATATCAAGACGAATGTTTTTTTTTTTTAAACAACATTTTTTTTCCAAGAAGAACCATAACAAATATATACTATTTGCAAAGTTTGCATCAAGCCTGCACTTGATTTTCCTGGATTTTTTTGTAAACCAATTTGAGCGCTCTTTCATAAGGGAAATGTGGTCACATTTATAGTTTGTGTGAAGCATGCTTCAAGATGGTCCTCCTTGCTGCCGGTTCCTCAGATCTGTCTTCACCTAAGCAAAGACTAACACAAGGTTTAAAAAAACAACAACAACAACAACAACAAAAAGTCAAGCATCTCTAAATTAGTCTAACAAAGTTTTGTACTTTGTACAGTTGGCCAAATGTCTTACTCTGTTCATTGCAGAGAAACCTCTCTCACAGTTGGGCACTGTCAACATAATGGTCGACATTTGGCTCAAGCAAGGGTACAGCCCTTCCCATTCATTAGTCCGTGATTCCATCTTTGATATCATGCATGGTCCATATTCTGTCCATGTTTGGTCTCAGTCAGATTCAGGGTTTGCTTTTTTTCTTAGTTATCCTTCCCTGGACTCAATGAGTCTTCCTGATCTGGGTCTCCAGCTGTGATCTTGTCTCATTAAGTTTTTGAAAATGCTATCTCAACATTAAAGTCCAACGTTTGCCATAACCATTTGGTTACGGAACGTTAGGGCTGCATACCTTCAGAACGTGAGGCTCACCTTCAGAAATATTTAATCAGCAGCAGCTAAATAAATATTTGTGACGGTCTACATCACCACAACAATGTCTTTTTGTTACCTGACCCTCCTCCTCAGGAACTTTTCCCTTTCCAAAATAGTCATCTGAAATTACAACCAGTGATGTCAGCAAACAAACAAATCCTATTCTGGTATACGACGATTTGGGTGAAAGACACGACATAAAGAACGTTACGTAAATGTCCATATGAAATCAGAATTACATTCATGACGTTGATACTTTTCTGTAGATTTTTCTCCCGATTTCCAACTCTGCGCTGACGTAGTCACATGCAAATTTTCAACAGGAGAAACGATGTGATTTTCAAAATAAAGCGTGTAAGGGAGCAATTTGTGTTTGACGTGCTGTTTCAGACGACTTATGGCAAATAGTGTGTAAATAATGAGCTATACACTGCACAGTATACTAGTCTTTCTCAAAAAAATTTGCATATTGTGATAAAGTGATAGTTAAATTATTTTCATATATTTTAGATTCATTACACACAACTGAAGTAGTTCAAGCCTTTTATTGCTTTAATATTGATGATTTTGGCAAAAAAGTCAAGAAAAAACAAAAATCCCTATCTCTAAAAATTAGCATATTTCATCCGACCAATACAAAAAAGTGTTTTTTAATACAAAAAAAAAGTCAACCTTCAATCAATCAGCTATGCACTCAATACTTGCAGAAATGACTGCTTCAATGCGGCGTGGCATGGAGGCAATCAGCCTGTGGCACTGCTGAAGTGTTATGGAGGCCCAGGATGCTTCAATAGTGGCCTTAAGCTCATCCACAGTGTTGGGTCTGGTGTCTCTCAACTTCCTCTTCACAATATCCCACACATTCTCTATGGGGTTCAGGTCAGGAGAGTGGGCAGGCCAATCGAGCACAGTTATGCCATGGTCAGTAAACCATTTACCAGTGGTTTTGGCACTGTGAGTAGGTGCCAGGTCATACTGAAAAATGAAATCTTCCTCTCCATAAAGCTTTTCAGCAGATGGAAGCACGAAGTGCTCCAAAATCTCCTGATAGCTAGCTGCAATGACCCTGCCCTTGATAAAACACAGTAGACCAACACCAGCAGCTGACATGGCACCCCAGACGATCACTGACCATGGCTACTTGACACTGGACTTCAGGCATTTTGGCATTTCCTTCTCCCCAGTCTTCCTCCAAACTCTGGCACCTTGATTTCAGAATGACATGCAGAATTTGCTTTCATCTGAAAAAATTACTTTGGACCACTGAGCAACAGTCCAGTGCTGCTTCTCTGTAGCCCAGGTCAGGTGCTTCTGCTGCTGTTTAAGGTTCAAAAGTGGCTTGACCTGGGGAATGCGGCACCTGTAGCCCATTTCCAGCACTTGCCTGTGCACGGTGGCTCTGGATGTTTCTACTATAGACTTAGTTCACTGTTTCTGCAGGTCCCCCAAGGTCTGGAATTGGACCAATTTGATGTGCTGAATACAAATATAATATTTTTAAACTTGAATTACTAGCTGTGGTGACAAAGGAAATATATAAAAAGTTTGATTATAAGAATATAAGAAAATATGATTGAAGAAATCAACTTGGCTTAAAAAACTGACCGTAACAAGAGAAACTGATGTGTCAGATTCAACGCTGATAAATTTCACTTAATCAGTTGAAAAAGCTTTTTAATAAGTTTGGGGGTGAAAAGTTCTTTTTAAGTGGACACATATTTATTTCAGCTTTACCTTTCAATGTATTGGCCAAATAACTGCATACATATGCATGCATAGAACAGTGATTAACAGTCCAAAGGACGACTATACCTGTGGTACTGCCCCTCCAAACATTGCAAAGAATGCAGCAATGGAAAGGAGAGGCGGTGAAAAGTCTTAGTGATGTTACGTATTTTTTCAATTGAACTTTATATGAGCCATTAAAATGCTCCCAGGGGCAAATTTGACTCAGCAGTGAGGATAAAGGTTGCTGTTATCCTGAGAGAAGGGACACACGAGGGTGTGAGAAAACAGAAAGTAATGGCAAGGTTCAAAGCCCAAGAAAAAATACAGGGATAGGAGATCACAAGAAAAAGAGCAGCAATGGATTTGTGTTGTTTCCCTGCTGGGGCTGGAAGTGGAAGCCACTTTTTGTGTTTTCGAGGAAGTAGATTGATTTCCACTCCTGTGACCTCTCTCTCAATTGCTGCAAGTGTAATACAAAAGTGTTTTAACAGGAGGTAGAGTTACATAGGCTGTTTGTGGAGGCAGAAGCATTGTTCTTCATATCATTGCCTTTTACACAGCTTACCTGGGCTCAATTCTGTGTCAATGCTTGATTCACATTGATTGTAACAGACAAGAGATCAGTCCAGGGTGTATCCTGCCTTTCACCCCAAGTCAGTTGGGCTAGAAATACCTAAATTATGTGGTATAGGCAGTGTTGTTAATTTTACTTTAAAAAAAAAGTAATTAATTACAGTTACAAATGACTTCTCCCAAAAAGTAATTGCGTTAGTAACTCAGTTACCTGAATGTGAAAGTAATTAGTTACTTGGCAAAGTAACTGGTGGTAATTTTCATGTTTTTTTTTTCTAAAAAAAAACAAACAAAAAAAAAAAAAACTGGTCACACAACGTGAAGTTTAAAGGGTTTTTAGGACAATTGGCCCTACCCCAATTCTTTGCCCTAAACTTAACTAGACACATATATTGCAGATATTGCGATAACTAGATAGTAACCTTTGCTTTTGGTGGAAGTCATTTAATGTTGTGACTCAACCGTTAAAGTTGTTAAAAGTGCTCCCGTTATTGCATTAGTTCCCTTCTGTCTATTTGACATGTGTAAGTTTTAAAACTGTTTCATCATTTAAAGATAGATTTAAGTTAAGTTTTGCCAATTTAAGAGTATTTTAGATAAAAAGTTACTTAGGTTCGCTAGGAAGGTTCTCTACAACAGAGCTTTCTTGAGAAGTCTACTGCCTTAAGATGGCGGCTGTTTACTAATGCATCTAGTTCTTTATCAGACTTGTTGCTAATGCCGCCGTGTCTGTCATTTGCATCTAGTTCTGTATATATGTGATATCTACCGAAGCATCATGTGGGCGTAGTTTGTAGGCTATCGGCTACAGTCAGGTATTATTGGAGCCACCTAGCATAGTTGCATCGCGTTTGCAACAGCGTCACACTTGCTTGCCTTCTCCCCACTCCTGCTCAGCTCTCTCGTCTCTGTGAGTCTGTCTTTTTCAGACTTTTATCGCGTCAGTCAACCAACATCGCAACGCATAGTAACGCACTCCTTTCCCACCTCAGTAACGGTAGCGGCGTTGCCAAGATGAGAAAAGTAATTAATTAGATTACTCACTACTGAAGAAAATAACGCCTTTGGCAGTGTTGTTAATAACGGCCTTAGAATATAACGGCGTTACTAACGGCGTTATTTTTTTCAGTAATCTAATTACTTTTCTCATCTTGGCAACGCCGTTACCGTTACTGAGGCGGGAAAGGCATGCGTTACTATGCATTACTAAGTTGGTTGAATAAAAAAAGCCTTAGAGAGACGGACTCACGGAGACGAGAGAGCAGAGCAGGAGTGGGGAAGACGCCGTTGCAAACGCGATGCTAGGTGGCTCCAATAATACCTGACTCTAGCCGATAGCCTACAAACTAAGCCCACATGATACAGTAGATATCACATATTATAGGACTAGATGCAAATAACAGACACAGCTGCATTGGCAACATGTTTTAAGGACTACATGCGTTAGTAAACAGCCACCATCTGAAATCAGTAGACCTCTCAGAAAGGCTCTGTTGTAGAGAAACTTCCTAGCGAACCTAAGTAACCTTTTATCTAAAATGCTCCTAAATCAGCAAAATCTTGACTTAAATCTATCTTTAAATGATGAAACAGTTTTTAAACTTACACATGTTGAAAGTAGACAGAGGGGAACTAATGCAATAACGGGAGCAATTTTAACTACTTTAACGGTTGATTCACAACATTAAATGACTTCCACACATAGCAAAGGTTACTATCTAGTTATCGCAATACCCCTGTGTCTATTTAAGTGGAGGGTAAAGAATTGGGCTAGGACCAATTGTCCCAAAAACCCTTTAAACTACACATTGTGTGACCTTTTTTTTTTTTTTTTTTTTTTTTTTTTTTTTAAGAAAAAACTAAAGATTATGATTATGTGAAAATTATCACTAGTTACTTTGCCAAGTAACTAATTACTCTTACATTCAGGTAACTGAGTTACTAACGCAATTACTTTTTGGGAGAAGTAATTTGTAACTGTAATTAATTACTTTTTTAAAGTAAGATTAACAACACTGGCCATTAGTACCGCCGTTATATTCTAACGCCGTTATTAACAACACTGGGTATAGGTAATGCATTGATGAATGTGCTGGTAGAGAATCTGTCATAATGTCAAAATGCCAAAACGCGGTTATTCTAAAAATCCTACTATCCATTTGTTGATAGGGAATGTCAAGAATTTGACCACATAAAAGCCTTCATAGGCACATTTAAATGCATTATTAAAACAACAAAGCTATTAGAATCAGTACAATTGCGCAGTATGGAATTGAAAGATTATTACATACATACATACATAAATACATACATACTACAAAAAGTCTTAGAAAAATCTGACAAGGTATAGCAAGTGATGTCACTATGAATAGGTATTTCTTGCTGCAACAAGCCAGTTATGCTCGTCTTAACTTATGCATCTGTAAATAACCCCCCTGGGTCTCATACTGATAAGTTACATAAGCTCCATTTACCAAGAAGCCAATATACATACAGTACTCCCATTGAGAGCTCAGCTGATTTTCATATTCAATTATTAATGTTCCTTTATCTGCTTTAGGCAGTGAAAATGACAGACATCTGCCATCTTTTGGTGCAAAGTAGTAACTACATGAGGCACCATATTTGCAGCTCTGGCCTGTTAAAGACAGCAATGTTGCTTGTCGCAATTTTACGACTTTGGCACTTAAAGGGTTAACTAAGTGTTCATTTGAAGAATAGAATACACAACGCACGTGTGTGGATAAACATAGGAACTCTAGAGCAACTTATGGTATGCGTGTCGGCACTGGCACGCGAAGGGTTAACCAGTGACACGCGAGCGCAAGGCAAAAAAACAACAATAAAAAAAAAACACCTTTTTACCTGAAATTAAAGCATGTTCAGTTGCACGCCCTTTTATTTAGGGGCTTTAGGGGAGCGCCCCCACATCCCCTCTGCCTATGGCGTTATATGCGAGCAATAATGGATTTTAAACATACCTCCAGCTCTTCCTCCATTTCTCGACTCCTGCGCTCGTCGGATTTTTTTCTCTGCGCACTCAATTCAGCCCACGCTACTAACGTGTCACGAAGCCAACCAATCAGAGAGCTGGTGGAAGTACACTGTATTACCAATCTGCATTTTTGGTAATTGCGGTGCTTTCATAGTGGACCGGCAATTAACGTGGCTCGTTGTCGTCGATTCATCCGGTGCTTACTTCGGAGAGGTGGCTGTGTACAAAAACACAGTGACGCGTTGGATGGCATTTTGCTTGAGACTTTTATTAACAAAACAAAAACCAGCATGGGACACAGCCACTTTTAACGGCACTCTCCGCGCAAGTCTCTCTCAACACCTTGCTTCGCTACCTCTGTTTTTCATGCCCGGACGCCCACTTCTTCTACGCTTAACTAGTAAGCCGGTCATATTGTAGGGGACAGCGGCCCCTTGGGGATGCCGGTAAGAACTGGTTGGCTGGTTACTTCCGCTAGCTCTGTTTGTGCATTATGCCTTGAGAGCGTTTTGTGTCGCACAACAAGTGTCAAACGCCACTACGAGACAAAACATGAAAATTCATGGAAAACAGGGCCAGGGATCACATTAAGGTAGGCATCTTTTATATTTGTAATATAAAATCTAAAATTGTACAAAAAAGTCACTGTTTTTGTATATCCGTTTTGATATTTTCTACAATATGCAGTTATTTTTTAGTTAATCGATAAAGAAGAATGGTAGTTATAGAATTTAAATGTACCGTCATTTCTGGACTGTTGGGCGCCCCTGATTACAAGCCTCACTCAATACATTTTAAAATGAAAAACCATTTTGTATATACATAAGCCTCTCCTGTCTATAAGCCGCGTGTGCCCACTTAGTAACATGAGATATTGACAAAGAAATACAGAGTTTTCAAAATTTTAATAACACACCTTAACTTTTCGTTCCAAACAGCGCCAGCAAACACAGCAGTTATATAGTTGCATATAGTTGCAAGTTACATAGCATCAACACTGTGGTACAGCACTAACTGGGCTGGTTATTAAAAACATAAGTCTTTGTTAGCAATCTTCATCTTCCTCCTGTGCGCTCAAACCATGGATAGCAATCTTCATCTTCCTCCTGTGCGCTCAAACCATGGAAGTCTTCACCCTCAGTGTCGGATACGAAGACGCTCAGATACACTTCGCCACGCACCTACTCTGTTGCCTTCAATGATTCCCATAATGAGGCAAATTCACTCCTGAGCCCGTGCCGTCCTCCTCGTCACGCAGCAGACTGGCCCCTCGAAACTCGTTGGTAATGGCTGACTTCATTCACACCGCTTCATGCTGCCAGGCTCTCCCGGCATACCTGTGCAAAAGCTGCTCTTCGCATGTGGCGTGTCTTGGCAAACGATCTCTCGCCGCTAGTCATCCAAGCTTCTCATACAACTCGGATGGCCAATTTAATTTCTTCTAGCATTTACCACGATGCAGTCTGCCAATTCTACTCATGCACAAAGACGAGGGTCCGCCACCTCTATTCATGCACAACGCACAAAGTTAAACCACCGGTAATAGTGCAAACTAACATCTTCCTCGACACATAATAGTATATTCCACGTATCTCACTCCCACATTCAACGCTCGAGCGCCCCTTGCGGCCGTCCGGTAGTCCGGAAATTACGGTATGTCCATGTTGTTTTCTTTGGAGTAAAATTACAGCTCTGTTGGATATAAAAATTCGGATGTTCGTCATTAATCTTGGTGTGGAACACTGATTGACAAGAACACTGGAAAGTGGCACTCCACACCAAAAAGGTGGCTGACCCCTGCTCTAGAGTGTTGTCGTAATGAAACACTTGGCGTTAGAGTCGTTAGACTTTGAGCGCACCCCATGAGGCAACGAAATCATAATGCACCTGGGCTGCGAATCGAAATGAAATGAAAACTTCATTGCAGTGGTACTTCTACATACAAAGTTAATTCGTTCCAGGACCTCGTTTGCAAGTCGAAATGGTCGTACAGTGGGGAGAACAAGTATTTGATACACTGCCAATGGGTTATCAAATACTTGTTCTCCCCGCTGTATGTCGAGCAAGATTCTCCCAGCAGAATACATTATAATTCCATTAATTCATTCCATGGCCCGAAAACCTACACTAAATCCTTAATAAATGCTGCTGGTACGATTGCATACAGCAATTAAACAGAGAAAACCAAATAAATGATGTATAAAAATCAGAATAATAATATAACATTAGTAATAATAATACCTAGAATAATGTAACGAATTGGGTTCTAATCTGGTGGATGTGCTTTGCGTGGTGTACCTGAATGCACCACATGGCTGATTTGAAAGAGTGAGAAAGGAAATTTTACTTTCACTTTTTTCAGCTGCATCAGACAATAGGCATGCTGTGTTGCACAAGTTCTGAAATAAATGATGAAAAACCTGACGAACCTGGTGATTTTTTGGCAATTTTACCACAATAATAATTGTCACCTTAACTTATAAAAACTGGCTAACAGAGGTTGGAGGAGGACCGTATTGTCGAGCCAGTTCACGGACGGCACACCACGCGCATATTTTCTATCTTTTCCATCTTAATTTAAATGGTAAGCCTCACCTTTTTTCTTTTTTCATCACCTGCTTTAATATTCTTGGGACCCATGTTGATTTCTCTCACAAGAAAATCCACCGTGCGTCCGTCTTGTGGGGAAAACAATGAAACTGCGGCAGCGCTGCCATAAATCGTCGTATTTGGAGCCTGACGTCAGATGTAGAAACAAATGGCGAGTCAAATTTTACGTCGGAAAAAGGTCACGTGTCGAAGCGATCCTATGTCAAGGTACCACTGTATTTATTTATTCTTAGGACAATAAATAAAGCGCTTTGTGTTAAAGTCGCAGAATCAAACCGAGCAACAAAAGTAGCGGCTTATAGTCGGAAAAAATACTTCATAAGTCTGACATTAGACTTTTAAGCAGCATATACGCTGCTAAGAATATGGGAGACGATAAACAATATAAACTGTTTACCAACTCAAGGGACATATATTTTTATTGGATTCATTTGCATTTGATTGCACTACAAATTCTCCAGTTGAAAAGATGAAATATAATTTTACTATAATATATACAGTTACCAAATCTACTAGTGCTACAGTATTAATATTATTAGTTATATTATCAAATTATGTAACTGTTTCTTCTTCTTTTCATAAAACCCAGTTGGTCACTGCCAATTTAACTTCATGACTTGAGAGCAAATTTACAGTGCTAATGAAAGCCATGAGATTTCATTGAAAATATTATCTCAAGGTCACCAATGCCCCTTCAAGCTTAGTTGAGCTTGTTTTCATTCAAGGTATATCAGCTTATAGTTTTCACACCTCCTTTGACAGGTCAGATCAGCCAAACATAAAATTAAAGACTCTTGGCCTTTTGACATCTCCACTTTAAGCTTTGAAAGTTAATTTGCCCTCTGCTGAATTCAAATTACCTATCATTTTGTTTCAAGTGTTCCTCTAAACAGTTTGAACGGCACACGTCAGCCTGAGAAGTTTGGTGAAATTACATAAGGCCTGTGAGGTCCAGACATGAACACAAAAAGGAAGGTGTTTTGCTAGTTTCTTAGGTGAAGGTCAAGTGGCCTTGCTACATCTCTCCCTCCCTCCACATCCTCAAAAAGGGAACAAAGAAGCACTGAACGGGCTTAAATCACAGAGCTGTGATTCTGTCTACACAGACCGCACTCATAAATTGGCGTCTGCCCGCTACCGTGGCCCAATACCAGCCTGCCACATGCTTTATGACAAGATCAGGTCTCTAAATGAATGGCGACGGGGGGCTCGTTAATCGTGTGCCAGTGATACACTCAAGGAGGGTGAAAGACAAAAAGTGAACTTTTTAGGGGAAGAAACTTTTCAAGTATCGTGTCTCAACAATTTAAGGTGAATCTCCGAACTACTGTAATAAAATTATGCTTCTTGAATAATTTTGAGGGATCTGCTTAGATATTTAAAGCTCATAGTAAAAAATAAAGACCCAACAGTAACTGTGTTGAGTTACAGCAGATCAAAAGTAAAAAAGAGAAACAACATACTAACACAATCACTTAATGCCACAAAAATTTACTCAATTAATTCAAGCTACAACCCCGTTTTAACGCACCTATGTGTATTCATACTGTAAATGTACCAAAAAAGGAAACCAATGAAAACAATGACATCAGATGTGAAGCTGATCAATCTCATGAAAGATGTGATGTTTGTTGTTTGGAGGTACAGTAGTATCTCTACATGCGAAGTTAATTCGTTCCAAGACCTTATTTGTAAGTCGAAATGGTCGTATGTCGAGCAGGATTTTTATGGAGGTAGATTTGTGTCTTTATTATTCAATCAAAAAAAAAGTTGCTTCGATCAAATAATAAGTTGCTTCAATCAAAATATATATTTTCAATCGAAGAAAACGTCACTTCAATCAAAACAAAATGTGTTTGAATGCAAAAATAAATTTGAAACTCAAAAAAATATATTTGAAAACTATTTTTCTTTGATTGAATTTTATTTTTTTGATTAAAGTCAAGTTTTTTTTGATTGGAACACCATTTTTGATTGAAGTCATGTAATTTTGCGTTTGGACCACATTTTGGCTAGGACATTTGTGTCTTTATTATTCAATCAAAAAACAAATTGCTTCAAACAAAAAAATATATATTTTCAAAAGAAAAATCACTTCAATCAAATTTAAAAAAAAAAAAATCAATCGTAGAAAAAAAGGTTTGAATGTGAAAAAATATTTGAGACTCAGAAATTCGCATTTGAACACTTTATTTTTCATTCAAACTGTTTCCTTTTTGTGTTTCAGCCATATTACGGGTAGGACATTTGTGTCAAAATCATTCAATCGCAATAAAAGTTGCTTTAATCAAAAAACTATTTTTAAACAAAGAAAAACATCATTTGCTAAAACTTTTTTTTTTATATATATTTTTTATTTGAAATATATATATTTTTTTATTGAAGTGTCACTTTTTTTGAAAAGCAAAAAGTTTTGAACACACTTTTTTTTTTTTGAAGCGGAAAAAGTTTTGAAGGCACTTTTTTTCGATTGAATCATTTTGACACAAAGATTCAACTTCCACGCTAGTTCCGGTGTGTTTGATTGGCAGGTGGCTACGCCAATGACATAAAAGTATGAAGCAAGCATAATGGCCACCAGGGCTCCATCCAGCCATCGGAGTCTGTTGGAGTCTTAAGCTGAATATAGGGCATCGGTACGGGCGTGTGACATCGGCATTTCACCGGAGTACCCGCAACGGTACGGTGCCCTGTCGTGGCACACTGGTCGGACCCCGATTTCACCCCCCAGGCGCGGAGGCCGGCTGTCGAGTGGACGGCCCGCGAATGACACGGCACTCATTCAAAGCTGAAGCGATGGGGCTGCCGGCGTGGACGCCGGCGACTCGCTGGTAGTCCACTCGCTTACTGGGCAGGCTAGTGTCGGGCCACTCGCCGACCACTCCCGTACCGGCGCGTCGCGGACACTCCAGTTGGAACCAATTGCCAACCGTCACGTCAGGGCAGCGGGTGAAGTTCGCCGTGTTAAATCACATTAAGCAACAGGGCACCGTACTCCCATAATTCTACCTCCATAGATTTTCCCATAAAAATACATTATAGTTCCATTTATTCGTTCCACAGCCTAAAAACCTACACTAAATCTGTTAAAACTGACGGGTTGTTTGCATGTTACGTGTTTTAGATCCTCCTGGTGGCGAGTTGCAATTTGTTGTTTTTATGATCAGGCATATTTTGGCCACCTAAATAAAGCTAAGACCTACGTTTTCTTAGAAAGAAAATAAAAAGGCAACGCGTTGATGAAGAGAAAGTTTTGGTCTGATTAATTCGGGATGGGCATCATTATTGTTCTAACCGGACTATCTGCAGTGGTATCCATTCTTCTAGTCACGCCAGCTCAGTGCTTTTCGACAAAATCATTAATAAATACTGCTGTTACTATTGCACAAAGCAATTACAAGAGCAGCACATTATGTATTTTGCGTAGTGTACCTGAACGCACCGTGGGGCTGACGGCAGAGTGAGAGCATGCAGTTGACTTTCTATTTTCACGTCTTGTTGTTGCTATCAGGTGGTGACGTGTGTTTTGTTGCACAAGTTCTGAATTAAATAATTAAAAACCTGACAAAACTGGTGATCTCTTTGGGGATGGTAAAGGAATAATAATTGTCACCTTAACATATAAAGACTGGCGAACAGAGGTAGTCAGAGTATTGTCAAGCAGTTCATGGACATGCACCCCACGCTCATATTTTTCCATCATTCCATCTTCATTTCAATGGTAAGCCCCACCTTGTTTCTTTTTTCATCACCTGCTTTAATATTTTCAAACAGGATACTCAAACAGGATAAAATGACAGCACAGTGCAATGCCAACTTGTTACTTGTGTTTTTTGGAGTTTTGTCACCCTCTGCTGGCGCTTGGGTGCGACTGATTTTATGGGTTTAAGCACCCATGAGCATTGTGTAATTATTGACATCAACAATGGCGGGCTACTAGTTTATTTTTTGATAGAAAATTTTACAAATTTTATTAAAACGAAAACAGTAAGAGGGGTTTTAATATAAAATTTCTATAACTTGTACTAACATTTATCTTTTAAGAACTACAAGTCTTTCTATCCATGGATCGCTTTAACAGAATGTTAATAATGTTAATGCCATCTTGTTGATTTATTGTTATAATAAACAAATACAGTACTTATGTACCGTATGTTGAATGTATATATCCATCTTGTGTCTTATCTTTCCATTCCAACAATAATTTACAGAAAAATATTGCATATTTCGTAGATGGTTTGAATTGCGATTAATTACGATTAATTATGATTAATTAATTTTTAAGCTGTAATTAACTTGATTAAAAATGATAATCGTTTGACAGCCCTCATTTTTTTGTGACTGAACTCTTAAAAATGAAATAAAGCATTCAAATTTTACCTCTAATATGTTTCATGTCAATGAGAAATGGATTCTGGATTTTGTAAGATTTTTATTTGAATTATTCCTCTGAGTATCTTTCACTTATTTAAACAAATATTTTTTCGCATCATTATTTTGTAGTTAACCACTGCTGTTCTGTTAAAAGAAAAAAAAAAAAGATTAAATTTGTTTACTCGTTTTGAACGACTTCAGCACTAGACCTCTAGCCATATTAAATATGTATTATATTTGGATATTTTATTCAAATGGAAAAATTGAGACAATTAGGATGCGTTCTCTTCTCTTCATTTAATGCAATACCAAGGGACGATAAGGACTCTGTTGCCATAGATACTCAAACTCAAGTGACTCATATTTTTAATTTTCATTTTCCACTTCTCCTTAGTTATCATGGGTATATTCCAAGAAGATGATGCAAATATTTTGAAGCTGACCTTAAACCCTTCAAAAATGTGCTAAAAAACATTGGCACAAATGGACTGTTCTCCCTATACAAAAGTGAGAAAGGCACATTCTCATTAATAAATAATTGGTTGTTGTTGTTTTTTTCCAAATGTACGATTTATAGTGTTACCGACTTAATGGAGGTTAAAAAAAAAAAAAAAAATGAATACTTCGATGCATTGAGCCACCAGAATCAAGTGTGTAATGTTCAGATTAAGTGCAGATAAAACAAAAGATGCCATTGACTGCCATGAAAAAGTCTGCATGCAAATAAAATGCGGCTACTATGAGATAAACTGTAATTTCATTCAGTCCTTGTGGCACCCGAAGGACATTTACGCTATTGATTTACGGTCCTGAGAGGCTTCCTCAGCTTCTATCGCTATCTGTATTTCAGCAACGTCCTGTCAGATCAATAAAGTTTAAATTCTCATACATGTGTTGGATGACAGATCTGCTATTGATTTCTGTCTTCAGTATTAAGGGCTGTAAGTCAGAGCGGTGCCGCCTCGCACCAGTGCCTTCTTTTGTTTTGGCATCCACGCGAGCCGCCAGCCCAGACTTGAGGAAATTAATTTAGCCACACAGTGCGATTGTGCTCACGCAGACGCCTTGGAGACCCTGTTCCTCATGCTTTATGGGGCCATTTCATCAAAACCCCTACTTGAAAATAGACAAACACCCCCATTCATTTTGGGATTATGACACTGTCGCTGTTTTTATTATCATCGACTAGGCTAGTTTTCAGGGTCTTCTTCATCTCACAAAACTTGTCAGGCATTCTAAAAGTGTCTAAAACAAGCATGTCCAAAGTCTGGCCCGGGGGCCAAATGTGGCCCTCGGTCAAATTTCATCCGGCCCCCAGCCTCTGTCATAGTAATCAGTAACATCTGGCCCGCATAGACTTAATATATTGGTCAGCAGTACTGCTACCGGCATATGAAGTAGCTTACACACTAAATGCTGCTCCTCATTTACCCACTAAAAGGCAGCAGCACTCTAAGCAACATTACCCCGTGTGACCCTTTACTCCCAATTTTCTAAAATGGCGACACTCAACAAAAACTGTTGACTGTGACGGCCGACGCTTCAGGGATAGGTGGAAATTGGACTATTTCCTCACTAAAATACGCAACAGTGTAAAGAGACAGTGCGCTGTTTTTAAATAGTTCAATGTTAGGCGATATTACCAAACAAGACACGCTGACATGTACAAAAAGATTACAGGGAAGAAGTGAGAAATTGAAGCAACTTGAAGCTAGTTTAATTTTACAGCAGCATTATTGCATTATTACATTACATATAACAGCAGTATTTCGCAAGAGCCTGAGAGTCGAAAGAGAACGCCACAAAGGCTAGTTGCGAGATTGTTGAAATTATTTATTTAAAAATTTAGGGCTGCAGCTATTGATTATTTTAGTAGTCGATTAATTGATGAACTAGTTTGTTCGAAAAATCGAGTAATGAGATAAGGAACATGAAAAATTAAAATACCTGAGCTGAGCCTCAAACGGTATAAAAAATAAATAAGGATCGACAAAAGAACAATGGGTAACTTACATAGCAAATGTCTGCTAGCTTAAATGCTATAAAACACTAATGCTTTTTTTTTTCTTTTTTTTTTTTAACAATGCTCTTGACAAATGGTTCAAATACTCCCACAAAAAAGCAACAACTGCTAAATATACCGGTAAACTAAATTACGAATACATTTAAAAAAAAAAAAAAAAAATTAGCTCAAACAAAAACTTGGCTTATGTTGGTTTCAACATGAGCAGCTGGATTCAGCCATGTGAAATGAGGCAGACTAGAGAGCAGTGTATTACTTTAATTAAACAAATACTCAAAGCAGAAAAAATTAAATTCGAATCTTTTTTTCTTTAATTGAATACTGGAGTTAATCGATTCATCGTTTCAGCACAACAACAAAAATAACGCAAATGTGACACACAGAATGGCTTGCTAACATTTCCTTAAATATATTGTTCTATGTAAAGGATGTCAGCCAAGGTCGGCCCTCCACATTTTTACCACACCAAATCTGGCCCCCTTTGCAAAAAGTTTGGACACCCCTGGTCTAAAAGTTGCTCCCTTAAACGAATATGGTAGCTTTTAACTGGGAGAATCAACACCAAAATGAGTTTACTTTGTTCTCTGACTACATGTTCACCGAGTGGCGTGACCTGGACTAATCCGGCTAATGGCCAGAATGCAAAGAAGAATACTTCACACACACACAAGCAGTGTTGCCAGTAACGCATTAGTTAGTAACGCGTTACTGTGATCTGATTACTTTTTTCAGTAACGAGTAATCTAACGCGTTCATTTTTCTACACCAGTAATCTGATTAAAGTTAGTTTCCTTAGTGTCTCTGCGTTACTATTTTTTAATTGTCTCATAACGTATGGTGAATGAAGATTATTGTAGTCGTGTTCGAAGAACATTTGGAATAAAAATTGCTAAAAAAAAAGGTTGCCGGTACGTGTTTCCATGACAACCTCTTAGCTATTTCCTGTTTTGGTCTCACGTCACGTGTTGTGCGACTGAGGCGGGTGGACATTTGCGCCAAGTGTTGAGACGTTGCGAGGGAATGTTGATCTGTGGATATCCATGAATGAAGGTGAGTATTTTTCCTTCATTCTGGAGAGTATCAGCAAAAGGTTGGACCCCCTACATGCGCGGCCGTTTTGAAGCTTTGCTGTAGCAACGACGGGCAGTCATCGCTCCAAGTTGGCAAGCTTTGTTTACATCATATGCGTGTTCAACATTTATGCCGTGAGGTGATGTGTTCGTTTAGCATCTGTGGGATGTGTTGTAAGTCCGATTGAGTGTAAAGTGCTTAGTTGCCGCCAAGTTTTGTGGCCAAGTTGACCGCGTGTGTGTTGAGAGGAGTACTTCCGGGTTGTTAATGTGCACGGCTGAACGCGCATCCGCGCCCGCCACCACCTTTGTGTTTATTGCACTGTACAATCCACTTGTGTGTTGTTGATTATGGTGCCGTCAGTTTGCATTGTTTTACATTGGCACTGATATGCTGTTAACCATAACCCGAAATTCAGAAGTTTTGACATGAGGCTTGATCTTAGAGTTAGCGGGGTTTAGTTGGTCTGTGGAGTTGATTTCAACAAATTCCAAGCAGTTTGTCAGATATTTGTTAGTTTCAGGGCTCCGGAGTGGCTAAGCTAGAGCATAATTCTGATTTTCCCCTTTAAATTCAATTATCGGAAAGTCAATTACATGTGATGACATTTTTCTGTTGTCATTCTTATGTTGAGGCGGCAAAGGGAGAAAAATGGGTAAAAAGTAACTGATAGATTACTTTTAAAGTAACTAAGGCTGCGTTCATACTACAGGTCTTAATGCACGAATCCGATTTTTTCGTGTTTTTCTGACTCGAGGCATTAACTTGACGGTCTGAACGTGACAAGTCACATAGAACTGGACCATTTCAAATTCGATCTGGGTCACTTTCGTATGTGGTTCAAATCCGATCTGGCCCACATTTTTCCAGACTGTCGCGGCTGTCTGTACTGTCCAGTCTCTCAAATCGGAATTCATGCTGCAATTATGTCATCAAAAAGCGAGAGAGGTGCCACGGTAGCGGTGCAGCTGTGCGTTATTAGCGCCTAGCTTGCCTTGAACACGGCTTTTTAGGAAGGGTCGGACTTGACAACAGTCATAAAAAAAATAAAAATGGGTTGAGGATAAGCCTGAGAATGATCGGTTTTCTCTCTGCTTTATTTGAGCAATATTTCAACATTGCTTACACGGCCAAGAGTCGGGGCAAACTGCCCGTATGTGTGTGTGACATGCACGGACAGCGCATGCATGCTATCGATCCATGTACTTTGAATATAACCCTAGACGTGAATTATTTATGTCTGTTATTTGTGTCCTCTTTTTAAAAAGCAAAATATGATATCCCTGGAATGACGGATGACAGCCAGCATGTGTGGTCATTTGTTTTGATGCTTCTGCGCATGCGGGTCGTCTTGCTCAGCGCGTGTCGGACTGCGACTTAGTGCGCATGCGTGATAATTGAACGGTCCCAATGGACAAAGGCAGTCTGAACGGGCACGCCAAAAAAACAGATGTGGCAAAAAATCGGATTCGTGCATTAATACATGTAGTATGAACGTAGCCTTCGTTACTTTGATAATGAAGTAATCAGTAAAGCAACTAGATTACTTTTTTGAGGCATAATCTGTGACAACACTGCGCATAAGTGAGACCTAATTCCAGATCCGCTAAATGTGAAGCCACATACTCCCTGATTCCACCATGATATAAATGCAGACATATACAGTATTTTCATGCTGACATGTAGAGGACAAAGTAGGTAATCTTTTCACATTTTGTAATAGGTGATGCAGGCTCTCATTATTCCAGAAAATGTGACATTTGTATGTTCACAGTTTCCTGTACAGTGTAAATGAATACCACAAAGCTATAAATAATACATAGTTTTGTCATCTTTTCCTCAGTGACTGTTTGCAGTCTCCTGGGATGCTTAACTATCGCCTGTCTGGTCTTTTTCACATTCCTGCAGTGCAGCAGACAGGGAGATGCAAGTGCGGAAGCATTGCTGAGGTTTGAAACAGTTTATGTGTCGGACTCATGTAATCTACCAGACGTTATTTTAGTGAGCCAGGCTCCCCCACAAAGAGACTTGATGATGACAAGCCAACCCCACAAGCTTGTAGATGGACCAGAGCTCCACGGCCCACTTGACATTCCATCACTTCACCAAAAGCTGACGTCCTCTTGAACTTCTTGCGCCCTGATTCACATGTTTGATCTTGACAGGCTGTCTTTAGAGAGAAATGTGAAGATGTGCTCGAACGGCGTGTTCCTTCTCAATGCGGAACCTCATCAAAGGTGTGTGTTTGTGGCGCATGAGCTTCATTAGATGCGAGCATGAAAAAGTGACTGTAACCGTGTCATTAGCGCCATGTTCTCCCATGTCCATCAGTTTTACTTTATGGCACGTTTCACTACGAAATAGGTCATTCAGGTTTACTTGGCATACGGAGGAGCCTGCGGTTTCTCCAGAAATGTATTATCAAATACGTAAAGACCAACCCGTTTTTTTTTTTTTATCTCACGCCTTAAAATTAATCAATGCAAACCACTTACGGGCTCATTCAAACATAGAAAAATGGCATCTTGATCAGCACTCCATCTAAACTGCTGTCAAAGTGCCCTCACACACCGCTGCCACAGCAGGCACTCTCTCCAGGCGGAGCAGGGTAATAACGCCGAAGCACCTCTAGCAAGGCTAATTAAACTGCCACATCTGTGCTTTATTTTGCATCTGGACCAGGTGGTGGCAGTGCCTGCGGAACCTTGCCTTTCCGCCAACGTGTGTGTGCTCCGTTAAACATTGACAACACCAAGGCCGCCCCTGCGCGGATTGTCGACCTCCTGTCCTGTTTATGCTTCACTTAAATTTTAAACTGTTCTTCATGAGAGTTGGCGCCGAAATATTTCACAGCACGATAGAAGGACGGGTCTCTGTGTCTCATGCTCATAACACAATGTTCTTTTACAAAGCATTTAGCATGTTCTTACTGGGTGTATTTTATAATCCTGATGGGTCCTTGCAACTGCAAGTTTCAGACCCAATGGGCAAAAAGTATACTTTCATTTTTTGTATTTTTGACATACCGTATTTTTCGGACTATAAGTCGCAGTTTTGTCATAGTTTGGCTGGTCGTGTGACTTATACTCAGGAGCGACTTATGTGTGAAATTATTAACACATTATGATATCATTTTACATGTTATTTCGGTGTTTTGGAGTGACACTGGTGGTTTGGTAAACTTGTTAGCATGTTCTTTATGCTATAGTTATCTGAATAACTAATAGCTATGGCCACTTTCGCGTTCTGCCTTTGGCAATGTGTGTTCAATTGTATTATTTTCTTTTTTATATTGAAATGCATGCTTTTAGTTTGTGGCGCTTTCACGCCCACGTGAGGGCGCACTCGCACTTGTTTACGTGAAGAAGACCGCTCACACTCCAGAAGAAGACGGACAGCTACGTAGCTGTGAGTGAGTGGGCGAGTTAGCGAGAGAGAGAGAAACTGCTGCGAACCTACGTTCATTGTTTAAGCTTTTAGAATATCTCTACAGAAGCAACGCCTGTGTGTATCGTCTTTTCTGTTGTTGTTGTGTGTTTTCCACCCGCGATCGGACACTTAGAGCCAGTTGTGTGGTTGTTTGAACGATGTGCTAATGCTAGCGAACACATGCTAACCGTTTATGTCATTGCTGTAAGAGCACCTAATTATCATTTGTTTACGTTGATGCGAACCGGTTTGGTATCGAGGACCAAATTGATTCTGCAAGTTATACGGACGTCGAGCATAGTCATTTGGGAGTTCGCTGTATAGCCAGGACCGAGCCGTAGCGTCCTGGTGAGGACCGTATATTCGCTGTCGTTGTTCATGCACTGTTCACTTATTTAGCATGTTGTTCTTTATTGTATTTTTATATTAAATTGCCTTTCAAGATGACAAATCTGTTCTACGTGTTGGATTTTATCAAGTAAATGTCCCCAAAATGCGACTTATACTTTGGTGCGACTTGTATATGTTTTTTTTTTCTCTTCGTTGGGCATTTTATGGCTGGTGCGACTTATACTCAGGTGCGACTTATAGTCCGAAAAATACGGTATACAGTATATGATGACAACAGTATAAATGCAAATGGGGGGGGGCAAAAACAGCACATACAGAGGGAAATTTTATTCCTACATTTTTGAGATGGAAGTGCACACATACACGTAGCGTGATGGGGGGTCCGTGAGGAGCACCTGACAACTCTGCCACAAGCTTCCGATCCTTCTTGGGGAGTGCCAAACACCCAATGCAATTACTCGCTATAGCTGACTGCACCTGTACAACATAATTGAGAAGGCAACTTGGGGCTTTGTCACTTAAAGTACAGATTTAAAAGGGAAAAAAGTGTCTGGCTAAGCTGCAGAGCTGCAACATGGGCCTATTACAACTCAATCAGTGTGTGTGTGTAAGTTTGTGTAACATTCTGTATTTTTTTGATGAGTATGTGCACGGGGGGGCGTGTGCCTGTGTGTATTTGCGGTTATTCATACCTGTCAACCTCAGCCCAAGGTTTCCCTTATGAAACATCGTTAATTACCTTAATACTTATACAAAACCCTTACGCATCTAAAATGGAAGTGTGTGTGTGTGTGTGTGTGTGTGTGTAATACACATTAAGGTGACTTTGTTTTACAGTTCATATTTTTTCAAATTAAATTTTAACACAATGATACATGTGATTGCAGCACAAAGTGTTAGTAATAATTTGTAATAAGGTGTAATTGGATTATATAGTTATCCACAAAATAAAATATTCTCTATCTACTACAAACAAAAAATATTTGGATAACAAAAAATCGTACAAAAATTTAAGTAGCAGTCGTCTGTCAAACATAAACATGTTTTTATATACAGTATATTGTAACGAATTGAGTTGCATGCATTCATCCGGTTGCAAGATTGGTGTATGGAGGGTTGTCTTTTACATGCTGTCTCTAAATGCAACACGTGACTTACTGGAGCGAGAGAGAGAGGTAGGGGTGAACGTTTTGTTGGCGTTGGCTACGCGTTGGCTACAGCTTACAATAGTCGTGTTCTACACTGCAATATATGTATGTATGTTCTTTTTCCACTTTCAAATTTTCCTCTATAATCTGTTTACTGTACGCCATATCAGTTAAAAAGATTGAAAATCCAGTACAAAATACTGGCAATCCATATTCGGGCGTGGAAGATTCGAGAACGATTCACAAACATCAAAATTCCGATTCTTGAATTATACCAGGTAAATCAGAAGTAAAACACAGCGCGTTTTTCAGAACACAATGAGGAACGGACCGAGAGTAAATATCATGTTCAATTCATGCCCCTAGATTAAAAAAAAACAAAAACAAAAAAACAATAATAATACCTGACTGCGGCCGACAGCCGCTACAAACAACACCCAGTTGCTAGTTGCTACAAAGATACGGTCACATACGGCCACGGTAGATATCACATATATGTAGAACTAGATGCTAAATGACAGACGACGGCGGCGTTCGAACATGTAAAGAGAGTCTAGATGCGAACTGACTGACTTGCCGTTTAGTAGTTGTAGCGTTAGTAAACAGCCGCCATCATAAAGCAGTAGACTTCTCTATAAGGCTCTGTTGTGTCGAACTTGATTAACTTTTTATCTGAAATACTCCTAAATCGGCAAAATCCTGAACTGAATCTAACTTTAAATGATGAAGCAGTTTTAAAACGCTGACATGTCAAAAGTTGACAGAAGGGAAATTATGGAATAACGGGAGCAATTTTAACAACTTTAACGGTTGATTCACATCAATAAATTAATTGAATGTAGTTTAAAGCTGCTTATACAGAATGGGGACTGGAGTATTTTATTTACTGTTTTTAACTGTTAATTTGATACTGAAATATTAGTATGGTTTAGCCTGAGAGGATTTTTGAACAATTTTGGAACTAAATTACAAAACATTAAAAGTGGGGGGGGGGGTATCAATAATCGATTTATAATCAAATCGGAGCCTCTGAATCGGTAATTGTAATCGAATTGTTAACGTAATTTCCCGAATATAAGGCGCACCCGTGTATAACGCGCACCCCAAATTTACTTGTAAAATCTCAGCAAAAATTATTGTTCCCGTGTATAACGTGCACCCTAATTTTAGCACCAATAAATAGAAGAATACAAGAAAACAGAGCTCATGTACCGATACAGAAATGTAATTTAGTTCAGAACATTACCATAAACTGACAATATGTACGGTAATAATATGATCTGATAACTTCTTCAACTTACCAGAATCCAGGAGACAACAAAACAGATGTGACTTTTCTTTTAAAGGCTGCTGTATAACTTGCTCGTTTCATCATGATGAATAAATGTTTCTTCCATGGATTGATACGGTAAAATAAAAGTGAGAATTGAAGTCGGAAATCGGAACGAGTGCATCGCTGTAGACTAGAATGTAACAAAAGGAACTATTGTTATTTGGGTTTGAGTTTCCCGAGGGACAGATATAGTTGACGGACACAGGAAGTCTGTGTTGTGTTACGTTTGTTATGGTCCAAGTTGCGGAGCTACAATAAACGTTGACTCAAATGAGTTCAAGAAACTAAATTCTGTGCTTTATGAAGAGTGAAAAAAGCAGAATTTAACACAGACGAAATCATTCGACCGATCAGAGTGAAGTATTTCCGAAACAAAAGGTGACGTCACGTACCGTAATGGTCGGCAACGGATCACCGCACATGTTTCTTCAACACAACATGGCCGTGTCAATACAAAAAAAAATCGGTCTTTATATATATACAGTATACATTGCTGTCTCCATCCCTGTACCCGTGTATAATGCGCACCATGAGTTTACAAGTTGATTTTGGGGAAAAAAAGTGCACGTTATATTCGGGAAATTACGGTAGGTGGCCTCTAGTTATTTCCATTATGGAATAACAAATTAACAGGTGATGGTGAAGTATATCAGAAGCCATGAGTAAATGGCAAATATTCCATCAAAAATGTCCGTGAGAGCCAACTTTGGCAGGGATGCTGAAGGCATCAAATATTCATGCATTGTCCATTGCTCTATTCAGGCATGAACACGTTCAGAGAAAGTTTTAATGATCACAAATTTAATTAAGCTCCAGTGGTGTGACTATGGTTGACTTCTTGGGACTATGGGATTCTGAGAATCCCCATTCTCGCATTAATGAATGCAGCTGCAGGTCACTGTCAAATGAGGAAATTGACTCGCTTTTATCACATTTTGCTTGATGCAGGGTAGGGCTAACGTTCAATGAGTTTCAGTAAGAATGTTGAAAATAGCAAAATTAGATTTTTACGTAAATGATTATTATTGTTAAGAGTTTAATCCTCTTCCTATATTTTTCAATTAAACTAGCAGCATTACTCCTGTCCTGAAGCCTTTCCTGCATCTGGAAATCTTCAAATCCTGCGTCAACAAAGTTGTTGTGACGTACCTATAATGAGAAATTTTTCTCAGTACTGATGAATGTTGTTCATATGGTCTGCATTCGGCCTGTACAATATATCGTTTGAATATCGCCATCGTGATGTGCTCATGCCCAATCATCCTAGTGCAGGATGTGTGAATAATATTATATATATTTTTTTAACATGTAAATCTTTGGTTTGCTTCATAAAAACAGCAAGAGTGCCGAGATATGGCTTCCTGTATCCCTTTTATATACAGCAATCTTCATCATTCACTGATGAAGCCTGGATTAAACTGAATTACAGTCGTACATCGACATACGATGGCTTGAAATACGATCTTTTCGACATCAGAAGTAAAATTTGACTCATTTGTTTCTACATCCGATGACGGGCTCAAAAAATGATTTATAACAGCGCCGCAGTTACTTTGTTTTTCCCCAAGACTGATGCACAGCAGATTTTCTTGTGAGAGAAATCAACATGGGTTACAAGAATGTTAGTGCAGGTGGCAAAAAAAAGGAAAAATGTGAGACTTACCATTGAAATAAAGCTGGAAATGACACAAATATATGAGCATGTTCGTGAACTGACTTGACAATATGGCCGTAGAATGTCTAGAATCTCGACGATCCTCTTCCGACCTCCGTTTGCCAGTCTTTATAAGTTAAGGTGGCAATAATCATTGTGGTAAAATCGCCAAAAATTTACCAACTTCATTAGGTTTGTCATCATTTATTTTAAAACTTGTGCAACACAACATGCCTACTGCCTGCCCCAGCTGAACAAAGTGAAAGTACAAAAGTCCTCCCTCACTCCCTCTGTCATGTCAGCCACGTGGTGCGTTCAGGTACACCCGACATGTCCAAAGTCCGGCCCGGGGGCCAAATGCGGCCTGTGGACAAATTTAATCCGGTCCTCAGCCTCTGTCATAAAATCAATAACGTCTGGCCCACACACAGACTTAATATATTGGTCAGCAGTACTGCTACCAGCATATGAAGCAGTTTACACACTAAATTCTGCTCCTCATTTACCCACTAAAAGGCAGCAGCACTCTAAGCAACATTACCTTGAGTGACCATGGTGACAATCAATATTTTTTTTTTTTTTTTTTAATTGACTGCGACGGCCGACGCTTCATGGATAGGTGGAAATTGGACTTTTTCTTCACTAAAATATGCAACAACTGTGTCTGCCTCATTTGCAAAGAGACAGTCGCTGTTTTTAAAGAGTTCAATGTGAGGCGATATTACCAAACAAGACATGCTGACATTTACGACTAGATTACAGGGAAGATACGTAGCGAAAAACTGAAGCAAGTTGAAGCTAGTTTAATTTAACAGCAGCAGGATTTCGCAAGAGCCCAACAGTCAAAAGAGAACGCCACAGAGGCTAGTTGGGAGATTGTTGAAATTATTAATTTAAAAAAATCACGATTGTGACACACAGAATGGCTTGCTAAAATTTTCTGAAACATATTGTTCTTCGTAAAGGATGTCAGCCAAGGTCGCCCCCCCACATTTTTACCACACCAAATCTGGCCCCCTATGCAAAAGGTTTGGACACCCCTGAGGTACACCATGCAAAAAATATATCTGCCACATTAGAACTCCATTCATTACATTATAACAGATATTGTTATTATTATTACCATTATTATATTATTAATCTGATTTTTATGCATAATGTATTTGTCTTGCTGTGTGTAATTGCTATTTGCAATAGTATCAGCTAGAGGCATGCGAAATTTCTGATTCTTAGATTGTTCGCGATTCGGCCGTGGAAGATTCGAGAATGATACACAAACATCCAAATTCCAATTCCTGAATTATACCAGATTAAGTGGAACACAGTCAGCGAAGTTTTAGGGACACAATGAGGAATCTTGACCTGAATCTATCTTTAAATGATGAAACAGTTTTATTACTTTGACATTTCAAAAGTAGACAGAAGAGAAATTATGGAATAATGTGAGCAATTTTAACAACTTTAACGGTTGATTTACAACTACAACTACATTTAAACTAATTGAATGTAGTTTAAAGATGCTGATACAGAATGGGGACTTGAGTATTTTATTTACTGTTTTTGACTGTTAACTTGATACTGGAATAGTAGTTTGGTTTAGCCTGAGAGGATTTTTTAACAACTTTGGAACCAGTGTACAAAACATTAAATTCGGGGGAGAGGGGGGCATCAATAGTCGATTTATAATCAAATCGGAGTCTCTGAATCGTAATTGAATCGTTAGGTGCCCAAAGATTACCACCTCTAGTATCAGCAGCATTTATTAAGGAGTTAGTGTAGGTTTTCAGGCTGTGGAACGAATTAATGGGATTATAATGTATTCTTATGGAAAAATCCTGCTCGGCATATGACCATTCAGACGTTCCTGGAACGAATTAAAGGGAAAGTTCAGAACTTTTGACATTAGGCTTAATCTTCGCGGTAGTGGGTGTTTAATTAGTCAGCGGAGTTGATTTCAACAAATTCTGTGCAGTTTGTCAGTTATGTTAGTTCCGGGGCTCCGGAGTTGCTAAGCTAAAAAAAAAAAACGATGTTGCCAGATCTCACATAGTCAAATAAATTCAAAATGCAAATCATTGTTCGAAATACCCGTTCGGTCAAAACAATGTCACATCAAACAGCCATAATGCATTTCATTCTAAAGCAGGACTATTTTTTTTAAATGCCTAATGGGACCAAAAGAGAGAGTGCTCAGTCTGTGGTGAAATAAACCGATGTGATATCACTCAAATATTGCTGTTCATACTACAATATTTGACATGTAATGGTAAATTCTAATGACATTATCCTAAAAACATAGCCAACACTATTGATTTCATGGATCATCAGTGATTCTCATGCGTGCATAGGTTGTGTTTTATTGGTATGCTAAGCAGGAACCATTGACTCGCGCTAGGTTAGCCCCTCTGGAGCCTTGAAACTAACAAATAACTGACAAACTGCACAGAATCTGTTGACTCCAACTCCACCAGTTAATTAAACCCCCGCTAAATCAAAGATTAAGCCTCATGTCAAAAATTTTTAACGGCCCCTTTAACTTCGTATGTAGAGGTACCACTGTATATGAATACAAATTTGCAATTTTTTGCACTTTCACTTCAATAAATGAATAATAAATTCAATTAAACTAAATTGAAGCACCTTAAATCTATAATGCGACAATTTTAAAAAAAATATACAGAAAATAAGATAATAGAGATAAAAGATATAAAAATATGATAATTTTTTTAAGGAATTAAAAATAAGAAAAAAAATAAGAATTAGGGCTGTCAAACGATTTACATTTTTAATCGAGTTAATTACAGCTTAAAAATTAATTAATCGTAATTAATCGCAATTCAAACCATCTATATAATATGCCATATTTTTCTGTAAATTATTGTTGGAATGGAAAGATAAGACACAAGATGGATATATATATATATATATTCAACATGCGGTACATAAGGACTGTATTTGTTTATTATAACAATACATCAACAAGATGGCATTAACATTATGAACATTCTGTTAAAGCGATCCATTGATAGAAAGACTTGTAGTTCTTAAAACAAAAATGTTAGTACAAGTTATAGAAATTTTATATTAAAACCCCTCTTAATGTTTTCGTTTTAATAAAATTTGTAAAACTTTCAATCAAAAAATAAACTAGTAGCCCGCCATTGTTGATGTCAATAATTACTTACACAATGCTCCTGGGTGCTGAAGCCTATAAAATCAGTCGCACCCAAAGGCCAGCAGAGGGCAGCAAAACTCCGCAAAACACAATTAACAAGTGGGCCTTTCACTCTTCTGTCATTTAAATCTGTCTGAGCTGGGCAAGTGAGTTATTTGCGTCAAATATTTTAACGTGATTAATTTTAAAAAATTAATTACCGCCCGTTAACGCGATAATTTTGACAGCCCTAATAAGAATGCTAGGATAAATGAGAAAAAACAAGGGGGAAACTCAGGAAAAACAATCTAATAACATTGAGTCATCCAAAGTCTTTCCAAACATAGCTATTCATGTCATCTGGTGAGAATTCTTCTAGTTTTAATATTTCAGTATATATATAACATCGCAATATATCACAAACCCCCAAAATGTTGCAATGTAAGTTTTTTTCCAATAATGTTAAGCCCTAGTCTGCATATGGTCATCAAAAATGTTTAAATTGTTTTTAATTGACCTAATCTTATTTGGATTTATCGATATTGCCAGATGAACACAAAAAGGTCATAGTGTATTTATTTTATTCCTTATTTTTACGTATAGCATAGCTGTAGGAAATTGTGTCACTGTCCAGTGCAATTAACCAGGTTAGTAAACCCAGTTGAAAGGATGCTCTTATATCCCAAACATTTAAATTATGTAGACAAGTAACAGTCATGTTTTTTTTCCAACAAACGAGGTGGTACATTCCTCTTGCACCTCTAATTCATCTCACATGTACACGCTATTTGCACTTCATCCACTAAATTACTGGCCCCTTTTTAATAAGGCTATAGATTTTTTGAGAAATGGCACCCATCTTGCTGTTGATTATATCGAAGACCTTTTGTTTTATTTGCGACAAATGTCAGATTTCTGCTATTTACATCCCTCAACACCCGGACGCCTGTGAAGGGTTATTGATTCAATCTGAGATGGATGGCAATGACCGTGAAAGGGAACAGAGTGTTAATTGAGGATTATTTGGAACCTTTGAGCCCGAACACTATCACTTCTGGGATGTTGGTCAACCTCAGTTATGTTCAGTTTTATAAATAAAATATGTAAGTGTACGGTTAGGGCTGTCAAACGATTAAAATTTTTAATCGAGTTAATTACAGCTTAAAAATTAATTAATCGTAATTAATCGCAATTAATCGCGATTCAAACCATCTATAAAATAAGCCATATTTTTCTGTAAATTATATATATATTCTGTAAAATAAATTGTTGGAATGGAAAAATAAGACACAAGATGGATATATACATTCAACATACGGTACAAAAGGACTGTAGTGGGCATTTCACTCTGCTGTCATTTAAATCTGTCTATGCTGTCCTCACTCCGAAGCGTCTACTTTTTCCAAAGCTAGACAGCTAGTGAACGATGCCTTAATAATCAGACTTCTTACTTTTTCATCTGATTTATTAATAAAATGGCTTCAAACCATTGTCCTCTTTAGACCGTCGTAAAACTACAAAAAAAAGTACACAAGCATTGCATTAGCAACAACGTTAGCTTAGCACGCTATTCAGGTTCACTAAACATAACCAAAAAGCGTCTCATACAAAAAATATAACATTTCACTTACTAACATAATATGTACATTCTTTACAACAACCATACTTGCGGACAAATCTTGTCCAAGGATCATATAAGCACAACATTACAACGTAGGCGTCAGCCCGAGACGTCGTGCAGCCATATTGAACTGGCAAGAAAACAATAAACCATGTCGCAAAGCGACCACAAGAGTTCGCTGTTAGCACAAAAAGCCTTGCTGTAAAACTTACCAAAAGGCAGAATACTGTCTGAGCGGGACATGTGCGTTAATTGCGTCAAATATTTTAACGTGATTAATTTAAAAAATTAATTTCCGCCCGTTAGCGCGATAATTTTGACAGCCCTAATATATATATATGTATATATAATATGTATATATATGTGTGTGTGTGTGTGTGTGTGTGTGTACGTATATAATAAGGCTTTACTTTTTTGTTGTGTACTGTACCATATTTGAATTTTGAGGTTGCTGTATTATGTTTTTGAAACAATTACAGATTAGCGCTCCCTGACTCAAAGTTTCTCACATCTGTTGCTCATCTGAAAATATACTTGATTTAACTTTGAGATTATAATATCTTTGCAATGGTACTGATGTATTTGTAATGAATTTGCTCAGGAAACACCCAGGTACTTTACAACCAGGGCATTCAAACTAAACTCAACCAAAGTTGAAAAATGTTTAAACTAGGGCTGTCAAAATTATCGCGTTAACGCGCGGTAATCGATTTTTTTAATTAATCACGTTAAAATATTTGACGCAATTAACGCACACGTCCCGCTCAGAAAGTGTTCTGCCTTTTGGTAAGTTTTACAGCAAGGCTTTTTGTGCTGTCCAACAGCGAACTCTTGTGGTCGCTTTGCGACATGGTTTATTGTTTTCTTGCCAGTTTATTATGGCTGCACGACGTCTCGGGCTGATAATGTTGTGCTTATATGATCCTTGGACAAGATTTGTCCGTAAGTATGGTTGTTGTAAAGAATGTACATATTATGTTAGTAAGCGAAATGTTATATTTTTTGTATGAGACGCTTTTTGTTTATGTTTAGTGAACCTGCATAGCATGCTAAGCTAACGTTGTTGCTAATGCAATGCTTGTGTACTTTTTTTTTTGTAGTTTTATGACGGTCTAAAGAGGACAATGGTTTGAGGCCATTTTATTAATAAATCAGATGAAAAAGGAAGAAGTCTAATTATTAAGGCGTCGTTCACTAGCTGTCTAGCTTTGGAAAAAGTAGACGCTTCGGAGTGAGAACAGCATAGACAGATTTAAATGACAGTAGAGTGAAATGCCCACTACAGTCCTTATGTACCGTATGTTGAATGTATATAAATCCATCTTGTGTCTTATCTTTCCATTCCAACAATTTATTTTACAGAATATATATATAATTTACAGAAGAATATGGCATATTTTATAGATGGTTTGAATTGCGATTAATTGCGATTAATTACGATTATTTAATTTTTAAGCTGTAATTAACTCGATTAAAAATTTTAATCGTTTGACAGCCCTAGTTTAAACACATGGTGAAATTTTGAGCAAAAAGAAACAATATATGTACAATTAAGTAGAAAAGCTTTAATTATCATAGGTTTGTGGTTCACAATCAATACGACCCCCCTCAAGAAAAAGAAAACATGCAACAAACAACCACCTGTGCGTATATAAATAGTATCACTTGCCTAAAAAACTTTGCATGAGTACACCTCTGCATAATATTGTATATCCTTATTACCATTAAACAAAACTATCTAAAAAGGGAACCTACTTCAGCTTACAAAAAAAAAAAAAAATTATATTTACGCAGTTTTAATCAGGAACAGAAAAGATTTGAAGTGCATCAAATTGCCTGAAACTAAAAAAAAAAAAAAAAAAGCCCTTTTTTAAGGTGTAGTATGAGTACTACAGATGTTGTCATATTTCCTCTTCTTAGCATTTGGGTAAATGTATCTCCACGTGGCCATCGCCTGTTCCCTGTCATGAGATGCAGGACAAGACAACTACGAGCGGTCGCCCTGTCATCCACTTACTCAACCCTACTAAAATGCATGGTCTCTCACTCAACACTACCGGGCATGCGCACATTGCACTCTTACGCACATAAAAGGTCCCCTGCACACGAGGCAGTGTTTGCAATACCATATTTCTTTTCATCTTTCTGCAAAAATTTGTCCTTGTAGGGTTTTACTTTGTACTGTAGTTTACCTGGTGCAAAATGGCTGTACTTCATAGCGACAACAAGAGCACGACATCGACCTACTGTAGTGGAAGTGCAATTACACTTAATTCTAGTCTGTGACCTTCCTGGCATTACTCAGTAAGCCCCCAGTGGGTCGTGGCCCACTATTTTAGTCGCACTCGTATAGGCAGATGAGCACATTGTAAACCTGTCACTAAATGTGGGTAAAAATGTTCTATATTAAAGCTTTGATGAGACAATCTCTCATGAACACACAGACATGCCTTCATACAGGAGCAACCTTGAGCATTTTTGACGAAATGTTTCTGAAAACCTGGCCCAGAATTATCCTTGGTGCTGAATTTCATAATGTAAGTCCTCATTTCAAGATACTGGCGTCCAAAATCCTGAAAAATTTAAGTTCACCATTTGCAAAGCCGAAAATGGTGAATGGTAGCTAATTTTCTGACTGCATCTTGGTGTGTATTTCTCAAATTTTGCATGGGTCGATTATTCATATAGTGGTTTCTCCAGAATAAATTTGAGTCGAATTGGAGTTGGTTACCTGTGGATCTCTGTTTAAGTTTATATAGAATAACCTGGCCGAGACTATTAAGTCATTAAAGACCAAATGTGAAGTTGGCCAACCATGTTTTTGAATAATATCAATGGCTAAACAATTCTAAGCATATTTTCGTTATTTTTTTCTAACGGAACCCTTCCAGATTCTTTGTTTAACCCATAGCAATGCCCTTGACAACGAAAATGCTTTTCTTCGACAATCTTCGGAAATCTTCGGAAATGACGTTACACAGAGACAAAAATAACAGTGGACTGCTGCAACATGCGACAGCCAACTTCGCTCTCACGCCGCGCTCTTCTCCTCACTTCCTGCTATGTCAACACTCTGCTGTCCGATGGCCCCTTCACGGGCCCTCACAAAGTTACGGACATTACATTATGCAGAAAATGGTGCTAAAAACAAAACGCAAATGCCCACTTGCCATGCTGTGGGACTTTCCTTTTTTTCTTTCTTTTCTATGTGCTTTTCTGACTCATTTTGAACCATCTTCCTTCTTTTTGAAAAAAGACAGTAAATGCAACAGTCTTTTTGGCATGTTGAAATACCGTTTGATCCTGGCTGCTTGCTCCCAAGATGCCGCATATTTAAAGTTTTTTCTTCTCTTTTTTAAATGTCAGGAGTGTAATAATACAGTAACAGCCTATATCTTACCAATCTTGTAATCTCGATGGGTCTTGTCCCCATTCCATGTCAGGTAGTCTAGGCACATTGTTTCCATCCTGATTAGCGTCTGGCTAATACATGTTAGGTCCAACATAAAATTCCAACCTCCTCTTCTTCCTCCAACTCTTCAAAAACTTGGATCTCCTCCCTTGCGCTCGATCTATCGCTTATATCGCTGTTTGAATCATTGTTTGAAGGGCTTTGTATGGCGGCCATATGGAGCGCTGCCATCGCTGTTCTCTGTGTGACGTATCACTTCCGGGTTCGTCCCCTTTCAGGCTCAAACTTCGGAAACGCGATTATTTTGTCAAATGTACAACATATAAAGTATTTTTTCATGCTTTATTTTTTTTGACAATGTTTAATTACTTTAATTGTGACCCTATTTGGCATGTTATGAAATTACTTCACATTTGGTCTTTAAAGCTTTCAGCACAAATGACAAGAATGGACATCCGATCAGGGTCTGAGACTTGCGGCTTTAGAGCCTTATGTGGGTCGTTCCTTCCTTTCTGGATTTAAAATTATTTTGCCACCAGAGAGACATACGTCCAAAGCATTTAGACGTCTACAGCTGTCAATGAAAAGACGACTACAGCTGTCAATGAAAGCCAATGAGTTAAGGATAATTGAAATCAGGAATGGAGATGAGATTTTATCAAGTAATGTGTGTGGTGTTTGAATGAGGCAAACATTGCTGGGAGGGAAGTAAGGAAAAAAAAAAAAGATAAAATGTAGGTGAGAGCTGGCAGAATGTTGTAGTGAACGACGTTTTGGATTCTCTCTGCAATAACGTTTTTCCCTTGACACATCCTGTCTCTGTCTAGATAGGAGTTGTCACATTGAAGGGCTCATTTGCCTTTTGCTTGCTCATTACATCTAACTCAAACTTATTTCCTCTTCTGGGAGATGACTCCCCCACCCCTCCTCCATTGCCATGTTTGTGTGCGTGATACTGTTAATGCAGCATACGAGCGTTTCATTACAAACATGCCACTCGACTTTGCACAGACAGATTGTATTTGGAAAGTTTGTGATGCTGATGTGATTTAGAATTGGTGGGTGATGCGTAGCTCACTTACATAAACACACACATTCAATCTATGCATCTCCTTACCATGCTTGCTTATTGATACACACAACCATTAATGTTCAACAACCTTCCTTCATTGTGATTTCTCCCATATGCTCCCAACTAATATTCCGCTTGGAGCAAAGGCACTTAAACCAACAGACACAAACACACTCACACATGAAAATACACACAAACAGGCTTGCACAATTTCAAGCAGCCCTTCTGTGCTACATTAACTGCAAACCTCATTTCCACACAAAGAGAAGCCACTGGGTAAAATACGCTGGGACGACTCATTAAACCTTTCACACATGCACAAACGTGTACACCCACCCATACACAGGCACGCATGCAACTCCACTTCACCAACCTGCATCATTGTAGAAGCCGATATGCATCAACCAGCGGAGAAATGAATTCCCTGTTGATGGCAGTGACCCTGTTTTATGTGTTTGTGTGAATATTTTTTGTGTTGCTTGGCCACCTTGTCTCAGGAAGAGCCTCATTTGTTCAAATAAACATCTATGCTATTATCGCAGGTCCACTCACGGCAGCGCATTCAAGAATAAGACTTAAATGTGCATGTGGTTGAGCATGAGTTTCTCTGAAACTTGTTTCCACTTCTCAAAGGTGCCCCGCAAAGGTCTGTACTTGGTCTTAGAATTTTCATAATTTACATTAACAATATATGGCATACTAACTAATTTGGGTTTAAAGTACTTGTCCCTGCCTATCAGTGTTGTTAATAACGGCGTTACTAACGGAGTTTTTTTTTTTTTCAGTAGTGAGAAATTTCATTATTTTTCTAATCTTTGCAACCCTGTTACCGTTACTGAGGATGTAAAGGTATGCATTACTATCCTATACTACGTTGGTTGAATGACATGAGAAAAGTTTGAGGGACACAGACTCACGGAGAGAGCAGAACGGGAGTGGGGAGGAGGGAAGGGAGTTGTGACGCCGTTGCAAACGCGATGCTAGGTGGCTCCAATAATACCAGACTATAGCCAACAATATCAGTAGATATCACACGTGTGTAAAACTAGTGAATGTGTGAATCCCTTGTGAGTGTAAGCCTGTTGGCAACCGCCCCATCGCCAATCCCGGCACCGGAGGCCCCCCCACCTGAGCGCGCCCAATCACATCCAGCCACACGCGAGCTCCACCAAACACGCGACAGCCACGCAGACGGGCGGAGACAGCGCGTGGGCGCCACCCCAGGGCCACGGTCCCCACCCAGCCAGGCCGGGGAGGGAGGGCGAGCGAGGGGGGGCAGCACAGCCCAACCGTCCTCCCGCAGCCCAGCGAAGGAACCAATTGCCCCCCCACACCCCCCCCCACACCCCACCCCGGGATCCAGGGTGGTCCCTGGGCAACCGGCGCCCCCATCAACCAGCCTTCAGGGATGGAAATACGGGACGCACCACAAACCCCACGTTCTAAATAGATCAGCTTCTAAAACTGTCCTCCACAAACAGGGCATCATAGCACCATCACCTTGAGCTGTACTCTCGTCTCCTTGGTTAATGGGTCCTTTCTTCATTCATGCAGACAAAATTATCTGAGTTACTGTATATTTATTGACAAAATACCACCAAATCTATGCTTTCTGTTCACCATGCATACCGTCAACCGTACTCCCTGTTCCAGCAATAATATTAACTTCTTCATTCCAGAGTCCACACTACTTTCAGACAATGTTTTGCAGCAAAAGACTGAAACACTCATACTTGCAGGATGTGCAAATAATACAATGTGGGGGGAAAATTTATGTTTTTAGGTTAGGAGGTGAAAAGTTAAAAGATGCAAGTCAGGAAAAAAAGGTTGGAACAATCATGGGAGGAAAAGGCACTCAAAGTTGGGAGCAAGGGGTCACAGACAGGGATGATGGAGAAGAACAAATGCGGCTGAGAGTTGATCCCTTTATGAACCCTTCCTGGCTATATGTCAGCTACCTAGGGATGCCAGGGATGAGTTAACTCCATATTTGAGAAGAATCTGTGACATGCCAATTAGAATAAAGTGATGAACATGGCATACTCTTCCTTCAACCTTTCATTGTGGGATTGTACCTTAATATGGTGGAGAAAAACTTGGCAGCATGCAAGAATCGGAGCTACCGCGTAACACAAACTGCATGTGATTTTGTTTTTCAGTTTGCTTGCATGGTCGTTATTCATTGAGTTTCAGATGGACTGCATTGAGAGGATTAATATTCTCTAAATGTGTATGGAATCATTAAACTTCACCACATTAAAAGCAATTGTAAAAGGGTCACATTTGCTGACTATATTTAGTGTGCAGCTTTAGCACAATTAATTCCTCAACGTATCGAACTTTGCTTTTAAAAAAAAAAAAAGGAAAAGCCAGGGACTCAGTTGCAGAGGTGGTTTAGAAGTTATTTACAAAACAAAGTTTCAAACAAAAATTCACCAAAATGGGAAAAATGCACTTTCTGGAACAACAAAAGTTGTGACCAGGACAAAAACTCACTGGATCAGCTACAAATGGAGTAGTGCTGCAACGATTAATCGATTAACTCGAGTATTCGATTACGAAAAAATATTCAAATTAAATTTTATTGCTTCGAGTATTCGTTTAATTACAGTGGCGTTGTTATACTTTATTTTGAAAGTGTTTGCATTTAGTTGAATTGATTAGGATAGATGCACTGCCCTCTGGTCTGCCTCATTTCACATGGCTGAATCCAACTGCTCCCTGTTAAGACCAACATAAGTTTTTGTTTGACCTAATGTTTTTTTAATTCATTCGTAATTTCGTTTATAGGTTTATTTAGCCATTTTTTGTGGGAAATGTGTTTGAACCTTTTGTTAAGAGCATTGTAAAAAAAAAAATATATATATATATATATATATATATATATATATACATACATAATATTACGGCTGTCAAACGATTAAAATTTTTAATCGAGTTAATTACAGCTTAAAAATTAATTAATCGTAATTAATCGCAATTCAAACCATCTATAAAATATGCCATATTTTTCTGTAAATTATTGTTGGAATGGAAAGATAAGACACAAGACGGATATATACTTTCAACATACAGTACATAAGTACTTATTTGTTTATTATAACAATAAATCAACAAGATGGCATTATCATTATTAACATTCTGTTAAAGCGATCCATGGATAGAGAGACTTGTAGTTCTTAAAAGATAAATGTTAGTGCAAGTTATAGAAATTTTATATCAAAACCCCTCTTAATGTTTTCGCTTTATTAAAATTTGTAAAATTTTCAATCAAAAAATAAACTAGTAGCTCGCCATTGTTGATGTCAATAATTACACCATGCTCACTCATGGTACTAACCCATAAAATCAGTTGGACCCAAACGCCAGCATAGGGCGCCAAACACCAAAAAACAAGTAACAAGCGGACATTCCAATGTACTGTCATTTTAGTCTGTTTGAGCGGGGCATGTGCGTTAATTGCATCAAATATTTTAACGTGATTATTTAAAAAAAAAATTACCACCCGCTAATGCGACAATTTCGACAGCCCTAATATATATATATATATATATATATAATTTTATAACATTTAAGCTAGTGGACTTTTGCTATGTAGTAAGTTCGCCAATTGTTCTTTTGTTGTACATAGATCCTCTTTTTTTATACCATTTGAGGCTCAGCTCAAGTATTTTAATTTTTCATGTTCCTTATCCGATTACTCGATTATTCGAACTAACTACTTCATCGATTAATTGACTACTAAAATAATTGATAGCTGAAGCCCTAAAATGGAGTACTCAGGGGAGTGTGGCCTTCTCAGGAGCGAGGCTACTACGGCCATGTCTACACGTAGCAGGTATTTGGCAAAAGTAACTTTTTCTACAGTTTGCCTATCATCCACACGCACATTTAAACCAGGGTTCTTGAAAACTGCACGGAGAGTGAAGATGTGCGCATTCTGCATTTGTGGCGCCATCATGTGGGCACTGATAACCAAAGTTTGTGGAACCGTCACTGACTGCAGCGAACTTTGTCCCTACGTCACACATGACACCAATGTTTACATTTTGGAGTAGGCTGTTTTTGCTTCTTGCAGTGCTTCATATTGAAGAACACATGCGAAGGAAGGGGGGTAGTATGTATTAGTATGTATTATGTATTATTAGTAGTAATTATATTCGCTCATTGTTATTAATGTTCTTCAAAATGAATGAATGCAGTTGGTTGTGGAAGTTTTTTTCTTCTACAAATGGGCTTTACTGATGTGCCACAGGTGTTGTTGATTAGCCTCACTCCTGAGGAGACCGGTCCCTCTTGGACCAAAGCACCCTTCAGACAGTGAGAAAGCCATCAATGCAGAATTTAATGCAGGATAACAACAGTACTGCCCCCTTAAAGGACACCACCAGGCGAACTCCCTGGCTTGTTCGAGTACCTTGCACAAAAATAACATAGCAGCTGTGGATCAAGGATCAGGGTGCGCCCAATCCTTGTGCGCTCCTCGGTACCATACGTCTCCCAGTCGACGACGTACTGAAAACCTCAGCCTCGCCTGCGGACATCCAAGATCAGGTTGACGTGGTGGAGGCGCTGGAGATTGAAGGGAGCTCTCAGTGACTGGCTTTAAGAGGGAAACATGGAAGAACGGGTGGATATTAAGAGAGGCAAAGAGAGTAAATTGAATGGCACTGGAGTTCAGGATCTTCTCAATGGGATACGGACCAATATATTTGGGGATCAGCTTTCGAGAACCAGTTTGCAGAGGGAGGTCCCTTGAAGAGAGCCATACCTGTTGCCCAACCTCTTAATTACGGCTGGGATGCGGTGTCAATCCGCCGGTTCCGCTCTGCTGTCCGGCCCAAGGCAGCTCTTGTCTCCCACCAAACATATCGGACCCTCCTGAATTGGAGCTGAACAGAGGGCACGGCCGTATCAGACTCCTGTGTGGGGAACAAAGGAGGCTGGAAGCCATGGTTCACCATTAATGTTGACAGGCCTGTAGCTGTGCTTACATGGGTGTTATGTGCGTACTCCACCCAGGATAGGTGGGAGGTCCAGCAGGAGGGGAGCCGGGAAGCGACGCAACACAGGGAGGTCCACAGGTGTTGCTGATTAGCCTCACTCCTGAGGAGACTGGTCCCTCTTGCACCCATGCAGCCTGCAGACAGGGAGAAAGGCATCAATGCAGAACATAAGGCAGGATCACAACAGGCTCCAAAACATCATAAATTTGACATTCCTGATAAAAAAAATTTACTGTTCCATCAGCTGAAGTTTGCTATCTATAAATTAATGCAGAGGGGTATAATATGTATCAACAGGTATTCTTTCAAACATAAATTTATGATGAGACTTAGCGTTTTACTGTGAGAAAATTTGTGTAGTAGACTATAAAATTGCCTTTTCGTCAACACTTTTCCACTTTTTAATGATGAACAGAAACTCAGTAACGGTTTTGGGAAAAAGGGCGCCAGGACGTACACCAATCTCTTTGTGTCTATATTGAACATTTTATTCAGTCTGTATGCAGTGTACATGAGTTCAGTGACATCAACCAAAAAGTGTTTGGTGTCTAAAAATCATCGGTTTTTCAGTGAATAGACCCTCTGACCTTGATCCACAGCTTTGGACCATCTCTGCTTTTCGTGTGGGTCATGTACATGCTGCTCAACTGACCTCAGCAAGCTGCCTGTCGCCCACTCAATTAGCTTCTATAGCTCAAAACCAGTCGGGTCGTCACCTTTTCTGCTTCTCCTTCATTTCCCATCCAACTCGCTGTGTCAGACTTTTCGACACGGTGAGAAACAAGCATGTGGAAAGTTCGGGTGCAAGAGCACCACAGTGGGATGTGAAAATCGAAGTGAGTAGCTAAGAAAAGCATACAGTTTAATGTGTCTGTAAGAATAAGGGTATTTTGAAGGATGAGTGGGTTGATCACCCAGATCAACCTAGAATTTTGAAGTCATCATCCAGAGCGTGGAGTTAACCAGCATTCATTTTAACTGCAATCTTAGATGTAGTAACACAAAAGAAAAGTAACTAGTCACATTAATTGTTAAAATGTTTAATGAGCTGAAATGTGAGTGAGTGTATGAATGATATAGCTTTTGAGGGTTTTTTTCTACTCACTTCACCTCTACAACATTGTTGATCCCCAAGCGAAGGTGCACACACAAGCAAGTGGGTCCCAGTAACAGATTATTACGCGTGCTTGCTCACCTTTTGCACACACACACATACACACAAACACACTTTTATTGATCGGATCCATTTTATATCCTTGCTCAGACTTTCTTTGTAGCAGCTCTCAAATCATTCCCTCTAATAACTCATCAGCGCGCGTGGTCAGCAAATCTCATTTATCACTGTAGCTCAGGTCCCTTTGCCGCCATGCTTGGTGCACCCTGAGTACCCACAGCAATATGGAGGCTCACCAAGTGAAGAAAGGGCAGCACACTAATCTTTACGGAGCAAACGATCTATAAAGCAATATAGGAGCTTATGAGCTATGGGTGTTGTTTGGAATCAAAGCGAGTTCAACATTGCAACAGACTGTCAGACTTTTTTTTTTTTTTAATATTTAACTGTTCACGTCAAAAACATTACACCAAACCTCATTTGCGTGTTAAATGAAATTGTACTTAAATCACCCTGATTAATGCAATTATATAAGTGTTAATTTGTTCATCTTGTCTCCAGTTTGTCCAGGAACAGAGAATAAGTTGAGTACCCTTTCCGACCTGGACCAGCAGTACCGCACCTTGAGGAAGCTTTATGAGAACTGTGAAGTTGTCATGGGCAACCTGGAGATAACCAGCATTGATCGGAACCGCAACCTCTCCTTCCTCAAGGTGAGATACCATGTGTTGATTATGATGACTAAATGATAGCTCCATATTACATATGACTGAATGGCCATTCCAATGTGCCTGTTCATCAGTGGAACCTTACCATGATTCCTTGCAGCAAGAGTACTACATTTATTAGCTTATTGATGAAGTTGAGGTGTTTTTTTTTTCTAATTACCAACTACATTTGGGAAATGATCGTTTATTGCTACAAATTGCGTTCTAATCCTGTAATTGCATACCGCAGTTAAGGGACACTTGATGAATAGAGTGATTTTAAACGGCAGGCATTATTTTTCATTAGCGACACAAAGGGAAATTTACAAAATCCAAGACCTTAAGGATGAAAGGGTTTTTTTAAAAAAGGATAATAATATTCCCAGAAGCGGTTTGAGCTAATGTTAAATACACGACACATTAATCATCAAATGTAAAGCTGACAGCCAATTCCATTTTTTTTTTTTTTTTTTTTTTTTTTTTTTTAAACAGAACCATGATCACGGGCCAGAAAAAATGTTTTTGTTCCCTGACAATACATCCGGCTCCTGTGAGTGCGCTACCTGGCAAGGCATCCATGCCTGGGATTCCACAGGGATTTCAATGCAGTATTTAGAAGTTTTACAAAGATTATGCTTAGATCATACCTCGCCAAAATAATCATGTCACTTAGCAATGTCTTCATCCATACATAGCATGTCGCTTAAAGTGTATATGACACGTAAACTAAAATCTTAAATAGCATTGTTATTGGAATTAAAATTATATAATGAGATAATTCAACTGGTACAACAATTGGGCAAAGCGCAGATGATGAAAAATGAGTCTTTTAATTCTTTCGTTCCTCCTGTCATCATAGCGCGCCGGCACCTCCATCTTGGCGATAATGTCACTAGGTGAAATATTTAGTATTGGAACGATGTTGTCGATCCAGAAGAAGTGTGTGACATACAGCCATATATTTGAGTCGTATTTGGAGTAGAAGGAAGATTCAGAACGACAAAAAGGCAACGGGCAACAAACATGATGCTGACGAGCAGACTGCATGGGCAACACAAAATGTCATCATTGTTTTCATCTCTGTATTACAGGTTATCCTTTGTATAAATATTGATTTCCTGACTACAATATAAATTGTATTTTCATGACAAATAACAACAGTCTTGTGCTAAATGGAATATGAAATATTAAAAAATATTCAGTATAACAGGGCTAAAAAAATAAAGTGGCAAATTTTTTTCTTTGCCTTTTCTATTTAGCTTTTCGTTGTCTTTGGCTTTCTCTTTGGCAATTGCCTTTTGCTTTCGCTTTTACCGAAGGGAATGGTCTGTCAATCAAATGGCGTTGGGAGGGGCTTTCCAAACAGGAAAGGGTTGGTTATCGAGGGCATTAAATTCAATTGTCTTAGTGACGGGGTAGTTGGCTGAGGTGACCCATCCAGCCTGTCAGCTGCTTCACTAAGCAGTTGTGAAATTGATTTTTCCATATCTCTCCAAATAAAAGATGGATTTAAAAAAATCGCACGTTACAGATTTTTTTTCTCCGTTGCTCAGTGACGTCAACTTTTTTTCAAGTAAACTAAGAGTAATCAGCTAGCGATTACTATGTATTCCTGTGTAAAGCCCATCCCACCATCATTTGATTGACAGACCATTCTTTTTTTTTTTTTTGTAAAAGCAAGGGCAAAAAGCAGTTGCGGAAGTAAGGCAAAGGGGAAAAAATTGCCATTGTTTATGTTTGTAATTTTAAATGACACAAAGTAAAAGTTAATGACAAAATATACTTTTATATTCTCATTTATTTTTTACATTTATTCTTTTAATTTTGGCACTCCTGTGAGTCCACAGTCATGAAACTACTGGTTTAAATGTTAATGATAAATGAACTGGTATTTAATTGTGCAGGTTAAGTACTCCTATGCACATTCTCCTGACAAGTTTGTTCCTATAAATCACAACAATGGTGTGGAAAGTTCAAAACGAAGCCCCTGTTGTTTCAACACCATGGACAGAGGTATCGTGTGTGTGTGTGCGCGCGCGTGTGTGTAATTTACAAGCCTCAGCACCATGGACAGATAAATGTGTGCGCCATCCACTTCGTGCTGTTTAATGAAGTGCGTGCAGTCTAATTACTGGGCTAGTGCTATAAAATGAACACCATAAACAGTCCCATTAGGCTCAGCATCATTAGGGAAACAATTAGACATCTGGGGATTGTTAACTGGATGTGAGGGAGGTCAAGTCTCTGGAGTTTAGGTGGTTACTAAGGGAACTATTTGTCGCAGAGAGACCCCCACCATTATCTTATACAGTTTAATGATCACCTGTTTTTCTTATTAATAAGTAGTTCCACTCCAAGTGAAACGATTAAATTTTGGCGTTTAGACTATTTTTCTAGTCATAATTAGTGAGTATTCAGGAGTATGTACATTAATTATAGCGAGATGGATGGATTGACAAAATCATTTATGTTAAGCGAATTTTAAGGGGGGCAGTGGGCCAGGCCCCCACTGGTAGCCGAAAAGTGTCAATGCATGTAATTGACTTTCCTATATATATATATATAAGTTGTAAAGCAATAAAACTGCAACAAAAATGAATGAAATGAACAGAAAAACTTTTTTTTTTATAATGGGTCGAAATTATTTTTCAAGCACCTCAGAGTCATTTGCTTTGCACATAATTTAAAAAAAAATAATAATAAATATAATGTATATATATATATATATATATATATATATGTATATATATATATATATATATATATATATATATATATATATACAGTTTGTCATGTCTCGGAAGTCTTGTTAATGCTTTGTGTTTTGTTCAAGTCAGATCCTTTTATTTTGGTAGTGGTTTGCCTCCTTGAGCAAACATTACTTCCTGCTCTTGCCAATCAGGCTGATCATGTCCACCTGTGACCTTGTGTATATATAGCCTGCAGCTAACCATGCCCAGTGTCGGTTTGTCTTGTATCCTGCCATGTTCCATGTCACCAGCTCATGTAAGCCTTTTCTTGACTAAGATTTATGTTGAGTTCAAATACCCACTTTTGTTACTTTGTTGATTTTGCCCAGAATTTTGGTATCCAGCAAGTGCTGTGACTTTTTGTTGACTTTGCTCAGAATTGTAGTATCCAGCAAGTGCTGTGAATTTTTGTTGACTTTGCTCAGAATTTTGGTGTCCAGCAAGCGCTGTGATTTTTCGTTCTCTTTTTGAACTCCTATGAACTGAAAATAAATATTTTTGTTTAAACGGAACATTCGTGCATTTGGGTCCTTAGTGAATCCTTGTCACAGTTGTGGTCAAAAGTTTTCATACACTTGTGAAGAACATAATGTCATGGCTCTCTTGAGTTTCCAGTTATTTCTACAACTCTGATTTTTCTCTGATAGAGTGATTGGAACAGATACTTCTTTGTCACAAAAAACATTCATGAAGTTTGGTTCTTTTATGACTTTATTATGGGTGAACAGAAAAAAGTGATCAAATCTGCTGGGTCAAAAATATACATACAGTACAGCAGCGCTAATATTTGGTAACGTCCCTTGGCCATTTTCACTTCAATTAGGCTCTTTTGGTAACCATCCACAGGCTTCTGGCAAGCTTCTGGTTAAATCTTTGACCACTTCTCTTGACAGAATTGGTGCAGTTCAGTTAAATTTGATGGCTTTCTGACATGGACTTGTTTCTTCAGCATTGTCCACAAGTTCTCAATGGGGTTTAAGTCAGGACTTTGGGAAGGCTATTCAAAAACCTTAATTCTAGCCTGATTTAGCCATTCCATTACCACTTTTGATGTGTGTTTGGGGTCATGCTGCGCCCAACACCCAATCTTCGGGCTGATGACGTTAGGTTATCTTGAAGAATTTGAAGGTAATCCTCCTACTTCATTATCTCATTTACTCTCTGTAAAGCACCAGTTCCATTGGCAGCAAAACAGCCCCACAGCATAATACTACCACCACCGTGCTTGACGTTAGGCATGGTGTACTTGGGGTTAAAGGCCTCACCTTTTCTCCTCTAAACATATTGCTGGGCATTGTGGCCAAACAGCTCGATTTTTGTTTCGTCTGACCACAGAACCTTCCTCCAGAAGGTCTTGTCTTTGTCCATGTGATCAGCAGCAAACTTCAGTCGAGCCTTAAGGTGCAGCTTTTGGAGCAAGGGCTTCCTTCGTGCACGGCAGCCTCTCAGTCCATGAGAGTGTGGACACTGACACCTGTGTTCCAGCAGCTTCTAATTCTTGGCAGATCTGCTTTTTGGTGATTCTCGGTTGAATCTTCACCCTCCTGACCAGTTTTCTCTCAGCAGCAGGTGATAGCTCGCGTTTTCTTCCTGATCGTGGCAGTGACAAAACAGTGCCATGCACTTTATACTTACAAACAATTGTTTGCACTGTTGCTCTTGGGACCTGCAGCTGCTTTGAAATGGCTTCAAGTGACTTTCCTGACTTGTTCAAGTCAATGATTCACTTTTTCAGATCCATGTATGTATATTTTTGACCCAGCAGATTTGATCACTTTTTCTGTTAACCCATAATAAAGTAATAAAAGAACCAAACTTCATGAATGTTTTTTGTGGCAAAGAAGTATCTGTTCCAATCACTATATCGGAGAAAAATCAGAGTTGTAGAAATAACTGGAAACTCAAGAGAGCCATGACATTATGTTCTTCACAAGTGAATGTAAATGGAGGTATGGAGGTATTAGCCTGAAAGAGAAAAATGACATCAACCACATTGTTAAGGTGGCTAGTAAGATAATAGGTTGTCCACAGGTCTCCTTAACTGATATTTATGAGAGGCGGGTTATGAGGAAGGCAAATGACATTCTTGACTGTGCCGATCACCCCCTTCATTGTTCATTTGAGGTTCTCCCTTCAGGCAGGAGATACAGAGTCCCTTGTTTTAAGTCCAACAGGACAAAGAACTCCTTTTTATCAAGTGCGATTAGGCTGCTAAATTTGTACAATTCTCGGACCGAGAGGCAAAGCTGTTCATAGCATTTTTTTTTAAATTGGGATCTTTGTTATTTTATGTGTATGTGTTATCTGTTGTTGTGTATCTGAGTGCTCACCTGCTGTAAGATAAGTTTCCCCTCCTTAGGGGACAATAAACTTGAACTTGAACTATTGAAATTTTTTTGTTGTTGTTGTTGTTGATTTAAGCAACTTTTTGGGCTATTGAATGATTTAGATACAAATGTCCCAATCATAATATGGCCCAAACACAAAAAGGATTGCTTCAATCAAAGAAAACATTTTCAAGGAAAAATTAAGTGTTTGTATGCAAATTTTTCAGTCTCATATTTTTTCGCATTCAAAAACTTTTATCTATGAAGAAAATTATTCTTTTTCTGATCAAAGTGATTTTTCTTTTTAAAATCTATATTTTTTGAAGCAACTTATTTTTTCATTGAATTATAAAAAGAAAAATATCCTAGCCAGAACATGGCCCAAACACAAATCAACATTACTTCAATCAAAAAGTTGCTTGACTTCAATCCAAAAAAAAAAAAAAAAATCAAACAAAACTAGCTTTTGCATGCATTTTTTTTTTTTTTTTTTTTTTTTAGTTTTTTGAGTTTCAAATTTATCTTTGCATTCAAACTAGGGCTGTCAAACGATAAAAAAATTTAATCGAGTTAATTACAGCTTAAAAATTAATTAATCGTAATTAATCACAATTAATCGCAATTCAAACCATCTATAAAATATGCCATATTTTTCTGTAAATTATATATATATTCTGTAAAATAATTTGTTGGAATGGAAAGATAAGACACAAGATGGATATATACATTAAACATACGGTACATAAGGACTGTAGTGGGCATTTCACTCTACTGTCATTTAAATCTGTCTATGCTGTCCTCACTCCAAAGCGTCTACTTTTTCCAAAGCTAGACAGCTAGTGAACGACGCCTTAATAATCAGACTTCTTCCTTTTTCATCTGATTTATTAATAAAATGGCCTCAAACCACTGTCCTCTTTAGACCGTAGTGAAACTACAAAAAAAGTACACAAGCATTGCATTAGCAACAACGTTAGCTTAGCACGCTATACAGGTTATCTAAACATAAACAAAAAGCGTCTCATACAAAAAATGTAACATTTCGCTTACTAACATAATATGTACATTCTTTACAACAACCATACTTACGGACAAATCTTGTCCAAGGATCATATAAGCACAACATTACAACGTAGGCGTCAGCCCGAGACGTCGTGCAGCCATTTGAACTGGCAAGAAAGCAATAAACTAGTGTTGTATCGGTCGCGAACGATTCGTTCTTTTTGAACGAATTGTTTGGGTGAACGAGACCGAACTAATCACATCTGCACTGATTCGTTCTATGGAGTTGGGGCTTGTTCGCTGTGTGGGAGGGCGGTGAGCAAGCGGCAGCGTCTTCTGACATCGCACATGACCAATCAGACGCCAGCCTCATCGCGGGCAGGGGAGGGAGCGGAAACAGAATCAGGGCGTCTGTCACTCACTCACGTGTGGCCAATAAGCAGCCAGCGTGCAGGCAGGCGGGCAAGACTGAGTTTTGTCACTTCCTGTTCAGTGACTCGGTCCTCCGGTTCCTGACCTAGCTTGTAGTGATGGGATCTGTCGTTCACTTGAGTAAACGAATCCATTCTGGTTCGTTCAGTAAAAAGAACTTGACTTTCCAGTAATGACTATGCGGTGAACGAGTCTAAAAATGAAAGGAAATGACTTTGTCACATACTTGTTAACGTGGAGCCTATCAAATGCTGCTCAAACAGACAAAGACACCACACAAATCTAACGAGCATGGTTTAGTCTACTACTTTTCTCAACAGACTCGGGACTGCCTATGACGACATACTATCAAATTTACAGTAATTTAAAACACGGGTAGCTACGAGGCAAGCAAAAGCTGAGCTGCGGTCGCGTGACGGCAGTGAAGGGGGCAGAGAACTGTTACTATATGGAGGCTTCATGGCAGCGATATTAACCTAATATGTGCACAGAAAAAAAGAATATGTAGTATGATCACCATAATACTGATTTGCAATGAAATTATATACATGTCAAATTTTTCCGACTGTTTTATTTTTTTTTTCTTGTCAGAGCGTGTCGGGTGTTGGTTGGTTTGACAAATTATGTCAGTCCGTCCATTTTGTGCTACTCAAGCGCCCAAAAACAACGCACGCGGACACGGGAGATGTCGCAATATGTCTACATTTTTCTTAACAGACTAATGAGAGTAGAAAGGCGACATCGTAAAGAGCAAACAATTATTTCTCGTCAGCATTTGACGATCTGAGATGAGGGGATGACAGGGGAGCTGACTGGATTATTTTATTTATTAATACCAGTGCAAAAAATCAATACGATCATCTTAATACTGATTTGCAATTAAACTGTCAAATATCAAATGTAGTATCGTTTTTATTTCAGAGCAGCACATTTGACAACAAGCTATTTACACTTTAGTTTTAACAATAGTGACCAAAAATAATAGTGATGAGCATAAAAACAAAAATACAACAGAGCGAGAGGTAAATATGATGTGTTGGTCGTTCCATATTTAGAAATTAAACTTTCAATTTATTTTTATTTTCGTGACAGCAAGCATGCTGCGTTGGCTGGTAGCAGCAGCATTGTATATGTGATCAAGATCATGCTAAAGAAAGTCCGTGCGCCCCCGACCCCAAACCCCCACTCCCCCCACAAAAGGAAAATGTTTAACCGTGTCCTAAATCGAAATGCAAGCACGAGCCATGACTTTGAGCCCATACAAATACGACAGACGACGCGGAAGTTCTCCCTCGCTTTTGCAGCAGCGGGAGGGAGACGAGGCTGTCTGTGAAAGCAGAATGATATCGCCTGTCACTCATTTCTGAAACTACGATGAGCGGTCAATGAGGAGCCTGTGTGCAAGAGAGGGAGGGACCAAGTAATGTCACTTCCCGTTCAGTTATACTGCGAAACGGTCTTTGGTGATTCGTTCGGCAACGTCACTTCCCGTTCACTAACCGAACGATTCATTTGAGCGGGGAGGGAGATGAGGGGGGCGAACGATTCGTTGAACGATTTGTTTGAACGAATCTTTTTACTGAACGAACCAGAATGGATTCGTTTACTCAAGTGAACGACAGATCCTGTCACTACTGAATAAACCATGTCGCAAAGCGACCACAAGAGTTCGCTGTTAGACAGCACAAAAAACCTTGCTGTCAAACTTACCAAAAGGCAGAATACTGTCTGAGCGGGACATGTGCGTTAATTGCGTCAAATATTTTAACGTGATTAATTTAAAAAATTAAGTACCGCCCGTTAACGCGATAATTTTGACAGCCCTAATTCAAACACTTTTTTTTTTTTGGTTGAAGTGACTTTCTTTTTGGGTTGAAAATATATATTTTGATTGAACCAACTTTCTTCTTTTTTTTTTTTTTATTAAGCAACTTTTTTTGATTGAATAATAAAGACACAAATCTACCTCCATATGGCTCCGCCCAGGGGATAGTTTTTGACTGGGGTAACTACATTGGCACGACAACGGCGGGCGTACCAAGTTCAATGGATGACGATAAGCAGCCTGATTTAGAATTCCCCTCAAGAATGATGGGAAACAAAAAACGGTCATTGTCAATTTATTATTTTAAATATTCGTTATTCTTGTTGTTAATTTTACTGCCGACACTGCGTTTTGGGGTCATCAACATTTTGTGCCCCCCCCCTGCACCAAAAGTCAAACTCCGCCTATGAATCCACCCCAAAAAATTTTGGGGAGGTTTGGGGTGGGGGTAGTAAAAACTGAGCTAGACTTTTACTGTTTAAAAGTAAATTGTCATTTTAAATATTTTCTAGTTTCTGCACATTTGAGTATATTCTTTATATAGACACATACAGTTCATAAACTTAGATGAAAATGAGAGTGGGCACTAAAATGAGAGGTAGGTCGGTATAGGAGTTACTGAGGTGTCAGTTTTACTGCAGACAAAAGCTGTTGCTGTGCTAAAATTACAGTTTGGAGATTGTGCATGTGTGCGTTTGGCAGTGGTTTGTTCTGTCACAGTGATGCAGTGATGTAGCGGGTGAGAGAGATGGACGGGACAAACTGACAGTTAGATAGATGGGGTGGCTCAGCGACCACTATGGGTTCAAAGCGGATCTCTGACTTTCCCATGGTCCCCATCTACAGATTCATTTTATTGTCCCGTCATTCCATCAGATAATACATAAATCTTCCCCAGTAGGTCATCCTCAAGCTTCACTCTATGTGCAAAATACATCTTTAGGGTACAGTATAGCATACATTAAAAAAAAAAAAAAAAAAAAAAAAGTAAACATTTCATGTTAATGACTATCACAATTTACAAATAAATGAAGAAAGAAGAAACCAAATTTCAACCACATTTTTCACAGTGGTATTTAAAGATTGTGTTTTATGACCATGCTTTTATTTGATTTTTAATTGATAATAATGGTATTCTCAAATTAGTAACATAATTACAGTCAACGTAAATACACATGTTGTGCATTGTGATTAATTAACTCAAACTTTGGGTGTGTGACCTCGCCACTAGGGACAAGAGTCCACGAGCCTGCCATATTTAAGAGCAAACATGTATGCAAATACAGCATAACTGCAATTTTGCAATGCCAGGACTAAACACAACTAAAATGTGACATGTGAATTTGTGGTGTAATATTTCCACAGCTGTGGGTTTTGAGAGTACACGAGTTGCCACCAAGGTGGAATCTTATGATGAGGGACACCTTTGTTCATATGAAAAACTGAATAGGCAGAAGCGACCCTAAAGTCTAATAGTAAAAAATCCCAGTGTTACATGATTTACATTAACCAATTTAAAGTGAAAACAGGAACTGGAATTAGCAATTGCAAAATGAGGAAACCGCAACCTGTGGTGTGTTAACCAATAGAAGCCGTAGTAACACATCCAACTTGGAGTGAAACTACAGCACATTTTCCAAAAAACACATGGGAGCGCGACGCTATAGTGTTTCCAATTTGTTTTAACTTAACTTGAAGTCAGATTACTGAGGTAGGAACTTAAGTAGTTATTTTAACATTTTACAGTTTGTAATTTTCTTAGTTTTATGTTTATTTTGACAGTAAACTTGAAATAGGAGAGTTCCATAAAACTGACTGAAAATGTCGGGGGGTTTTCGGTAGTTGTTCACTGTCAGTCAACCTATAACTTGTTGTGACATGAGTTGAGTTGATTTAAGTGCCACCCTACAGTGCTCATATCTAGAATTTCAAAAAAGGTTAAGAAACACCATGTGAAATATTATGTGACTACGGTTAACAAAATTCAAAAAGGTTCCCAATGCCTTTGCCTGGTATCGCCCTCAATGTCCGTTGGCCACTGGCTGCCTGTCACTCAGAATTACCCATTTCCTAGTCGTGAATCAGAGAGCTGTACCAAGTCGCCCCTGTGCCCCACAAGCAGTTAATGGTGTCACCTATGCTGACAGACTCTTCATTAAAGTTGGATCAATATGGACAGAGCTACCAATCACAAGGCAGGATGCCAAAGCAGTCTTGGGACAGGGCATGTCTATTGAATACAAGTAACACTCATATACACATGACCATCTTATTCCCACCCCTTTCATGTTGGCATAGAAAAGCACACAAGCTCAAGTAGAAAAGAGAGATGAAGGACACTGAGGTTCGCGGGGTGTCACAGGAAGACAGCAACACTTTTCAATCGCCTTATCTGCTGCAAGCACCACCCGAGAGTGACACAGTGAGACGGATGACATTCTCATGTCTGTGTGCGTCTCGTAAGGAGCAAACCAGTAACGGAGATGTCTTAATACGGAATGCTTCCTGTTTATCTTGGGTTGCAAACAAAGAAACTTTTATTTTATATAGTTTACAATTGATTCATCCATTATTGCGGTCCTTGTAAGGTTAAAATAAATGTTTTAAAATTCGACAGAGAAGACAACCCTATAGAATGTGAAATAAAATATTTACTAGCTTCGACCGCTAAGTACATAAACCCAACCAGCACAAAATTTCCGGCTTACTTATTAACTCTTGCTTTTCCAAAGAAATCAATTATCAATGTTGCTACTTACAGAGACTTTTTTTTCGGTGATTTTTAAAGTGATCCTCTGACTTAAATACATGTAGGCTCTAATAAACAACCATTGTTCCCTTGTACTAAAATATGTTGTTAGAAACACATAAAATGTTAAATCAATGGCAATATTTCATAATATTTAGTCCATATTTTGACCTTTAGTTGGCGCCACGGTTTGCGGGCTCGCAGTGATGACGTAATTGGGATCTTTCCAAATGTGTAGCGTGTTCAACAATTGCTTATTGCTGCCTAAACTCGCAAAGTATAATGGCACGATGTGCTGCTTTTGGATGCAATTTCCAGTTAAATGGAAACAAGGGGAGTGAAGTGAGTGGTCAAGGGGGAATTATTATTTTTAGTGAATAAATGTGCACAAGTGGAAGCTTCTCCCCCTTTTTGGTTCCTGTATGCACGTATCCTACCCACCACGCGTTGCAACTGGCGCCCGAACATTTTTCCTGGATCCTCAGTCAAGTAAGGGATCCGTCTATTTTATGGATCCGACGGTCCCACTGCATCTGCAACATTGGTTTCAGATCTGTCCATTTTTTTTATTCGTCGGTCCCACAGCGACTTTTCGGATCAGTCTATTTTGTGGAATCGACGGCCTAATCGCGGCTGCGACATTGCCATGGTATTGGTCTAATTCCTGGATCTTCGAGTGAGTAAAAAACGCAGATTTGGATTACTATTGCTATCTTTTTTGTTGACTATTCTTCGTGGGAGTTTTCCCCAAATCATACTAAATAATTAAAGCACTATGGCACGCTACAGTGACGACAGTGACTCTGACGTTGACCTTACAACAATGTTGGGAGTTCGTCAGGAAACGCGTGTTTCCGTACTGCTGAGTTCCCGAGTGAAGAGTGGTCAAGGTGGAAATATTATTTGTTTGTGAATAAATGTGCATAAGTGGAAGCTTCTCCCCTTTTTGGTACTTTAATACACGTATCCTAGCTACCGCACGTTACAATGTACATGACATGGATTACACAAGGTGTGCTCTTTGGGCTGTACTGTATGTAAAGCACACAACAGTTCTGGATGCTAACAATCTACAGTACATAATTATATTGGGATAAGTTTGAAAACACAATGTGCTTACCTTGAATACCTGTTAATAAAACCAGACCGCATACACTCTCGCTCCCAACTGAGTTCCCAACAGCACTCTCTCGCATCACCAGTTTCGCCCAACTTTCGTCTTATCAGGTATTTGCTGCACGCATTTTTCCCTGAAGCTCGTCTTATGAACGACCGACAGTGCTGTCCTGCTCTTCACTTTTCAGATCTGGTTCAAATAGGAAGGGTAGAACTGACGACATGTTGGGAAAGCTAACGAGTGACACGCTGGAATTTCGGCGACGGGACCGGTGACATCACGCACTGCGACGTAACAAGAATGGCGACCTATCACTTAAAAAATAATTTTACAAACTTAATTAAAACAAAAACATTAAGAGGGGTTTTAATATCAAATTATTATAACTCATACTAATATTTGTCTTTTAAGAATTACTTGTCTTAAAAATAGAGGATCCTTAAAAAAAAAAAAAAAAATTACTTTGACAAGGAATATGTTGAAGAAATCAGAGAATTTAATTTTTAATTTCTTAAACCTCAGTTTGGATACATTCCACTTGCGGCCCTGAAAATTAACTAATTGGTATTATTAACTCATCCGTTGCCGTTTGAGGTTTGATTTGAGGTCTAATCAATTTTAATTCTGGAGGCCTGGCCGTTTGAGGTTTGATTTGAGGTCTAATCAATTTTAATTCTGGAGGCCTGGCAATGAACGATCATGGTATGCCCGCCAATGCGGTAGTCCATAACAGGCATCAAATCGGAGCATATTAGCACACCATACATTTTAAATGTCGATGATCAATGTGTACTGCAATTCACAGTTCTTCTTGTTCACCAATACACGAGCTAGCAATCACAGTTCAGGTCTGCTAGTCAGCGGTGACAATCGCTCAGCCCTAGGCCGTAGATTGTCATTTAGAGGCCCTAAGGGAACACATTTATGGGGCTCTCCATAACCACAGAACTCTGCTACTGGCAAAAGTATCATTATGCCACATGTTTACAAGCCTTGAAGTTCAATCGGTGAATATTCTACTGTGGCGGATGGATTTTTTTTTTTTTTTTTGTAATAATTATGTAGTAAAATGAAAATGTGTTACTTTTATTGTAATTCATTAGAACATTTAGACCTTACCTAAACCATATGTTGGCTGTGTCCAACATCGTGTTGGTCATACCATTGCATGATTTATTTCATGAGTTGGGCAAATAATTCTTAAGATACTCCTCTAAAGTTTTTTTTTTTTTTTTCCCATTTTTATTTCAGTTACAATCACAATATTTGTGGGAAAAAAAACTTCAGGCCGTGAGGCAGAAAAACAGCCCCAAATCATGATGCTCCCTCCATCATGCTTCACAGTGGGGATGAAGTGTGAGTGTGTTTTCCAACACACATGACGTTGTGTCTTACTCCAAAACAATTCAGCTTTGATATCATCAGTCCACAAAATATTTTGCCAAAACTTCTGTGGAGTGTCCAAGTGCATTTCTGCAAATATTAAACGAACAATAATGTTTTTTTTTTGGTTTTTTTTTTTTTTTTTTCGACAGCAGTGGCTTCCTCAATGGAGTCCTCCCATTAACACCATTCTTGGCCATAGTTTTACATATAGTCGACGTGTGCACAGAGATATTGGACTGTGCCAGTGATTTCTGTAAGTCTTTAGCAGACACTCTAGGGTTCTTTTTTACCTCTCTGAGTATTCTGCGCTGAACACTTGGCGTCATCTTTGGCGGACGGCCACTCCTTGGGAGAGAAGCAACAGTGCCAGACTCCCCATTTGTAGACAACTTCTCTGACTGTCGATTGACGAACATCAAGACTACAGATGGTTTTGTATCCTTTCCTAATATTATACAAATCAACAATCCTTGATCGCAGGTCTTCAGACTGCTCTTTTGACCGAGCTATGATGTTCATCAAGACAATTCTTGGCAGCTTTAACCCACTCATCAGTGATTGGGCACACACCTGACTTAAATTGTTTGGTAAAAATTGGTTTCAATTGCTCTTTGTCTCCTTAGGCAGAGGGTTCACTTACTTATTTTCCCCCTTCTGCCATTGTTTGCATGCTATCCTCATTAAAATATAAAAACCTATAAATGTTTGGTTGGGGTTTAGTTAAAGCAGACACTGTTTTTACATCTGTGTGGTTTTGACAAAGAGTCAATTCAATTCAATTCAATTTTATTTGTATTGCCCTATATCACAACAAGGTTGTCTCAGAGGGCTTTGCAGAGTCAATATGATACACAGTCAGAAACAGCAGATGAATTAGATGAAGTTCATGACCTGGGCATCCCCCATTCTGAGACCCTCCATGTCGGCAAGGAAAAACTTCAAAAACCCTTTGGGAAAAATGAGAAACCTTGGGGAGAACTGCAGTCAGGAGAGATCCACTCCCAGGACGGACAGGCTATCGCTGCACCAGGACTGATGGTGGGTATTAGCAGCAGGAGATCCAGTTTATAGAGATGCAATGGAGCGAAGAAACAAGAGGGGGTGGGGGGGCAAGGAGGATGTCCATCCAGCCAGGGGTCAGGATAGTCAGGAGGCTGCGGCTGAAAAATAGCCCCTCCCCCAGAGGGGAGGGGGGAAAGGGGACACCAGGTGACTTGTGATTAAGAGACTAGTCAACTAGATATTAGAATTAGAAAAGAGAAATAAAGTAAAGACAAGTGGGCGGTAGAGTGAGAAACAGGGGTCAGGACTCAGTGGCTGTGCTTCCCCCAGCATTATAGCTTCTAGTGCAGCTTAGACTGAACTGTGAGTCTAGTCCAATTTCAACTAGCCTGACCATAAGCTTTGTCAAATAGGAACGTTTTTAGTCTAACCTTGAATGTAAAGATTGTCGGCTTCTTTAATACTAGCTGGAAACTGATTCCATAAGACAGGAGCTTGGTAGCTAAAGGCTCTAGCTCCTACTGTAGTTTTAGAGACCCTGAGAACTACCAGTAGACCTGCATTCTGAGAACGGAGTGTTCTGTTGGAGCAGTATGGAACCAGAGCATCGGTGAGATAAGTGGCCCCAAACTATTATTGGTGTTAAATGTAAGAAGGAGGATTTTACATTTAATTCTAAACTCGACTGGAAGCCAGTGAAGGGCTTGGAGCACGTGGGTGATGTGCTCTCTTCTATTAGTTCCTGTTAAAAGTCTTGCTGCTGCGTTCTCAACTAGCTGAAGACCTTTTAGGGAACTTTTAGGACAAGCTGCAAGTAAGGAGTTACAAGTACTCCAATCTAGATGTAATGAACGTGTGAATTTTCTGCATTGTTTTTAGACAACATATTTCTAATTTTGGAAAAGAAAGAAAAGATCAGATCACATTTAATGGTGATTTTATGCAGAAATGTGAGACGTTCCATAAGATTCTGATACTTTTTCATACCACTGAGTGCAGTAAAGTTATAATTACAACTAACCCCCCGTTTAGCCAAATTTATTTACAAAATAAAAAACAGGGCTAAATTAAATCTACATTTACTCACACACCAATTTCATTTATTATTGTACATCCACCCGCATGCCTTAGTGCATGCAAACTGATTTTCAAAGACTTGAGCAGACAAAGGGGATCATCTTGAAGTGTTTGTTATTTGACCTTCTTTTAACGTGTCAAAAAATGCCCTCTTGTTTGGGGTCGCTTAGACCCCAAACTTTTGAACGGTAGTGTATACTAGTATATATTGTTTCTTTATTTTTTTGGAGGGACGAGCATACGTTCATAGGCAAAACTCAGTTTTGGCACAGTCTGAAAAAGTTAACATAAAGCCCTGCACAACCAGTCACACTCCTCTGTATCTCCCACTGGATTAATAGTCTGTCAGCCCTAAACTGCGCTGTCCACAATTTATAAAGTGTCTACGATTCGTAAAGGGATTGTGCTTGTCAAGATTCCTGCATCTGCTAGATGTGTCATTATTCATCTGATCCTGATCCAGTCTCAGTGCATCCATTCAGTTCATAAAAAAGCCTACATCTGAAAATATTTGTTTGATCATTTCTTCTGGCCCTCAAAAGAAGTGCACTTGTCTTTCTGGCCGTAGTATTTCAAATTAGATACTGACACATGTTGGAGACAAGGCCCTTGAGCAGGTCAAGAGCTTTATTCTTTGTAACCCAACCCCCTGGTTTGGCCCTCTGGATGATTCATTTCTTTGTGTGCCATGTAGTACAATGGCAGACTCAGGGTCACTTAACATAATTGTGCGCTGTATGTCTGAAGAGGGGTGTGCTCCCCATGCAAATAATACTTTGTTTCAGGAGGCTTGGAAAAGGTTGGGACTATTGACATTTAACCAAACCAGTGCTGGCATTATTATAGTTCCTGTCCTCCGAAAATAATTGCACCCTGCCCTCGTGCCCTGATGCATGCAATTGTTGGTAATTTAGGGTTTTTGTAAAGGCAATGACTATGTTCTTTCTACTGATCCTGAGTAGTGCTAGTATTCTGCAGCAAGGTTTACAAAATATAAAAAAGTTGATGATCCAATTCAGCACGAAGACACAGTCTGTAAATAAACAGCACAGAATGAGAAATAAAGAACGCCTTCCTACAGTGGCCAAATGATTCGGCGGTTGGATGTCAGGTTGTTTTTTTTCCTCTGTCAGATAGGACATTTATAAACAAATCCAATATGTATACACGTGTTATCTCATTCTTTTCAGCCTTACATCTGTGCTAGGTCATTTTTGCTTCTTTGTCAGACTGATGAAAGCAGTCGTGGCGCACAGTTGGTCTCAGAGGTGAAATGAAAGTCTTGCAGCTTCCTTGCCATTGAGGGGCGAAAGTGATTTCCATTAAATTAAAAGGTATGGCCATGAAATCGTGCCACAATCAAGCCCTCGCAAGTCATTAAGATAATCCCATGGCCATCTTTTGCTTATCAAATTGTAAAATATTGTCCATGACACCTCGTAACAGGACCCTAATTAATGCACTAAATCAATTCGGAATCGCTCAGCACAGTGGAGAGTGGCCTGCTGGGATGGCAACATTACGGCAAATGATGGCAGCAGATGTGTGCCGCCAACAGGGATGTTTAAACCTCTCACCCAATCGCGTTTAGCATTTCCTGAGTGGAACTCGGATGGTGCAAATCTTAGCTGCAGGGTACCTAATGTGTTACGCATTTTTTTTAAAGTGAATTACTCAAAAGGGATAATATTTTTAAAGATGTTGACTTTACAAAACATTAATAGAGACTCAAGACACAGTAAGATGAACGTTTCTGTTTTTGTTTCTTTCTTGTACTGGTACTGTTTGAAGCTCACCCATCTTAACACAAAACTATTGCCAAGGGTTTTCTTATTACACTGAATATTCAAAATTAGGTGTGCAACCAGCACACAGCGAGCTACCTACAAAACCTCTAAACTAAAGGGGTAAAACATAACCAAATGTGAAGCTGAAGCTAAGTGAAGAAAACTTGGCCAAAGTCATTGAAACGTCAGTAAAACCTTTTGGAACTACCTGAGGAACATATATCCCAATCAAAGAAAAAAAGCAGCAGACAGGATAAAATTTGCAGGCGCTGGAAAGAAATCCTGTAAAACATAGGCTGGTGACATAAGAAACATTCTCCATTTTAATAAAATAGTACAAAGATGAGCATTAAAATTCAGAGATACAGTGGAGCAAATAAGTATTTAGTCAAGTTCTCCTACTTGAAAATATTAGAGAGGCCTGTAATTGTCAACACGGGTAAACCCCAACCATGAGAGAAAGAATGTGGAGAAAAAAAACCCAGAAAATCACATTGTTTGATTTAAAAAAAAAATATTTCCAAATTAGAGTGGAAAATAAGTATTTGTTCACCTACAAACAAGCAAGATTTCTGGCTGTCAAAGAGGTCTACCTTCTTCTAACGAGGTCTAACAAGGCTCCACTCGTTACCTGTATTAATGGCACCTGTTTTAACTCATTATCGGTATAAAAGAGACCTGTCCACAAACTCAGTCAGTCACACAAAGACTACACAAGACCAAAGAGCTGTCGAAGGACACCAGGGACAAAACTGTAGACCTGCACTAGACTGGGAAGACTGAATCTGCAATAGGTAAAATGCTTGGGGTAAAGAAATCAATTGTGGGAGCAATTATTAGAAAATGGAAGACATACAAGACCACTGACAATCTCTCTCGATCTGGGGCTCCATGCAAGATCTCACCCCATGGCGTCAAAATGATAACAAGAACGGTGAGCAAAAATCTCAGAACCACGAGGGGGGACCTAGTGAATGACCTACAGAGAGCTGGGACCAAAGTAACAAAGGCTACTATCAGTAACAAAATGCGCTGCCAGGGACTCAAATCCTGCACTGCAAGACGTATCCCCCTGCTGAAGAAAGTACACTTCCAGGCCTGTCTGCGGTTCGCTAGAGAGCATTTGGATGATCCAGAAGAGGACTGGGAGAATGTGTTATGGTCAGATGAAACCAAAATAGAACGTTTTTGGTAGAAACACAGGTTCTCGTGTTTGGAAGAGAAAGAATACTGAATTGCATCCGAAGAACACCATACCCACTGTGAAGCATGGGGGTGGAAACATCATGCTTTGGGACTGTTTTTCTGCAAAGGGACCAGGACGACTGATCTGTGTAAAGGAAAGAATTAATGGGGCCATGTATCGAGAGATTTTGAGTGAAAATCTCCTTCCATCAGCAAGGGGCTTGAAGATGAGACGCGGGTGGGTCTTTCAGCATGACAATTATCCCTAACACACAGCCAGGGCAACAAAGGAGTGGCTTTGTAAGAAGCCTTTCAAGGTCCTGGAGTGGCCTAGCCAGTCTCCAGATCTCAACCCCAAAGAAAATCTGTGGAGGGAGTTGAAAGTCCATGTTGCCCAATGAGAGCCCCAAAACATCACTGCTCTAGAGGAGATCTGCATGGAGAAATGGGCCAAAATACCAGCAACAGTGAGTGAAAAGCTTGTGAAGAGTTACAGAAAACATTTGGCCTCCGTTATTGCCAACAAAGGCTACATAACAAAGTATTGAGATGAACTTTTGGTATTGACCAAATACTTATTTTCCACCATGATTTGCAAATAAATTCTTTAAAAATCAAACAATGTGATTTTCTGTTTTATTTTCCTCATTCTGTCTCTCATGGTTGAGGTTTACCCATGTTGACAATTACAGCCCTCTCTAATATTTTCAAATGGGAGAACTTGCACAATTCGTGGTTGACTAAATACTTATTTTCACCACTGTAAGTATCATAGAATGATGATTTTAAACCTGTCACCTAAGAAATGGAAAGCCGAACGATTAAAAAAATATATTTGTTCAAAATGACATACAACACAATGTGATCAGCAAAAAAAGCTAAAAAAATGTCAACAATGTCTTTGAGAAATCCTTTACTGTGAGAAGACTAACCATTACCAGAACTAAAAAAGGTGTTTGTCAAGGCAAAGAAGTAGAACATCTTGAAGAGTTCAATGTCATTTACATTTGCATTTACATTGCTTGCATTTTACCTGTCAAAGAGCAGACTGAGGCGAGAAAAAAAACAATTTAAAGCAACTTATTCTAGACTACCTTTCAAATACACGTTTGTGTTTGGGAAGATTTTACACATAATTCCGTGATCAATAAATGTGTCTTTAAAAATTTGACATTTTCAAATACAATTTCAATAACCTGTCTAGTAAATGACTTCCATCGCTCACCCTTCGATAACTGGATAACCACGCTAATTTATGTGCCACCCCTGACCATATGCCGGCCTTAATAATCATCAGACTGTGTGTGGGATTGCTGTGAGCTCTCCTTTGACTGTGAAATGTTCCCTCTATCATGGATTCCATTGGCCTAATGGGAATACTAGCCTGGCTAAAAGCTATAACATCTACAAACAGATGTGCAGTCACACACACAAGTATGCACACAAAGACAAATACCTTGTGTCGCTACAAATCAGGACATCCATCAGCGATTAGGATTTGATTCAGGGGTAATGAAGCAGCTCAGCAGTGCAACGTGCTTCGTGTCACAACCACACATGACAAAAATGGCCACCCTTATCACAAATACACACAGTCACACACTCGACATAGATTCCAGTTTTTTTTGTGTGTGTATGTTTTTTTTAACTGACACTGTTTTAATTCACATCACAGCTGCTTGGTTATCTAGCCTGAATGCATTTGCAGTTTACTCAGCCCCCAATAGTGCCATTCAAGGGAAAATACAAACATGGTCGTTTGGCTGCCGGTTGAGATGACTTTTCTGTGCATCAGAAAGGTTGCTCTGGCATGGTAGTTCACTCTGTAGGTCATTAGGCTACAATATTTATTTGTAACCTCTGCTGGGTTTGTACAATTCGACTCTCCACATTGTCCCGCCTTTTTTCCTTCTTGTGTGACAAAAACTGCTACCCTAGTGTCACCTCATGTGTTATTTATGTCCACAAGGTTTTGCCACACTGTCACATTTTGAGTGTGATGATGGCCTTCACAAAGTCTTTTGGTGAATCAGATTTTTTCTTTTTTTTAAACCCTAAATGTGTCCTGACAACGGAGATGCCTTGCAGAACCCTCTTATTTAACAATCTTCTGTGAGATGGCCAGCCTGCCTCAGACAATAAATATCAGCACTGCAAGTAAGAAACTCAACTCATGCTAGAGACACACCCTGTTGTAAACACAAAATCAATGGTAGGGTGTTACCACAGGGTCCAACTCGCACCATATGCTGCTTAACCATCATTTCAGGTGTAATATTCTGAAAAGAATATAGAAACACATGTTACTGTCTTTCCTGTGGATCAATGCAATCAAATTCAATGCATCTTTGGACCCTTGACAACTTTGGATTTGCTTGGATTTTTTTTTTTTTTTTTAAATTGTCACTATAATGTAAAAACATAGTTATCTCTTCTTTAGATTGCTCGAAGTTGAGTTTTTCAAAGGTAAGAGTGGTTGCTTCTTTACTGTATAAAAGAATTCATTAACTTAAAAAAAAAGGCAGAAATAAAGAGGGAAAATGTGAACAGAGTTCGTTGATGGTTGTTGAAATGAGGTTTTGTGTGATATGCTTATGTAAGGAAAAAGAGAGTACTGTATTTTTCGGACTATAAGTCGCGTCCCCCCCCCCCCCCGCCCCACAGTTTGGCTGGGGGTGCGACTAATACTCCGGAGCGACTTACGTGTGAAATTATCAACACATTATTGTATCATGTAACATGTTATTTTCACATGAAACCGCAAGAGGGTGCTGAAGGCCGGTTGTTATAACATTGGTGGTAACTTATAAAAAAAAAAAAAAATTTAATGAAATCTGAATAACTGTGTTAAATGAACATACCGGGCACATTCTCAGTTCGTTGTTAATGCGTCATCTAACGTTAGCTTACCTCACATATTCAGCCTGTTGTTCACTATTTTTATTTTAAATTTCCTTCCAAGATGACATGTCTGTTCTTGGTGTTGGATTTGATCAAATCAGTTTCCTTAAAAATGCAGCTAATACAGTATATGCTTTTTCGTCTTTATTACGGCTGTCAAAATTATCGCGTTAATGGGCGGTAATTTATTTTTTAAATTAATCACGTTAAAATATTTGATGCAATTAATGCACATGCCCGCTCATACAGATTAAAATGACGGTGTCATGTCCAATTATTACTTGTTTTTTTTGTATGTTTTGTCGCCCTCTGCTGGCACTTGGGTGCGACGGATTTTATGGGTTTAAGCACCATCAATGAGCATTGTGTAATTATTGACATCAACAATGGCGAGCTACTAGTTTATTTTTTGTTATAAATTTTACAAATTTTATTAAAACAAAAACATTAAGAGTGGTTTAAATATAAAATTTCTATAACTTGTACTAACATTTATCTTTTAAGAACTACATATCTTTCTATCCATGGATCGCTTTCACAGAATGTTAATAATGTTAATGCCATCTTGTTGATTTATTGTTATAATAAACAAATACAGTACTTATGTACAGTATGTTGAATGTATATATCCGTCTTGTCTCATCTTTCCATTCCAACTATAATTTACAGAAAAAAATATGGCATATTTTATAGGTGGTTTGAATTGCGATTAATTACGATTAATTAATTTTTGAGCTGTGATTAACTCGATTAAAAATTTTAATCATTTGACAGCCCTAGTCTTTATTCAATCATTTTTGGCTGGTGTGACTTACTGTATACTCACTTGCAACTTACTGTATAGTCCGTAAAATACGGTATAGTGTTCTAGAATTTGCTCTACAATTAAGAGCTTACCTCAGTTAACTAATGCCACACAAAGTGAGTAATTTGGTGGTTTCTAAAGACATCTTCACAGTGACATTTTCCTGGATTGATCTTATTTATTTCAAAGTCAATGGCCCTCTCAAAGGCCTTGATTTCTATTTTTATACTCCACAGGATTTCTCCAAATCTTGAATGTCATGCCCGAGTGCGCTCAGCATATTTAGCAGCCAAATAGCCCCATGAGGTGAAGAGGTGCACGCAGCTCTTACGTAGCCCATTGAAGCGAATTGGTAAACAGGTCCCAGCCCGCCCATTGACTTTGCCACCACGTGGAGGATTCAGATTGCACCGCCCGCCGCCGCCAATTCCTTCGGCTCAAACTGTTGAGAGTCTCAGCTGACATGCGTCACTGCACTCTCCTTGACTCACTGGCAGTGTGCTCTATATGTATGGAAATGAGTCGTAATCACCATAATATGTGTCCCATCTCTTGTATTGTAACCGTGTTATTATATTTTCCCCAGTTCGATGCCTTTTTGCCCTTTATCCATCAAGTTTCACTCCCTTCTCTGAATTTCATAAGCCTTTTTTCCTTCTCTTCCCTTTTGTGCTGTCCTCCTTGTTTACCTTACCACTCATCCAGATGACAGAAGCAGGTGTGCAATTAATTATACTTAAAATGGCTCCTGTGTCTGTTATTTTTTTCCTCTTTAGTGTCACTACACCTCCTGTCATAAACTTTCAAAATTTTTGTGACTTTGTCTAAACATTCTAAACTATCATCTTATTATCATTTATAAATAGGACAGCACTGTGTGTTTATTGTGATAGTCTTGCACAAAACGTATCTCATTATTATTTTTTTAATGCAGTTGTGACATAAGAGTAAAAGAAGGTAATCTTGATAATCTTTTCACGCCAACATCCATTTTCCTGACCTGATCCTTTCTCATTTGATAAGTCAGCACTGACTTCCACAAATGTGCCAGTCCATGAAGTCTAATCATCTGTGAGCACAGTTTTTCAAAGGCCTTTTGAAATGATCATATGCTGGCGTTTTCTCAAAATCCAGGGTGCAACCCTGAGGCTGTTCTTTGGAAGACAAAGCGGATGATTCTCTGCATATTTACTGCGAGATGCCTCCAAATCTTGAGGAAATGGTAGACTCCTTAATTAGCCAAAAACACGAATAGGGGTCATTTTAAGTGATCGTAGGGGTTTTTGAATTCTCGTTAGGTGAGCAAATTTAACTGTCATTATGACACACTCTTGCGTTGTGCGTCCTTAGCTAGCTCAATTTCGTCTGGCCGTCTGCCTCCAAGTAAAACGACTGCATCCGTAAAAACACATTCCAGAAATTTGTCTGAATGATGTGACTCATTTCATTTAAGCATATTCATCCAAGTCCGCTCCCATAAAGGATTAATGCCTCAATATGGATGAAAATTAAATTCATCACTACGTTAATGCAATGTATGTACAATTGTTTATTATTTTTTTTCCCAGTTTTGAAATTATTCGACTTTGATGTATTAGCATGGTACCGATCCTAATCGAACTTCGTTTGCGTGGTTAAGTACCATATGTATTTAGCCTGGGATGAAAAACAATGAATGCCATACCTTTGCAACAATGTCAGGTCACGTTCTTGCCTTGCTATCTCAGTTGGCAATTTACCCTCGGATGGTCGTATTTTTGTCTCGTGCCTGGTCAGCAACAATCAGGAGACATGGCATCATCAGTTTTTCCAGACATTGTTTTGCACTATTTTCTGTCTCTTGTCTGGTAAATAGTCTTGGTCTACCCCCCCCCCCCCCCCCCCCACCAAAAAAAAAAAAAAACAATCCAAGGCATGGGTGGTATCTGTTTTAAAGAGGCACTTTACACAGTTTCCAATAGTTTGAACTGTTTCATGCAAAATGGAAGTTTATTTTTTTAACTGTCCTGTTCAGCTGCTTAGAAACGAAGAATATTAATCTGAGTGTCCTTATGGTCTGAACAGCTTTAATGTATCACATGGGAGTTTCATATACTCTTATTGTGGTTGTTCATTGTGTTTTATTTATTAAGTGGTTGTAGGGGAACAGAAAGGAAGGAAGCGAATAGAAGAGGAGAGGAACAAACAACAAGTAATACAATACACGCCTCTGCTACCTATGAACATTGTGTTACTATCGTTAGCTAATTATATTTACCCCTGGACACCATGTGGCGGGCCTGATAACCGAGGAGAAAGAGGCGGGAGGTGAGTCAAAAGGAGATGTGCTTAGGTGGGGTGGAGCGTACACAAATCAGCAATGTGAGGTGTGGAAACCAGTATTATGTGAATCACATGTAAGTGTGGATATGTTGACATCCGATTTAATGCTGCCTGATCACTAATCCTGGCACTGGCAATCTCTCTACTTGAGTGTCTAATTGCACCCAGTTATGCGTGAACTTACTAAGACGAATGCTGCGTGGGGAGCCCACATGGCAGAAATAGGAGAGCCAGGCTGAGAGGGCAGTGGGACCGCCGCGTGGAAGTTCTTCTCAGCCGCACATCCAATCACCCCACGTCGTAGCTCCTCCGTGGAGTATAATGTATGTGATGTGTTAAAGATGTGCGGGAACGGCAGGGCCACCGGCGGGGTGGCAACTGTCACCTCACTCCTCCACCCAACCAACCCCAGCCGCCCCGTATACTCAGTGTATGATGCATTAAATGACTCTCCCCGAAGACCCCAATGAGTTTGTAGGTGCCCAAAAGTGAGAGATCCCAAAGATATTTACAGTGCAAAGTGAAGAGTGCGTGAGTCAGGCATCCAGGGCGGGGCCCTACCCGTGAGCACAAGAACTGATTGTTTTTCTACTATATATCGAGATCATCATTAGCCACGTTTACATGCTGACTTTTATTCATACCGATTCAAATAATTCCGAATGGAAATTTCAGATCAGCTGTTTACATGTCACTTCATCTATTCCGATCCAGCGTTTACTTGTGTCTGCCTATATTCCGAAAGGACGTTTAACAACTGCCGTCTGACATGCGGAGATTAATCAAAACAAAGCGTCACGTTGCAAAACATGGAGATCGATCGTCAGATCAGCTGCTGTTTTAACTTTCCGAGTGGAAACAAAACTTCAGAATCACACGCCGTTCATTTAAAAAGTTGTGTGGGCTGGTGGAGGGATTCATGGATATAAACTTTCCGCCGGACTCCAATTAGGTGCACTGTGCGTGTGCTTGGAAGCCATGTTGCAAGTGACGTTACTTACGTCACCAAGTGACGTTACCACATCAGTACGGAGCATGTGCAGAAAGAACGCAACCAGACACCATTCTGCTTCCCTGTTTACATGATATAATTTTACTTCTAATCGGTTTGGGAAAAGGAATATTCCACCCCTGTGAAACAGAATGAAATTCCATTCGGTTTGGGCCTGTTCATTCTGAATGAGGTGTTTATATGGAACACATTTATTCGGTTTGAACATCTAAACCGATTGCAATTGGAATATTTGGCTCCATGTAAACGTGGCTACTGTTGTTGTCTCCTGCTTCTCTGAATCTGCGTCACGGGGGCAGCAGCCTCAGCAAAGGGCCCAGACAGCCCTCTCCTTAGCCACTTCCATCAGGTCATCTGCGAGAATCCCAAGGCGTTCCCAGGCCACCTGAGAAATATAATCCACCTGGGGCAGGCACTCACCCCTGACATGGAGCAAGCAATCCACCATTTTCCATCTGAGAATCATGGCCTCTGAATTTGAAGTCCTGATCCTCATCCGAGCTGCTTCACTGCCAGCTGCGAACCACCCCAGCGAAAGCTTAAGGGTGCTGTGCGATGGAGCCGAGAGGACCACATCTTCTGCAAAAAGCAGAGATGAGATCCTCGCACCACCGAACTCGACCCCCTCCACTACATAGCTGCACCTGTAGCCTGTCTGTCCATGAAAGTCACGAACAAAACTGGTGAAAGGGCAGCCCTGGTGGAGTCCAACCCTCACCGGGAACAGATCTGACTTGTTGCCGACCACACAGACTAGACTCATTCTTATGTGGTACTATCGTACAGGAACTTGAAGGGGCCAACCACCAAATATTCTCAGAATACCCTCTACAGGGTGCCTCTGAGAACACGAGCATAAGCCTTCTCCAAATCCGCAAAACTCATTTGGACTGAAGTGGCAACTCCCATGCCCCGTCACGCACCCTCGTGAGAGTAAAGAGCTGGTCCGTGGTTCCACAGCCAGGACAAAAACCACATTGTTCCTCCTCAATCTGAGGTTCAACTATCGACTGGCCCATTCTTTCCAGTACCCTGGTGTAGGCTTTCCCTGGGAGGCTGAAGAGTGTGAGTCAATATATAGAGAATACAGAGATATTCCTGCATCCTTACATTCAGCACCTTCTGTAGTCTCATGATTAAATTCTAATTGTTTAGCTCTCAGTATTTGGCCAAAGTGCATTTCCAGTCCATTTTAGAATTGAATTCAAACTTTTACTGTTTAATTCTAATAATGGCCAGGCTCCTCCTTATTTATTTGAGATTTTAACCCTCAGTTACCCTGGCAGGGCTCTTCGGTCTAACGGCCAGCTCCTTTTGCAAGTTCCGAGGTTTAAACTTAAACAGTGGGAAGACCGATCTTTTACAGTTTCTGCCTCCAGGTTGTGGAATAGCCTACCTCCTGAAATCCGCACCATTACGAATCTAGGCCTTTTTAAATAAAGATAAACTTTTTTAGACTTGCTTTTTCCCCAGTCTAGGGTAGCCTGGTTGTATTTCTTGAGGGTTTTAATGTTTTTGGATTTTACCTGTTTTATTGTTTTATTTGCTGTTTTGACTTTTATCGTGATGCGTTGTTTTTTTTGTTTTGTTTTGTTTTTTGTTTTTTTCTAAATGACATATTATTGTACTTTCCTGCTTTTTATTTATCATGAACCATGTTTGTCTTGGTTGTAAAGGACTTTGAGGACCTAGCATGGTAGGTAAGGTAGCATGCTAAGCAACTATAAGCATCTAGAAAGCAGTGTTGTTAATCTTACTTTAAAAAAGTAATTAATTACAGTTACAAATTACTTTTCCCAAAAAGTAATTGCGTTAGTAACTCACTTACCTGAATGTAAATGTAATTAGTTACTTGGCAAAGTAACTGGTGATAATTTTCATGTTTTTTTCTAAAAAATATATAAATAAATAAATAAATAAACAGGTCACACAATGTGAAGTTTAAAGGGTTTTTGGGACAATTGGCCCTAGCCCAATTCTTTACCCCAAACTTAACTAAACACAGGGGTATTGCGGATATTGCGATAACTAGATAGTAACCTCTGCTATGTGTGGAAGTTATTTGATGTTATGAATCAACCGTTAAAGTTGTTAAAATTGCTCCAATTATTGCATTAGTACCCTTCTGTCTATTTTCGACATGTGTAAGTTTTAAAACTGTTTCATCATTAAAAGATAGATTTAAGTTAAGTTTTGCCAATTTAGGAGCATCTTAGATAAAAAGTTACTTAGGTTCGCTAGGAAGGTTCTCTACAACAGAGCCTTCCAGAGAAGTCTACTGCTTTAAGATAGCGGCTGTTTACTAACACATCTAGTTCTTTATTATACATATTGCTAATGCCGCCGTGTCTGTCATTTGCATCTAGTTCTGTATATAGGAGATTTCTACCGAAGCATCATGTGGGCGTAGTTTGTAGGCTATCGGCTACAGTCAGGTATTATGGGAGCCACCTTGCATAGTAGCATTGCTTTTGCAACGGCATCACACTCCCTTGCCTTCTCCCTGCTCTGCTCTCTCGTCTCCATGAGTCCGTCTTTTTCAGATTTTTCTCGTGTCAGTCAACCAACATCTTAACGCATAGTATCGCACGCCTTTCCCGCGTCAGTAACGGTAACGGCGTTGCCAAGATGAGAAAAGTAATTAAAGCATTAGTAACGCCGTCATACTCTAACGCCGTTATGAACAACACTGCTAGAAAGTAATACGAGAGGAGAAAACATTATTTCTATATCAACACAGTCTTTCGTGTTTTTAGCTAACAGGCATGTAGGGTCCTTCAGTAGCAAGTGATCCTTGGTTTCTGCAGAATCCCTCCTGATGCTTCCAGCTCCTCTGAAGACTTGATCTAGAAAGTTTTAATTTTATCTTTATGTGTGTATTTAATCACAGATGGGATTTGAATTAATTCAGTGCTATGGAAATGTCTGAGAAAGGGCACTATAATCCTTTAATTTAATTAGGTGATTTACCATAAAATGTTAAGTACAGTATTTTTCCCACCAGTTTACTGCACTTCCTTGCTCTCACTTGAATACTTTTCTTGAGGTTGCTAGGCAACAAGAAACTGTTGTGTTTATCTTTTCTAGTGTTTTCTGGGCCGGGGGCTAGCTGGGTGAAGGGGGCACAGTGGGAGCAACAGCGAGCATGGGGCGGGTGGCGATGCACCCTCAGTGGGCACCTGGGGCTTAGCATGGAGTTAATGATAGCCAGTTGAGCTCAGCAAACCCCCAGCAGTGAACACAAGGCCACAGTGGGGGTCAAAGTAATGGCAGGGAATGACTTCCAACCAGGGGGCGGAATCAAGAATCCCCTGGGAAAATGAAGACCTTTTTTTTTTTTTTTTTTTTTTAAAGAAGCTAAGACACCAAGTAAAATAACAGTTTGCTCGCCAATAAACATTTTTTACCAGGACATTCTGACAGTCCTCACAATAGGATAATAAGTATGCTAATCAAAGTGTCCACTGAAATGAATGCTGCTCTTTTATTATGTTGTTCTCTCATTCTCTGTGATTGACACACTGTAATCTAGCTAATAAGTACCTCCACTTTCGTTTGAGGTTTCATTCTATAAACGCTACAATAGCATGGCCCAACTGTGTGTGAATATGGACGCTTATGTCAGATACCTGCTATTATCCTCCATTTTCTATGTGATTTTCTAAATCATAACACATGGTTAAACCAACTGTTAAAAGATTGATTTCTTTTAAATAAATTTATGATAATCATCTTATTGCTTTTCTAATTCATGTTACATTGACTCATCAAGGTCAATCCTCAGTACTTGTCAGTTTAAAAAAATGACCACACAAAATACACATATGCCAATATGTTGAAAATGTGTTATCTGGTGTAATTCAGAAATGTGTGAAATTTTGATATGTGGGAGGTTGCAATTAAGGACACATGTTTGATCAAAGCACATTTAGGCTGACATTTTCGTTTTTTTAGGTCATGTATCCAATTTGCCAGGGAATTGAATCTGAGATGGAGAGGCATGTGATATTCACTTAAAGTGATCCTCTGACTTAAATACATGTAGGCTCTAATAAACCACAATTGTTCTCTTGTACTAAAATATGTTGTTAGAAACACATAAAATGTTAAATCAATGGCAATATTTTATAATATTTAGTCCATATTTTGAACGTTAGTTGGCGCCATGGTTTGCGGGCTCGCAATGATGACGTAATTGGTATCTTTCCAAATGTGTAGCGTGTTAAACAATTGCTTATTGCTGCCTAAACTCCCGAAGTAAAATGCCCCGATGTGCTGCTTTTGGATGCAATTGCCATTCAAATGGAAACAAGGGGAGTGAAGTGAGTGGTCAAGGTGGAATTATTATTTTTAGTGAATAAGTGTGCATAAGTGGAAGCTTCTTCCCCTTTTTGGTCCCTGTATGCACGTATCCTACCCACCACGTGTTACAACTAGCGCCCGAACATTTTTCCTGGATCCTCAGTCAAGTAAAGGATCCGTCTATATTCTGGATCCGACGGTCCCACCGCGTCTGCAATATTGGTTTCGGATCTGTCCATTTTTTTTATTCGTCGGTCCCACAGCGGCTTTTCGGCTCAGTCTATTTTGTGGAATCGACGGCCTAATCGCGGCTGCGACATTGCCATGGTATTGGTCTAATTCCTGGATCTTCGAGTGAGTAAAAAACGCGGATTTGGATTACTATTGCTGTCTTTTTTGTTGACTATTCTTCGTGGGAGTTTTCCCCATATCATACTAAATAATTAAAGCACTATGGCACGCTACAGTGGCGACAGTGACTCTGACGTTGACCTTACAACAATGTTGGGAGTTCGTCAAGGAATGCGTGTTTGCGTACTGCTGAGCTCCCGAGTGAAGAGTGGTCAAGGTGGAAATATTATTTTTTGTGAATAAATGTGCATAAGTGGAAGCTTCTCCCCTTTTTGGTACTTTTATACACGTATCCTAGCTACCACGCGTTACAATGTAAAAGACATGGATTACACAAGGTGTGCTCTTTGGCCTGTACTGTAAGCACACGACAGCTCTGGATGCTAAGAATCTACATAATTATATTGGGATAACTTTGAAAACGCAACATGCTTACCTTGAATAATTGCTTTTAAAACCGGACAGCATACACTCTCGCTCCCAACCGGACTTCCCAACAGGACTCTCTCGCATCACCAGTTTTGCCCAACTTTTGTCTTATCAGGTATTTGCTGCACGCATTTTTCCCTGAAGCTCGTCTTGTGAACGACCGACAGTGCTGTCCTGCTCTTCACTTTTCAGATCTGGTTCAAATAGGAAGGGTAGAACTGACGACATGTTGGGAAAGCTAACAAGTGACACGCTGGAATTTCGGCAACGGGACCAGTGACGTCACGCACTGCGATGTAACAAGAATGGCGACCTATCACTTCAAATAATTTTACAAACTTTATTGAAACATAAAAATTAAGAGGGGTTTTAATATCAAATTATTATAACTCATACTAACATTTATCTTTGAAGAATTACTTGTCTTAAAAACAGAGGATCCCTTTAACATCAAATAAACAAATATCAGATTCTCCTTATTCAAATGCATCTTTAGTAACTATGTCAGAAGACCACATATCGTAATTTCCATACTGTTATTGTTGAAAAACCAACTCCCATCTTCATGTCTTCCTTGCAGTCCATAAGAGAGGTGACAGGCTATGTGCTGGTGGCCTTGAACCAGTTTGACTACCTGCCTTTGGAGAACCTGCGAATCATAAGGGGTACGAAGCTGTACGAAGGTCGCTATGCACTTGCCATCTTCCTCAACTACAGGCGGGACGGGTACTACGGATTGAGGCAGCTGGGTCTTCGTAACCTCACAGGTAAGTGATAGTTTGCTATTGCTTGTGAAACATTATAAAAAGAAAACCAGGGCGATTTGAAGGCCCGTACAAACTCATCAAATAATCTTTATGGAACCATGGGAGTGATTTGATAAACTCAAATACAAAAGAATCCAACCTGAGTTTATTCGATCTGACAGAAACTTTGAGTTTGAAGGTAACAAAAACAAACTTTTTCCAATTAAAACAAAGTTGCTATGGTCAAAGTAGTGAATACAATTTATCTCATTTTAATGAGTCACTGGTGGTTCACATCAGATGTTGTATTCCTGTCTGCCATTTCCCTTCAGACTACAAATATACTGTATTTTGGTATTGCTCATTTGGAAAATGTCACAATTACCACTTGTGTATGACAAATGCATATTCAATAGGCACAAAATCTGGACTAAGAGTTTGTTGTCACTGCTACCAAATTAATTTCGCGTAGTGCATGGAAAGATCAAATTTCAGCAAAATGTGTTATTTCCCCTTTTAATTACATTTCTGTTTATGCATTCAAAATGTTTCTTCCTCTTGCTGAGTGTATTCATTTTTTTTTTTTCTTTTTGTGGTGAGCGTCATTTTCATGCACACGGAGACACGCAGAATAGTCTTTTCAGTGTACAGTATTTATACCATCTCTTTGTTTTACACTCAGGGCCTTACAATCAGTTCATCTTTGGCTTTCTGCAAATGTAGTAAAAGCAGACATTATCGTTTATTACGATTTGAAACTGATCTTCTCAGTTAGAGGGTGCAATGCTATTTTCTCTAGTGACTCATTTCCTCATTATCACTATAACACTCTGAACGAGCAGTTGAGGGTCAATATGGTATCCGGCATTGCGTGAGTCAAAAGTTGTGCATCTGGCATCCCGCTGCAATTATTGCCACCACTCCCGGAGAAGACTGCAAGTTGTTGATGGAGAAGTGCTGGCAAAACCCCAACTGACAACAGCATGTAATCTGTGAAGAAGCGGTGACATCATGCTTGAATTTTACAAATTACATGCAGCAGAACATGAGGGCAAAATTTGCAGGTAAATCAAGAAGTTTCAGACTTTTTTGACTGTGCGAAGGAATCAAAAGTTGGAATTTGGCATCAATCTTGCCAGAATTTGACTAAAATCTGTTGTGGGGTTGTTCTTCCAGTGAGAACAGAACAATATCCTCAAGCCACCGAGTTGTGGCCAATGGAACGCACTTCCAGCATGAGTGTCCTCCACAGCACAGCCAAAGAACATACACACGTACAACCAAGCCGCTAGAAATCTAAACATTTTGTGAGGAAAGCGAATATCCAGTATCCAGAGTTGTTGTTTCTACTCACGCGTTTCTGGTACACTAGTAAATCTGACTCACACAAACAAACGCTAACAGTATCAGTAATGGGAGACGACGTTTTAGGTAGTTTTTCCGATAAAAAGCATCCTGCTGGGACAATAAACAAGAGCATCGTTTTGTGCTAGCTGTGCAAAAAGGAATTTGCCTATCACCGAAGCAGTTCCAGCCTCAAGTACCATCTAATGCTAAACACGTACGGGCGAGCACAGACTTGGCTAATACTAGCGTTCACACTCGCGGCAACAAACGGTCCAGCCATCCTACTCTGGATGAAATGACGGGCTTCCGAGCCTAAATAAGTAAATCTGCATCAGATAAATAATGCAACTCCCGGGCAGAATGGATTGCAGCGGATTGTTGACCACTTTCTGTGGTGGAGGACAGGGGCTTCAGTCCGTGCTACAAATAGCTACATGCAGGAGCTCATCCTCAGGTGTCCAATCTGGCCAAAAAGTATCTAGCAAGTCCCGCCACGTTCGTTCCATTTGAGAGGATTTTCTCACCAGCTGGGAATATCATTCAGAAGAAAAGAGCTTCATTGAGTGCTGAAAATGTAAATAGGCTTATTTGTCTCAGTAACTGGCGAAATTAGAAGTAACTCCACAGGTTTTTTCATCTTGGTTCCACTAAATGTTGAATGTTAAAAAACTTAGTGTTGAAGTGTTGCACTTTTATTGTTATTTATTGTCTTGCAGTTTTATTATCAGTGTTTACATTTTACTATTTGATAGAAAATGTTTGGCAATATTTTATGCCCATAGTTTTATGTTGTATACTGCGCACTGGAAAGTAATTAGTTAACTGTTTTTTAACTGTTTACATTTCTAAAGAAATTTTTTTTTCAAAGAACATGAATAATAATCAGGGTGCCTGAAACACTTGAAACCTGAATAGCTCCATTTGCACTTTTGACCAATTGTTTGTTGAATGGCATTACATATTAACAACAATAAATGTGTTGTCAAGCTCAAACAGGGTTTTTTATTGAGAAATGATTTTTTTTTTTCCTTTGCTGGGCTGCGGGAGGAGAGATGGGCTGTGAATCCAGGTCATTACACAAGGTTGACTTGCTCTTCGTTCCAAATGGGTAGTGTTTTTAACATGGGGGAGCATGTTGCTAATTTGATACCCCCCCCCACCCCCCCCCAAAAAAAAAGAGCAAAAAATGTCCCATTCGACAATGATCTTTAGAAACTAGGGTTGCTGCTGGGAAAACGGCTCTATGACCTTTACAAAGACAACACACACAACACACTCACAAGGATAGACCCCCCCATTGAGGCTAAGCTGAGAGAAAGGCTGCAATTGGGAATAAGCATAGCTAAAACAGTTTAACCTTGATGCTTTTTTTCTCGATCCTCTGGAACAAAATCTAAGCTAAATATTTCTCTCACGCCAGCCATCGTGCTAATGCACTTATACCTTTTTATATACTGTATACTGTATATATAAAATAAAATAAAAAATCACCTCATTTGTTGCCTCTGTCAAGCACAAAGCCCAAGGGAGACTTTTTTTTTTAATTACAGCTAAGGTTAAGGTTGTTAGTGTGCAATCACCTGACCGTAATTTTACAAGGATTTGTCGACTTGGATATTTTTTTCCCCCAATAAATACTTGCTATATGAGCTATTCCCTAATGGGATATTTGATTTCGAATAAATTTTAGTCAGAACTCGCACATTGTCAACATTGTTAATTGGTTGTTTTTCTTTTTTAATCTTTTCAATGAGGTAAATCTGCCCAAATTTAGGATTAGTTAAAATAAAAAATAAAACAAAAAACTATTAAGCATATATAGCTTTTGGGCTTGAAATATTTTGGGCATTGTGACTGATTTAAAGGTCCTTCTAAAAAAATTAGCATATTGTGATAAAGTTCATGATTTTCTTTAATGTACTGATAAACATTAGACTTTCATATGTTTTAGATTCATTACACACAACTGAAGTGGTTCAAGCCTTTTATTGTTTTAATATTGATGATTTTGGCAAAAAAGTCAAGAAAAACCAAAAATCCCTGTCTAAAAAAAATTATCATGAAAAGGTACTCTAAAGAAGCTACTAACCTAATCATCTGAATCAATGAATTAACTGAAAACGCCTGCAAAAGATTCCTGAGGCTTTTAAAAACTCCCAGCCTGGTTCATTACTCAAAACCCCAATCATGGGCAAGACTGCCGACCTGACTGCTGTCCAAAAGAGCATCAATGACACCCTCAAGCAAGAGGCTAAGACAAAGAAAGAAATTTCTGAGCAAATAGGCTGTTCCCAGAGTGCTGTATCAAAGCACCTCAGTGGGAAGGAAAAAGTGTGGCAGGAAACGCTGCACAACCGGAAGAGGTGACCACACCCTGAGAAAGACTGTGGAGAAGGGTCGATTCCAGACCTTGGGGGACCTGCAGAAACAGTGGACTGAGTCTGGAGTAGAAACATCCAGAGCCACCGTGCACAGGCGTGTGCTGGAAATGGACTGCAGGTGCCGCATTCCCCAGGTCAAGCCACTTTTGAACCTGAATCAGTGGCAGAAGCACCTGACCTGGGCTACAGAGAAGCAGCACTGGACTGTTGCTCAGTGGTCCAAAGTACTTTTTTCAGATGAAAGCAAATTTTGCATGTCATTCGGAAATCAAGGTACCACAGTTTGGAGCAAGACTGGGAAAAGGAAATGCCAAAATGCCTGAAGTCCAGTGTCAAGTATCCACAGTCAGTGATGGTCTGGGGTGCTGCTAGTGTTGGTCTACTGTGTTTTATCAAGGACAGGGTCAATGCAGATAGCTATTAGGAGATTTGGAGCACTTCATGCTTCCATCTGCTGAAAAGCTTTTTGGAGATGAAGATTTCATTTTTCAGCACGACCTGGCACCTGCTCACAGTACCAAAACCACTGGTAAATGGTTTACTGACCATGGCATTACTGTGCTCAATTGGCCTGCCAACTCTCATGACCTGAACCCCATAGATAATCTGTCGGATATTGTGAAGAGGAAGTTGAGAGACACCAGACCCAACACTGTGGGTGAGCTTAAGGCCGCTATCGAAGCATCCTGGGCCTCCATATCACCTCAGCAGTGCCACAGGCTGATTTCTTCCATGCCACGCAGCATTTAAGCAGTCATTTCTGCAAAAGGATTCCCGACCAAGTATTGAGTACATAGCTGATATAATTAATTGAAGGTTGACTTTTTTTGTATTAAAAAACACTTTTTTGTATTGGTCAGATGAAATATGCTAATTTTTTGAGATGGGGATTTTTGTTTTTTCTTGACTTTTTTGCCAAAATCATCAATATTAAAACAATAAAAGGCTCTAACTTCTTCAGTTGTGTGTGTTTAACTAATCTAAAATATATGAAAGTCTAATGTTTATCAGTACATTACAGAAAATAATGAACTATATATATATATATATATATATATATATATATATATATAATGGACTGGGCTGCCTGTCACCATTATATAAAAGCATCTTTCATACTGGCCAACTAAGATGGCTTTATGTCTCTCTGAACAGATGACATGTTTATGTCGCTAGAGTCATACTCAGGAAGCCTGGCATCGTAACCCAGTGATGTCACCGCCCTGCGACGTCAACAACAATGGTGACCTACACTAAATAAATTTTACATAAATACGAAATACATACATAAAAACGAAAACATCAATAGGGGTTTTAATATCTTTTTAAAAAACTACATGTTTTTCCATCCGTGGTTCCCTTTAAACGTTTGTAGTATGTTTTTTGCCGATTATGTTACATTTTTGTTGTTGTTGTTGTTTTTGTTTTTTAATTTTATTGAATGTTTTCAGCTCCAAACTTAATGGCAGTGTGATGGTCTTATGTGGTTCGGCTACCCACAGGCAATTTATCATATTAAATAGATTTTTTAAAATGTTAACTCTCAGCTGCTGCCAAATGCACAGTTTGGATCAGATCCACATTAAACTTTGTTTGACGTCTCAACTTCAGCCCCTAGATGCACATAACTGCGTTTTAAGTTTGTGGCATTACTCTTTACACAATTCTTTTTAAGTCCGTCTTTTTAATGACTCCCTGTTGACAACACGTTGCACACACACGTATCCCAACTTACCCACAACACACCAACAAACAAAGAACGATCTCGGCAAAGTTAATTACAAATGGACGTTTCTCCCAGTTGGACCTCTTTTGTGAAAGAACATCATTTTTAAGAGACGCTGATCAAGAGAAAGAAGACCCGTCCAAATTTGTTCCTAAGCTTCATCAGCGGATTTATTTGTCCCACGAGGCAGGAATATTTGGAATCAATAAACTGTCCGAATTTTATTTCTTCTAGGACAAAGTCCCATTTGTAGAATGGGGATTTTCATTTCAGGCTAAGGTGAAAAATATCTTTTGTCCGGACCAGATTAATTTACACAACAATATATTAAGTCAGCCTGATCTGTTTGCCATCAGAGCTTCTCCTCTTCATTTTTAGTCTTTTGGCTCACTATTAGGCCACCAAATTATGCTTGCTTTCTATTCACTCATCCAATAAAAGCCACCGTGCACATTTGGCTGGATGGAATCTATTTGTCACTTGCTTTGGTGCCTCCCAGCGGGTATGTATTCAGTAGTTACAACACACAACAGCTTGACTGCAGCATTATCCCACCATGAATTCAATCCCAGGGGGAGGCTGCAAAAAGCATGGATAAAAGTTTGGAAACAGTTTGCAGGCTTGAAATCTTCCGACTGCTGGCAAATTATTTCAAAAAGTAATAAATGACGAGTAACTGTCATTTGAAAGGAATTAGTTTACTGTCTGTGATATGTTATATGTTCTACATTATGTACATCCGAGGGATGTTTTACTTTTGAATTTTATGTATGCAAGCATATCTAGGGTACTTGTTCACCTAAAGGCATATGCAGCAACTTTATTTTCCTAGTTAGTAAATTTTACTGTAGACGGTGTATATGTGTGTGTGTACTTTATATCATCAAAAAATATATTACCTAGTTTCACTCTCATAAATAATGAAGAAGAAATCCTTCATCTTATTGCAGAATTCCTCAAAAATAATGTTGCATTACATATTTACAAAGTAGATCGGGTACAAAAAGAAGTTAATACCAATAGCCACTTGTGCCTTTAATGAGTGAGAGAATAGAGGGCTGGTACACATAAATAATGGATCTTGTGTCATCATTAAGGCGCTGATCATTAAAACATATCTCGTTTCTTCAAACGTTGGTTTGCCTCCACAGAAAATGCTGCTTTTTGCAAGGCAAGGAAAAGCCTCAGTGTGCTTGTTATTTTTTTCGTTTTACAGAGTTGAACAACCAAATTGTTACTTTTAACTCAAGAATAACAAGCACTTTAGACTTATGTAATGCGAGTACGCCTTACTCCTCCTCGGATGTCATCTGCAGGAAATCTAGCCAAATTAACCAAAATGATCCCCAACCTTTTGTTGCCTACCATTTCTCTGCCACATGCTGGCGTTCATTGACATGCAAACCATGTCATTCCTCCTTTTTGGTCTTTTTCCCATATGATTCTGTTCCAATTTCCACTTGCATTTGAGCAACTCTGAAGCCAAGAGGTGCCGAGGTAGTGCGTCAGCAAGGTTTCTTTGGTGTGGGGGCCCATATATCTGCACATTTGTGAAACTTGCATGTTGTCCAACCTTAGATGCACAGTGCATATTTTATTTTATATTTAAAAGTATGTCTGCAAACAACCTAGAATGATTCCATGACCCACTTTTGGATCATGACACATTAGTTGTAAATCACTTACGTACTGTATGTCATTTAACTGACTGTACATCATGTGTCAAAGTTACAAATTAACTTTAAAATATTACGGCAAGTAATGAAAGGTTGTCTGACTCATAGATTGTGAAAAAATATTAACACAGGTTGTGTAACTTTACATACTCTCCTCCTAAAGTATTGCAGCAACGTGCTATTTTTACTGGCGATTGAAAGCATTTGCAATGAATCTGAGACGAGAGAAATATGTTTTTATCTATAGCTATTTACAGTGGGGCAAATAAGTATTTAGTCAACCACCAATTGTGCAAGTTCTCCTACTTGAAACGATTAGAGAGGCCTGTAATTATCAACATGGGTAAACCTCAACCATGAGAGACAGAAAGTGTCGAAAAAAAAAAGAAGAAAAAAAAACAGAAAATCACATTGTTTGATTTTTTTTAAAAGAATTTATTTCCAAATTAGAGTAGAAAATAAGTATTTGGTCACCTACAAACAAGCAAGATTTCTGGCTGTCAAGAAGGTCTAACGTCTTCTAACGAGGTCTAACGAGGCTCCACTCGTTACCTGTTTTAACTCATTCTCGGTATAAAAGACACCTGTCCACAATCTCAGTCAGTCACACTCCAAACTCCACTATGGCCAAGACCAAAGAGCTGTCGAAGGACACCAGAGACAAAATTGTTGACCTGCACCAGGCTGGGAAGTCTGAATCTGCAATAGGTAAAACACTTGGTGTAACGAAATCAACTGTGGGAGCAAGTATTAGAAAATGGAAGACATACAAGACCACTGATAATCTCCCTTGATCTGGGGCTCCATGCAAGAGCTCACCCCGTGGCGTCAAAATGATAACAAGAACAGTGAGCAAAAATCCCTGAACCACACGGGGGGACCTAGTGAATGACCTACAGAGAGCTGGGACCACAGTAACAAAGGCTACTATCAGTAACACAATGCGCCGCCAGGGATTCAAATCCTGCACTGCCAGAAGTGTCCCCCTGCTGAAGCCAGTACACATCCATGCCCCTCTGCGGTTCGCTAGAGAGCATTTGGATGATCTAGAAGAGGACTGGGAGAATGTGTTATGTTCAGATGAAACCAAAATAGAACGTTTTGGTGGAAACACAGGTTCCCGTATTTGGAGGAGAAAGAATACTGAATTCCATCCAAAGAACACCATACCCACTGTGAAGCATAGGGGTGGAAACCTCATGCTTTGGGGCTATTTTTCTGCAAAGGGACCAGGACGACTGATCTGTGTAAAGGACAGATTGAATGGGGCCATGTATCGAGAGATTTTGAGTGAAAATCTCCTTCCATCAGCAAGGGCATTGAAGATGAGACGTGGCTGGGTCTTTCAGCATGACAATGATCCCAAACACACAGCCAGGACAAGACAGAATGAATGGGGCCATGTATCGAGAGATTTTGAGTGAAAATCTCCTTCCATCAGCAAGGGCATTGAAGATGAGATGTGGCTGGGTCTTTCAGCATGACAATGATCCCAAACACACAGCCAGGACAACAAAGGAGTGGCTTCGTAAGAAGCATTTCAAGGTTCTGGAGCGGCCTAGCCAGTCTCCAGATCTCAACCCCATAGAAAATCCGTGGAGAAAGTTGAATGTCCGTGTTGCCCAACGACAGCCCCAAAACATCACTGCTCTAGAGGAGATCTGTATGGAGGAATGGGCCAAAATACCAGCAATAGTGTGTGAAAAGCTAGTGGAGAGTTACAGAAAATGTTTGGCCTCCGTTATTGCCAACAAAGGGTACATACCAAAGTATTGAGATGAACTTTTGGTATTGACCAAATACTTATTTTCCACCATGATTTGCAAATAAATTCTTTAAAAATCAAACAATGTGATTTTCTGGGGTTTTTTCCACATTCTGTCTCTCATGGTTGAGGTTTACCCATGTTGACAATTACAGGTCTCTCTAACATTTTCATGTGGGAGAACTTGCACAATTAGTGGTTGACTAAATACTTATTTGCCCCACTGTATATCTGATTTTGAACTTGTATTGTTGGGAGGGAAATATTAATATTAGGCAGCATTGGAACAGACAAAAATTATAGAAGAGCATGAGGCAGTTCAAAACTAGACACACATACTCTGGTGTACTTCTTTCATGATATGTTTCCATTGCTGTTTGTTTTGCTGGGTTGTGTTTGTCAGTCTCCTTTTAGATCGATATTTCGTTTAGAGATTGGTTTGGTAAATCTACTTCTTTCTCCTGATGAAAAGTGTTTGATTGGCTGTGTGTTTGGGTCATTATTGGATCACCGTTAAGCATTTTCTAATCGCTACTGTCATCATGGGGAACATACATGAAGATTAATGAGCCCTAGCGCAGTGATGGGCATATCCACATTTGTGGCCGTCATGTACCACTTCCTCCTGAAATAGTAACAGTAATTATCAATATCTTTGATCGAAGTAATGCATTTGGAGTTTTAACTTTACCTTTGTAGGAGCACATGGGTGGGTTCTTGATGGGTACATGGATGTTATCTTAACCCCTATGTGTTAGAGGTCCAGGAGCAAGGGGGTATCCCAAAGCAGTCAGCCGGTTGTGATGAATAATATTTTATTGGTGAATACGAGATAGAGGTTGATGACGTGAGAGCCAAGGCTGAAGGCGGGTGATGTTAGGCTTTGAGTAGTTTAGCCGGGAGGCGAAGAGGAGGCTCGGACAGAGACAGGCGTGGAATCCGACAATCGGCGTGCATAACACAGGTCGGAGGTAACCAGACGAGTTGATCGGGCAACGAGGTGGTGGCGTCCACTGGCTTTTAAAGATACCTGATTGTGATTTCCCGCATCTGTGGTCGCTCCACCCATCAGACGTCCCTACCTGTAATCAAATAAAAACAAGTGCACCTGCCCAAGGTGGGTCAGGTCTCAGGAGGGAGGGGCAGAGGCCCTAACATTACGTTTATATTTTGTCCAGAACAGCTATATAACGGAAAAACCAGTTGTAGAAAACAAAACAAACTTCTTAAATCCACTTCTTAAATTCATTGATTAGAATTATGTTACATAACCCGATTGCAGATGTACAGTAATAGTAAATAGTGGTACCTCGTCATATGATTTTAATTTGATCCAGAACCTGGTTTGTATGTCGAAATTGTGTTATGTGGAGACGGATTTCCCCAAAAGAATACATTACAATTTGATTATTTCGCTTCACAGCCCAAAAACCTCCAATAAAGCCTTAATAAATACCTCATCTACAACTACACATACAAATTACACACAGCAAAACAAATAAATTATAAATATATCTGGAAATAAAGAAGCATTTATGTTGTCACCTTAACTTATAGAGAGGCCGGGGGAGATGGCGTATATACTGTATAAGGTAGAGGAGTATATGGTGAGCCGTGTTCTGTTTAATTTAACAAATGCATTAAACTAGATGCATGTTAAACAAATAAATTATGAATAATATAAATTTTAAAAAGTGTTTTTATTGTTACCTTAACTTATTGATGAACGGAGATCAGAGGAGATGATGGGTGTGAAGCTAGGGGAGGATATGGTGAGTAGTGTGACCCTCGTGAGGAAAAGCGGCATGGAAAATGAATGAAGTTCATTCATTCAGTTCTAGTTCACTCACACGCACACCACACTCAGATGTTTCTGATTTCTTTCTTCATTTCAATGATAAGTGTCACCTTCTTCGTTTTTTCACCACTAGTACCAACCTGCACTAACCTTCTTGGAACCCATGATGATTTATTTCAAGAAAATCCGGCGTGCTGCCGTCTTGCAGGAAAACAATGAAATTGCGACGCTGCCATAAATAGTCGTATTTCAAGCATGTCTTCATATGTCGAGACAGCTGACGAGTCAAATTTTACTTCGTATGTCGATAGAATCGTATGTCGATGCATTCGCATGTTGACAACCCACTCTCATACATTATTTATTATGACTCATGTTCACAATGTCCTCCATGTAAAAATGGAAATCAAACTATTTCATACGCTATTGCCTAGTTAGCACGCCATTTTTTACTTGTACTCATCATGACTGGGTACTTTGCCTGGGTAGTTTTTACCCCCCCCCCCCACACACACACACACACGCACACAAACAAGACCTTTTTGTTCATTGAACATTCATTATCCCGGGTTGTGAGCACGCAGTTTATTCACTCAAAATAAGTGAAGCAGTTGTTCAAGGATTGTATCTAAGTAGGCTTTCATATTATGATGTAAATTGGTATTCATCTTGCCATGTCCATCGTACCTAAATTCCACACTGACAACTGAAATGCTAATTCTAATTTTTGATGTGTAATTTTCAATACTGACTGGTTTTTGACCTCCTTTGAGCTTCTTCGTTTACTTACTACTTGACTTGCAAAATCATTCTGGTGTGGTTATATCATCTTCTTACACAACACATTGGTCAACCATTTTTGCCTATTAGCATGATTAGCATTCAGCTCCTTGCACGTTCTTTGGCTCGCTCTTTATTTGGCCCATGCTGATTGGAGGATCGCTATTTGATTTAGAAGCAGGGATAGAGAGACAAAAGAGTGCTTATCCGGCAACAAGCCCATCCCACCAACTTCTGCAGCATCTCTGCTTTCATTTGGAATTTGTCGGGGAAAACGAGGCACGTTGAATGATCACAATGTGAGTATGTCATACTCCCATGTGATAGATTAAAACTGTTCAGACCAATTCGACACTCAGATTCTCATTCTCCGTGTCAAGCAGCTGAACAGGACGGCTTAAAAAATGGAATTTGTCTGGAGTCACAGTAGTCTCATGATTAGAACATCTACCTCACATTTCTGAAGCTGGTGGTTCAAATCTGGGCTCAGGCCTTTCTGTGTGGTGTTTGCTGTTCACTCTGGTGTTGTGTGGCCTTGCTCCCACAACATCAAAAAATATCTTAAGATTGATTGTAGACTTTGAATCAGGAGTCTAGAACCTGAGGCCTGGGGGTGAATTGAGGCCCTCAAGACAAGATTTTGGGGCCTCCTATTTAATATCAAAGTGTAGTACAAAAGTGGCCCATGAGTATTTTGCCATGGGCAATATATATATGGCGGAAAACACTCAGGCAACTTGAATTTCCGCTCTGAGACCCCGAGTTTGGTCAACTTTCAAAATGGTCCGATATGCATGTGCGATACATCGTTGGAAAGCTTAAAACCTCAATTTTCGGGGGGAAGAAAAATTTTGAATTCTAAGGCATTTAATTTTTTTTTTTTTTAAACAGCAAACTGGAGGCGAGAGCAGAATTGAAGACACCATGATTTTAATGAGATATTATAGTGTACCTACCTCTTTTTGATGCAAAAACACCATGTAGCATGTATTACCGAGTGTCAAGACACAGCTGTGAATGGCCACAGCCAGATGTTTGGGAAATTTTAAGGATGAAACATGGTAATATAACAAGGGCCGCAATGCAGAAATTGCAGACATCAAGGAGTGTTCAAGATCTTCATTTTCATATATTTACCCTTTTAAACTTTTTTTTTTCTTTTACATTTTTGTGTTTGGATTGATTATTCATTATCTAAAATATTAGGAAAAATGCGACAGTAACCATAAAAATACAATTAAGCGATAGGTATGAGGAAGATAAATTACAGACGCCAATTTTTTCATTGTGACGTCATTTGTTTAAAAGTTTAAAATATGCGAGTGAATAATTTTTTTAAGTCGTTTTTTTTTTTTTTTTTTTAACGAAATACTAGACATCAAATAATGATTCTTAGCTAAAAATGATGGACATGTTGAATAATAAATATATTTAATTATCATCGTTTTATGGCTGAGTTGTAACAAAAGCGGTTGCGCGATGTCTGTAAACGGGGATTTTGAGGGTAAAACGATCAAATTAAAAATAGTTAATGAATCTGCTATGGCTGCATATAGACACATTGTTGTATCAAACACAACAGTTCTTTTGGCTTAAAATACAGCAGTTTATTTAAAAGAGGGGTGCAAGAGCAGAAACTGCTTTTTCAGCCTTGTCTGTGTTTTCTGCCATATATCTGCCATATTTTTCTGTAAATTATTGTTGGAATGGAAAGATAAGACACAAGACGGATACATACATACATTCAACATATGGTACATAAGTACTGTATTTGTTTATTATAACAAATCAACAAGATGGCATTAACATTATTAACATTCTGTTAAAGCGATCCTTGGATAGAAAGACTTGTAGTTCTTAAAAGATAAATGTTAGAACAAGTGATAGAAATTTTATATTAAAACCCCTCTTATTGTTTTCGTTTTAATAAAAATTTTTAAAATTTTCAATCAAAAAATAAACTAGTAGCTCACCATTGTTGATGTCAATAATTACACAATGCTCATCGTGCTGAAACCCATAAAATCAGTCGCACTCAAGCGCCAGCAGAGGGCAACAAAACACAAAAAAACACAAGTAACAAGTGGACATTACACTGTGCTGTCATTTTAATCTGTTTGAACGGGGCATGTGCGTTAAATGCGTCAAATATTTTAACGTGATTAATTTAAAAAAAATAATTACCGCCTGTTAACGCAATAATTTTGACAGCCCTAATATATATATATATATATATATATATATATATATATTTATATATATAGTTTGTTAGCTGGAACAAATGATCGCCTTTGGTTCATGTTTTGTTTTACCCACTAGTTAGCCAAAGTGTATTGGCAACACTTGTCCGCTTTTTGGGAAATCCTTGATGCAGCCCAGACTCAAGTCACCAAGGACCTCACCTGTGACCGTAGTCTAAGAATGAATCAATAAATGATTTTGTCAGCTTCTCCAAATATAATACTTTGCCTTCCGGTCTGTTTAGGTTGAAGAAAATCTGAAGGGCGAAAAAAAAATGGGAGTGTTTATGTCCCTGTGTGTTTTTAAGAGTGGTAGGCAGAAAAAGTGGGTGGTGGAGAGAGGTGAGAGTGATGGGAGAAATTTAGCGTCCGTTGAAGGCTTGGCGAGTACAAAAATTATCATCTACTGCCTCCTACACAGACTCCTCAGAGCACAAAGCATTTTTCATAAGGATTCCTGGCAAAAACAATATCATTGGAGACTGCAAAATTTAATCAGGGGTTTAAAACACAATTATCCGGAAGGTAGTGGTGGCGCTGTGGATTGGTGGATGAGGAGGGACGGAAGGGGTATGTTGAAAGGGACCGCCCCCGCTCTGTCTGTGCCTTGCCACTCGCTCTCATTTGTCACTGAGCACAATATCTCTTTGGCTGGCAGAGCTAATAATGGAGAAGTGGGGAAATGGGACTCCAGAGACCCACCTTCTCTCAGAGAAGATCAGATAAGGTTTTCTCGACATTTATAAAAACGCACTACTCATAGTTGAAAATGTGCTGTTGCTGAAGAGTGACAGTTCATCTGGTCCTGGTCTGCTCTTGTCCTGTTTTGCTGATTCGTCACCTTTATTGGAGTTTTTGAATCGTCTACTAGCGTCTTGTGTGTGGTTCGCTGTCAAAACTGTGATTCATAAGATCAGAGAAGTCATTTTCACATCATCTGCTTTCCTTCTCAACAGGTCTTTTTTTCCCCCACTCTGTGTTCATCTGAGCAAACATGCTCGGAGGCATCGCACAGTGGAGCGCTTCATGCCGTTCCACACATCACTCCCTCAGAGACGAACCACTTGTTTTGCACTCACAACTTTTGCTCGAATAGTGTATGTTAAATGCAGATGACAGAAATGAGTTTTTATTTCTAAAAGCTAAACAGGCATACATTATCTAACTGACCACCGTAACGTGTCAACAGTCTAATGATAAAATGAGAGTTGAAAGAATATCTGCCTTCTTTATGTTATAGAATAAAATGACTGAATTTAATATAAATTATAATTATATGGCATGTTCTTATTAGTATTAGTATCAGTATTATATTCTGTAGTTTTCTTCCATCTGCCGTAATAACAACACAGTTATCATTACAACCGTAGGATGAAAAAGACTTTTATAACAGCAAAAACAACCAAATGCTGTATTATTCATCTTGTTCTCGTGTTGCCAGACATGTGCAAGGTTCAAAGTAAAAACAGAAAGATGGATGCCGGCTGTTGACTGGTGATCAATCCAGGGTGTACCCCTGCCTGCCTCTAGCTCTTAGTTACGGTTGGATGGATGCCCATTGGTTCGTGGTGTTCTGTTTGCACTGAATGACTGTGTTATTGGATTTATTCTATTCGGCATTAATGAAGTGATGCTCCTCCAAGTTGAGTGCCTTATTCTTATGCTCTCCTTATTTGCCAAGTCATTATTTGAAAGGGATCTTTTGCCAATTCAGATGGGTTCTGATCTTACCTGAAAAAGTAGCTCTTTCCCTAATTGAATGCATTTTTAAAGGGGGAGATAGCATGAAAATTTTACTTTTTGAACTTATAATTATGCTATATGGTCATTCCCTGGTTAAAAACACGGAGTGGTTATCTGAACCATTTACCTATGTTTAGGGTGACCATATTTTGATTTCCAAAAAAGAGGACACTTGGCCCGGCATCGAGATACTTGAATTTTACATGATGTTCACTCAAAGATGCCTATATCACTTTAATATGTTTAAAGTGTGCCTCCTCCGTATGGACAGAAAAAAATAGTTTTATTAAAAAATATATATATATTGCCATATAGTATATATTATATACTATATGGAAATAAGTTTTTGTTTAACAGGCTTTATTCTTACTAAAACATAATCAAACAATAAAAACGCAAAAAAAAAAAAAACACATAAACATTTAAATTACTATCACGACAATTGCCGTTGAGAAATTATACCCACTCAATTTTTGTTCTCATTAAACGTTCTAGATTGCACGCAAACAATAACCAAAATAAACTGACAAACTATTAGGCTCGAGCGTATGACGTGGCACTCGCGAGGTTTCCGCTGCTATCACCATTTTGGAAGTGAGAAACATAAACAGTGAGGCTTTTCAACACAGGTCGCTCTTTAAAAATGGTTGGAAATTATTGTGCGGTAAAGAATTGCAACAACCGATCGAATAGAAAGGAGAATGTAAAGCTCGACGGAACACCATTGAATTTCTTCCGGATCCCTACATGGAGAAAAGGCGAGGGAAAAGTCATATCTGAACTTACCAAACGTCGAAGAATGGCATGGGTGGCCTCGATCAGAAGGAAGGGCATAACGTTTGATTCTCCAGTTACACACTGAGTTTGCTCTATGCACTTCCACTCCGGTAAGTTCATTTCGTTTGTTTACGCAAATTTCAGTAACTTTATGCCCTAAGTCGGCCTGTTGTTAGCTATAGCTACAGCTAAACAACTAGCATGCATACATGTGCATTGTCTTCATAACACATAATTCCTGTCGTTGCTAAATGAAAAAGCTGTAATATTTTGATGTGAGAGAGTGGCAAAGAATTTGTACACAGGCTACATTTTCTGCAACAAAAAAATGTGTACATCCGTGGTCACAGACTAATGTAAACACACATTGCCTACCTTTGCTAGAAAGATGGTGTTGTCGTTTGCTATGGTCATAATGTGCAGATCCTGCACCCATCCGCAGCAAAACTGTTCGTAGCTTTGTAGCGATATGTAGTTTGGGAATTGCTGATGAGTGTAGTAACATACACCAAACACTAAATACAGCATGATGTCCATTTAGCGTAGTGGTGGAAGCTTGTCGACATCTTTATTCCATTTGTGTTCGGCTTGCTCGTGAGGGTCAACATTGTTCACATCCTTAAAATTGCTCACATATCTGTCCTTCGCCGTGGTAACAAGTTTGTCTCTGTATCGAACTGGCAAGTTTTCCCTACATTTTTCCATCTTTGGCACTCGTAGTTGAATTGTATTTGCCGTTAAGTTTAAATGTCCCGTGATGCAGACGTGCTTCCGAAATGGCTGCGTTGTCGCAAATCTCGCACGATCCCGTGCTGCTGTGACGTAAACGCTCGAGCCTAATTCAACCAGCATGTTTCCAAACGCAGCAGTTCAAAACAGCGTTTCCCATAATGCCTAGCACGGCTTAGCTCACTGATAGCTACCCTATTAGCGAGTACCGGGAGACGAGGCAAAATGAAACTTTGCCATAAAAGTTTACAATCATCGGCAGCGCAACGATGCAACACGAAACGGGATTTTACCGATCACGCCAGTACAAAGCTCCGACAGAAGTCAATACTTGCCATTATATACGTTTTTATCGTAAAAAACTCTTAACAACTGGGCAGGCGCTCCTACTGAGATTATACTAACATTCAACCAAATACACGAGCGCAGAACAATTCATACAAGACTAATATACTGACTGCATCTCTTTGTACACGTATAACCCATATAAAACAGAAGACACATGAGCGACATTGAAGTGCATGTGACACGAAAAAGCATGTTTATTTCATAATACACGCGGTATTTTATGCCCCTGAATGATATGGGCCGCTTGGATGTGTGTGGAAGCGATCGCTATTTTTATTTAGTTTTTTGAATCCCGCGCCATTAAAATGAGTGACTTCCGGCTTCGGTCTTGCATTGAGGAGGAGGGCGCTGTGACGTGTACGGTAGAAGACGTCCTCTTCACGCTACAGTGTACTGTTGTGTATGAGGACGAAGGATTCAGCTGATTTTGCGGATTAATATGTTTATTTTTCGCATCACGCCAGCCAAACGGCTGCAGAAAAATCCTTCTGTATGAGGGAGAGGCGTATGCACCTTTTTGGAGTTTCAAAAGGTTCCCATTCACCGTGGATATTTACTGTGGGACCATTGGACTTACGAGGAAGGGAGTAAACATCTTGTTTTGTATTATGTCAAATACGAATACAGCGATTACAAAGTAAACACTACAAACTTCCTTTAAATGAAGGACTACTCACGTTTGATCATTGATAGGCATGTAAAAAGCTCTCCTAATGCTCATTAGCAGCAGCACGTTAGCTGCACAACAACTCCAGCCACCCTCCTCCGGGGAACGAACTGTAAATTGCTCTCCGCTGGGCGGTTTGCCGATCCGCGAAAACAATCGACAACCGGGTCGTCATGTCAAATAATCCAGGATAGTTATGTGTGATTTTCCGCTTTGAAGACTTTGAAACATCACTCGGTTCAGGTTAGCATGTCGGCTAGCTGTCACGCCTTCTGGTTTGTTTACATTCTCTGAAGCCGGGGAAGGGAAATGACATATGTCCGATTTAGGTGTCATAAAATATCGTTCGGGAGGTGCGACAGTAAAGGTGAAGTCGACAGTTTTGACCATTATGGAGTAATTTTGCCATGTCGTCCTGAATAAATGCATTTTTATTATTTCATATTCCATTCAGCACAAGACTGTTATTTGTCATGACCATGCCATTTATTTAGCAATTGGAGAAATACTTGGATAAAAACAATATCCTGTAAAAATATTGAAGTAAAGAGACAGAAACAATGACATTTTGCTGCTCTCTTCGTCGCGTTTTCCTCGTTGTGAATAGTTCCCCCTCAACGGGCTGACTGGTCCTTCTCAAGCCATTTATATAGCTATTGGGGAAAAATACTTGGATAAAAAGAATATCCTGTAAAAATATTGGAGTAGAGAGACTGAAACAATGACATTTTGCGGCTTTCTTCGTCTCGTTTTCCTCGTTCTGAATAATTCCCCCTCAATGGGCTGAATAGTAAAATCGATGAGCCCAGTCTACCGCTGACGTCATCCACCTGTTGGGTACGCTAAAGCCCTATAATGGTAGGCGTGGCTAACCGGCAGATTAAAAGACTAATTTCTCGTCATCTGTGCTTTGCTAAATTGTTGTATATAGTCGAATCGTCTCAAAATATGATTCTAATTCACATAATAATGCCATTTAAGACTTTTTTTCTTGTGTCGTATGCTCTTTAACAGGAGATAAACTTACAGAAAGGTGTACGGAGCACTATAAATGTCTCTTAGAACTACTCCCTATTGTAGTCTGTAACTGCCTGTTCTCTTGCCAAACCGTCAACCCAGTAGATGGCGGAAATGCTCCATAATACAAGGGGTTAACTGTACTATTCTCCCGCATCTACTAGTAGTAGTCTCGTCAACGCAGGTAAGCACTGCCCCCCAGCGGCCGGAGGGATTCTCTTCAAATGGGTCCCGTGAAAAATCATAAAAACCGGACATTTTCATGAGTTTATAAAACCCGGCCGGATGACGAGGACACAACGTGAAAGGTGGACATGTCCGGGCAAAAGAGGATGTTTGGTCACCCTACCAATGTTTGAGAATTCGTCGAATATCGCCAGTCTGCCGGTTGGGGCTGCTAAAACGCTTGATGTCAGGCTACATAGTACCTCCGCCTCTTTCCCCACGCTCTTCTTCTGCTCTGATGTGTGCCATGCCTCGCACAAGACAAGTTTGCATGTAATGCTACAGCTGAGCTAACACTTACCAATTGGGCAAACTACTAATCGGAGGAAAAACACATAGCAGCATTTTTTAATTTTAAATTCTAATTATCCAAAACGTCAAACAGGAAATTTTGAAGAATAGTATTTTTGGATGCAAAGGAGAGTTTCCTCTTTTCCCTTCCAAAAGACGACACGCTTCATTAGAAAAGGCTGCATTCTGATTCGAAAGGTAACCGGAGAGCGTGATGTAGTGTAGAAAGAGGGGCGGAGTTTCTTAGAAGACCTATTCAAATTTCCAGGGATTAGAGACAGCCATGATGCAAATACAAGTTTATATTAAGTCGTGTATGAAATATATAGCTTAATATTCTATATGGACAAGTTTCTTAGGTATTTCCGCTTTACTTCTGCATTTCTGCTCGCGACTTCCATTTTCCACGTTCTCTAACCAAAAAACAATGGAGCTGGAGTGGCATCACTAATCAAAGTCCCTCAAAAAAGACAATTTGGAAATGCCGCATCCATCTGCCATCATCATGACATTGGAGGACAACATGAAATGGTCACCACAACCAAAATATTTTTGTATTTTATTGATTTAATGGCATCTGAAGGAAACACAACCAGCACCCTGAAACATTCTGAGGCATCCAGTTCCTGCACAGCAACACATTTATATATGTGCTAATAAATGAACACAAGAATTTTGTGTTCATGGCAGGCAGACAAGACAATGTCAACACAAAGCAATAATATGAGTGCTGTTAACAGAGGTGCAAGACGTCGAGACTGCAGGCTGCCCTCGTGTCGCAGGTCCTGGGTGTTCATATAGCCATACTGCCATTGTGTTATGGAAGGTATGCTCTTCCTATCCCTGCATTTTCATGTGTTCAGTGCTCGTAATGTACGAAAGCTAAAATCATGCGCATGAAACGATTTGTTGTCTTTGATATTTTTATTACGATGATGATTGTTATTATGGTGATGTTTAATATTATTTACTACAACTACAGCTGTGGCTGCAACACCTGCTAACCTCCCAGCTTGTACAACTGCTGCTAATCAGTATGTGTAATGTCTGTAAAGGATGGTTCAATTACTGTGTTTTGAGTTCAAATTTTTTGTTTCTTTACAGGTGGAAAACGCTGTTAGGCAAGGGACGACAACTTGATGTGCCTCAACAACAACTTACTGTATTTTGATGTAAATATATCGAGATTACATGCTGCCTAAAGTTGTGGTTGAATGGCTCGAGTTATGCTTCACCTACGTTAATATTTTTCTAATAATTTTAGAAATTGTGATTTATTGACCTGTTTTGCAACAGCACCAATTGTTATAAATAAGAAATTGAACCATTTTGTCCGAAAGTTTTATTGTGATCAATATCTGCAAAAAAAAGAAACACATACTACTTGTGTTTATATGGGATTCACATGGGTGATGAGGTCATTATACCATAACTATAATCTAACCAGATGAAAAATACTTCGTCGTATTTCCTTGTAACGACAAAATCCGTTGCAGTACTGATGCATTCAGCAACTGTCATTTGTAATTTTGCCTCAGGTGGCCGGCCTATACTGTAAGTCTACACCTCATATTAACACAGGCTGCACAGACTGTTAGAATATTGTCCACGAACGATCAACAAAGTGATAAGAGAAACATACAATCTTTTAGTGGGATCCTTTAAGTTTAAAGCAGCGAGCCACATCCTTAACTTATTGTATGCTGCTGGTTTCGATTTAAGGTGTATGGCGGAGTACCTCCACACTGGCGCTTTGTAGCTGTTTGGTGATCAAAACAATCCACACCAACCATATACTATATAGGGGGTTCCAGGAGTTCACACTGCCACAACACCACAAAAAGTCCCAGAACTTCATCTGTGTCGTGCTGAATCCAATTTTTGGAGATTCCGTAGATTCCCATGGTTTCATGTTGCTGTTTAACTTTGTCTACACACTGCTTACTTCAGCCTCACTTGATGTCGTTCCATCTAAACCGGAAGTGCGTAGCAGAAAATTTCAAAAATGGCAGCATCCATATTTCACTTAGGCAAGTTGTCTACTGGTTTCACAAATCAACTCAAGGTGAAATTGTTACTTGAATGTGCTTTTAAAAAAAAAAAAGGTGATAACCCACTCAAGTTCCTCATAGTTCAGCATGCAGTCGTGGCGCCTTAAAGAAGCATGAAGCCAATGCGTGGCAAGTTAGCAAAGAAAAGTTTTTGAAATTTTGCTTGATTTTTTTCTTTACTTCACTGACTCACAGATGGATAGTTGTTTTGATATGCACAAAGGGGCTTACCTGAAAGTCAAAACATGTTATTTTTGTTTTTTAAATCACTGTTACTCATCAAAAAAGCAGCACTCTTCTTCGCAGGGAAAAACACAAGCTTTTTTCCTGGGACCATCTCAGAAATCACTTGAAGTTTGATTAATTGGCATTTAAGAGGTAATTTAATTTTCTTCGCCTTCCCAATTCAACCAAAATACTGTATGCTCATGCACTTCTTGTTCTTCAAAGGAAAAATGATTATCGACGGTGGCCCTGAAGTGCAAAACACAACGGCAAATTTTAAAAATTAAAACGGCATATTAAAAATTACAACGGCTAATCAAACAACACAACGGCAAATTAAAAAACACAACAACATAGCAAGAAACACAACAGCAAATTAAAGAGCGACAAATCAGAAAACACAAATGCAAATCAAAAAAACTAAATTACATTAAGGAACCGGAAAAGGTAGGTATCAGTGAAAAAGAACACTCATCGCTGACTGGACGAATCTACCTGATGAACTAGGAAGTTATTCCACTTCTAGTGTGGTATTTGAAAATGAGCATAACCAAAGACGAGAACATGACTGCAGCTATAAATGAATATTTTTATTTGGCACATACGTATGAAGTACTGTAAATTCCGGACTATAAGCCGCTACTTTTTTCCCTCCCTCAGTATCCTGCGGCTTATCGTCCAGCACGGCTTATTTGTTGATTTATTTGCGTTAATAGGTAACACTTTATTTGAGAGCGTCGTCATAAGACCGTCATTATTATAACACTATCAAGGGCATTAATGTATGCTTATGACAGATGTCATTGTCATCCGGCAAACTATTGCACTAACTCCATTTATGTCCAGCTCGGATCTTTTAAACTATTCAAAAGTGAGATAATTAGCCGATGACACAAAATGACATCTGTCATAAGGATTCATTAATGCTCATGGCAGTGTCATGTCATAATTATGATAGTCTTATGGCACGACTGTCAAATAAAATGTTACCAAATATGTCATATAAATCTTATGACCGTCATAATTATGACATGACACTATCAAGCATTACTGAATGCTTATGACAGATGTCATTAAGTGTCAAACTATGTCACTATCTCCATTTATGTCCAGCTCGGATCTTTTAAAGTATTCAAAAGTGAGATAATTTGCCGGATAACACTAAATGGCATCTGGTATAAGCGTTCATTATTTGTCAGAACAGTGTCATGTCATAATTATGATTTTCTAATGACAGTTTTATGGCGCCACTTTCAAATAAAGAGTTACCAAATACCATATCTAGCAATAAATGAAACAACTGAAACAGTAACTGAAGAAATAATTTGCATAGAACATGAATTTTCATTGTTATTTAAATCTGTAGTGCTGCAATGCATGCTAGGAGGCATGTTGGACGACAACAGTGTTGACAGCAGGTGGAGCAGTGATGGGCAAATTAAGCTTTTTGAAGCAATGAAGCTTTTCAGCCCATTGGGTCACAGCTTCATGGTGGTTCATTTGGTCTTATGACTTATGTCTTACGGTTCTGCTGTCAAATAAAGTGTTACCGGTTACTATCTTTTGGTGTAAATATTCCATAATACAGTGATGAGTGTTGCGGCTTATAGTCAGTGCGGCTTATCTGTGAACAAATGCCGTTTTTGTGTCAAATTTGGTGGGTGCGGCTTATAGTCAGGTGCGCCTTATAGTCCAAAAATTATAATACTTCATCCGCATGTCCCAAATAAATACATATGAAGTACTTCATCTGCACGTCCCGAATAAAAATATTCATTTATTTGAATGCTCTATCATAATCATCACTATCATACTGCAGGTCTTAATGCACAAATCCGACTTTTTCGACTCGAGTGAGGCATTAACTTGATGATCTGAAAGGGACATGTCGCATAGAAGTGGACCATTTCAAATCTGATCTTGGTCACTTTCGTATGTGGTTAAAATCTGATCTGGGCCACATTTTTCCAGAGTGTGGCTGTGGTCTGAACTGTCAAGTCTCTTAAATCAAAATTCATGCAGCAATTACATCAACGAAGAACGAGAGCGGATGGGAGCTACGGCAGTAATGGATCTGTGCATTAGTGTTAGCGCCTAGCATGAATTCAGCTTTTGGGCAGTAGGCAGGCATGACCAGAGTCATCAAAAACTAAAAATTAAAATAAAAAGGATATGCCTGAAAATCCTCGGTTTTCTTTCTGTGCTCCAATTAAGCAATATTCCAATATTGCTTAACTGACAGAGAGTCGGGGAAAACTGATCGTATGTGTGTACGTCATGCAGGCACACATCTACGGTCAGTGCATGCGTTCTGTCAATCCATATAAACTTTGAATATCAGACTAAACAGGGATTATTTATGTCTGTTTTATGTGTCAGCTTTTTGGAAATCAAAATATGATCAACCTAGAATGATGTAGAGCCAGCATGTAGCCTATAGTCGTTTGGTTTGATGCCTCTGCGCAAGCGGGCCAGTTTGTTTAGTGTGTTTCGGACTGCAAATTAGTGCGCATGCGTAATACTTGAACAGGCTCAATGGACAAAAGCAGTCTGAACAGGCATGCCAAAAAATTAGATATGTAAAAAAAACAGAATTGTGCATTAAGGTCTGCGGTATGAACCTAGCCTAAGAAGACTGCTGGTGCTTTGATGATGTGTCAGCGCGACTTTCCTATTGGTGCGTTCGATGTGGCAACAAGACGCTCCCATTGGTTGTAAATAACTGTTGATTGCATGACATGGGTGAGCGCAGTGTAAAAAAAGTAGGTGTGAAAAGTGAGCTTGACTCTTTTGTTTAATTTAGGGAAGCATATTCCCGCTGTTATTCATTGCTATTTACAATCGTGGTGTCAATTAACCCAAAAGTCTTTGTGCCTGCAAATCCAACCGATGGGAGCGTTGCGTTGCCACATCGAACGCTCAAAAAGGAAAGTCGCGCTGACACACCATCGTGTTACCGGCAGTACACCTAGTGATTTCATTTCATTTTCATTTCATTCGTTAATTTCAGGGCATGATTTTCCTTGTCAAGACAGCAAATATATACAGCTCATATAATCATATAAGAAACAAGAGCAGCAAAACTAAGTAACATTGTAACATCAACTACATGCCTGAAAAGGAGTGGGAAGAAGAAAATGTATTTAATCCCGCCCCTATTCTCATCTAATTAAAAAAAAAAAAAACTCTTGCTACTTCCTTCCAAAAATGTAGGCAACCAAAAATTAGTTCAGTTTTGTACGTATACATTGTAACAAATTTTGTCCGTTGTGATGAAGTTACCACAGGTAACACCCACACCAAAAGCAATTTCATACCAACATGGTTAAAGAAAGTAAAACCATACCAACTAGAGATGTCCCGATCGATCGGCCGATCAATCGCATCATTTTCAAAGTATCAGAATCGGCAAAAAAATATCGGCCATGCCTTTTTTTTAATATATATACAGTATATTTTTTAATTAAATCGTTTTCTAATTGTATTTAACGTTACAGACATAATATGTTACACTCATCCAGAGTCTTTAGTTTAGGCTTAAGGTAGGGTTATCAAATTTATCCCGATAACGGCAGTAATAAGTTTTTTTTTTAAATGTATCACGTTACAACATGTAATGCGATTAATGCATGACCCACTCACGCATTGGCGAGCTCAATCTATAATGGCGCCATTTTACCTATTTAGAGAGATAAAAGGCAGCGTACAATGAGTAGAGTGAATTTTGTCAGCCTTTGGAGGCTTATTTTAATTGGCTAAAGCCTTACAATCCCCCTCCCTACGATTAGAAATATCATGGGACGCAATGTGGGGAAGCAAGGTAGCAATTGATCTTTTTCTTAACACCTTATTTTATTTCCCAACGCAGAGAGGATATATCAATTGGTAGCACTACGCACAGTCATGGTTCCACTTCCCATCATGCATTGGGGCATGGCTACAGTATCATTTACCGAAAGCTCAACAAATACACTAGATGGCAATATTTAGTCACAATATACAAAGTCACAAGTCTTTCTATCCGTGGATCCCTCTCACAGAAAGAATGTTAAAAATGTAAATGCCATCTTGAGGATTTATTGTCATAATAAACAAATACAGTACTTGTGTACTGTATGTTGAATGTATATATTCGTCCGAGTTTTATTCATTTTTTTTTCTTAATGCATTGCCAAAATGTATATGATCGGGAAAAATTATCGGGAATGATTGGAATTGAATCGGGAGCAAAAAAAAAGCAATAGGATCGGGAAATATCGGGATCGGCAGATACTCAAACTAAAACGATCGGGATCGTATCGGGAGCAAAAAAAACATGATCGGAACAACCCTAATACCAGCAATGGTAAAGGCCACACACACAGGACAAACAAATTATAAATGGCAAAAATAACTATACCAGCAATGGGAAGAAACAACCAGCACTCATACCAAGACAACTTATTGATGGAATTAAGACCTTATATGAGTATACTGTGACAAGACCATAAGTTTGTATAACAGTTTAAATCTGTGGATAGTTTGGCATGTGTTGCATTCCCAGATTATTCCAAAGTTTCACTCCACAAACAGACACACAAAAACTTTTACGAGTTGTTCGAATTTTCGGTATTCTGAAGTCTCCATATCCTCTTAAGTTATGAGTTGTCTTTCATTTTAAAAAAGTTTTGCAATTTAATTGGTAATAATTTGTTGTGTGCTTTATAGAGGATTATTGAGGTATTATACTTTACAAGATTGTTAAATTTTAGCAGCTTTGAGTAAATAAACAAATTATGTGTGCGCTCCAGAAACCCGACCTTCTGAATGATCCACACGGCCCGTTTCTGTAAGGTGACTAAAGTATTTATCGTTCTCTGACAGGTGTTTCCCCAGACTTCAACACAATATGAGAAATATGGGAGAACCAAAGAGCAGTATAAAGTGTGGAGTGCGTTGTTGTCAAGAAGTTGTTTAGCTTTATTTATAATTGAGAGACTCTTGGAAATGTTTGTTTTTATATGTCTGATGTGGGGTTTCCATGTCCGTTTACTGTCAATTGTGACACCCAAAATGACATCTACGTTTTCAATTTGGATACCATCAATAATTACATTAATAATTAGTAGTGATGCTACAATATGAAATTTATTCATATAAATGAATTTTTTTATTCGGGACATGCATATGATATATTGATTTCCCGTTGTGTTTTTTCATTTGCCGTTGTGTTTTTGAATTTGCCGCTTGGTGTTTCTATTTGCTGTTGTGTTTCGCAATTCAGGGTCACCGTAATTATAAGTAACATTATTTTTTTGCAGATTTTGCAGAAGTTGCACTTCTTTTTGCTTGCGTAATTTCTCAAAAGAGAAAGAAAAAGAAAAGATGGTTAACTTTCCTTTTCTGCACAAAATTCACCAAAATTCTTCCTCGGCCACTCAACTGCATGTCACATACTTTAAGACAGTGGCGGCAAATGTAAAAATGTAGACTCATCAGTCGAGGACAGATCACTATCACGGCTTTATTCATCAGCATAATTAGGCCGAGGCAGAGATGTGGGACAAGTGGCTAGCAGCACTGATGAAAGCTCATCAGCAAGCTCCCTGCAGAGCATCATGGTTACTGTCTGCTGCCGGCTCCATCATCGCCCACAAAACATTCAGAATAGTGGCTCTTTGCTCCACTGAATGAGAGTAAAATGAGCATAATTGTCAAGTGAGTAGAGTTTGGTAGAGAAGGTTGTAACTACATTCTTGATATCATATTCTATAACTGTACCCCGAAATAGTGTTGTGACATACCTATTTTAGCCATGATACTAGGGTAATGTATTTTGTCATTTTTATTTCATGAAGATCCACTTCGAAGCAATTCTGTTTTTGCGAATTCAACCATCAGGCTTGTTTCCATGGAATTTAGCTATTTGCCTAAAACATGCTAATATTTTTTAGAGTAATGTTACAGTGTATCACAAAAGTGAATACACCCCTCGCATTTCTGCAGATATTTAAGTATATCTTTTTATGGGACAACACTGACAAAATGACACTTTGACACAATGAAAAGTAGTCTGTGTGCAGCTTATACAGTGGGGCAAATAAGTATTTAGTCAACCAGTAATTGTGCAACTTCTCCCACTTGAAAATATTAGAGAGGCCTGTAATCGTCAACATGGGTAAACCTCATCCATGAGAGACAGAATGTGGGGAAAAAAAAAAAACTGAAAACCACATTGTTTGATTTTTAAAGAATTTATTTGCAAATCATAGTGGAAAATAAGTATTTGGTCAATACCAAAAGTTCATCTCAATACTTTGTTATGTACCCTTTGTTGGCAATAACGGAGGCCAAACGTTTTCTGTAACTCTTCACAAGCTTTTCACACACTGTTGCTGGTATTTTGGCCCATTCCTCCATCCAGATCTCCTCTAGAGCAGTGATGTTTTGGGGCTGTCGTTGGGCAACACGGACTGTCAACTCCCTCCACGGATTTTCGATGGGGTTGAGATCTGGAGACTGGCTAGGCCACTCCAGGACCTTGAAATGCTTCTTACAAAGCCACTCCTTTGTTGCCCTGGCTGTGTGTTTGGGATCATTGTCATGCTGAAAGACCCAGCCAAGTCTCATCTTCAATGCCCTTGCTGATGAAAGGAGATTTTCACTCAAAATCTCTCGATACATGGCCCCATTAATTCTTTCCTTTACACAGATCAGTCGTCCTGGTCCCTTTGCAGAAAAACAGCCCCAAAGCATGATGTTTCCACCCCCATGCTTCACAGTGGGTATGGTGTTCTTCGGATGCAATTCAGTATTCTTTCTCTTCCAAACACGAGAACCTGTGTTTCTACCAAAAAGTTCTATTTTGGTTTCATCTGACCATAACACATTCTCCCAGTCCTCTTCTGGATCATCCAAATGCTCTCTAGCGCACCACAGACGGGCCTGGACATGTACTTTCTTCAGCAGGGGGACACGTCTGGCAGTGCAGGATTTGAGTCCCTGGCGGCGCATTGTATTACTGATAGTAGCCTTTGTTACTGTGGTCCCAGCTCTCTGTAGGTCATTCACGAGGTCCCCTATGTGCCCCAGATCGAGGGAGATTATCAGTGGTCTTGTGTGTATTCCATTTTCTAATAATTGCTCCCACAGTTGATTTCTTTACACCAAGCGTTTTACCTATTGCAGATTCAGTCTTCCCAGCCTGGTGCAGGTCTACAAATTTGTCTCTGGTGTTCTTCGACAGCTCTTTGGTCTTGGCCATAGTGGAGTTTGGAGTGTGACTGATTGAGATTGTGGACAGGTGTCTTTTATACCGATAATGAGTTAAAACAGGTGCCATTAATAAAGTTAACGAGTGGAGCCTCATTAGAAGTTAGACCTCTTTGACAGCCAGAAATCTTGCTTGTTTGTAGGTGACCAAATACTTATTTTCCACTCTAATTTGGAAAAAAATTCTTTAAAAATCAAACAATGGGATTTTCTTTTTTTTCACACTCTGTCTCTCATGGTTGAGGCTTACCCATGTTGACAATTACAGGCCTCTCTAATCTTTTCAAGTAGGAAAACCTGCACAATTGGTGGATGACTAAATACTTATTTGCCCCACTGCGTCTGCAGAAATGTGAGGGGTGTACTCACTTTTGTGATGCACTGTAAAATATCTTTAATATGATAAACTGCTTCAGGATGATAATTTGTGCATAGTCATGGTTTAAACTATGGGAATTTGTGAACCTTTTCAGGTTGCTGCTAGTGATTTACAACAAGTATGTAATTGGCTAAAAGGTTGTCAAAAATGAAGGCATTCACATGAAGGTAAAGTGCCACTTCTCTCAAGTCTTTGAAACATAAATTTAACGACTTCTTTGCTGATGCTATGAAATTGAATAAACTTTGTTGTGTTGTCATTTTTAAAAGATTTATATAGGTTTAACACGTTTTGCATTTGCACCATTATATGGTACATGCTAAATCTTGCAACATCACTTTGTACTGATCAGTGACGTGCGGTGAGGTTCATGGTTGGTGAGGCACTGACTCCTTTAGTGTCAGATTTCCAAATATATAAACCAAAAAGGGTAGCTTATTCAATTGGCTACTGGTTATTTCATATATCTCATCAGCATTCTTCACAAAACACGCACACACGGTACATATTATCGATACGTAAAAGTAAGAAAATAACATGCATTTGCTCTACACCCTCAATGTGTTGGCCGTCACAATTCTATAATTCATGCAACATAGATGAGAGTAAAGAGTGGTGTACAAAACCACAGAATTCAATTCTGACCTTTAGTGAAATAGTCAGTTGTTTTTAAAACTTTTAATTCTGATACTTTAATCAATTTATTACAGATTGCTAAACAAAAAGTGTGAAAAGAAAAACAAAGAATATTTTATTTAAGTCCAAAATTTAGTTTTTAAATATTCTATTGTATTTTTCTTAGTCTAAGCTCTTTTTTTTTTTTTTTTTTTTTTTTTTTTTATAAGATTGAAATGAAAACTGTTTGTGGTCTTGCGCCTGTCCTTCACCACAAAAACCGCCGTTACTTTGGAAGGGCATAGGTTTGGTGTCAACATTCGTATGGACAATATAACAGCATAACCTGCATGTAGGTACACTTTTTCCTGGGGACGGGACATTAATAAGACCAAACAGATTGGATGAAGGGGGCAAAGGGCCACATTTCTCATGTACTGTATATGAACCTAATTAATTAATAGGCAAAAATGATCAATGCAAAATAAATCCTTATCTACTGATAATAACTTTAACATGCATTGGTTCAGATGATACACTGTTCGATTCAAACCTTTGTTTTCAAAAAATAATAAAGAAACATTTTGAAAACTTCCTGAATAAAAGTCTGGTTTTTATTAGCAAACATAAACATAATGAAAATAATTCACTTAATAATTGTAGGGTCAATTCTATCCTTACAACATATGGAACTATTGAAAGATCTAAATTCTCTATATAACTGAACATTATATCATGCAAAAAAGGTAAGGTTGCTTAAAAGTTGGTGGGGACAATTTTAGCATCCTGAAAAGTTGGTAGTGTTATGTCCTTACCGTCCCTATGCAAACCTACGCCCTTTTTGTAAAAGTCCTCCTTATTTTCCTTTACTTTAAAAAATCTCTCCGCCTCAATGGAGAGGATCGCTTCAATTAGATCGTTCTGTGTTCTATTTGACAAGCCAGAAAACACAGTGGATGTGTCCAAATGTCTAGCTAACCTTTCATCTTTCTTAGCAAAACCATGTAATCGTTCTACATATATGCCACGTTTAGAAGAGCTTACACGCTCATCGTTACCACGAAATGTTAACTCCTGTTTAGCTAGGATGCAGGTTGCAATCATGAGGTCTTTCAAACTCTTTCGGTTTTCCTTTACCTTGGAATTGTGGATGCTACCGTTGAGCTTCAGCTGTTCGTCAAAGCCAAATCGATCCTTGAGCTTCCAAAAGTTTTTAAAGCAATCAGGCTTTAAATGTGAGTGGTCGAGCTCTCATGTTTGCTGAGGCTTCGTGGTAGTTTTTTAATGTCACAATATCTCATGTTAGTCCAGACATTGGCACAAGTTGAGAAGAAAAGGCAGGGAAAGCAGCAAAGGCGATTTTTCGAAGGACAGCCACATAGCCAGTCTTTTCGGGTGTACCAGTCCGTTTGAAAAGCGCAAGTTATCTTCTGTCCCGTAGTTTGAAGCAAACCTTTTAGCTCCGGTGTTGTTAATCGCGTCCACTTTTGACGGAAAGTCCAGTTTCACGTATGCCCCCTTTCAGTGCGGCAGAGTACTATCTGCCGCAACCTGTGCCTTTTCACTGCGGTTTTATTTCCCATCAGCAAAACTAAATATGTCGCTAACAAACATTAAAATTTAAGGGTTAAAGACATTAGCCAGACTGTGGAAAATCAGGTCAAATAAACGTATCTGGAAACATTATAATGGCGATATGCAGATGTACGGCAACCAACGCGCTCCAATTCCATATATCAACCCAGTTTGTTATGGATTGCGCAATCAGAGGTGAGGCTTTACTCGTTGCTGCCGCACCTCTCGTTTCATTTCGTTATTTGAACAGGAAATAGGCAAATTCAGCAATTTTGACTACAAAAAATGTTTGAAATGAGTCATGCATAAAGAACAATGGACAAATATTAATATAAATTTGATGCTATAATTATTTTTTTTGTCATGATGACAGGTGAGGCTCTGCCTCACCTGCCTCCCCTGACCGCATGTCACTGTGTTTAACAGCAAAAACAGTAAATGGCTTAGCACTCACTAGGCAGTACTGCAAAACCTTACTGTTAACAATCTTGTTACCAGAGGCTACTACATTGCTGTGAAATCTTGATTCCCATCACTATTATGAGCCCTAGAAAATAGCATTTTCAATTCGTGGCATTGATTTTATTGGGCCCGAAATGATTTGTTTTTTATTACGGGACCACAAATCCCTAATGGCACATCCCTTTGTGACCAATAATAAGAGAGAGCAACATCACGTTTTGATGCGGTGCATTTTGCGTGGCTTTGAGTGGACATGTGCGGAAACAGGGAGAGCATGAGCATTGTTTATAAACACGTCAAGTTTTTCCAAAACATTCAAAACAAACTAGCAGCTGAAAAAATAGACCTTGTTTTACTGTGCCTTTCAAAAAGTCCAACGTTGACATAGCAACAATTGATTCATATGTGCAGCTTTTTTCCCCTACCATTTACAGTATCTGCAAAATATAAAAGTAGAGGATACATTTACAACTCCACAGACCTTCCTTGCACTGACCTCACCCTCACAAAAGCACTCGTAAAAAAATTCTTTGCGGTGAAGGTTTATTACTTTACACACAATTTCTTATCAGAATTGATTTTCAGTGTTTGAGCAATAATGTCTTCCCTGGCCATTTTTTACCTCCACCGCGTTTCATATCAGTGTTCCCTGTCTGTGCACACCCATCTTCCACGCCAGTCCGTGTGTTTTATGGTCGCCTTGTGAATCACAAAACGACGATGAGTTGACGATTGGAAGGTGTAGTAATGTGGGGGGTGACGAATCTCGACACAGCAAGCGGGTGGCTGGGTTTAGATCTCCCAGCCTGATGGGAAGATCGAAGCCCTGCAGGCAGGCATGGAAAGTGCAGTGGGGGGCTGCTGGTCTGCCAGAATCTAAGCCAGTAATCCCCATGCACTGTGGGTGAGGGATCATCAGATGTGCGGTGGGAAATTGGAAAACGATTATTGATTTACTAATTAATGCTCCCTTATTCATCTTTGCCAGTGACATAAAGTTGCTGGCTAGAACAATTGAATGCTTTTCCACTTAACAGTTTGTTATAATTAACCATTTTAGTCACTTTATGGGACATTTTTTGGGTGATGAGCTGAAAGATATTTGTAATGTCATTGATGATCAATACACTGTTCTAAGTAATAATGAGATGAAATGTTACAATTGGATTGCCATTTTTCTGGGAATGTTGTCTAATGGTCAAATTAGTCCAAAGTTTATTAATTTTCTTTTTCTTCAAAGTTTGACTGCCTTACCATTTACTGTTTTTTTAGAATATGTGAATACATATCTTATGCAATCCCAGGACATTGTACGATGACTCCCTGCCCCCAATGAAAGTGAAAAAATCCACACAATGTACTCTTCCTCTGGCCAATGCGTAGCCTAACAACTCCATCCTGTCTACATCTCTACTGTAGCTACTTTTTTATGATAAATATGACCATCATTACAGCATGCCAACAATGTGCCCCTGATTAAAATAACGCTCAGCAAGTGTGTGGGTTTTTTTCCCCTCCCTCCCCTCGTCCATGAATGTAAAACACCCCCCTGATAAATTGTCCATTGTGACGGGAACATGATTACACGAGGCCGAGGCTGTGGGCCGTTCAGCGGGCAGACGGAGCGACATGTCACCTCTAAGAAGGCTTTGAATAAATGTCCGTGCCTTCACTAAGGCCCACTTCCTTAATCATGATGTCAGATGGTGATGATTAGCTTCCTGTGTGTGTGTCACTCTCCCAACTCAATGGTGTTAATAATCAGCCGAGGGAGATAATACCAGGCAGATAATCTAGCTCTAATCTAAAGCACATTGTTACATTTTATATGAAATTTCATTTAGCTGGACGTTGTTGCACAGCACACGTACGTATATGTCTGTGCGTGTGTGTGTGGAGGTGTAGAATCTGACAGTATTTCATATTCTAGAAGAGGAGGATGAGAAGTGATTGAATCTAAATCCCTAAACTAGGTTAAACAACAGTCTGAGAAGGACACTGATGTTGTTTCTCCTTCTCATACGGGTCACCGCTTGCGACGAGGGGAAGGGATTACTAAAGCATCATTTCATCGCGCTCAAAAATCTGTAATAGTAACAAGGAGAGGGATTAGGATTCATTACCATACTCCATGCACATGCATCTATTAAGGAAGGTGGCTATCCAACAGAATCAGTTTTGTTATCAAGCAAGAGGCATGCCTTGCAACTATTTCAGTCCCAGTACATTTCAGCTTTCATTGTATTCTGGTGGAGCAGGTCAAGAGCGTGAGCGCTCTTAATAAATGTTTGTACTAGTACTTTTTGCATTTTTTCTGCTGTTGAGCAACAAACGTTCCTGTATAAATCTTAGAAAGGATTGAAAGAAATTCCAGTAGCAGTGTAGCCTTTAAACCTCTCCTTTTGGATTCCCTTAATGTGGCTATATATTAAATCTAGGGCTGTCAAAAAAATTAAAATTTTTAATTGTGTTAATCATAGCTTAAAAATTAATTGTCATTAATCGCAATTCAAACCATCTCTAAAATATGCCATATTTTTCTGTAAATTATTGTTGGAATGGAAAGAGAAGACACAAGACGGACATAAACATTCAACATACTATACATAAGTACTGTATTTGTTTATTATAACAATAAATCCACAAGATAGCATTAACATTATTAACGTTTATGTGTATTTTGCATAGCTATTTGATTGGGAATGCAAGTTCTCATTGCATTGAGCGCTTTTCTTTTTGTGAACATTATTTTTTTGAGAGACATGAATCTTTATTTTTGTTGTGCTTTCACTAAATGATACTGTAGCAACTTAACTGTTCGGCCCAAATGCATGATGGGAATTTGGGCAACCATGACTGTCAGTGGTGGCTGAAAATGGTATACAGTATGTTCTGCGTTGTGTTCAACTAGGCGAATTAAGAAAAAGAATGTCTTCTGCTCTGTCCAAATGCATGATGGGAAGTTGGGCAACCATGACTGTTAGTAGTGGCTGCTTAAGCCAATAAAAGATGCGGTCTAATGAACGCCAGTGTCCACTCGCATTTCTCTGCCTTTTCGGTCTCAATGTGCTAAAAAGGTGTCATTGTAAACTGTTTGAGGCAATGCTTGATCGGGTCTTTCCGTCCATGCGTTAATTGCGTCAAATATTTTAACGTGATTAATTTTAAAAAATAATTACCGCTCGTTAATGCCATAAGTTTGACAGCTCTAATTAAATCAGAATTATAAATGTTGAGTGTGTGCTCCAATTAAAAGAGATAAAAGAGTCAGTCATATTTAACACAAAAATTGCTCTTTTTTTTACAGTGCCAGCTGGCATTTTACTGATACCCACAGACATCTTTTGAAATTAAAATAAATAAAATTTGCCCTTATTTACATCTGTCATGGAGGTAGAGATGTGATTCTAATTGCTCATCTTGACTTTGGTGGGTGCTTTTTTGGGGGGGGCCTAAACTCATGGTCTTTTCACCAGCGGTAGGTACTAGGTAGAACTTGCTGAGCTTGATATACAGTTACCGTTTTTGACAGTGTATCAGCTTAAGACGGTAATATTAGTATTACAGTTGTACACTGTGTGCGATCAACCAAGTGTTATCTTGCTTCAAAAACTTTTCTCTACATTGTCTAATCGGCTAGTTCCCTTGAGTTTGATTTACAAACTCAACATTATAATTGAAATGAAATTAGTAGCACATGATGATGCAAGAGAGGAGTCATTTTTGAGGTAGTTTAATTGAAGGCTTTTTATGACAGTGTCATGACACCTGTGATAAATATGATCGTATGTTTATGACAGGTGTCATTAAGTGTCATTCAGTAAATTATGTCACCCTAAAGTTAACATTGTCTCAAATAATTGTAAGGGTCATGATCAGGGGTGAAAGTGGGCCAGAACGTTCAGGAACACAGTTCCGGTATAAGATTCAGGGCGAGAATGCAGTTCCGGTATAAGATTCAGGGCCGGACTGCTGTTCCGGTAAACGGTGCTTTGATTCCGAAAATATGACGGCAACTGTCAAAACGCTATGTTAAAAAAAAAAAATGCTAAGCTGCCACACATGCATTTCATCTCCAAAAAGAAAACAATCTACCAACATCAGATTTACATACACAAGTGTTAACAACAAGCATAATAAAGTGCTTGTGGAGCGTAATCTGTTTCCACCAATATTTATTACTTATTTTGTTCCACGAATGGCATGGAGGTTTTCCCAGCTGCTGCGGTTATCGGATTCATAATTAGCTCTGATTGGTTCAAATGTGCATGTTTTCTGGAACAGCAAAGAAAAAAAGAGGTTGTTGAATTGATACGACAAAAAAAAGGGCAATGCAACATAAATTGGAACAAAACTTAAGAGCAACGAAAGACTTGAGGAGTCTTATTTATCAAATTTAGTTTTATTTGCTCTGATGGAGAGGTTCAGAACATCTTAGCTGTCAATGTGCACTTTGGACTTAAATTTGTTTATTTATGTTCGGCTACTTATTCATTTCCTTATGATTTAAAAAAGTCAATGCGCGATCTTCAAAATATATTCCATTTCACTCTGCATAATATAAGTCATTTGTACTTATTTTTCTGAATGTATGTTACTTATATCTTTATTTTTTTTTTAAAAAAAAGGGGAAAAAAGGGAAAAGAAAAGTAAATGTTTACATTAACTTCAATTTTAATATACATCCTATGTTATTAAGTAGTTAAACTATGAGATTTGGCATTTAGAATGTGAGGAAATGAGGGAAAATAAGCTGGAAGTTATAGCTGTTTTTGTTAACTCTTATTTTGCAAATCATTGAAAAAATAAAATCTTGAATGAAAATCAGTTTTTGTATGTGTTATAGAAATAACTGTGTTAAAACAGTTTTCTTTGCATTTCAGTAGTTTACGAGGTTTGACACCCCCCCCCCCCCCACACACACACACACACATAAAAAAAGAAAGAAAGAATAAATAAATAAATAAATAAATAATTCTGGCTCCGTGGCGACCTTCATGTCGGGGAGTTCCGGCAAGAAATTCAAGCCACTTTCACCCCTGGTTATGATACTTAATGACATCTGTCATAAACATTCATTCATGTTCATTGCAGGTTTCATGTAAATGATGTCATGATTATGACATTTAAGCTACATTCATACTACAGTTCTTAATGCATGAATCCGATTTTTTTGTGTTTTTCCGACTCGAGTGAGGCATTAACTCGGGCAGATACGGTACTTCATATGCATTTCCCGAATAAAAATATTAATATATTTGAATGCTCTTATAACCATCACTCTCAAACTGCAGGTCTTAATGCACACATCCGACTTTTTCGACTCGAGTGAGGCATTAACTTGATGATCTGAACGGGACATGTCGCATAGAACTGGACCATTTCAAATCCGATCTGGGTCACTTTCGTATGTGGTTCAAATCCGATCTGGGCCACATTTTTCCAGAATGTCGCGGCGGTCTGTACTGTCAAGTCTCCCAAATCGGAATTCATGCAGCAATTACGTCATCAAAGAGCGAGAGAGACGCTACGGTAGCGGTGCAGCTGTGCGTTATTAGCGCCTACCTTGCATTGAACACTGCTTTTGGGGACAACAGTCATAAAAGAATAAAAATGGGTTGAGGATAAGCCTGAGAATGATCGGTTTTCTCTCTGCCCTATATGAGCAATATTTCAACATTGCTTACACGGTCGAGAGTCGGGGCAAACTGCCCGTATGTGTGTGTGACGTCCACGGACAGTGCATGCATGCTATCGATCCATATAAACTTTGAATATGAACCTAAACGGAGATTATTTATGTCTGTTATTTGTGTCCTCTTTTTGAAAAGCAAAATATGGTCTCCCTGGATTGACGGATGACAGCCAGCATGTGTGGTCATTTTGATTGCTTCTGCGCATGCCAGTCTTCTTGCTCAGCGCGTGTCGGACTGCGAATTAGTGCACATGCGTAATACTTGAATGGTCTCAATGGACAAAGGTAGTCTGAACGGGCACACCAAAAAAAAACAGATATGACAAAAAATCGGATTTGTGCATTAAGACCTATAGTATGAACCTAGCCTAAGGCAGGTGTCATGTCATGATCATGACGCTAGTGCAGGTGTCGTGTCATGATTATGACACTATGGCAGGTGTTGTGTCATGATTATGACAATTTAATGACATTGTCATTATTTTCATATTATTATTATTATATTATTTTCATACAAACTATTCAAAAAAAGGTTACCGATTTTTCTAAAGATCATTAACCCAAACAGTTTTAACATGTAAAAATAATTGTGTGTTTTTTTTGTGTGTGTGTGTGGGGGCATGTGTGCAAACACTCAATTTAATTACCTTTTTTTATTATTGTTTTTCAGTGGCTTATTTCTTGTCTCAGGATCTGAAGTAAATATTGGTTTAAAAAAAAAAAACAAAAGAGAGAGAAAAGGAAAGTGATTTAATATACTGCTACATCATTTTAGAAAATAGTTACAATCGCCTGACACTAAACATTATTGGTTGTATTGCAGATGCATTACTTTGATAGCCTCTATTAGATTTGCTGCTCATTCTTTAACTGACACGTTCAGATATTACGTATCTCTGTGTCATTTCACTGTGAAATGCTGGTTCTATCTATACCTTTACAAATATAGCTATCAGCCTTGACATTCTTGAAAGTGAGATTTATAATTTCAGTACATAACATTATCTCTCAGATAAAGAAAGATAAATGAAATGGATAATAATTTTAAAAAGAAAATCCTAAAAGTAATATTACCCTGGGTGAGTTTGTGTGCATTTCCACAGTACAATTATTTTTGGGGAGGACTTATGAAATCACTGTGGTATTGAATTGCTCTGTCAATAGCATTTATCTTCACGCTAAAACGCGCTTTGGTGAGCGCTATATGCTGGCACTCTGAGATTATTGTGGTTAACCTTGATCTATTGATTTCCTTTCATCTTGTACAACTCTTATACATTCATCGGTTTGTGCTCAGTTCTCTCTCTTGCTCTTTTCTCCTTGCAGAGGTCTTGAATGGTGGTGTTTACGTTGACCAGAACAAATTCCTGTGCCACGCGGACACAATCCATTGGCGTGACATCATCAAGAACCCCCAGGCGGAGCTACTGGTGGTCCCATCTAACAACAGCAACCTGGGATGTGAGTATCGTACAAACATGGAAGCATGTGGATGACAATGACACTTTTTGGAGGTGATCCACAAGCAAGCCACCGTAGGCCCAAAACTGTTTAGTCATAGTGTTTGCCTACCGGTCAACTAGAGGCAAAATCACATGGCGTTAAATCAGCGTGTGAACGTTTGTGTCGGTACTCTGTGGCCGCTCTGCAGCAAGGCCCATGGTATTGCTCTCTCGCTGTGCTCTTTTTAAGTCTCAGCCAATCTGACAGCTGCTCGTGAAGTTTCTGCTGGTGCTTCTGCCCCTTGTCTGCGGGTTTTCTGGTCCCTCTTCTTTACACACAACAGGCATTTTTGTCTGGAGGACATTGAATGTCACGAGAAGTGGCTCCTCATGGCACATTTTTGGATGAGCCTCTCTGCTCTCATTTCAAGGGAAGAAGTGTATACTGTTAGATCATACCCATCATTGTGAGCAGGAAGGACAGCTGCAGTGTCAAATATTAAGCATGCAACAAGGGCTGCGGCGTTTACTTGAACTTGGGTTCACTTGACAAAAAAGCCTGATGACCTTTGAATTTAAACATACTTTTAAAATCTGCAGGGAGCTGCGTATCGTGCAACCCTGCCAACTTAATGCTGGTTTAAGGAGGCACTTCTATACTGTGTCAAAAAAAGTTAGGCTGATGAGATAGTCAGTAATGAAGGAGAACGATGAGGAAAAGAAACAAAGCCTAGAGGGGGTGGCTGAAAAAAATGACAATGGAACATGTGGGAGTCGAGGTTGCCAAATTGGTGGCCCCTTGGCAGGCAGTGTTTAGAACAGGAGTGGGCCTGGTGACAGTGCGCTCTCTCTATTCGCTTTACTCTGTTATTAACGTCAGTCAATTAAGCCTAGATGATGGCAGATGCAGAGTCCAACTTGCCAGCAAAACCATGTAAGAGCAGAGTCTGGTTAGTCATCCCCACAAGGATTTTGAGTGTTGTTATTGTGTGCGTTTTACAGGAGTGACTGCTGGTGTAAGTGTTCAACTTTTGTGTGTGTTATGTTATGCAGGTAGACGCTGTCATCGCTCATGTAATGGAAGGTGTTGGGGTCCCCAGGATGACCAGTGTCAAACCTGTGAGTACTTACTTTCATTTTAAATGTTAAAATGAGGTACTTTGGAATTTACTTTCTCAGCTAAGTCACCTCTTACAGTGATTGAGAAGCCATTTTAGATTAAATTAAATCTGAAATTTGATATTTATGCTGATACTTTATCTGGCATTAGTAAGACGAGTCTTTCTAACAACCATGTAGAATTTGAATGATGTAAAAGGTATATAAAAAGAGGAAAATCCCGAAAAATGACTATTGTCCCCACTCTCAAAACCTGTCTACTTTGAACAGGCTGAAACCACGCCCACTCAATCATCAACTGTCAATCAAATAACATGTATATGACCCAAAAAATGGATTTGCCTCTGTATAGCTTCTAATTTATGCTTTCCTATACCAGATACCCCAAGTTCCCTGGATGTTCTGGGAGTCTCCCTGATATTGATAGTGGCTCCCTGATGTCCGCGAGTCGGATAAAACATCCCAGATTTTGTGACTACGCGAGAGCGTATTTATATATACCGTAATTTCCCGAATATAAGACGCATGCGTGTATAACCCACCCCAAATTTACTTGTAAAATCTAGGGAAAATTATTGTACCCGTTTATAACGCGCACCCTAATTTTAGCACCAATAAATAGAAGAAAACAAAGCTCGTGTACAGACACAGAAATGTAATTTTACTGACTGGTGAAACACAGCACAAGCATAGCATATTGGTAGTTCAAAACATTACCACAAACTGACAATATTTAAGGTAATAATATGATTTGACAACTCCCCCAACTTACCAGAATCTAGGAGAAAACAAAACAGATTTGACTTTTCTTTTAAAGGCTGCTGTATAACTTGCTCGTTTCATCATGATGAATAAATGTTTCTTCCATGGATTGGTACGGTAAAATGAAAGTGAGAACGTAAGTCGGAATTCCGAGAGAGCTGGTCGCTGTCGACACGACAGTAACAATAGGAACTATTGTTATTTGGGTTCGAGTTTCCCGAGAGACAGATATAGTTGACGGACACACACAGGAAGTCTGTGTTGTTACGTTTGTTATGGTCCGAGTTGCTAAGCTGCAATAAACGTTGACTCAAATGAGTTCAAAAAACTAAATTATGTGCTTTATGGAGAGTGAAAAAAGCAGAATTTAACATAGACGAAATTATTCGGCCAATCAGAGTGAAGTATTACCGAAACAAAATGGTGACGTCACGTACCGTAATGGGCGGCAACGGATCGCCGCATACGTTTCTTCAACACAATGTGGCCGTGTCAATAAAAAAAAAAAAAAATCGGTTTATATATATATATATATTTTTTTTTTTTTCTGTCTCCACACATGTACCCGTTTATAATGCGCACCATGATTTTACAAGTAGATTTTGGGGAAAAAAAGTGCGCGTTATATTCGGGAAATTACGGTGTATATATATATTTATATATATATATATATATTTTTTTTTTTAATATTTTTTGACAACGTGAGTTAGAAAGGTGCAGGCAAAATAATAACACGGCTTGACAGAGAGCTCTTGGTTTAATCAGCAAAATTAGCCAACAAGCTTTCAGTGTGGGCGGGCTCTCTCGTCACCGACGTTATCACTCAGTCAGGGCGGCCCTCTAGATGGCATGTGGCGAATCCTTCAGAAAGAAACGAAAATACAAAACTCAATTGAAATTAAGTAGCTAAAGTGTGTATGGGGGCATAGTGGAGGTCGGTTGTTGGGACAGGTGACCTCGGAAGGGGTGGTAGACAAAAATCTCCCTGAAATGAGTTTTTGGAACATTGGATGTCTGTATACCTGCGATAAAACCACAAGAGACGCACTTTAGTTCTTAACCAGAAGACCCAGACACATTATTTGCTACATTTCCGTTACACCCAGTAATTTGCAGAACCGAAATTTCGAATATAAAACCAGGTGATGGAAACACCTGAATTTCCAGACACTCTTAATAACCCAGAGAACACAGACACAAGCAAAGAAAGAACCTCAACACAGAAACGTCAGCGCCGTGAACAAACCAATGATCGTTGAACTTTAAAGTAGTCATGCTAACCAGTTAATGGATAGTTGTTAAATAGTTTTCTAAAATTATTATACAGCATCGAGGAGAGTATTAAACTCAACTGCATAACCAGGCATCTTTTTTTCGCAACGCCCTACAATTTATCCTTCCTGCCGCTTGTCTCCTCTATCATCCATTCATCTCTCACCTCTGGAATTGTCCTTGCTTCTTTCAAAACTGCTGCCATCGCTCCAATTCTCAAGAAACCTGGTGCCGACTTCTCCAACTTCAACAACTTCTGCCCCAAACTTCAACAACTTCTGCCCCATATCTAACCTCCCTTTCATCTCCAAAATCCTTGAAAGAACAGTTGCCTCCCAACTTCACTCTCACCCATCCCACAATAACCTCTATGAACAGTTCCAGTCCGGATTTCACCCACTACACAGCACTGAAACAGCAGTTGTCAAAATAACCAATGACCTCGTCATGGCAGCTGATCCTGGACTCCTCACCATCCTCATCCTCCTAGGCCTATCTGCAGCTTTTTATACCATTAGTCACACCACACTCCTCCACCAGCTATCAACTATTGGCATCACCCACACCCTGTTGAACTGGTTCTCATCCTACCTTTCTGGACGCACTCAACATATCCAGCTCAAGTCACTTAAATCTACTCCCTTCGCCTATCACCTCTGGTGTGCCCCAGGGCTCTGTCTTCGGCCCCTACTCTTCATCATCTTCCCCTTAGCGACATTTTCCATGAATTCAACATCCACTCTCACTGATACACCGACGACACCCAACTCTACCTCATCTCCGAACCAGCACACATCCCTGACTGACTGTATCACAGAAAAAAAAAAAAAAATGGTTTCCCCACAATTTCCTGAAATTCAACAGTAATAAAACCGAGGTGCTCCTCATTGGCTCCAAAGCCATAATTACAAAAAAAACATAGCCTATTCCTCATCATTGACATCTCCATTGTTTCACCCTCCCCCAAAGTCAAGAGCCTGGGAGTAATCCTGGACAATATACTTTCGTTTCAATCACACATCAGTAACATCACCCGGATTGACCATTTCCACCCACGCATTATTAATCACCTCCATCCCTCCCTCACAAACATTCTGGTGCCATTCTGGTTCACAGCCTTGTCACTTCCCACCTTGATTATTCCAACTCTCTCCTCTCCGGCCTCCCTTAAAAAACTCTCCATAAACTCCAACTGGTCCAGAATTCAGCTGCCTGCATCATAAACCATACCCCTCTATCCACCACATAACTCCAGTCCTCCAACATCTCCATTGCCTCACGGTCACCTTTCACATCCAGTTCAAAGTCCTCTTCCTCACATTTAAGGCCATCCACAACCTCGCCCCATCATACCTGCCCCCGACTTCATTCATGTTACAACCCTAAGACTCCTCCTCCATGCACCTGTCTGTCACCCCCTCGCCTCAACGCCATGGGGTTAAAAAAAGTTGAACTCAAGAGCTACATAGTACTCTTTTTACGTTTTCAACACTTATCGTCACAAATATATTATGTGTTAAGAAATAAATCTATTGTTTTCCAATGACTGTAGCTAGTTTCAAGTTTGTATATTATTTCTGTTATTTCAACTCATATACAGTGGGGTAAATAAGTATTTAGTCAACCACTAATTCTGCAAGTTCTCCCACTTGAAAATATTAGAGAGGCCTGTAATTGTCAACATGGTTAAACCTCAACCATGAGAGACAGAATGGGGGGGGGGGGGGGAGACAGAAAAACACATTGTTTGATTTTTAAAGAAGTTATTTGCAAATCATGGTGGAAAATAAGTATTTGGTCAATAAGAAAAGTTCATTTCAATACTTTGTTATGTACCCTTTGTTGGCAATAACGGAGGCCAAACGTTTTCTGTAACTCTTCACAAGCTTTTCACACACTGTTGCTGGTATTTTGGCCCATTCCTCTATGCAGATCTCCCGCTAGAGCAGTGATGTTTTGGGGCTGTCATTGGGCAACACGGACTTTCAACTCCCTCCGCAGATTTTCTATGGGGTTGAGACCTGGAGACTGGCTAGGCCACTCCAGGACCTTGAAATGCTTCTTATGAAGCCACTCCTTTGTTGCCCTGGCTGTGTGTTTGGGATCATTGTCATGCTGAAAGACCCTTGCTGATGGAAGGAGATTTTCACTCAAAATCTCTTGATACATGGCCCCATTCATTCTTTCCTTTACACAGATCAGTCGTCCTGGTCCCTTTGCAGAAAAACAGCCCCAAAGCTTTGTTTCCACCCCCATGCTTCACAGTGGGTATGGTGCAATTCAGTATTCTTTTTCCTCCAAACAAGAGAACCTGTGTTTCTACAAAAAAAAGTTCTATTTTGGTTTCATCCGACCATAACACATTCTCCCAGTCCTCTTCTGGATCATCCAAATGCTCTCTAGCGAACCGCAGACGGGCCTGGACGTGTACTTTCTTCAGCAGGGGGACACGTCTGGCCGTGCAGGATTTGAGTCCCTGGCGGCGCGTTGTGTTACTGATAGTAGCCTTTGTTACTTTGGTCCCAGCTCTCTGTAGGTCATTCACTCGGTCCCCCCATGTGGTCCTGGGATTTGTGCTCCCCATTCTTGTTATCATTTTGACACCACGGGGTGATGGGGGAGTTGAAAGTCCGTGTTGCCCAACGACAACCCCAAAACATCACTGCTCTAGAGGAGATCTGCAAGGAGGAATGGGCCAAAATACCAGCAACAGTGTGTAAAAAGCTTGTGAAGAGTTACAGAAAACTTTTGGCCTCCGTTATTGCCAACAAAGGGTACATAACAAAGTATTGAGATGAACTTTTGGTATAGACCAAATACTTATTTTCCACCATTATTTGGAAATAAATTCATTAAAAATCAAACAATGTGATTTTCTGTTTTTTTTTTCCACATTCTGTCTCTCATGGTTGAGGTTTAGCCATGTTGACAATTACAGGCCTCTCTAATATTTTCAAGTGGGAGAACTTGCACGATTAGTGATTGACTAAATACTTATTTGCCCCACTGTAGCCATAGAGTAAATGAGAGACAGCACAACAATTAGCATGTAACATCACCATCTTATGCGAATGAACAGCACAGTTGGATATAAACATTCTGATGGAAACACATGTTTTACACATACCTATTTGGTAGATCAGCAGGTATCCGTCACAATAGAACTTTTAATTTCTTGGCAGAATCAGTCAAGCCCCACGTGCTACATGTTTCAAGCAGCGAGCTTCCGAGCACAACTGTAATTTCCATAAGATAAGCGGCCTGTCCAAGGGCAAGAAAAGACAGATCTGTTTTTAAAGTTTAATTCTAGACTTTTGGTCATAGATGGACTGGACTGACCTTTTGCCTGTGAAGCCCCTAATTTGTATCTGCCTGAATATCATATTATTGTAGCATAAGAGTGTCGAGGGTGGTGATATTGTCTCTTTCTGTTTGAGTGTGTGTGCGGCAGACCTTTAAAGCGCTTCTCTTTGCCGGCAGTGACAAAGACTGTGTGCGCAGAGCAGTGTGACGGTCGATGCTTCGGGCCGTACGTCAGCGACTGCTGCCACCGCGAGTGCGCCGGCGGCTGCTCGGGACCCAAGGACACAGACTGCTTTGTACGTGCACGCAACCTGCTTACACTCCTGCATGCGTCTCCAGCCCGTCCTTCCGCGCGTCCTCTCACGCGCGACGTCTCTTTGTCATTTTCGGAAATGATTTACTTTGTTTACCTGGTGATGCATTGTTTGTCATTTCACAAGGCGCTAAGAGTCTGCTGTGCCTGCGCTCTACAAAGAGCAAATTGGTGATTCATTGTTCCAATTAATATCCCTCTTATCACCAAGAGTCGGTCCTGTTAGGACCACCGTTGCTCAGTGTGCGCTCGGAGGTGTGATATTGTAGCTGTAATTCACAGAAAGGCTCATCCAATTCAATTACTGTACTGCCGTTTCAGCCGGTGGCCACCGATGACAAAACACTCAAAAGTTTTATGGCAAAACATTTCAGCATTTACATGGTGGCAGTCGATGGATGGCTCCAATTTGTCTCCCATTTGGGGCTGGAAGCATGATTCACATTGCGTAAAAATGAAATGCAGCTGTAATAGTTTTTCATTCACAACAGCTTCTGTGAAAGAATTATGACCTTCTAATGGCCTCCATAACTCCCATTCCCACATGGAAGGTCTCACTTGTATCCTGTACACCTGAGCTTATGCTTTTTTTTCCTTCCTTTTGTTTGCAGGCTTGCACCAATTTCAACGACAGCGGTGCATGTGTGACCCAGTGCCCGCAAACGTTTGTGTATAGTCCCACATCCTTTCAACTAGAGCACAATCCAAAAGCGAAGTATACCTACGGAGCCTTTTGTGTCAAGAAATGCCCACGTATGTTCACTTTCTATCCTTACAAGCTTCATTAAGAAATAGAAGCCACTGAATGTAAATGTAAATGTAAACTGAGTTTGATTGTTTCCAGTATATAATTAATCATGTTAAATTGAATTCACTGCATGCCAGACATCAAATCTGGATGGTTAAGGTGTTAGATATCACAGCTGCATTTAAGTTGTTCATCAATTGAAATGTAGCTGAGTGTGCCCCCAAAAAAAAATTTTTTTGTTTTTTTTTTTTAAATATCATCAATGAGTAAACATACACACAAAAAAATTGATAGGGACTCGACACGATGAATACCAACAAACTCCATACTTCTTATATTTGTAAGAGTTGTGTATTGGCCTATCTTGGTAAACTGCATGCATCAAATAAAATTACATCTTTCCAGGTTCTGTCATGTTCAAGATCATGCCGTCTTTGGTCTCTTGTGAGAGCATGTCCAGAACAACTCCCAGAGAAGATGCCAGCCACACATTAAACCATCAAAACTTTCTTCACTCAATATGGAGGGGCACTGTTTTGGCTCACAAATCTGCTCAAACATTTCTTTTGTGGACCCACACCACACTTGCATTTCTCATTTATATCATTTGTCTTCAACCTTGTCCTTTTCTTCCATGCGCAGCCTGTGAGTAGAAACAACGTTTGTCTGGCAAATTGAGAACTTTTTCTTCAACCTCAACTCTTTTCCAATACCAATGTCACTAATCATCTCTGCTGGCAAACTGTACCCAGAAATACCTAAATTGACTATAAACCCGTCAATCTCTGCGTTTGAAACAGAGTTTATTGCCATTACAGCAGCTTCCCACACCCAGTGGAGACTTTCAGATCATCTGATGCAATATATGTCCTGTATATAAAATATTATTAATACCACTCTGCAATTCATATTCCTACTATATTATGTCTCAATCATAAAGTTTATATCTCACTCACATGAAATTCATTTAATCCCTTCTGCACACTGTATGCAAAGTGGAGAGTCAAATTAGCTACAAGTTGCCGTGCCTAGCCTTGCTGACCTTGCAAATATGAACATCAGTTTCCCACCACAAAGTCGTCTTATTGTATGATAATGAATGCAAACATCTTCTGTGTGCTTATGTCAGATAACTTTGTGGTGGACCGCAGTTCCTGTGTCCGAGCGTGTCCTAGCAACAAGATGGAAGTGGAGGAGAACCGCATCAAGATGTGCATTCCCTGCACGGACATATGCCCTAAAGGTAATCCAAAAGAGGATCATGTCTTATTTGGATTACATATTGATTTCCTGCTGTATTAGGTGAGCAAAGCCGCTATCGTGCCATTATACCCATGGTGCTTTGAGTCACAACTTTAATTTGTTCCATAGTCATGCTTGTAACTCAAAATCCTCATCCCTCAATCATATTGCCCAAATGAAGTCGATGAAAATGCCATTATTTTAAAACAACATATTTTGCATTCTTAATAGGAAACAAATACATGTCATTATTTTTACTATACATACATAACATCACTAAATAGAATGTAAAGAATAAAACAGTTTGTGATTCATGATTTAATGCTGCAATCCAATGAATTGTGCTGCTCCTTCAGGTGTGCCACCTTAGCTACCCTAAGGCATTGTAGTAGAGTCATGCAGACATAAAAGTATCTCTCCTGAATGTATACTGTATTTTTTGGACTACAAGTCGCACCTGAGTATAAGTCGCACCAGCCATAAAATGCCCATGGAAGAGAAAAAAAACATATAAGTCGCACCGGAGTATAAGTCGCATTTTTGGGGGAAATTTACTTGACAAAATCCAACACATAGAACAGATACGTCATCTTCAAAGGCAATTTAATATAAAAATACAATAGAGAACAACATGCTGAATAAGTGTACAGTGCATGAACAACGAAATGTGAATATACTGTCCTCACCAGGACGCTGTGGCTTGGTCATGGCTATACAGCAAGCTAAACTCCCAAATGACGATGCTGAACGTCCGTATATTTTGCTGAATCATTTCGTCCTCGATGTGAAATAGGTTCGCATCACCGTAAATAAATGATCATTAGTAAGTGCTATTACAGCACTGACACAAACGGTTAGCATGCTTTCGCTAGCATTAGCACTTCATTCAAACAAACACACAACTGGCTCTAAGTGTCCGATCGCGGGTGGAAAACACACAACAACAACAGAAAAGATGATACACACAGGCGTTGCCTCTGTAGAGATATTTCACAAGCATAAAAAATGAACGTAGGTTCCCAGCCGTGTTTCTCTCTCGCTAACTCGCCCACTCACTCAGAGAGGCGTAGCTGTCCGTCCTCTTCTGGCGTGTGAGCGCTCTTCTTCACGTAAACAAGTGCTAGTGCGCCCCCACATGGGCGTGAAAGCGCCACAAACTAAAAGCATGCATTTCAATATAAAAAAAGTCAATAATACAATTGAACACATTGCCCAAGGCAGAACGCGAACGTGGCCATAGCTTTTCATTATTCAGATAACTATAGCATAAAGAACATGCTAACAAGTTTACCAAACCATCAGTGTCACGCCAAAACACCAATATAACATGTGAAATGATATCATAATGTGTTAATAATTTCACACATAAGTCGCTCCTGAGTATAAGCCGCACCCCCAGCCAAACTTTAAAAAAAAAACTGCGACTTGTAGTCCAAAAAATACGGTACCCATGAATATCATTGTAAAATTTTTCCCCATGTGTTGTGCCTCCGATTGTGTTCACATACAGTATTTTAAGTCAAGATGATCATGTGATCAATGACAGTACAGTCAGACTGTGCAGTGAAACAAACATAAAAAGAAATGTGTAGCCGTTATGCACTGCACTAGAGAATGAATAAACGCAGACTGCCGCAATGAAACACCAATGATTTTTTAAATAATGATTTGACACCTTGTGTGGATTAAAAACGAAAAAAAAAACATATCTGGGGAAAAGATGACATCCACTGACTGCATTTAAGCTCTGATAGTAAGAATAGAAGCAATTTACAAACCTGCAAGCCTCCACCTTCACGTGAGAGCTCAGCTCTAAATGTTAAGGTCTTGCCTTACATAGTAAATAAACGTAAGCATTTGACACTTCCGATGGCCCTAACTCTTCCAGTTTAATGAAAGTAGACAAGATGGCCCAAGCAGTGTCTGCATCAATCCTGTCTTGGGACAAATCTGCTTTACACACATTCCTCAGCAGCCACTCTCACTCTCACGCATTTGTCTGCTTGTAAACAGCTTAAGCAGCTGTGCCGTTTTAATCTAATAGCTTTATGATATCGGATAAGCACTAGCTTGTGGGAATTACCTTGAAAGCTTTAAATAAAACATGATTTAGTGATGGGTTTCTTCTTTGCATTGACAGAACACTGACTTACCAAGCAGATCGTTGGCCCCAAATATGACTTATTCACCGCAAATATGCCTCATACACATCAGCTGTCAACGGCTGACAGCAGCTAATACTAAATACAGTAATACAGTGGCACCTTTTCAAAGTGATGTGTTCATAAATAAATGTAACAGTAACTCGATGCGGAAGAACCTGGAAATCAGAGTTCTCAGTGGCTTTCCCAACGTATTTATTATTATTATTTATTCTTTAATTATTGAATATACACGTACTGAGGAGTGCTATAAAAAATCAATTCAGTAGTATAACACTGAGTTTTTGTGGATATAAAAAAATAAAAATCTTACTCTGTTCTCTAGGAAAGCAATTTGATGGCATTTTCCTCCCTGCTCCAAATATAGGCTGTGTTACCACTTAAGGGTTAATCTCATGGTTCCTTCGTCATGCAGCAGTGAGAGGTTAATGAGGGATAGCCAAAGGAACTGTGGGAAATGATAACAAATTAACATTTCAGATACGAAATTGGCTGGTATAAATCACTATCAAAAAGGGGTTACAGCTCTTAATGCCAGCCTTATTCATCATTGCTATTCCTTGCCTTGGTTAGACACACATGACGGCAATTGTAATTAATGCAAATCTAATGAATTTATTATGTGGAGTTATTGGCTTTCATCAGAGGAATTTCAATGGATGTCCTTAAAGTTTTGGCAATGTTTCATTTTAAATCAAGAGATATCCACCACATCACTTTAGATGCCCCAGAACACAAGGAATACATTGATTGTGTTTCTCTCACCAGTGTGTGACGGTATCGGGACAGGCACCCTGCAGACTGCTCAAACGGTGGATGCCAGCAATATCGATAAGTTTGTCAACTGCACTAAAATCAATGGAAACCTCATCTTCCTCATCACTGGTATTAAAGGGTGAGTTTCAAACCACACACTTTTCTACAATAGGTACGATGTTGCCTTGAAACATTTGTACTTGCACAAAAACAGCCAAATAGGAAGACGAAATAGTTTTGCACACAGCACAGGAATATTTCTTTTGTGAAAATCCAGTTGTGCTGGAGGTCGCTGAGAAATATTCCCACTGCTATCTATCAATGCTGTCAAAGTGACCCGGAGTTCTCGAATAAACTTATAGGTACTAATGGAAGTCACACTGGATGTTACGTCGGAGGAGCACACCGACTTTAGTGGAAGAACTTATTTTTTGTCCCCAGAGCTGTGCTAACAAATGAGATTACCGTTCAAAATTTGTTGAACATTAATGTGGGATTCTCCATATGTTTCCACTTTAGGGACATGTATCATGGTATTGGACCACTGGATCCTGAGCGACTGAATGTGTTCCACACTGTGAAAGAGATCACAGGTTAGTCAGTGAGTGACTGGAAATAATGGCTGCGCATCACAACAGAACGGTGTGTTGGTGTGTGCGCGCACGGGTGTGTGGGTACGTGCGTGTCCATTAGCAAGCAGAGGCCCTAAAGAGATGAGCGATGCCTCATATACAAACCCTTTGTCATATTAAAGTGTGGCTTGCGGTTGAGCCAAACAGCTAATGGAGCGAAACTGCATTTTCATAATGAAAAGCCAAGCAATAAGAAAGAGCAATGGCCTCTCTGCCTCAGTCGTCCTCAGCTTCCTCGCTTTAATATCATTTCCACACATGCTGATGTGTTATTATCTGTCATTAAAGTCCATTGCTATTCAACAAATTGTTCAGAATATTACATCTAGTCTTTTAATTAGTGTATATTGTCCATCTCCTTCATAGAAGGAGCACTTGATTGAATTTCACATTCCAGTTAAAACTCATTTCATTTTAAGTTATTTCATAGGGAAAAAAGAAATTCCCGTTTCATCAAGTGCACCCTTTGTTGCCCTACATTTTCAGATGATGACAGGTTGAAGGTCTATTTTTTTTAAATGATTTCTTCAGGTTTCCTCAACATCCAATCATGGCCTGAGAAAATGACCGATCTGAGTGTTTTTTCCAACCTGGCAACTATTGGTGGGAGATCTCTTTACAGGTATGAACACATTGTCAATGCTTCAGCTTATTTACTGTGTAACAGGGGTCAGCAACCTTTTTGGTGTGGAGTGCCACTTTCAAATTTTTTTTGTCAGTGTGCCACACCAATATTAATGACGCACATCCAAAATTTTTTATCCAACAGAGCTGTAATTTTACTCCAAACAAAGCAACATGGACATACATTGAAATCGTATAAATACCCTTCTTCTTTATCAATTAACTAAAAAAAAATTAATGCATATTGTAGAAAATATCAAAACTTGAAAATAAGTGCAACAGTAATAACAGCTGTACAGCAGCATCATCTTATGTAAACATATTACACCCCCTTCCCCCCACACACACATCCCAGCAAGAAAAGTGGAACAGGTGTGATTCTCAGTGCAGGTCTCTTACACCTACCTACACTTGCCTACCTTAATGTGATCCCTGGCCCTGTTTTCCATGAATTTTCATGTTTTTTCTCATAGTGGTATTTGACACTTGTGCGACACACAACGCACAAACAGAGCTAGCGGAAGTAACGAACCAACCAGTTGTTACCGACATCCCCAAGGGTCGATAAAGCATGCGACGGTTCAAAACACCAGAGAAGGTCCCCCTTAAGAGCCCCATATTTGTCCTCTATTGGCGGAAAAGCAACGAATCGCTGAACTCTGACCGCCGTCGAGTACCCGAGCGCGGCCACCACGTGGTAGAAGCGCATGGTATCGGTCGAAATACCACGGAGGACGAACCGCACCTCCGTGTACGCGAACCACGCAGCCGCAAAAGACTCATTAAACATTGGTACCTGGAAAAAGTCAGCGTCCGCCATTGCATAAAGTGTTCGTAAAATGCCTCTGAGACTTCAACGAGGCAAGTCGGAGTCACCAGTGTAGCGGATGATGTTGTTGAGTCTGCGTTGCTGTGTTCGGCCGCTTGTGTCTCTCGTAACTCTCGAGTGTCTCTTTGCCGGAAACGCGACGGCTAAATAGTTCCCCCACACAACATGCCCCACACAAGTTCCCTAGGTGAATTCTGTTATAATGTAGTGGTCACTACAGTGTTGAGAGAGAGTTGCGCGGAGAGCGGCGTGAAAAGTGGCTGTGTCCGCTGCTGGTTTTTGTTAATAAAAGTCTCCAGCAAAAAGCCATCCATCGCGTCACTGTGTTTTTATACACATTGCCACCTCTCCGAAGTAAGCACCGGATGAATTGACAACAACGAGCCACTTTAATCACCGGTATTAACCCTTTAACACCGAACGTGTCGGCAGCGACGTGTTTACGTATATCATCTTCGAAGCTTCGTCACGCTGTAATTACGTCACCCATGTGCCGCTGGTTGCTCTCATTTGAAAGTGCGGAAGTTGATGTCCACACCAGTTTTTATTTGAAGTCAATCAACCGAGTAAAACGGGAGATAATGTCATTTGAGTTTTATAGTTTTATTGCAGTCATAAATAAGCATTAAAACGCTGCAAGGACCATGTGTTTATCTCCGTATTTCCATCATTTCTTGTCCTTTTTCAAAACCGAAAGCAGCACGAAAGACTACATATCCCAAGAGCCGTTGTGTATGGGGGTTTGTGAGGTCAAGAAGGACTAACCTAATATGAACATTTAAATAAATTGCCGAACGAGACGCCACCTAAGGAAAGGGAGACATGCGAAGCAATCACCGGCCGGTTGGATTGAGCGAGCGACTTCGAAACGTGCGGAATGTATCGAAAGCTAAATTTAGCGCAAGCTAATGCTTTATTTCTTTAACTCAAGGAAGATGATGAGATGTTTTTGTCGTTGTTTTCCTTGGATGAGTCGGCGTCTCGGTGAGTAGAAGTGACAGCTTCTCCGCCCGTCTGCGTGGCTGTCGCGCGCCCGGTGGGGCCTGCGTGCTGCTGGATGTGGTAGGGCATGCTCTGGTTGGGGGTCCCGGTGCCGGGATTGGCGATGCGGCGGCGTAGGGTTGGTCGCCAACGGGCTTACACTCATAAGAGATTCACACGATTACTGGGTTCTAGATCACAGAACTGATTTGTGTACACTCTACCCCTTTCAATCACTTAGCTTATAGACACCCCCACCCCCATTCTCCTCTTTCACTGGCCAATAGGCCCCCACATGGTGTAAACCGGAAATACATCTCGCTGACGATAGCACCAGCATATTAGTAACTAGTTTAGATGTTCAATGTATTTCTAGTTGTTGTTTGTGTATGTGTTTCTTTTCCTTCTTCTCTTGTATTTCTTTTCTTCTGTCCCCCCATAATCCCTTCCTGTTCGCTGCTTTGTCATAATAAAAAGGTATTTTGAATTATCACAATGGGAGTATGTCAGACTCTCAATGTGAAACATTAAAACTGTTCAGAATCCGGGCACTTAGACTTCCATTCTCTGTGTCAAACAGCTGAACAGGACAGGTTTTTAAAATAAATAAATAAATAAATAAATAAATAAATAAATAAAAAGAAGTGACAGCGCGCAAACGGCGGAAGAGTGGGCTGTGCGACGTGTGCGACGTGTGCGACGTGTGCGACGTAGCTCCGTGTCCTGTTCAAGAGGAAACTTTATTGAGCCGCAAAAAAAAACAAAAAAAAAAAAAACTATTTAGTCGCTTGCCTGAAAAAAATTAACTGAAATACTTGTCATTATTTTTTAAAATACTTTGTTTCAAGGTTATATTTGATTTTTTTTCTTCATTATCAATATTTTTAATTTGTATATAGATGTGTGTGTTCGAGAAGCTTGATTGCATGTATATGCTTTTGATAAGGTGATGGATATAATACCTAACCTCACAGAGATACCCTCTAAACCATTTCTCCAGTTCTCACTATTTTGCACTGTATATAACCTATTTTGACCATAGTATGTGTAAAGGCCAAAAACACCTATGACCATACCTGCTGTTTGTGTTGAATTGTTAAACATAAAACTATTCAGTCTTATCTTTTTCTATTGAATGTTTATGCTAACAAGTTGAATAAATATTATCAAGCTTCAAAACGGTTGGTCGAGGATGTTTGGTTGTCAATGGGACATCAACAAGACAAATTTGAAAAAAAAAAATGGGATTTTTTTGTGTTTTTGGGTCCAAAATGTTAACTATAATTGGTCAGTGAAGAAAACAACAGATTGGACATGGAGGTTATGGTGTCCTGAAAAAAGGGACCCAACCTGGCCATTGTGAACAATATTTTCTCTGAAATATAAAGGCAAAATCAAAGGCATGCAAATTCGTCCAAAATACGCTTAGGTGTTAAAGGGTTAAAGCACCGCAATTACCAAAAGCACAGATTGGTAACACAGTGTATTTCCGCCAGCTCTCTGATTGGTTGGCTTTGTGACACGTTAGTAGCCTGTGCTGAATAGAGCGTGCAAAAAAAAAAAACATTGAGCACATGCGTCGAGAAATTGAGGAAGAGCTGGAGGTATGCTCAAAATCCATTATTGCTCGCATATAACGCCATAGGCAGAGGTGGTGGGAGAGGCGCTCCAGTAAAGCGCCTAAATAACAGGGCGCGCAACTGAAAATGCTTTAATTTCAGGTAAAAAGGCGTTTTGTTTCTTTTTTCAATTTATTTTTATATTTAGTGTCATAGGTTGCCGACCCCTGCTGTATATGATCAGTGAAAGTGACTTTGCGAATGTGACACTGCTTAAAAAGCTATCAGGGAAGAAAAGTTGCCTTTTTATTTTAGTATTCTATGTCACATATTAAGACACACTTGGATTTAATTGAGACCTTTGTCCAGAGTGGTATTGAGCTTTTAACCCATATTTCTATACACATGGGTTCATCCTCAACTCTTTTCTTAATAAATGCCAGTTAGAGCAGGAACAATGTTACTCCTTTATGCTAGATGTTACTTTTTTTTTTCTTTCCCTCATTTCCACATCCTCATGTCACCTCGCACCCGTATGACACCTCCAACAGTGGAAGCGACATCTCCCTGCTGATCTTGAAACAACGCTGGATCTCTTCGCTTCAGTTCCAATCTCTGGATGAGATCAGTGCCGGAAATGTCTACATATTCAATAACAGCCGCCTCTGCTTCTACAATACCGTCAACTGGACATCGCTGTTCCGTACGCCGACCCAGAAAGTGCTTATCCGCAACAATCGGGATCCGAAAGAATGCAGTGAGTAGTGACCGGTTTATTTTGTGTACTTAGTTTCACTAAAACATGAGGTCTGGGGATCCCAAAAATCATTTGAATGTCTTGTTCCCACCCAGTGATACATTTCTGTTTGGCATGGTTGTTTTTCAATCGGTAACAAGACTTGTTCACAGCTAAGTAAACAACATGACATTATTCAAGCATGTATCTCATCAATGAATGAGGATTAATGAGCAGTATGGTAAAGTAGCAAGTGGGCGGTGCTGTTGCTGACATCTTACATCAATGACACAATGGCATTAAATTGTATTATAATTTTTAATGGCGCTTTTCTATTATCATCATACATTAAGTCAATGTTAACTGATGAAAAAGGATCAGAATTTCAACTATGAAGATATTACTGTGACAAAAATTTGTCGAAACGTGGGATGGTTAAGTGTTGAATATTCTGAGACCTTTATACACAATTAAGTTGAAAAAAGGGCATTAATTGCATGAATGGTGCCTGTCCAAAAATCTTGCGGCATGACTCATTCAAAGTCAACGATGGCTCTTTTCACTTCAAGGACAATACAACTTAATAAACTTAATAAATAGTGAGTGGGCAGGCAACTTTCAACATGAAGAAGGCAATGATCAGAATGCCAAACAATCCACAGTGAGGGTGCAATGAAATAAAACAAGCATCCGTATAGCATTTTCAGACAGAAGAAACATCTCACATTTTACAATCAAATGACACAAGCTTCTCATGCTGCATTTGCTATACGACACGAGTCATTTTAGAAATGGAGGACAGTGTATAACCATATGAGACCTTATTTTTAAAATTAATAAAGAAAGAGACAAGAATCCTTACGAAACAAATTTACTGTATTTTTTGGACTATAAGTCGCACCTGAGTATAAGTCGCACCAGCCATAAAATGCCCAACGAAGAGGAAAAAAAAAACTATATGAGTCGCACCGGAGTATAAGTCGCATATTTGGGGGAAATTTACTTCATAAAATCCAACATATAGAACAGATATGTATATATGAAAGTATGTATATATATATGTATATATGAAAGGCAATTTAATATAAAAATACAATAGAGAACAACAAGCTGAATAAGTGTGCAGTATGATTTTACATGATGCATGAACAACGAAATGCGAATATACTGTCCTCACCAGGACGCTACGGCTCTGTCCTGGCAATACAGCGAACTAAACTCCCAAATGACAATGCTGGACGTCCGTATAACTTGCTGAATCAATTTCGTCCTCGACACCAAACAGGTTCGCATCAATGTAAATAAATGATAATTAGGTGCCATTTCAGCAATGACACAAACGGTTAGCATGTGTTCGCTAGCATTAACACATCGTTTAAACAACCACACCACTGGCTCTAAGTGTTCCAATCCGGGTGGAAAACACACAACAACAACAACGGGAAAGATGATACACACAGGCGTTGCCTCTGTAGAGATATTTTACAAGCATAAACAATGAACGTAGGTTCGAAGCCGTGTCTCTCTCTTTCTCTCGCCCACTCGCTCAGAGACGCTGCGTAGCTGTCAGTCTTCTTCTGGCGTGTGAGCGCTCTTCTTCGCGTAAACAGGTGCGAGTGCGCCCCCACGTGGGCGTGAAAGCGCCACAAACTAAAAGCATGCATTTCAATATAAAAAGTCAATAATACAATTGAACACACATTGCCAAAGGCAGAATGTGAACGTGGCCATAGCTATCAAGTTATTCAGATAACTATAGCATAAAGAACATGCTAACAAGTTTACCAAACCATCAGTGTCACTCCAAAACACCAAAATAACATGTGAAATGATATCATAATGTGTTAATAATTTCACATATACTGTAAGTCGCTCCTAAGTAAGGAGTCGCACCCCCAGCCAAACTATGGAAAAAAAAAACTGCGATTTATAGTCCAAAAAATACTGTCGGTCTATAGTGGTACCTCATAAAATGCCATTTTTTGTTGTTGTCAACCACAACTGGCCGAATTGAATCTCAAAAACCTAAAAAATTCAAATGAATTTTTTGTGGTATTATTTATTCATTTTATATTTTAACTGGAACATTAGTTTTAATGAATATAATATTTCAAATATAGATTATTATTGGTGAAACCATCCCACAACATACATGCAAACCTGTTACCATAACCTTTTTTTTTCAAGGTAGTAAAAGAAGGAAGCAATTAATCACGATCTGTGGGACATGACATCATCCAACAATATTCCAAAATGAAAAGGGCAAATTCCTTTCCTCTTCCATTTTTCATATTATATTAAACTAGTCTTGATTGAATATTTCATTCCACTTCATTGAACCCTGTTATGCATATGATATGAATAAGAGACTTTTTATATCCGTATATACAATATATATATTTACAAGCATAATTCATTCTACAACCAAGCTCGTAACCTTAATGTGCTTGTATAATGGGTGTATTTTTTCGTTAATAAGAAATATTGAATTCCACTTAATGCGTGCAACACTTCCCATGGCCTCCCATGTAACCCCTAAATGATAATTAAAGGCACCATTTTTAGGCTAAGTAATCTCAGAAAGAAATTCAACGTATAAAAACAATTTGATGCTGTATATACAAGTATACGTATAAGCACTTACAGTACCAGATTGTAAAACTTGAATGTTGATGCTCTTTACACAGATCACCAACACACACACTCTTTTCATATGTTCTTTTTACTTTTTGCTTTTCTACAATTTTGTTTTTGTTGCCATTGTCTTTGGTCACCATTTTCCTGAGGGACATGGTTAATGTTTACTTGTAAGCACAAATGATTTGGATGCACTTTGATTCCAAATTTGACAATGAGGATGAGCAAAAGGTGGGCAAATGGGGGATTCTGTCGATGTGAGATGCTCATATGCCCCCCAACGGGACGTCGAAGACACTTGGGGTAACAAATCAAGAGGAAGCTTGCATACCATCTAGCAGGATGTTGAAGCACTCACACACAAAAGAGGCTTTTCCTGGTGCTCCTATGGTGAAAATTGCATAATGAGACTCATTTTCTCTCATGACGATGCAGTCAAGTACGGTGTCTCCCATGTGTTGACATTTTATCACACAAAGTTAATGTGGGTGGCACAGTTTAAGAGTGATTAGCACGTTTGCCTCACAGTTGTGAGCTCATGGGTTCAATCCCAGGCTTTGGCTTTCCTGTGTGGAGTTTACGTGTTCTCCCTGTGTCTGTGTGGGTTTTCTCTGGGTACACTGAGTTCCTCCCACATCCCCAAAATATGCATGGTAGGCTGATTGAACATTCGAAATTCTCCATAAGTGTTATTGTGAGTGTGCTTGTATATTTGTGCCCTGCGATTGGCTGGCAATCAGATGAGGGTGTACCCCACCTCCTACCCGTAATTGGCAGGCTTCAGCAGCCTCGCGACCCTCGTGAGAAAAAGCGGAGCAGAAGATGAATGAAAAGTTAATGTTGTAGTTTGAATGTGTTTTTTTCTTTTCTCCACAGCCCAGCAGCGCATGGTGTGTGATCAGATGTGCTCTGATGAAGGCTGTTGGGGACCAGGACCGGACCAGTGTCTCTCTTGTCGCTACTTCAGAAGAGGCCGCACCTGCGTTGAGTCCTGCAATCTTTTTTATGGGTGCGTAATGTATGCAAATATACTTTATGATCCTGGTTTATTGTTCACAATTGCTATGTATGAGCTGCAAAATAGTTTTCCACAATACTAGATCTTTATGGTTCCCGAAGACACATTAATTCCCTTGCAAACAGGCACACATGACAAGCAGAAGAAATAAAATCAATTTAAGCATCTTTGATGTATGAGAATGAACTCAAACTGTCCTCAAGGGCTCAGAAGGAGAGTCTAATTGCCATTTGCTGTGAATGTAATGAGATGAACCAATAAGAAATTTCATGCTCTGAGTAGGTCATGTGCTCAGTGGACTGGCCATTGTGGCAAATTAACTTGAATGTATTGCTGAATTATGATATTTCATCAACAATTTTCAAAATGAGCTGGAAAATGACTGACAAAGGCCACATTTGATGTTATATTGCAGCATGAATAATTCCACTCAGGTCATTGCTTGATGCTGCTAGCAGGCACATCAAACGAATGAGTAGAAACTCACCTGAGAATAAGATCTTTGTTAGATGTGCTTTCCAGATTCTTCCTTGTGAATGAGCTAGGAGTTGTTGTGAATCACAACACTTGAAAGGATCTGACTAAAATAAGAAAATCGCGGCATAGCTTTTTTTTCATTTTTTATTTTTATTTTTTTTTAACGGTCATGTCAACTGTCTCACCCATGGGATCAGGAGGAGGCTCCTCACATTTGCCCACTATGTTCCACGCTTGAGAGCGGGCAAACCCTCGGTCATGTTGACTTGTTGCTAGTCCTTCTCCAGCGCTGTTTGTGGGAGGGAAGCTTTGAAGTTATCAGGAAAACAGCCCAGTGCCAAGGCTTTGAAGGAGACTGGCGAGGGAGAGACGTGTGGCAGGGAGCGGCAGGAGCTCCTTGTACTGTAAATACAGCCACTGCCATGCATCACAACTCACTGTTCCATTCTTCACTCTCAAGTATGAAATCAACATTTCCTTAAAGAATGCTTTTCCACACTCTAACAGCCCCCCTGAAGAGGCACAAGTGATTTACCAGCACAAAGTTCCCGAAATAAAAAAGGTTTTCATCACCAACATCTGCTATTCAAAATGCAGGGAAGCTCTTAAACTGGCCAATAAACCGGTTTATCCTTCTCTCCTTTATGTGTGAATGAGGTGAATAGTGCATATTATACACATCTAATATCAAAAGGAGAATTTCACATTGCCAATAATGAAATATAGTGTGTCTTAATAAATATTTATTAAAATTGCTATTTTTTTCCTTTAATGGTATATGATAAAATCACATTTGATCCTATTCATGTGCTAATCAATCCATGCATTTTTGGGGGAGGACAAATGTCAAACCCTTTGCCTGTCAATCACATCGCATGAAGAGACAAATGCAGTCACATTAACACAACAGCTCAGGAACTTGTGGTTAACACATCTGGCTAATAGTGAAGAGGTCCTGAGTTCAAATCTTTCTCTTTCAGAGTTATGTCCTCCACCTGCTTATTTTCTTCCGGATTCCAGCTTCCTTTGTCAACTGAAATACACATTAGATATACTACAGACTGATACAGTGAGGCAAATAAGTATTTAGTCAACCACCAATTGTGCAAGTTCTCCTACTTGAAAAGATTAGTTAGGCCTGTAATTGTCAACATGGGTAAACCTCAACCATGAGAGACAGAATGGTGAAAAAAAAACCAGAAAATTACATTTTTTGATTTTTAAAGAATTTATTTGCAAATCATGATGAAAAATAAGTATTTGGTCACCTTCAAACAAGCAAGATTTCTGGCTGTCAAAGAGGTCTTACTTCTTCTAACGAGGTATAACAAGGCTCCACTCGTTGTCTGTATTAATGGCCCCTGTTTTAACTCATTATCGGTATAAAAGACACCTGTCCACAATGTCCGTCAGTCACACTCCAAACTCCACTATGGCCAAGACCAAAGAGCTGTCGAAGGACACCAGAGACAAAATTGTAGACCTGCACCAGGGTGTGAAGACTGAATCTGCAATAGGTAAAATGCTTGGTGTGAAGAAATCAACTGTGGGAGCAATTATTAGAAAATGGGAGACACACAAGACCACTGATAATCTCCCTCGATCTAGGGATCCATGCAAGATCTCCCCCCGTGGCATCATAATTATAACAAGAACGGTGAGCAAAAATCCCAGAACCACACAGGTGGACCTAGTGAATGACCTACAGAGAGCTGGGACCACAGTAACAAAGGCTACTATCAGTAACACAATGCACCGCCAGGGACTCAAATCCTGCACTGCCAGACGTGTCCCCCTGCTGAAGAAAGTACACGTCCAGGCCCATCTGCGGTTCGCTAGAGAGCATATGGATGATCCAGAAGAGGACTGGGAGAATGTGTTATGGTCAGATGAAACCAAAATAGAACTTTTTGATCAAAACAAAGGTTCTCATGTTTGGAAGAGAAAGAATACCGAATTGCATCCGAAGAACACCATACCCACTGTGAAGCATGGGGGTGGAAACATCATGCTTTGGGGCTGTTTTTCTGCAAAGGGACCAGGACGACTTATCTGTGTAAAGGAAAGAATGAATGGGGCCGTGTATCTAGAGTTTTTGAGTGAAAATCTCCTTCCATCAGCAAGGGCGTTGAAGATGAGACGTGGCTGGGTCTTTCAGCATGACAATGATCCCAAACACACAGCCAGGGCAACAAAGGAGTGACTTCGTAATAAGCATTTCAAGGTCCTGGGGTGGCCTAGCCAGTCTCCAGATCTCAACCCCATAGAAAATCTGTGGAGGGAGTTGAAAGTCTGTGTTGCCCAATGACAGCCCCAAATCATCACTGCTCTAGAGGAGATCTGCATGGAGGAATGGGCCAAAATACCAGCAACAGTGTCTGAAAAGCTTGTGAAGAGTTACAGAAAACGTTTGGCCTCCGTTATTGCCAACAATGGATACATAACAAAGTATTTAGATGAACTTTTGGTATTGACCAAATACTTATTTTCCACCATGATTTGCAAATAAATTCTTTAAAAATTGAACAATGTGATTTTCTGTTTTTTTCTTCCACATTCTGTCTCTCATGGTTGAGGTTTACCCATGTTGACAATTACAGGCCTCTCTAATATTTTCAAGTGGGAGAACTTGCACAATTTGTGGTTGACTAAATTCTTATTTGCCCCTCTGTATGTGCCCTGCGACTGACTGGTGACTGTGTAAAAAAAAAAAATAAATAAATAAATATTAATTAACAAACACATAAATAAGTGTTTAAAGTACCTATGACAGGATTAAAAAAAAGTCTTAAATTGAATTATTATGTGGATTAGAATCATATTTTGAGATGATTCGACTATATACAACAATTTGGCAAAGCGCAGATGACGAGAAATGAAGTCTTTTAAATCTGCCTGTTTAGCTTCTGCCTGTCATTATAGCACTCTAGCGTCCCCAACAGGAGGATGCTGTCGGCAGGGTCATGGTTTCATCTGATGTAGAATTCAGCCCATTGAGGGGGAATTATCCAGAACAAGGAAATGCGACAAAGAGAGCCGCAAAATGTCATTGTTTTAACCGCTCTACTCCAATATTTTTACAGGATATTCTTTTTATTGAAGTATTTTTCCCCAATTGCTAAATAAATGGCATGGTCATGACAAATAACAGTCTTGTGCTAAATGGCATATGAAACATTAAAAATGCATTTATTCAGTACGACATGGAAAAATTACTCGATAATGGTCAAAACTGTCGACTTCCTGCACACCGGAGTTAGTCCAGCTTTTGTCATTTTCCTACCCCGGCTTCAGAGAACGTAAACAAACCAGGAGGCGTGACAGCGAGCCTACATGCTAACCCGAACCGAGTGATGTTTCAGTCTTATCCTCGACTTTTGAAGCGAAAAATCACACAAAACTACCCCGGATCATGTCACGGTGGCAGGGTTGTCGATTGTCTTTGCCAATCGGAAACCCGCCCGGCGGCAAGCAAGTTTCAGCTCGTTGTTCCCCTGCTGCAGGCAGGAGAGCTTGTTTGCCAGGGAAGCAGCTAGGAAATGACCGCCGGACAAACTGGCCGACGTCGGAGGAGTGCGTAGCTGACACATGGTCAACACGAATATGGCGTAAATTATTGCTTAACTACACGGCGAAGACGTAAGCAGTGAGAGAGCGGCGTGCAGTTGTTGTGCAGCTAACATGGCAGGATGTGTCTGAGGAGAACTTTTCTACATGTCCGTCCATGATCAAAAATAAGTAAATAGTCCTTTATTTAAAGAAAGTTCGTAGTGTTTACTTTGTAATCGCTGTATTCGCAGCTATTTTTAACAAAAAGTTGCCATTTCTGATGGGGTGGAAAATTTGACAGAACACCGGGCACAAGAAGAGGGCAATAAGCAGAGTATAGCGCTCTCCCGGCGGGCATGCGAAGGACCGATGGGGGTGTGCGACAAGCCGCAGCTCGTCGGCCTAGTGGCATTCTCGGTGGACAAGGAGCATTGTCAGCGACAATATACAAGCCACCTCCGCATTAAGATGTGTGCCATGATCCTACTATTTGACATAATATAAAATACGATGTTTACTCACTTTCTCGTAGGTCCAATAAACGTGCATTTTGGTGTCATAGGCAGTTGTAGCTGGTCATTAAAATGCATTAACAGTCAAATGTCAGTTAGATGGATTTTGTCAAAATTCAGGCCTTAACAAGCATTAAAAACAAATGTTTTTGATGGATTAAAAATTATGGGTTTGTTTTTGTTTTTTTTTACATTATTTGAAATGTCTGATATTATCGGGTAGTCGAGATGAGAGAACGTAAGATCATTATGAGATAAGAGAGCAGATACTATCGGCTACCCGATAATATCGACCGATAAACACATTTTAAAATGACATCGGATAATGACAATGGATAATAACGACATTGGTTTTTCCTTATCGGTTTCGGGCCAATATGCATGCCTTTGTACAAGGGCTGGTCATAGCTTAGCACAGCAGTTATGCTCATTGACCGTTAGATGTCTAAAAACTAAGATGCTTGGGATTCGTTATGTGAGCAGACCATTTGCATTCATGGTGCAAAAATTAAATGAACAATAAATGATTGGAAAATAATGAATTGTAAATGTACCTTATCCACTTTACTGAAGTTTTCTGCCTTTGTTGTTATTTTGAGCCAGAAGCAATGTGTGAGCCATCAGTGATTTGGCAGTGCCTTTCTGGCACTTGCACGTGCACTTGATCCAAAAAAATGTTTGCACTATTTTGATTTCAACAACGAATATAGTGGTGCAATATTGGCACTTTTCCATAACTTTAGTTAAAGTTGTTCTTTTATTTTTCACAGAATGCTTATTGGAAAACCTTAAAGTTGTTACATTTATCATTATTAAAGTATCCAGTGGGGCATCTCAATAAGCCATAAAATGTTAAGTCCACGACTTGGTATCGGATTTTTGGAGTTAGGTTATCAGTTATAAAATAATTATCGGACAACTCTACTTACAATTTGTATGTGTAAAAATATCTGCAGTTGAGCATGGGCATTAAATTAGTTTAAAGTGGCAATAAAAAGCATTAAATGAGGTTTTCTGATACGTGTAAAAACCCTGTGTAAGTCACATCTGTGTATGAGTCGCATGCCCAGCAAAACCATGAAAAAAAGTGTGATTTATAGTCCAGAAAATAAATATATTTTAAATATTTGAAAATGACATGTATTAAGAGAAAGACTATTTTACTTTTAAAGAAGTGGCATGTTTACTCATGTTACCAGGAGCAAAACAGAGTAGGCCTACTTAACAAACTCTCATACCTCTATCAAATATTTGGATGTGTTTTTTTTATTTTATTATTTTTTTTATTTTAAAGCTAGGTTTCTGTGCATGCTCTCGCTGCGCGTTTCCATTGTTAATGAGCAAAGCCAGTAATTCCCATTAGTTTGTACCTCTGTTGAATAAAACAAAGGCAGAACAAAAGAAAGAGAAAGAGCACAAGGAGTGAAATGTCTGATGGCGCCCATTGAGGTTTGGAGGGTGGATTAGGGAGCCGTTGAATGTGTTTAATTAAAAAAGTTGCTCTGGCGTTTTTTTTTTTTTTTTTTTTTTCATTTTTGGGGGGTGGAGTTGTCGGCCACAGTCTAATGCAGGGCTAATCCCTCATCAGGCGAACCCCCTAGTGGGGCTGTGGTGCAGCCATGATGGGGCCAATCAGTAGGATGAGTGGAACTGAATAAAAATGACTGAAGAGAAAACTGCTGCAGAGGTCTTTGTCGTTCTCCTCTGTGTCATTTCCCCCTTTATTTAACAAAAGACCTATCTCTCCACTGCCTGGACATTTTCTAAAGAATTTCCCAAGAGCAGCTTCCAAAAAAGAAATATGATTACTCCGGAACAAGGGAGAGAAAGACCAGGGGAAAATATGTAAAGCGAGCAATGGGAGGTTTTTCTGACTTCATGGAAAACATTAAACAAAAATGGCTGAGACAAGCTGCTGCAATCGTAACAAACCGTTAAGAGTTATCTCATAAAAGATACTTTGACTTAGCCAAAGGGAAAGCACAGATTTCATTTTCACTTTTATTACTCTTTAATGGGATACAGTTGAAGTCATGAATGTCTAGTTCTTTACTTTCAGATCCATCAAGACACCAAATTTGTCAAGATCACATAAAAGTATTTTGTTGAGTCCCTCTTCTATCTGAAAATGGTGCTTTAATCAGCCCTCTCCTTTGGGAGACGGCTTGTTTGCAGCAGCGTGAGCCTTCCTCACAGGACGTCCATCAGCTTATCGATCGATGTGATGGGAGAAGTGTTTTTGATCAGCGGCGGCTGTTATTGACAGCCGCAGGTCGCCAGCGAAGCCAGGCTTCAAAAAAGGAGGATAATTCGGTGGTTTGGACACAAACAAAGGAGACATTCATGGATTGAGTAGATATGCACGCATGGCAGGATTCAGCAGCATGGCCCAAACAGCGGTGCAGCCCCTGCTGTTGTAATTATAGTGTATAAACCCAATATTTGCTTTGAGGAATGGAAAAACAAAACCATTATGAACTGCATCTCTCTGTAAAGTGCCTCAACTCCTACCGCTTCTGAAGCTGCAAATAAAAGAAAATCATCTGTACTTTTGCACACCATTTCCTTCCCCTTCACCCTGCCCTAATCAAACACCGCCCGCTCCCTGGTGTCCTCCCTGTACTCTCATATCCTCCCACCAGCTCTTCCGCCTCCCTCAGCGCATCCCTTTGTGTTTGCCACGATTTAAAAAGCTGTTCATTATTCATAGGCCTTTCTCTGTCTGCCTATTGACCATCTTGAGCCTTTAACTTGATCAAATAGTCAGTGGCGGATTGCTGCCCTCCATGCCCTCAACTGCAGGGTACTCTGGCAGCCATCGCAATTAAAAGTCTGAGAGAGGAGCATGAGTAAAAGAGGTTGATCTGTGGTATCTGGATGCGTCATGGCATGTTGGTTTAAATCAGTGCTTCTCAATTATTTTCTGTTACGCCCCCCCCAAGGAAGACGTAAATGTTTCGCACCCCCCCCCCCCCAAACTCTGCCGCCACTGTAAATAGTATCATTTGTCTATAATATTACTATTATAAGTACGCCTCTGCCTCAAATTGTCATTTTTTTCTATTACAGAAAATAACAGAGATCAACTTATAAAGTATAACTTTATCAACATTGTTTTGATTGTAACAGAAAAGACAACGCGCATCAATTTGCCTGAATTAAAAAAAAAAAAAAAAAGTCACATCCAAACTGTAAAAATACACTCAAGGTACATTTTTAACATTTGATACTGAAAAATAAAATCAGTAAATAATAACAAATTTAAATTTATTAGAAACATTAACTCATGAGGACAATATGCCAAAAAATTTGACCGAAAAAACAAAACTGAATAGATGGGGGGGTGTCTTTGGACAAAAGGACAGTTTTTATTTTTGCTGCTCGCTGCTCACAGTATCACCCCCAGTTTGCAATAGTATTTTCCACTGAGCATGCAAACAGTGCTCACTGGTTTACTCATATAACACTGACAAAGCGGGACGATTATTGGCAATATTCGGCACGTTTTCGCTGAAAAACAACCAAGCGGCTTATCAATGAGATTGGGGTCTAATGTCTTAAAGTGGCGTCTTAATTGATTTGGCTTCCGGCTGTCCGCTATAATCATTTTTAGACACAGTAAACAGTGGTCTTTCCTCACCTACAACTGTATTAAATGTCAAAGCCAAAAGGCAAATGGCCCGAAAAAAGCGCATTCTCGGCGGCCGATGGAGAACCATAGGTGACGGCGGTCGTCGTGACGATCCCAAGCCGAAAATGGCACGTCTCGGGCGGACACGTGAGAACCGGAGAAGACAGTGGGTCGCTGCGTGAGTCCGGCCGGAAAACGGCTTTCGAAAACGGCGCACAGCTCTTCATATCTCTCGTCTGTGTGCTCTTGCTTACTTCAAAAATACTGCACGCACTTTGAAAATGAGAGCGCCACTGCCACCCACTGAGTGGATGTGCAAGTACACTTTATTCAAGTATGGCAAAAAAAGCATGTTCCCCGAGGTCACATGCGCCACCCCTGGCATCGCTCTGCGCCCCCCTGTGGGGGCGCGCCCCACTATTTGAGAAGTACTGGTTTAAATCAAAAGGCTTATATGTACTACTTGCGCTTATGTGCACGTTGTGTATTTGAAAATCCCAACTCCATATGCTCTCGATCAATATTTCAGCACACTTTCAAGTCTTTTATAAATGCATCCAAATCTTTTCTCTCAATCAGGGAGGTGCGTGAATTTGCCAATGGATCCGTGTGTTTGGAGTGTGATAGCCAATGCGAGAGGATGGATGGTAACGCCATGACATGTCTTGGTCAGGTAAGCCATTTAAATGTTCACAGTTCAAATAGTATAGTCCAGTGGTTTTCAAATATTTTACAGAAAGTACACCTCAAGAATTACTTGCGCTCTGAGTATCAACAACATGGCCACAAAAATACAATAATGTGTATTTACTAGGGCTGTGAAACGATTAAAATTTTTAGTCGAGTTAATTACAGCTTAAAAATTAATTAATCGCAATTAATCGCAATTCAAACCATCTCTAAAATATATGCCATATTTTTCTGTAAATTATTGTTGGAATGGAAAGATAAGACACACGACGGATATATACATACAACATACTGTACATAAGTACTGTATTTGTTTATTGTAACAATAAATCCACAAATGCCATTATTAACATTCTTTCTGTTAAAGTGATCCACGGATAGAAAGACTTGTAGTTCTTTAAAAAAATTGTTATAGTTACAAGTTATAGTAATTTTATATTGAAACCCCTCTTCATGTTTTTGTTTTAATAAAATTTGTAAAATTTTCAATCAAAAGTAGAGTTAATATAATAATAATAAGAAGAATAAGAATAAGAATAAAAATAACAATAATAAAAATAGAGTGACCAAAGTCTAATTTTTACGTGTATTTTGCATAGCTATTTTGATATGGAATGCCAGTTCATTTTGCACTGTTGTTTAACTGTGTGTCAGAATAGGGCCTCATTACTATAGACTGAAGTGCTTTTCTTTTTGTGAACATTATTTTTTGGGGGAGAGATAGGAATATTATTTTTGTTGTGCTTTCACTAAACGATACTTATGTTTGTTGTGAAGGAGAAGCTTATGCCAATAAACGGCGCGGTCCAAAGAACGCCTGTGTCCACTCGCCTTTACTGTATAACATATATCTGTACATATCTTACCCAAAATACAACAAGAGACACATAATTGCCACTAAAAGAAAGAAAACATACCGAAATATGTGTGGAGCACAAATAGAAATTTGCATTGCATTGTGAATACAGCATAAACATCTCACAACTACTAATTCTCCCACGTTTAGAAGAAATAACATGAGTATGGAACGGCGCTGCCCCCAAGCGGCAGGTGGCATTCTCTTCACTCTTAATGTCCATAAACGGTCTCATTGTAATCTGTTTGAGGCAATGTGCGAGCGGGTCATTTAGTGCATGTGTTAATTGCGTCAAATATTTTAATGTGATTATTTTAAAAAATTAATTAATGTCCGTTAACGTGATACTTTTGACAGCCGTACTATATATACAATAAAACAGTGTATCACAAAAGTGAGTACACCCCTCGCATTTCTGTAAATATTTAAGTGTATCTTTTCATGGGACAACACTGACAAAATGACACTTTGACACAATGAAAAGTAGTCTGAGTGCAGCTTATATAATAGTTATTTTCTCCCCCAAAATAACTCAAAATATAGCCATTAACATCTAAACCCCTGGCAAAAAAAAAAAAAAAAAGAGTACACCCCTATAATAAAACGTACATCCCTAAATGTCCAAATTGAGTACTGCTTGTTATTTTCCCTCCAAAATGTCATGTGACTCGTTACAGGAGTGGTGTCAGCATTGCTGCAGAGACTGAAGTGGTGTGGGGTCAGCCTGTTAGTGCTCAGATCATACGCCGCACTCTACATCAAACTGGTGTGCATGGCTGTCAACCCAAGAGGAAGCCTCTTCTGAAGACCGTACACAAGAAAGCCTGCCCGTCTCATCAGACTATAGGACATGGTTCCAGTAATCCATGTGCTTTGTTTACATGTCATCAGCAAACTGTTTGCGGGCTTTCTTGTGTACCGTCTTCAGAAGAGGCTTCCTCCTGGATGACGTTGTGCTGAGTAATACCTAACAAAAAGGGTATTTTTATATGCTATGAGACAAAAATGAAAAGAACTATAAAAAAGAAGAAGAAGAATATTATTTAAAAATAAATACGGCCAAAACGCGCACACACACAAAATAGTAGGCTCAGGACCTTAAGAGTAAATTATACAGTTTTAAAATGAGAAGGACGTGTATTTTTTTTTTTCATATTAAAAATACATTGCTTATGATTGTTTTTTTTTTGTTTGTTTGTTTGTCTTGTGCTTGTATCCCTTAAATGTGCAATTAATTCAGGTTTGAATCAATTAAACATTTTTCACACACAATTAAAAAAAAAAAAAGTAAAGCGTGATTGTTATTAGGCCTGCCGGCTCTGCCAATGAGGTGTCACTTATTTTTTATTTGTTTATTTATTTATCTTTCAGGGAGTTGGCAACCCTAGTCTGTGTGTATGTGTACGGGAACTTTTTATGTGTACTTCTACGTGTGTGTACTTTTATGAGTACTTCTACGTGTATATGTAATTATTTATGTGTCTGTACATGTCCTTGTATTTGTCTCTGTGTATTTGTACTTCTGCCAGTACTTGTATACTTCTATTTCTACCTGTAGCTACTTGTAAGTTGTTGTGCACTTGTACAAAATGTGTACTTGCACTTATACTTCTTCAACTTCTACGTTTTATTTCTATGTGTACTCTTCTTATGGCAGTTGGAAACGAAATTTCGAAAAAAAAAACTAAGTATTTTTTTGTTGTTATTCATGAACTACAGTTCCACACACACACTCGTGCATCAAGATATCATATAGCTTTTGAACCATTTTTCAAGCTCATGAAACTTGAAAAAAACTAAGTGAATTTGTCAAGATTTCTTTGGCCATGACTTGTGTGTATTCATCCGCAAAACGCTGGATATCACTATTACTGTCCCTATGCTATTGGATGCTTTGCTGACATAAGCGCGTCAACGGTATGAAAATAGAACATGTTTCTATTGTGGGCCCCACCCCTTTGCGAAAATTCACTCACGACTTACCGTTTCTTCCAGGACTGCCGCTAATGCTCTCTTTCGCTCACACAGAATGAATTCCGGGCACCCGTTTGCAATAGCTGCCACTAGTGTGAAACGGCCTTTAACTCATTCACTCCCAGCCATTTTCACTGGTGCAACCCCCGTCCCTCCCGGGCGGTTTACTGGATTTTGACTGATTTTGCAAGGCCCACAGAAAATTCTGTTCTCTTGCTATATAAACATGGAACACAGCAAAAGAAAGATTAGACTGTCTTTTTTCAGCAGGAAAAAGTAAAAGTTCTTTTTCCATTCTTTAGAAATCAGCAATAGAAAATAGCTTAGTTTGAGCAATTTTCCAATTTCTGATGAAAAAACTGAGAAATTGAGCTTTTTGTGAAAGCATACATTTCAAACATAACTTTGAGGTTAACACAGCTGTTTTTTGCTTTAGTTACATCCCAAACATCTGAATAATGTTTTCCTCTTACGAAATAACATAATCAACAAGACAAATAGAGCTTTTGATAGCAAAGTAACAATTTATTTACACATAACTAACTGAGAGATGACGCTGATGTGGCCACGACAGCCTTGTAAACTTTTCCCTCTTCGCTGCCTGTCTCATAAAGAATCTCTGCGGGGTCTGCTCGGCGAGCAGCACAGACTTAACGGCATCGTCCACTGCACTGGTGGTCCCGGTCGTTCTGCTCAGTCGTCCAGCGCCTGGCATCCCGGGCGTCCTCTAGGTTGTTCTGCTCGGTCATCCACAGCCTGGCATCCTGGACGCCATTCGGTCGTCTTCCGCCAGCGCCCCGGCCATGCGGCCTGGCCGTTTGTTGCCATTGAATTGGGTTGCGGGTCTTACCAAATGCGCTACTGCCCTGCAGTGGCCAGTTTTATTTCTTTAAAATGGATTTTCAGCTTTGTGCTTTGGAGCTAAACTGAATCAGAACCCAGAGATGTCGCTTGTAAAAAAAATAAAAAAAAAATAAAAAAAAAAAAACGTAAAAAACGTATAAATACATCTTTGGGACACTGACACAATTAAAAATAGAACATATTTATACGTTTTTGGGAGCAAATTAGTTAATTAACTGTTCGATTTCCCTCGAAAGTTGAAATCAGAGTCAACATTTCTGCACGGATGCCAAAGTAATATTCCTTATATTACTATTCCTTATATCACCTGTTTTTAGAAGCATACTTATTTACATACTTACGTACATCTTTCTCAATGAAAAAAAAAAACCCTCACAAAGAAAACTGCGTGCTACATGACCAATTCAATGAAAGTGGATGTTTGTATAACACAAACATTCACTACGTAAGACGAGAACAACAAGCTAAGTAAGATGAGAACAACAAGCTAAATGTGAGATGGTGTCCTTTGTTGACTAAAAATCAATCATCTGCTGGAAACCAGCACAAATACTCGTGCATATAATGTGGTATACTGTATACTTGTGCAAATACTTGTCTATAGACACATATTCGAATGCATTCAGACATTTTGAAGTTTGCAAACTGGTCCATACATAGAAACAACAAATCTGTAAATTTTCAATTAATGGTGCATGGATGAATGTGCCACCCAAAGATGATACTGTCCATCAGGATGCTGCAACATCCACACTACTGCTGTTATTTTGTCTGTTCAGACACACGGGCCTTATTTATTCATGAGTCTGCTTCAGCTGAGCTTGTGCGCTTTTACCACCTGTCATCTCCACCATCACCATCCCCGTGCGCTACCTTGACATGACCTGATTTTGTTGATTGCCGCCTTCAACATAGAGGTGTGCCGGAATACACTCCAGGCAATTTGCGCTCGACATGTTATAAATCACATGACCCGCCAGCCACGATAGCCATGGCAGGCAGTGAGAACGTTAACAGGATTTGCCAGCTTTCAATTTGATTCTGTCATATTCTACTTTTATTCGTGATATTCTGCATTGACACTTTAATATCCTGTTTCTCTCACCTCTGTGGCCATAGCTTTGTTTTAGCTGCCTTTAATCTTGATATTCCCATCGCAATTCATCTCTTGCTTACCACTATGCTGCTGATCCAGGGTCCAGACCAGTGTGTGAAGTGCCTCCACTTCAAAGATGGACCCAACTGTGTGGAGAAATGCCCCGACGGCCTACAGGGAGCCAGCAGTTTCATCTTTAAGTACGCCAAGGCCAACAACGAGTGTCATCCCTGCCACGCCAACTGCACCCAGGGGTAAGCGAGGTCTTCATGTAGCTTGGGTGGCAGCTTTACCAAAGCTCAGTCCTTGCATCAGCACCACAATTATCCAGTTTTATCCTAAAATCACAACTGCAAAACACTCTAGACTCTGGCACAACTCTCGTTGGCATGACAACAGCTGTATCATGCCCTCCTTCTTCTACCCTTAGTTGTGAGGTCTTCTGGATTTACATCAAAACACTGAGTAATACACAGAAGAGGTCAAAGGCCGGCATGTTAATTGGCCTCTTTAGAGCGAATAAGCATCCGACATCAGCTTCAGGACACTTTCACAGCGCCCACAATTAGAGGAGGAATCAGGCTCTGAAGGGCAACAAATAACAGTTAAATGAGGATGAACTGTAACTGGTCACTGTCTGTTGTCAAGAGAGCCACTTTATTTGCTGGCTTGTAGATCAAAAGGAGTTTACACCCTCCAACAATGTACGTTTGCTGTAAAACAATAAGAATTCTCCTCCTGTCATATAGTGATGAGTGATCAGCCATGCTCAGGATTTAATTTCGTGCTTGGTGACAGCTGAGTGACGCAGAAGAAAGACAAGCAGAGGTTTGCTCATAACCTGTCCATACTTTAATGAATGGACGATGTCTCTGCCTTGCAGGTGCGTCGGCCCCAGACCGCAAGATTGTGTTGGGGTGATGGACAGGTAAGGGATCTCTGAAAACATTTATCATGTTGACTGGGTGAAACCAGGCTTTCTGCTACTGATGAAGATATTGACAAAATAATTTAGAAATACTTTATTTCAGTAATGAATCAAAGGTTTTCATGAACTTACAAATGCAAAAAAAAAAAAAATCCTTTGATTCTCAATAATGTGTTTCCACAAAGTCTCCAGGATTGCCCCGAGTAAAAACAATCAAGAGTACAGTGGACAATGTGTCACAACAACGCTATTAGCCCGCACATAAAATGAAGTTATTTTAACAATTAGAGCAAATGCAACTCATTAGAATTGAGCCAAAACAGCACAGTTGTAAGAGGGTATCCATTAAAGTACAAACGAGCAATTTTACTTGCCTCTGGGGGCTTCTCTGCTAACACAATGGTGCTTTTCCCGCGTTTTATCTGGTAGCGACCCCAAGTCGCCTGTTCGCCTGTAAATCCTCTCCTCCTAATTAGAGAAGTCCTTCCCATTGTCTCACCTTGTACTGTCTGACTGTCTGCTTCTCACCCTTCTGCCGTCTTCTTTCTGCTTCCATGACCCTGCCTTTTCTGATATTTTCTTGTCCCAAATCCTTTTCCGTGTGTTCCTGCTCCCCTTGACGTTTTTTGTTTCTCCCATGTACTTTTCACCCCGTCTCAATTCTTTTTTGTGTCTCCTTGCTTCTCTACCCTCGTCGACCTAATCACTTCAAACTGCTGCATTACTATTCACAACATGGCTGTATATCTCATTATGTTGAAACCCAAAGCCTCTTTGTAAATTTCAATCACACCCAGCCCCCCTCCCACCCCAATGCGCCCCTATTTAGGACCACCACAATCGATATAGCACCTCGCGCCGCCACCGTAGTGCCATGCGACACGAATTTTCCATTAGTCGCTAATGGGCTCTGCAACAAATAGTTTTAAATGTCAACTATGAAGTAGCATCAGGTGTTGTTTTAATACCAAGTTGGTGCTCTGCCTAAGCTATTTTTTTATAAGGCTTAAAGAGCATACGACATGAGAAAAAAAAGTCTTAAATAGCATTATTATGTGAATTAGAATCATATTTTGAGATGATTCGACTGGATACAACAATTTAGCAAAGCGCAGGTGACGAGAAATTAGTCTTTTAATCTGCCGGTTAGCCACGCCTACCATTATAGGGCTCTGGCGTCCCCAACAGGTGGATGACGTCAGCGGAAGAATGGGCTCATCGGTTTTACTATTCAGCCCATTTAGGGGGAATTATTCAGAACGAGGAAAACGCGACGAAGAGAGCCGCAAAATGTCATTGTTTCAGTCTCTCTACTCCAATATTTTTAAAGGATATTCTTTTTATCCAAGTATTTTTCCCCAATAGCTAAATAAATGGCTTGAGAAGGACCAGCCAGCCCGTCGAGGGGGAACTATTCACAATAAGGAAAACGCAACGAAGAGAGCTGCAAAATGTCATTGTTTCTGTCTCTTTACTTCAATATTTTTACAGGATATTCTTTTATTAGTATATTATTAGTATTTTCCCCAATCGCTAAATAAATGGCATGGTCATGACAAATAACAGTGTTGTGCTAAATGGAATATGAAATAATAAAAATGCACTTATTCAGGACGACATGGCAAAATTACACCATAATGGTCAAAACTGTCGACTTCACCTTCACCTTTTTCGCACCTCCCGAACGATATTTTATGACACCTAAATCGGACATAGGTCATTTCCCTTCCCCGGCTTCGGAGAATGTAAACAAACCAAGAGGCGTGACAGCTAGCCGACATGCTAACCCAAACCGAGTGATGTTTCAAAGTCTTCGAAGCGGAAAATCACACATAACTAGCCCGGATTATTTGACACGACGACTGGGTTGTCTTCGCGGATCGGCAAACCGCCCGGCGGAGAGCAATTTACAGTTCGTTCCCCGGAGGAGGGCGGCTGCAGTTGTTGTGCAGCTAATGTGCACGAGGAGAGCTTTTTACATGCCTATCATGATCAAACATAAGTAGTCCTTTATTTAAAGAAAGTTTGTAGTGTTTACTTTTTAATCGCTGTATTAATATTTGACATTATACAAAACAAGATGTTTACTCACTTCCTCGTAAGTCCAATGGTCCCACAGTAGTAAGGCTTGGCCAATATACACGGTGAATGGGAACCTTTTGAAACTCCAAAAAGGTTCACACGCCTCTCCCTCATAAAGCGAGATTTTTCTGCAGCCGTTTGGCTGGCGTGATGCGAAAAATAAACATATTAATCTGCAAAATCAGCTGAATCCTTAGTCCTCATACACAACAGTACGGCTGTTTAGTGAAGAGGACGCCTTCTCCCGTACACGTCACAGCGCCCTCCTCCTCAATGCAAGACCGAAGCCGGAAGTCACTCATTTTCATGGCGCGGGATTCAAAAAACTAAATAAATATAGCGATCGCTTCCACACACATCCAAGCGGTCAATATCATTCAGGAGCATAAAATACCGCGTGTATTATGAAATAAACATGCTTTTTCTTGTCACATGCACTTTAAGCGCTGGAGTAAAAAGTAGCGTGTATTTATATACTGTATGAAACACATTGATTGAGCTGAACTGAAATACAATAAATCATAGAGAAATGTTGTTTCATCTCCTCCAAAGCTACTTCTTCTGACCTTGAAATTTGAAGCATCTCTTACTTAAAAACTATTACATTTTCATCATGTGTGCACTGTTTTTTTGTGGCCATGATGGTGTCCTTACCTTTGTAGTCTTTTTATGTTTTCAGCATTACGAAGGCCCACTCATTTCTCCTGTTTTTGCAGGACGCCTATCATTGCCGCGGGAATTATCGGTGGCCTGTTCATCATCGTCATTGTAGCACTCAGTGTTGCTGTCTACGTTCGGCGAAAAAGCATAAAAAAGAAGAGGGCCTTGCGCCGCTTTCTGGAGACAGAGGTGAGGACCGTGTGTGTATTTGGTTTTGTGTGCTGTCACGTCTCTTTTTGTACTCGTTGCTCATTTCTGGGAATGTGTTCCATTTGTCAGCCAATCAGCACACAAACACTGTTGCTGTGCCTGTAAATGAACTGGCAAATGTTTTCAGATGGGTGTTTTCAGGGGTTCAGCTCTTATCCATCATGAAAACTAATGAACGGGGACAAGATGAGGACTAAACGGTGACACATATTTTTAAAGTATTATGAAAATAACCCTGTTCATTGTGAATTCAAGATCTCATCCTTGTTTCTTGTTCTGTAGCTAACATTGAAGTATCAAAACATTAGCTTATGTCTCAAGGACTTTTTAGACAAATATGCATCATCATGCATACAGCAGATATGAACACTGTAGATTAAGCCTGAACGATATTGGAAAAAAATATTGTTGCGATTTTTGGGGGGTTTGTGAGATATTGCGATATTATATTGCGGTATTTAAAAAAAAAAAAATTTAAAGAAATTTTCACTAGATGACTTGAATAGCTGTTTGGAAAGACTTTGGATCACTCACCATCACCACAGTGTACAGTGATCAGTGTTGTTAATAACGGCGTTACAATATAACGGCGTTACTAACGGCGTTATTTTTTTTCAGTAGTGGGTAATCTAATTAATTACTTTTCTCATCTTGGCAACGCCGTTACCGTTACTGAGGACGGAAAGGCATGCGTTACTATGCGTTACTATATTGGTCGAAAAGTCTGAGGGAGACGGACTCACCGAGACGACAGAGCAGAGCAGGAGTGTGGAGGAGGCAAGAAAGTTGTGACGCCGAGCAAACGCGATGCTAGGTAGCTCCAATAATACATGTTGTAGCCGATAGCCTGCAAGCTACTCTCGCAAGCTACGCCCGCATGTTATGGTAGATATGGTAGACATGGTAGATATCACATGTACTGTATATAGATGTAACTAGATGCAATATGACAGACATGGCACTAAATGCGTTAGTAGACAGCCGCCATCTTGAAGCAGTAGACTTTTTAGGACGGCTCTGTTGTAGAGAACCTTCCTAGCGAACCTAAGTAACTTTTTATATAAAATACTTCTAAATCGGCAAAATCTTGACTTGAATCTATCTTTAAATGATGAAACAGTTTTAAAACTTTCATATGTCGAAAGTAGAGAGAACATGGGAACTAATGCAATAATGGGAGCAATTCTAACAACTTTTAACAGTTGATTCAGGGTAAAGAGTAAATTAGGGTAAAGAATTGGGCTCGGGCCAATTGTACCAAAAACCTTCACAAAAAAAAACTTCACATAGTGTAGTCAATGTTTTTTTTTTTTTTTTTTTTTTTTTTTTTTTTTTTAAATTGAGGGAAAAAAAAAAAAAAAGTAATTATCACCAATTACTTTGCCAAGTAACTAATTACTCTTACATTCAGGTAATTGAGTTACTAACACAATTACTTTTTGGGAGAAGTAATTTGTAACTATAATTAATTACTTTTTTTCAGTAAGATTAACAACACTGACAGTGATCCCTCGTTTTTTGCGGTTAATGCGGACCAGAACCCGCCGCGACAAGTGGACCCCCCCCAACTTTTTTTTGTGTGTGTGTGTGTTTTTTGTGCTCAATGTATTCATTCAGATTTAGCATTGGAAAGAGATACATATAAGACATGTTTTTTTCTCACTTTTTCCCTCAAAGTGATTTTTAAAATTGAATATAAATAAATGGTTTTTAAGACCTTCAAATGTCATAATTATGATCAGTTTTAAACATAACTGTCCAATCAAATCATTTTTGAACAAGAATAAAGTACTGTAGTAGATAAATGCTTGGCTTTATTAAATGCTTCTGTTTATCTCCCTTAGCTGTGACCGTTGGAGTGACATGTAGAAATTTCAAACTCCTCATGATCACTTCTGGCATTTATATGTCTCCAACGTCTCCACACACACACACACATTCATTCCAGCGCGGCTTCCTTGCAGAAACTGTTTAACAAGTTAAACGATGATTGACAGATGCCCGTGTGAAGTCTTTGGCCAGATCAAAGCCATCATTAACTTTAATAAGCAAGTGCCGCAGTGACTGAGAGGAACAAAGGGCTGGGAGAGGGAGGGTGTGAGGCTGTGCGCAGAGCAGAAAGCAAGGTGTATGTGGATTTAAAAAAATTAAAACCATCGCACGTGCTTGCGATGGGACTATCGCGCACGAGGACATCGCGGTGGCCATGTTTAAACGATATATCGTTCAGGCTTACTGTAGATGCCATAGAGCAAGTTAGGCAAGGCATCCTTTAGAATCAATTTAGAATGTTAATTAGACCAAACTAGAAAAGAAGGGAGCCTTATATTCTACAGTATGGGTATTTTTGTACTTGCCAAGTGTCCCACCTGTATCAATTCTATGGAGCACCTCTGTATTGTTGCACATGCGCACACCTTAGGGTCAGGTTCAGTTGTGTCATAGCCGCAGGCCCCATGACTGGCCCACAGGAGTCCCGCTTGTCATTCCAGGTTTGGATCATTTTCAGGTGGAGGTAGCAGCTTGCAGGCAGCTGTCAGGCTCGAGGCAGGAAGCAGAGGCAGGCAATCGGAGGAACTTTCGGCCTCCTCCCAGTCCCATACATGTATCTTAATCAGCTTGCAACAGCCATCTGACATCAATACACATAGGCAGACTTACAGATGGCTGAAGAAGATTGTAACAAAACCACAGAAAGTCCATCCATATATTCTATACCACATATACTTAATGCGGTCGTGGATGAGCTGGAGTCTATCACTGATGACTTCAGTCAACAGGTGGGGTACTCACTTACTTGGTCGTCAGCCTTTTACATATTTGATGAGTTTGATGTCAGGTTGTAGTTCCTCCACAGTGTACGCTTCCAAGCATAATGGTGCTTGATTTGTGAGTGGGAAAACGACCTTCCCAAACTCTTGTGTCAAAGTCTTGTGCAAAAAGCTATTTGGTTCCAGGGGCTTCTTCAAAAACCACGAAAGACATGTTTAGAATATACATCATCAATGGATGCTCCCTTCAAGGTGAGGATAGGGGAAAGGCTGAGTTAAAAGAAGATTGAGTCACAGGGGAGATGTGGGGGAAAAAAGGGTTCACAGATCAAAACTGAACAAAAAATGAGAGGAGATACAGCAAAAAAAAAGACATCGAATGGCAAAACAAAGGAATGGAATAAGTGTGCTTTGCAAGTCAACATTCTTCACACGTGTGCTTGATATTGAAATGGTGGCTGCGTCCTCAGATCCCAGTTTGACAGCGTGTACTGGAGGCATCTTTTTCTCAACTGACACGAGGTGAGCTCTCTGTTTCACCCTCAACTGCGGAAAAAAAAAAAGAAAGAAAAAGACAAGGGGCAGACACTGAGCCCTTAGCCTTCATCCAGACACTCTTGATCTCAGTCATCAGAGTCTGTTATTTGTTTGAATTGAGGATCGAAGCCCAATGTGCAGTTTCGTCAGACAAGCCTTGGAAAAGTGTCAAACTGACAATGAGGACTACAGACGCCTCTCGAATGTTAGGGAGGCAAACGCTTCAGTGAGAAGAGCAGAGTTTGAGGGATAAGAGCGTCCAGGCATTTACTTATTGCTAGACCCATTTGTTCCCCTGGAATTGAGACATTTTGGGTAAATACAGTAGACAGTATGTATACAACTGTGGTTGAGTGGAATTTGTTCCAGCATGCCTGACCAAGTGCACAGGTTCTATTTATCTGATAAATTTATCTGATCATAAAACAGAAAGTAATGTACAGAGGTGGGTAGAGTAGCCAAAAATTTTACTCAAGTAAGAGTAGCATTACTTCAAAATAATATTACTCAAGTAAAAGTAGTCATCCAAAAAATGTACTCAAGTAGGAGTAAAAAAAAAAAAAAGAAGAAAAAAAGACTACTCAAGTTACGAGTAACATTGTGAGTAACTGCTTATTTGTGTTCTTTTGTTTTTTAAAACACTGGTATTTTTTTTTTCTCTCAGCACAAACGGATCTATATGAACTGGTGTTATAATGATACTGCACAATAACCCATTACATAACCACATTAAGCCAAAGAAATACAAAAACAAATTAAATCATTGAATTCTGGCGAGAAAAAAAAATAAAGACCGAAATGAAGCATTATTTGTCCAAAAAAGCATGAGTGTCTTCTAGTGGAGAAAGTAATTCCTAGTTTGAATAATGAATACAGTAGTTCCTTTATAGTTACTATTATGAAATTAAAAGGACCATATCTCCGTTTTTCCGTGGTCAGTCGGTGCCAAATAAAAACTGGGAGACTGGTTATATTCTGTGCTTTCGAGTCATTTTGAGGGCAGCACTCTGTCAAATACATTTTTTATTGTGCTTTAAAGACCCCGCGCGATTAAAACGGGCTGGCATGATCATAGAACGGCAGGCTTACGTCTGATTGGTGTAATGGAGTCGTGATTATTGTTGCAACGTCTCTTTGTTGAAGTTAGTAGTAGCGCAACTTTTGGCATCATTGGCAAAAATATAATACATCTAATCCATAGAATAATGAGGAAAAATGTGATTGACGCTTGTTAGGCCAAAGTAGCGCAGTAAGAGTAGCATTTTTTCTTCACAAATCTACTCAAGCAAAAGTATAGCTTAGTTTTGTCAAATGTACTAAATTAAATGTAACTGAGTACATGTAATGCGTTACTACCCACCTCTGGCAATGTAGCGATAAGCTTAGGCTCCGTTTGAAATGTAATACCGTATTGGCCCGAATTTAAGACGGTGTTTTTCGCATTGAAATTAGACTGAAAAAGAGGGGGTCATCTTATATTCGCCGTCTAGACGTTATACCCTTTCACGACACTTGATGGCGCCAGATATCATTGAAGCGATGTTCTGTCATGACAGATCCCAGCTACTCTCAAGTTTAACCAGTTTGCATTATTTTATTGCAATGTTTTTCCTTATTCTGATTTGTTTCAAGACTACAGTTACAGTTAGAATTCACTTTGATGGTTAATGCAGTTACTGCAATTTTGTTGTTTTATCTAAAGTTGCACCGGTACCGATACCAGTATCGGCAGGGGGCGCCAATCCGGCCCGAATTGGTGGTATCGATATCGACGAGTACCAACATTTAGGGCGCCGATACCATCTACTGGCATCACTTGAATGCAAATTTCCTGTCCTCCCCACATGAGCTAACCTCCCAAATCCCGATGCATGACATCTGTATGTCTTTGTCTCGAAATTACCAAACGAAATTAACTCCTTCGTCTTCAATTTTAAGGATGTACTACAACGCATATCCGCAATGTTACGCTGTTCATCTAACATGGCATTCACAAACGATTAGCATGCGTAACCTAACGACTGCTATTATAGCGCTGATGGGATCAGAAAGCTTAAAAAAGTGGGAGACTAAGCAAACTCATGGTTTCATGATGAACAATGAGTGGCAAATTAAGAGCACCGTACTTCAAACACGTCCTGTTTATGAAAGTCGATTGTCATATGTGTTGTGCAGTAATAAGCAGAAGTGACTTCTCTGGCCAAAAAACACTCAAGCGGCGCAGCCGCAGCGCGCACACTAGATATCATCAAATAGCAACCTAGATGTCCTATGTTAGATCCCATGCTAACTCTCGCGCGCACACACTAGATATAATCAAATAGCAACCTAGATGTACTACATTAGATCCCATGCCATTAGCTGCGTGAGCCCAGAGCGACGCGTAGTCCATGTACTACATTGATGAATTAGAAACCGCCATGACTGAATGGAAGTTAAGCAGGCCAAATCAATCCATACCAGTGACTATAGATAATGCTGCAAATACTGTTAATTCAGTACATGTTACAGATGGACTCGGACCACAAATAGGATGTTTTGCTTATATGGTAAATATAGCTGCTAAGAGAGCTGCAGCAATCAACAGTGTGCCCCACTTTACAAACAGTAAAGATTGTTCTCAGCACATCAAAATTTCTTCAGATCAGTAAAAAGTAAGCACATAAATATTATGCACTAAAATGCTTGTTTATATGATGTTATTTTTGCTTGTGAGCAAAAAATAAATAAATAATAATAATAATAATAATAACAATAATAACAGTTGTATTTTCTATTTCAGAGCATTAAATGTATTGAATTGTATCGAAAATCGTACCAAACAATGACTTAACTGTATCGTTGCATCCCTTCTACGTACATATATACATATACTGTATGTATATATTCATTCATTCATTCATTTTCCATATATATATATATATGGGTTGTTTTTTGTTTTTTTTTTGCTAACAGAGTGGTATCAGAATGGTATCGGTATCGGCCGATACTGCACAGCCAGGTATCTGTATCGGTATCGGGCCCAAAAAATGGTATCGGTGCAACACTAGTTTTATCACAATAGATTAGTTTATTTACATTTCAAAAACCAGAAGCCATTCATTTACAAATGTGTTTGCACTTTAGTTTACATATTAAAATGTTCAGATATTAAGATTTGAATGAGGCAGAATAACATGCTTTTTCACTCAAATATATTGTTATCATTTGTTTCGGATGTACTGTAATTATTTTCTGTATCTTTTTTTCCACTTGAGTCTTGAAAATGGGGTCGTCTTATAATCAGGGCCGTCTTATATTCGGGCCAATATGGTACTTCAAAAAGCAAAGCTGTGCTTACAGCAGTTTTAAAATGATGAAAAAAAAGTTATTATTGGACATAAGAGATTTCTGCATGACAGCAATTATATGAAAAGAGTGTGTGACTCACTCCTTCAACTGTCATGACCATTTAACTCTTCTGGTGCCATTGGCAGTGATAGACATCCGTGAGGTGAGAGGGCACGAAAGTCAAGGGTATCATAGGGCAGGACGAATTATGTTTTTTAACTCCCTGGCTGCCATTGACAATGATAGGCATCATCATCTACAGCTGTCAATGGCAGTGAATGAGTTAAGGCAGACTTAACTGGATTGGTAAATTCTTTGTCATTGTTATGTGGAAATTAAGTTTCGTAATGAAATGCTCTCTTAGCTGGATACATTTTTATTTTAATTAATTCAAAGGAGAGCAACTGATAATGTGATAGTAAAATAGTTTTGTTACTTTAGAAAAAAAAAACATTGAGTGTTTTTCCTATGTATAGCACTCACTTATTTCTGTCTCCCAACAACTCATTCAATGAGCAGTGAAGATTTACCCCTGTGTGTTCATTAATCCATAAAGGTGCTTAATTTTTCAAGCATCACCTTGTTTACCAGCTGAGCACGTAGTTTATTTGTCCATCGAAGCTCACGTCAACTCTCCGTTGCAGCGCCAGTGAAGCTCATTTGGCCGAGGCACGGTGTGTTATTAGCCAGTAAATAAAGTGGCGCGACAACTGTGCAAGCTAAGAAGAGTGGAGGGAATCTCATCTTGGTCCATGCGTGTGCATTCTATTTACCAACTCAATCCCGTGGCTCTCTTGTCTGCGCTCCTCGTGGCTTCCGTCCAGGCACTTCCTAATGAAACAATAACAGCTACAGCCTGTCGCCATTTGTTCTGATTACAGCTTCATCACAGTGTCGACTGCGCTGCCTCCTTCTAGCATCCCTCTTGCTATCATGTTACACGTGCCTTGTGTGATCAAACACGTGGATGCTAATCATGCTCTTTGCCCAAATACCATGCTGATATGATGGATGATAACCGGCCCTGACAAAACTCTTCCCATACATATTTCCCATTTCAAGGCACTCGGCTATTAAATACTAAATTATCTTCTGACAAAGCCATATGTAGTGAAAACTCCAAAGGTTGAATATAATAGAAATAGTTTTCCCATAAAAAGTTTGGAAAGTGAAAGTTTTTTTTCAGTTGCATCAACATTATTATTCTCGGCTAGCCTGATGCCCAATTCCGATTTTTCTTCATATCTATTTTTTTGGCATGCCTGTTCAAACTGGCTTTTTCCATTGAGCCCGTTCAAGTATCACACATGTGTAATAATTCACAGTCCGACACGCGCAGAGCAAACTGATCTGCATGTGCAGAAGCATCAACACAAATGAATGCACATGCTGGTTGTATGTTATTCTAGGGTCATCATATTTTGATTTCCAAAAAGAGGACACATATAACAGACAGAGATCCACTCGGAGTTCCTAAAGGCTCTGGATGTTGTGGGGCTGTCGTGGCTGACATGCCTCTACAAAATCGCGTGAACATCGGGACAGTACCTCTGGATTGGTAGACCAGGGCGGTGGTGCCCCTTTTTAAGAAGGAGGATTGGAGGGTGTGTTCCAACTATAGAGGGATCACACTCCTCAGCCTCCCCTATAAAGTCTATTCAGGGGTTCTGGGTGTCCTTGAGGGTGCATGGGAGTTCGACCAACCGGTTTACAAGTGTTTTGTAGATTTGGAGAAGGCGTTCAACCGTGTCCCCGGGAGTACCGGGGCGGCTGTGGCGCAATTGGTAGCTGGAGTTGTCCTTGGACCGAAGGGTCAGCGGTTCGGTTCCCAGCTATGACTGCCCACTGTCGAAGTGCCCTTGGGCAAGGCACTGAACCCTAATTTGCCCCCAATCGGTTGGCAGTTGCCTGGCACGGCCAGACTGTTCTCCCTGTGTTTTTCAAACACTGAGAGAATAGTCTGGGACCCAGCCCATTAACGGCCTCTCGAGCAAGTACAAAATCAATCGACAAATCAGATTCGTTTATTTGCGTGACGTGTTCTTAACGAGCAACATCACTCTTCCGCGTCGGAAGTCGTCTCCACAACAACACAGATGGCGAACAGGAGAGCCAAGAATATGTTCCAATCCACGGTAAAATCAGTTTTAAATTACCAAAAACACATCGACACAAGTCATTGACAACAGTCTTGTCTCGCGCTAGCCATGTTGAATAAACTCCGCACTCCTTTTATGTTTACTTTCGCGCGCATGTCCCTCGTCCCACCCGTCGCTGATTGGTCCGCTCCGCTGTCTGTTTGCTGTGGCTTGCTCTGCCCTGGAAATTTTATCCGCTTTAATGGTGGCCAGACTCAATAGCTGGAACAGCGGTGAGTCTGGAGTACCAGGCTAGGTTGGCAGCACCTTGCATAGCAGCACCATTGGTGTGTGTGAATGTGCGCGTGAAAAGGTAAATTTGTGCTAATGTAAAGCGCTTTGGGCATGGTAACCATGTAGTTAAATGTGCTATATAAGTACTGTCCATTTACCATTTTACGGGGTACCGAGCGTTTTGATAAGGGCTGTTCGGTCCCTGTCGAATTCGTTCCCAAAGAGGGTTGTCACTGATTCTATTCATATCTGTCAGGGAAGTTCAAGTTTGAACTCCATGACAAGTGTTACCTCAATAGCTCAGGTTCACATGCCGTTTGCAATCCACAGATGTAAGATGTCTGCGTCCTGTTCCCCGGAGGTTGTAAGGCTCCGGGCGGTGCGCACCTGTCAGATGTCGTCGATCATCCACCAGAGAAGGGAATTGGCATCCGGCTCCACGAATGGACCAAGTAAAAATGTCAGGGAAGCTCAAGTTTGAACTCCAAGACAAGTGTTACCTCGATAGCTCGATTACAGAAATGAATACGACCCCGACCATGGATTGCTTTTCTTCGAAGGCTTCATAAACAAGAGCTCTTGGGTACAAAATGACCCGGAAAGTATGAAGCAGTATAATAGAGGCTGGACATTTATACTGTTGAAAAGGGCGGTGCCGAAGCCCACCGTGAAACGAAACTTTACCAAGAAACAAAACTCATCATCTCACAAGCCTGGGTATTTTTCCATACAAAAACATCTTTGAGCTGAGACCTTGAGCACCGGTCCCGGCTGGAACAATGATAAGAAAACACAGTCGTCCCTTGTGTTCATTCAGGGCATATTGAAAAACAACGGAACATAACAGTCCATATTTGGGCATATGGTGATACAGTCAAGGCCACGAGAAGGCACACGCAACAGATTAATGCTATAATGTTCTCATGCAAGCATAACAAAAAGCATACAAAATATGATATATAATGGTTGTGTTTTAAGCATGAATAAAATTCTCTCACAATATCTTTTATGAACAGAATTTCTAGGCGCAGCCGAAGTGGTGAGGGGGTCCAGTTTGGTGGCATCTGCATTACATCCCTGCTCTTTGCAGATAATGTGGTGCTGTTGGCTTCATCAAGTCACGATCTCCAACCGTCACTGGAGCAGTTCGCAGCCGAGTGTGAAGCGGTTGGGATGAAAATCAGCGCTACCAAATCCGAGACCATGGTCCTCAGTTGGAATAGGGTGGCATGCCCTCTCTGAGTCAGGGATGCAATCCTGCCCCAAGTGGAGGAGATCAAGTATCTTGGTGTCTTGTTCACGAGTGAGGGCAGGAAGGAGCGGGTGATCGACAGGCAGATTGGTGCAGCGTCTGCAGTGATGCAGACTCCGCACCAGTTCGTTGTAGTGAAGGAGCTGAGCCAAAAGGCGAAGCTCTCAATTTACCAGTCGATCTACGTCCCTGCCCTCACCTATGGTCATGAGTTGTGGGTCATGACCAAAAGAAGATCCCAGATATAAGCGGCCGAAATGAGTTTTCTCTGCAGGGGGTCCAGGCTCATACTTAGAGATAGGATGAGAAGCTCGGTCATCTGAGAGGGACTTAGAGTTGAGCCACTCCTCCGTGTTGAGAGGAGCCAGCTGAGGTGGCTCGGGCATCTGGTTTGGATGCCTCCTTGATGCCTCCCTGGTGAGGTGTTCCGGGCATGTCCCACCCAAGACACACTGGAGAGACTATGTCTCTCGGTTGGCCCGGGAACACCTTGGGATCCCGCCAGAGGAGTTGGTTCAAGTGGCTGGGAGAGCGAAGTCTGGGTTTCCCTGCTAAAGCTGCTGACACTGCGACCTGACCCCAGATTAAGCGGTAGATAATAGATGTATAGATGGCTTGAGACAGCCATGATATTAAGGCAAGTTTCTAAGTTGTGTATGAAATACTGTATATAGCTTTTCCAAATAGACTCAAGGTAAAATTGTTATGTGCTTTAGAATGATACCATATGCCTGAAATTACTATGTAACATGCCCCTTTTAAGAGCCAAAAAAGATCAGAATTGTGCTGATATTTCAATATTTCTGGAACTGAAGGTATATAGGCAAGTGAAAGCGTTGTTTCTAAACTACCTCAGACAGTCTCAATGCAATTATAAGTCAGACAAAGGAAATAAACTACTGTTATTTATGTACTCCACTATGTTGTTAAATGCTGAAAGTGAAAAGGTGTTTTCTGCTTTGGAAGTGAGTTCCCTCAGTTCTCATCCCAAAGTTGTTTGGTCGGTTGAGGTCAGGGTCATGAAATTTTTCCACATTAAATCCACCCAAGCATGCTTTTGCCTCAAATAGTGCAAAAATAGTCATGCTGAAAAAATAGAGCTGTCTAAATATTGCTCCTACAAAGTTTAACACTTCACATTTTACTAGAATGAGAAAAAAAATGATTCAAGGTGGGGGGTGTATTCCAACTCCAAATTGATGAATTCACTGATTACGTAGTTTTTCGCCAACCTGGCCCGCTAACCTACTTCTTGCGGTGACATCGCAGTGGGTTTTTGCTTTAGGGCCTCACTACATGAAGCAACAAATCACTGGCTGGCCGCCGGCATAGTCATCCATTCTGTGCAGCAAACAGGCAGGCGGCATGGTCACAGCTCTTATTGCGGTGATGGTTTTATGTCACGTCGAGTGAGTGTTTGAGTGGCTGACCACCTGATGTAGGGTCTCATTATATTGTTTGATGGCCGTGGTTGAGCGGCGTGATTATGCCGCTGATAAACCGTTGCACGCCCAGGATCCGATAGGCTCATTAGGACGCGCATCGATCAGACGCATTGACTTCTTGTGTGCATGGATTTGTGTTTTGTGCTTCAATAAGAGCTTTCATTTGGGTGGCCGCTAGATGTTGATATGGCTTTGCCAATATTTGTGAGGACAGATGTTCTGTTTGCTGTCTGGTTGGATTTTAGTTTGGCTTGTCCTTACATCAGGTAGCTCAGTTACAGGTGAAGCTGGGCTTCTTCAGTTTAAGAGGCAGAGATTTTTAGGATTTTGCGAGGCGCGTGGATGGCCAGCTGTTGGAAAGCAGTTCGGTGTCAGCTGTCACTGGATGCCAGGCAGAGCTAAGCAAGCTTGTCATAAACAATGGCACAAAACGTTTTGCTATGTGCACAGCTGGTGAGCTACAAGACTTAGTCTGCTGCGCTAGCAGCTGACCGTGGACTGATTTGTTCAGCGCACGCATGCTACCGCCAACAGTGGATATTTTAACATGCACAAAATATTTGTACTCCAGACTTTGGGAAACGTATACATGAGTTCCAAAATCAGTGGTATTGGGAAGGGGCATTAATTGATTTTGAATGTGTTTTATTTGTTTTTGTCAAAGCTTGTTGCTACTAACTTGTCAGACATAATTTGAGCCTTTCCCCTGAAACCAGCCACTTGGGCCGAAAAGTGAAAAAATACATTTTCGACTGCATATTCTGCTTTTTAAATTCCAAAAAAAAAGATATTTAAAAATCCCCTCCTTTACATTTGAGGAAATTCAAGTTCATAAAATGGCCAAAAAAGATATTTAAAGTAGGGCTGTCAAACGATTAAAATTTTTAATCGAGTTAATTACAGCTTAAAAATTAATTAATCGTAATTTATTGCAATTCATCGCAATTCAAACCACCTATAAAATAGGCCATATTTTTCTGTAAATTATATATATATTCTGTAAAATAAATTGTTGGAATGGAAAGATAAGACACAAGATGGATATATATACATTCAACATACAGTACATAAGGACTGTAGTGGGCATTTCACTCTAATGTCATTTAAATCTGTCTATGCTGTCCTCACTCCGAAGCGTCTACTTTTTCCAAAGCTAGACAGCTAGTGAACGACGCCTTAATAATTGGACTTCTTCCTTTTTCATCTGATTTATTAATAAAATGGCCTCAAACCATTGTCCTCTTTAGACCGACGTAAAACTACAAAAAAAAAGGTACACAAGCATTGCATTAGCAACAACGTTAGCTTAGCACGCTATACAGGTTCACTAAACAAAAACAAAAAGCGTCTCATACAAAAAATATAACATTTCGCTTACTAACATAATATGTACATTCTTTACAACAACCATACTTACAGACAAATCTTGTCCAAGGATCATATAAACACAACATTATCAGCCCGAGACGTCGTGCAGCCATAATGAAGAAAGAAAAGAAGAAAATAATAAACCATATCGCAAAGCGACCACAAGAGTTCGCTGTTGGACAGCACAAAAAGCCTTGCTGTAAAACGTACCAAAAGGCAGAATACTTTCTGAGCGGGACATGTGCGTTAATCGCGTCATATATTTTAACGTGATTAATTAAAAAAATTAATTACCGCGCATTAACGCGATAATTTTGACAGCCCTAATTTAAAGATATAGGTTGCTTTCACACTAGACCAAGAGGACTAGGGTCCGGCTGGAGAGCTACCTCGCAACAACAAAGTTTAGCAGTCACACTGCGCCAACCAAACTTTCTGAGTAGCATAGCGTGGACGAAAGGCGTACCTATTGATTGGACAAATAGAAGAGGAAATACCTGCCTCCTGGGAGGAAGTGTGGACCGTGGTATCCCAAGTCACACAGGCAGTCAATCGCTCTCACTTTCGTGACTTTTGCTACTAATTTGCAAGACATAATGTAAACCTTTCCCCTGAAACCAGAAACTTGGGCCTAAAACTGAAAAATTACATTTTCGTCTGCATGTTCCGCTTTTTAAATTACTAAAAACTGCAAAGATATGTATTTAAGGATATAAGGCGCTTTCACACTAGACCAAGAGGACTAGGGTCCGGTTGAAGAGCTACTTCGCAACAACAAAGTTTAGCATTCATACTGCGCCAACCGAGCTTTCTGAGTAACATAGCGTGGACGAAAGGCGTACTTATTGATTGGACAAATAGAAGAGGAAATACCTCCCTCCTGGGGGGAAGCGTGGACGGTGGTACCCCAAGTCACATAGGCACAGGCGCGCAATGGCTCTCACTTTCGTGACTTTTCGGACTGTCAAATTGTCGCAGCTTCCAGGAGAGCGAGACGCACAATACGGCCACCACATGGTACGTTCAGCAAAAGCGTGCAAAACACAATTGCCACATTAAAAACAGATTCTGTGTTTTAAATGCAACTACTTAGTGCAGCACAGCAACATTTGGCCATGGCTAATCATCTATCATCTTGCCATTGTTGATTTTGAATTGCGTCCGTGCTGTACTTAAGCTTCCAGAAAAACACCTCCCGACCAAACAGTGAAAGCGCCCATAAAGATATGTTTACCAAGTTCTTAGCAACCATGTTTTTTTGTTTTTTTTTTCAAATAAATGGACATCTGACCGTCACTGAAGCTGAACTAGCCTCACCTCAATTTTGCAGCTAGCGCGTGAAAGCTGTCAAAAAGGTCACTTTTTTTTTTTTAGCTGTTATCGCAATGCTTATGGTGAATCTGCTGAGAAAATCACGCTCAAACAAAACTTAAGGATGCAAACGAAGTTAAAGTTTCTGAAATGGGGGTTTATTTATAAATCATTTGCAAACTATTTCCCACATATGTAAATAAAATACATATTGCCCCTAGAAAGTGTCATATGTTCCAAGCTCAACATACTGCATTCCAGCAGCCCTAGATATGGTGTTTTGCATTCAAGGCACAAGTGGAAAATATTAAACTGGAAGCTAAAAACAGCAGTCTTCAGCTTTTCTGCATAAGGGTTATCATGTTGCTGCAAGATTTATACTTGAAATGCACACTGTGTGTGTTTTGTTAGCTTGTAGAGCCCCTGACCCCCAGTGGAACAGCCCCCAACCAGGCTCAACTGCGCATCCTGAAGGAGACAGAGTTGAAGAGGGTCAAGATTTTAGGCTCTGGGGCTTTTGGAACAGTCTACAAGGTAAGTGTTCAAGAAGCAGGAATTTGAAATTTTGGTTGATTTGTGCACTCTTTTTATTGAGATCTAGTGTCTTAGATTTAATAATAATAATTGGCTTAACTTTCTAGGGCATCTGGGTCCCGGAAGGTGAGACGGTGAAGATCCCAGTAGCTATTAAAATCTTAAATGAGACCACGGGTCCCAAAGCCAATGTGGAGTTCATGGACGTACGTATTCCTGCCGCCTGCCACTTTGTTGAATTGCACACTTGGCAGTAAATTTTTATGAAAGTAACATCTCAGGGATAAAAATGAACTGCCAAGACTGGATGAGACTATTAAAAACACCACTTGTTTATGATATGTGGCTTCTCTTGAGTCCCGCCTGGCGAGCAAAGTTTTTGTTTTTATCACCTTTTCCCACCTCGCTTTTCCTCTTTTTTACCAATTTTTCTCTTTACACTCTCTTGATTTCATTGCTCCCATTTCGGAGTCTGGTGTTCTCCTCACCTCCCGCCTCTCCTCTCTTTTACCCTCTGTCTCTCCACTTTTCCTGTTTCTCCCAGTGGGATTCTGCGTCCATCCAGAGCCAATATGCTCGCTCTGTCGGCTTGTTAAACAGCAATCTAAAGGCAGGCTCACGCCTCGCCACTAAGAACCCAGTCACTGGAGTGCCCAGCTCCAAGCACACACACTCATGCATGCATTCACACACATGCACACACCTCCACAAACACCCCACAACAACAACAACAACAACAAAACATTCCCCTGGAAATAGTGAGTGTGGTTGTGTGATTTGCGAGCGCTAGTAGATATTTGAATGGCCAAATTGCTTATTTGAGTTTATGCAAATGGTAAAATGTAAGGTACTTTAAAAGTATACATACTTTATTCAATATCTTTGGATAAGATCAGAGTGTATGTGTGTCTGTAGCAAAATGAGTTAGACGGAAAACCAGGGTCACCTAGCAGTAATAGAGGTCAATGTTCAGGAAGATGGGAGAGAAAGCAAAACACACAGTTGTACTCTTGGGCACTCTTTTATACTCGCACATGCAGGAACACACACACCAGAGCAGCAAGTAAGATTTTACAGATGCATAATGTACAACTTCACAAACCTTTGGGAGCCTTTCCTCCATTTTATTCTCTTCTTTCCCATCTCGTTTCTCCCTTCCAAGAGGGTTTCCTTATACAGAAGCGCGTACGGGTTGGGAGGGAGGAGGCGGTTTTATAAGGTGGTCTTGTAGTGGCACTACTTTTAAATTAAGGTGTTTCTCTGGCCTGTGGCACCCCTGCTGTTAAGAATTAATCTACTGCCTCCCACGTTACCGCCAAGCTCCCTCTGAGCTTCAATATTTAAGGTGGCACCTCATCTGCGTGAGCTCTACAGTGAGGTGAAAGGTGCACAAGGCTCATTCACATCTGTCACGGCCTACATTTAATTGCGCTGGTGCAACATTGATGTGACGCTCTGTGAAATTGAGAAGAAAAAGGCAATATCTGTGCTGCTTTGAAGAGGTTTTTTGCAGTGTTTTCTTGAAATGTGAGAATACTCCTAGGACAGATGCTGCATGCAAATATAGTCAGCAACCCGTCTTCATTTATGCATCCATCTCCACCTCCACTTGGATTATAGCGCGCAAGTATTCATGCATTATAGATACATGGACATGCACAGAGTTCCTCTATGAAAACAGAAGCTGATATTTGTTGACAAATAGACGTTATGACTCAACATGTCAGGACTTTGAAACCACAACCTATGGGGAAATCAGGTGCATCAGTCCTCTTAGTCCCTTTTTGTCTTTCGCCCAGGAGGCGCTGATCATGGCCAGCATGGAACACCCCCACCTGGTGCGCCTACTGGGTGTCTGCTTGAGCCCCACCATCCAGCTGGTCACCCAACTCATGCCGCATGGCTGCCTCCTCGATTATGTTCACGAGCACAAGGACAACATTGGGTCGCAGCTACTACTCAACTGGTGCGTCCAGATTGCCAAGGTGTGTACATACAATCGAGAGCAAATCCACATCTGAAAGTTTTTGCTTTGTGTTTGGTCAACGTTGTAAAGGGAACCAACTGACTAATCAAGTCTGTAACATCTTGCTGTTATGGGTGAATTAATGTAGTGTTCTTTTATACCAGGTCATCATTGCAAATCAACAAAAAATTAAGTGAAACAAGTACAACAGGTTCTTTCTTGGTATTGGAACGCAGAGGTTGATGGCGATGTCATGCATAGTTGGCTTTGAACATTTTTTTAAGCCTCTAACCCATACATGTCCAAAGTCCGGCCTGGGGGCCAAATGCGGCCCACGGTCAAATTTCATCCGGCCCCCAGCCTCTGTCATAATAATCATTAACATCTGGCCCGCATAGACTTAATATATTGGTCAGCAGTACTGCTACCAGCATATGAAGTAGCTTACACACTAAATGCTGCTCCTCATTTACCCACTAAAAGGCAGCAGCACTCTAAGCAACATGACCCCGTGTGACCCTTTACTCCCAATTTTCTAAAATGGCGACACTCAACAAAAACTGTTGACTGCAACGGCCGACGCTTCAGGGATAGGTGGAAATTGGACTATTTCTTCACTAAGATATGCAACAGCTGTGTCTGCCTCAGTTGCAAAGAGACAGTGCGTTGTTTTTAAATAGTTCAATGTTAGGCGATATTTCCAGAGGCGATATTACCAAACAAGACACGCTGACATGAATGAAAAGATTACAGGGAAGAAGCGAGAAATTGAAGCAACTTGAAGCTAGTTTAATTTTACAGCAGCATTATTACATTAAATATAACAGCAGTATTTCGCAAGAGCCCGAGAGTCGAAAGAGAACACCACAAAGGCTAGTTGCGAGATTGTTGAAATTATTCATTTAAAAAATTAGGGCTGCAGCTATTGATCATTTTAGTAGTCGATTAATTGATGAACTAGTTAGTTCGAATAATCGAGTAATCGGATAAGGAACATGAAAAATTAAAGTACCAGAGCTGAGCCTCAAACGGTATAGAACAATGGCTAACTTACCTAGCAAATGTCTGCTAGCTTAAATGCTATAAAACACTAATGCTTTTTTTTTTTTTTTTTTTTTTTTTTTTTTTTTTACAATGCTCTTGACAAATGGTTCAGACACATATTCCCACCTAAAAAAAAAAAACTGCTAAATATACCGGTAAACTAAATTACGAATGCATTTTTTTTTTTAATTAGCTCAAACAAAAACTTGGCTTATGTTGGTTTTAACATGGAGCAGCTGGATTCAACCATGTGAAATGAGGCAGACTAGAGGGCACTTTAATTAAACGAATACTCAAAGCAGCAAAATTTAATTTGAATCTTTTTTCTTTAATCGAATACTGGCGTTAATCGATTCATCGTTTCAGCACTAAAAAAAAAAAAAAAAGAAAGCAAATGTGACACACAGAATGGCTTGCTAACATTTCCTTAAATATATTGTTCTACGTAAAGGACGTCAGCATAGGTTGGCCCTCCACATTTTTACCACACCAAATGTGGCCCCCTTTGCAAAATGTTTGGACACCCCTGCTCTAACCTGACATTTTTCTTGACTTAAGCATTCGGTTGTTCAAGGTAGTGTACTGACAACAGTCATATATTTGCATTTCTTCTTTACCGGTTTTATATCTTCTAGCAGCTTTAAAAAGGACTTATCATAAAGCCCCGCCCCTTTAGAAAACTCTTGACAACCCAACCTGTCAAATTCTCCCAGTGACAGAGACTGAATGAACGAACGATTTATGGATGATGGTGGGAATTCTAATTTATGAATTAGACCTGTTTTTTAAGGATGAAATGTTTTTGGTTTTTTTTTTCTTTTAAATGAATTTCAACTTGAAGCAGGCAGAGAGGGTTGCAGTATGCAGTGCAGTGGTATGTCAATGGTATTGAACTTTACAGAGATTAGAAATTATTATAATCGAGGTGAACTGCTACCACTTGCAACTTAATAACTAGAAACCCCACTGGCTGAATATCTATTAATACGGCGTAAATAAACACTTAAGACAAACGTTGAGAGAGTGGCGTGCAGTCAAGTTAAGTTGACCGTAGCCACGTGCTAGGATGTGTGTGAGGAGACCTTTCCTTTGTGTGCGTCCATGACGGTCATGGCATGACCAAACGTAAGTACGTGTTCCTTTCTTTATATAAAGTTTGTGGTGTTTACTTTAGACTTTGAGGGCTGGTGTCTTGACAGCTTAGATTAGTTATATTTTAATTCTATTTGTGTAGTGACAGGCTAGTAAAAAAGTAGGCAGTCAAATGTTAGCAAACTAATATTAATAGTTCAGTCTACAATTCTGCTGCATTCTATAAAATAGTATTTCTTTTACAAATCGACCATTAACTTACCTTTGAGCAAGCATTAGTGTCCTTAGTGACTCTTGACATTGAGTTGTGTATGGGATGGACGACAGACCCTTTTCCATAGCTTGCATTTGGCGAGCTTTCTTTAAGGCTTTGAAAAATGCCCTAAAAAACGGCCTTACCCCAATCTTTCAGGCCAACTGGTTTTGGAATTATAGCGTTAAATCTGGTTTTTTAAAGTTTGCAAAAAGATATTTAAAGTCATGACCACACAACACATTCCTATGCAAGTCTCCGACTGGTGTGCGACTTTTCTGATTTGGGTGCGTGGATTTGTGATTGGTCCATTGCTTGTGAATGGGTGAAAATATGGACAGCTCAACGTTTTTCGTTTTGTTTACAACACTATCTGGTTTGAACAGCAAAACATAAATCTAAGTGTAGACATTCAGACAGTGCCATTACTATCTCAGTTTGCTTCCTTGACCACCATAGTCCCTGAAGCCTTGGCCACCAACTAAATCCTATTGCTGTAATATTATTGTTAACTTGTTTCAAAATGTCTGTTTTCGAGAGCAAGCATGTTATCAAGTAGCGACTACAGGCAAGACGTTACCAACAACTGCCCCTTGCCTCTAATAGTAATCTTCTTTGTATAATTAGTTAATTACAACTGATTAACACTGAAAACATGGTTCTGAAGCAATTCATTAAGTGTCTTGGTGACAGCTTACATTGAAACAACAAACATACATTGAACGACAATCAGCTGATAAATGTTTGATATGAAAGGTTATAGATGGTTTCAAATTCAGAATTAGCCTTGCTGTTTCAACTGTTTTTAAATGGGGGAGTAGCTTGTCTTCTTATCATACGAACTATATATACAAAAAAGCGAGAGACTGATTGAGCTTCCATTTTGGGTGTTTGCTCCTGGTTTTTTTTTCTCCTTTGCATAGGTTATAGGGTTGCATTTTATAGTTGTTGTTGTTTTTGTTTTATTTTGTATGTTTTTTTTTTTTTTTTTTTTTTACAATATGTTCTGTTGAAGTCGAAGAGAGTTACAGACCATCTCAGATGACATCTAGTGAAAAGCAAACTAAACTCACAGGTTAAAAAACCGTATCCAGACAATCGTTCACTTTATTAATTTCTCTGAGTGGTCGTCAGTCCAACACTGTTTACATTGAAGTCAGCTGTGGGAACCACCACAGTATCATTGACTGCAATGGTGTAACAGACAGCTAATCCCTGTTCAGCCTGCACACCTAGCACAAAAAAGCATATCTGGCAAAATTCCCCCACTGCAGGTACTTTATCAACCAAGACTGCCGATTGATTTTGCCGTCTTTGTTGGATCGGACATGTCAGTTCTCCCGATTCAAAGATGAGAGGATGGGTTTGATGAGGTCTGTGTGGGAGGGCTTAACCCTTCACTCGCCCCACGACAAATGAACTAAGTGCCTGAAGAGCAGGTTACTTAAGCAGGTACTTACTGCTGTAATTGGATTCGATTGCAGCTGCTGTGATGGGGGAATAGTAAGATAGTGAAACACTAGAGCGCTTGATTGCAACTCATCTTTGTGACTTGTTATGCTTGAAGCTATCCTGTACTGCTTGACTGAATGGATATAAATTACTTTTTTTTCTAACAAATTAGGTAAACGGTACAGCAGAACAAGTATAGCTACTTGTCTTTTTCCCTTTAGAACGTCAATGCCATGTTAACAACTTGGCTAACTGACAAAAATACTTTGTATGTGCTGTGATTTGTTTTTCTCGACTATTGCAATATGTATCATTGAACATCTCCCCAACCAGTGTTGTCACAGATTACTTGAAAATTTATTTTTATTACTGATTACTGATTATGCCTCAAAAAAGTAACCTAGTTACTTTACTGATTACTTTATCAAGGTAACTAAGTTACTTCGAAATTAGTCTATCAGTTACTTTTTACCAAATTTTCGCTCTTTGCTGCCTCAACATAAGAATGACAACAGAAAAATGTCATCGCATGTAATTGAATTTTTCACATAAGCTTAATCTTTGAGTGAGCGAGGGTTTAATTACTCGATAGAGTTGATTTCAACCACCATTGATGCGCGCTATCTTAGCCACTCCGGAGCCCTGAAACTAACAAATACCTGACAAACTTCACGGAATTTGTTGAAATCAACTCCAACGACTAATTAAACACCTGCTAACTCAAAAATTAAGCCTTAAGTAAAAAATTCTGAACTTCCCCTTTAAAATAAAGACCTAGCCGTTAAAATGTTGTCTATAAAAGTTGTAAAGCAAGCAACAAAAATGAATGAAACAAACAAGAATCTTAAAAAGTATTTCATAATGGATAAGAATTATTTTTTGAGCAGATCATCTGACTAGCACCTTAGAGACTACTTTGCTTTGCTTAGCCAAAACTACACCTAAGGAGGCAAGATGGACATTTAGAATTTCTTTAAACCTAAGCTTTCAAAATCTACCAATAACAACTGAGCTTGAACCTGGATTGAACACGAACAGTGTCAACATGTATATGGCGGAAAACACTCAGGTGACTTGAAGTTCCGCTCTGAGACCCCCAATTTGGCCAGATTTCAAAATTGTCCTCTATGCATGTGTGATACATCATTGGAAAGCTTAGAATCTCATTTTTCGGGGGGGGGGGGGGGGGGGTTGAACAGGAGGGCAATTAAAAAAAAAAAAAAAAAAGTTTTTTAAACCGCAAAACCCCAACTGGAGGTGAGAGCACGTGAGAGCAGAATTACAGACGCCAGGACTTTAACGAGATATTACCGCGTACTTACCTTGTTTCGATCCAAAAACTTCATTTAGCATGTATCACTGAGTGTCAAGACAGAGCTGTGAATGGCCACAGCTGGATTTTTGGGGATTTTATGGCTGATTTTATGGCTTTTCATATATTTACCCTTTTAAACGTTTTTTTTTTTTTTTTCTTTGTTTTGATCGATTATTTATCATCTAAAATATTGGGGAAAATGCGACAATAACGAAAAAATACAATTAAGCGATAGTTATGAAGTAGATATCCGTGCCTTTTTTACAGACGCCAATTTTTTCATTGTGACGCCATTTGTTTAAAAGTTTAAAATATGGGAGTGAATAATTTTTTTAAGTTGTTTTTTTTTTTTCCTAACTAAATATTTGATATCAATTAATGATTCTAAGCTAAAAATGACGGACATTTCGAATAATAAATACGATTACTTACCTTCTTTTTATGGCTAGGTTGAAACAAAAGCGGCTGCGCGACGTCTGTAAACAGGGGTTTCCAGGGTAAAACTGAATTTTAAATTTTAAAAGGTTCGGGGGCTTATTGCGCCATGAATCTGCTATGGCAGCATATAGACATGTTGTTCTATCAAACACAACAGTTCTTTTGGCTTAAAATACAGCAGTTTATTTTGAAGAGGGGTTCAAGAGCAGAAACTGCTTTTTCAGCCTTCTCTGTGTTTTTTTCCATATGTATATATTAATAAATATACATATATAAACACATTACCGACCAAAAGTTTGGACACACCTCAAAGGTGGATTTTTTGGAGAATGTAGAATATAAAACCTGTTGTCAGTTATTACACTTTATTTGCCAAGTACATAATTCCACATGTTCATTTGTAGTTTTGATATCTTCAGTGAGAATTTACAATTTAAATAATAGTGAAAGTATATAAAACGCACAAATGATGAGGTGTGTCCAAACGTTTGACTTATGTTTCACGGTCATCAACATATTTTGACCCCCCCCCCCCCCCCCCCCCCCCCCACACACACACACACACACAAAAGTCAAACTCCGCCTATGGTTACAAACTGCAACTATAAAATGTACGTAAAAGCTGGTTATAAACTGTATAAGTTCTGGTTGTTTCGTTACCTGTAGGCTTTGTTTCGAGTTATGTCACGTTGTGCTGTAGTTCCAAGTGATTGCTTGAATTGGATGTGGCGTTTTTAGTGGTCGGCAGTCTTCTTGTGCAAAGTTTGCAATGCACAGAGATATTTTTGTCATCTTTACTGGACAGAAATGTTAAGTAATGGCTGTATTTCCAATAAGCAAATGCAGCCATTTGTGGTATCTCCCCTGCCTCTTGTTTGCGTCCTGACGAGGTAGCTACACTATGTTGTTGGCCGCCGCCACAGACACCAGACAGCGCTCACACAGCATTTTAATACACATGCCCCTTTTTTTTTTTTGGTTTAATATCAATGAGAAAACGTGACGTGATGTCAGGAGCAACATTTTATATTAGAAATTCTCTTTGCACATGACTACAGTATTCTTCATTCTACTTACATGGGGTGGCGTGGCTCAGTGGTAGAGTAGTTGTCCCCCAAACCAGAGGCTGTGGGTTCGATTCTCCGCTCTGATGAACTCGTTAAGTGTCCTTGAGCAAGATACTGAACCCCACGTTGCTCCTGGTGCTGCGTCACCAGTAGGTAGATGGCGAGATAGTGTAAAGCGCTTTGAGCGCCTTGAAAGGTGGAAAAGCGCTATATAAGTATAACACCATTTACCATACATTATGAGGCAACAACAAAATAATAACGCACAGGCACTAAGGAAACTAACTTTAATCAGATTACTGGTTTGGAAAAATGAACGTGTTAGATTGCTCATTACTGAACGAAAGTATTCAGATTACAGTAACGCATTTCTGACAACACTGTCCCCAACCATTAATTTCTAATGCTTCTTATCCTGTTCACTTGAAAGCTTGATTGCAACCTGGATTGGCCATCAGTCATTAATGATCTTCCACATTGAAATTCACACACACACAAAAAAAAATCATTTCCTGCAACAACAGCCAGAGCCGAAATCCTCTTCAGCAGGTATGTTTTATTCTACAGGACAAAGGAAGGTGCACGTTTTATAACAAGACGACACAACAAAACATACTAAAAAAAAATAAGAATAATAGTCAAAACGTGAAAAAAAGGACAAAAGAATTATTTTTAAAACGTCAGTAACGGGTCAGTTGAACACTCCTGCCCGGGCCTTGGAGGTAGGAGGAAAAATTCTTCTTTTTAAGAGGGACAGCCCCGAGAGCCAACTGGGCCAGAGCTTATATTGTTCTTATGCAAATGAGCAAGTTAACACCCGCCCCAAAGGACGAGCCTGTGCTGCAAACGTTTGGAAAAATTACTAGCCCTGCAAAGAGTAAACAATAAATTTCTTTTTTATCATTAGTGAGCTTGCTTGAGCAAAGTACATTGGGTTTACCCAAGGGAGACAGCCACTTCTGCGCATAAGCTTAGAGACACTAATAGAACACTAATGAACAACTATGTATTATTAAATATGAATATGTGAAAATTAGTGCTGCAACGATTAATCGATTAACTCGAGTATTCGATTAGAAAAAAATATTCGACTTAAATTTTGTTGCTTCGAGTATTCGTTTAATTAAAATGGCGTTTTAATGGTTTATTTTGAAAGTGTTTGCATTTAGTTTAATTGATTAGGGTGGATAAACTGCCCTCTGTTCTGCCTCTTTTCACATGGCTGAATCCAACTGCTCCCTGTTAAGACCAACGTAAGCTAAGTTTTTCTTTGAGCTAATGTTTTTAAATGCATTCATAATTTAGTTTATTGGTATATTTAGCCGTTTTTTGTGGGATAATGTGTCTGAACCATTTGTTAAGAGCATTGTGAAAAAAACTTTAGCATTTTATAGCATTTAAGCTAGCGGACTTTTTCTATGCAAGTTAGCCAATTGTTCTTTTTTTGTACATGGATCCTCATTCTAAAAAAAAAATGTTTATATACTGTTTGAGCCTCAGCTCAGGTATTTAAATTTTTCATGTTCCTTATCCGATTACTCGATTATTCGAACTAACTAGTCCATCGATTAATCGACTACTAAAAAATTCGATAGCTGCAGCCCTAGTGAAAATATATATTTACAGTGGGTACATTTATCATATCAAAACCCAAACACTGTGATAGCATAACTGTAATTTTTTTTTTTTTTTTTTTTTTTGCAATACCCACAAGATTTTCAAAGGAGACAAGTTGAGCTCAAATCTTCAACGACATAGCAATTGTTTTCCTTGGAGAAAGATCATTTCTTTGCAATGGCCAACCCTAGCCCCAGAGCCAGCACCACGACAACTGCACAAACACCAGCCGTATGTGGGCTTTGACCCGGGCAGGTAACCGCTGTGCCGCAAATAGATTGGCCGCGGCCCGTCGCCAGGCACCGACTCTCTATCACTGAGTGTTTTGGGCATTGAGATAATGGCTGTCATTAATCTACAGCCACACTCAGGACTGCCTAGCTGCCACACTTGCACACACTCACGCTCTGACTGACACTAGCATTAACACTCACACACATATAATGTGGCATTACTCAGTTGCTTTTCAGTCCTTTAATTCACTAATTCGTTTTTTTTTCTCACCTGTAAACACACCTCCCTTCTGTTCTCCCGCTGAGTCCCACTGCTCTTTTTAAAAGAAGTCAGAGGCTGCCCTTTAAACATCAAGTGAGATACACTTTACAGTATCAAGTAGGGGTGTCTGTGGATGTGTGTGTGTGTGGGGGGGGGAGCGTTTCTTAATTCCTAAAATTGAACGAACCATCTGTCATTTTCTTATTCTCTTGTCTGTTTTGGACTATTAATGGAATAATTAGGTACACCATGTATTTTAATGAACAACTCAATCCTTGAATTAAATATGAGATTTGGGCTGAATAGGCTAAAGGACTCAGGGAGTCATTTAATTTGGCTGTCCAACTGCTGCGGTGCTTTGTGTTGTTCTCACAGCCTGCCCTCATGCATTAGATCAGGGCTCTGGAACACAATTTATCTGGGGTCCGCCGGCAGTAGATCTGGGCCAGATCAGTATTTCACAAAAATGTATTCATGAGTACAACTAACCAGATCTTATCAATCTTAAATAATATTTCAAAACAATGATTATTCTTCAGAACATGATAAAGGTTGGTTACCCATTCTCCACTGTCATCTCTATTTTGCATGCTCCTCAGCATGTCTACTTGAATTATGACTTCTTATGTGGTAGTTCTTGAGCACTGCAATTGTCTCTGTGTATATAAGTAACATCATTATGTCTTCCACGTTTCCTGAAAATGACTTCACTAGTTGCTAACCATTCTCTTCACAGCAGGGACTGAGTGACAAGATATACAGTGGGGCAAATAAGTATTTAGTCAACCACTAATTGTGCAAGTTCTTCCACTTGAAAATATTAGAGAGGCCTGTAATTGTCAACATGGGTAAACCTCAACCATGAGAGACAGAATGTGGGGAAAAAAAAAAACAGAAAATCACATTGTTTGATTTTTAAAGAATTTACTGTCAAATCATGGTGGAAATTAAGTATTTGGTCAATACCAAAAGTTCATCTCAATACTTTGTTATGTAACCTTTGTTGGCAATAATGGAGGCCAAACGTTTTCTGTAACTCTTCACAAGCTTTTCAGACACTGTTGCTGGTATTTTGGCCCATTGCTCCATGCAGATCTCCTCTAGAGCAGTGATGCTTTGGGGCTGTCGTTGGGCAATACGGACTTTCAACTCCCTCCTCACCCTGTGGCGTCAAAATGGTAACAAGAACGGTGAGCAAAAATCCCAGAACCACATGAGGTGACCTAGTGAATGACCTACAGAGAGCTGGGACCACAGTAACAAAGGCTACTATCAGTAACACAATGCGCTGCCAGGGACTCAAATCCTGCACTGCCGGATGTGTCCCCCTGCTGAAGAAATGGTGTTATTGCGCTTAATAACGCTTTTCCACCTTTCAAGGCGCTCAAAGCGCTTTACACTACATCGCCATCTACCTACTGGTGACACAGCACCAGGAGCAATGTGAGGTTCAGTATCTTGCTCAAGGATACTTAGGCGAGTTCATCAGGGCAGAGAATCGAACCCACAACCTCTGGGTTGGGAACAACTACTCTACCACTGAGCCACGCCGTCCCCGAAAGTACACGTCCAGGCCCGTCTGCGGTTCGCTAGAGAGCATTTGGATGATCCAGAAGAGGACTTGGAGAATGTGTTATGGTCAGATGAAACTAAAATAGAACTTTTTGGTAGAAACACAGGTTCTCGTGTTTGGACGAAAAAGAATACTGCATTGCACCATACCCACTGTGAAGCATGGGGGTGGAAACATCATGCTTGGGGCTGTTTTTCTGCAAAGGGACCAGGACGACTTATCTGTGTAAAGGAAAGAATGAATGGGGCCATGTATCGAGAGATTTTGAGTTGAAATCTCCTTCCATCAGCAAGGGCATTGAAGATGAGACGTGACTGGTTCTTTCAGCATGACAATGATCCCAAACATACAGCCAGGGCAACAAATGAGTGGCTTTGTAAGAAGCATTTCAAGGTCCTGGAGTGGCCTAGCCAGTCTCCAGATCTCAACCCCATCGAAAATCCGTGGAGGGAGTTGACAGTCTGTGTTGCCCAACGACAGCCCCAAAAAAATCACTGCTCTAGAGGAGATCTACATGGAGGAATGGGTCAAAATACCAGCAACAGTGTTTGAAAAGCTTGTGAAGAGTTACAGAATACGTTTGGCCTCCGTTATTGCCAACAAAGGGTACATAACAAAGTATTGAGATGAACTTTTGGTATTGACCAAATACTTATTTTCCACCATGATTTGACAATAAATTATTTAAAAATCAAACAATGTCATTTTCTGGGGGGGTTTCCACATTCTGTCTCTCATGGTTGAGGTTTACACATGTTGACAATTACAGGCCTCTCTAATATTTTCAAGTGGGAGAACTTGCACAATTAGTGGTTGACTAAATACTTATTTGCCGCACTGTATTTTCCTCCCACCTGATATCACTTCAGAGTTACTTTAGAGCCAATTGGGTAGACGCGTATGGTAACTGACTGACTAACCGGCCAAACTGTAAATAATTTTAGAAAATTAAAAAAGTGAATTTTAAAAAACATGACCTCTCCCAAGGAATTAACTTAAATTTAAATTTAAATTTGATAATAATAGTGAAAAGCTCAAGGAATGCAATAGCACGAAACTTTTATGTTAGGTTGGGGCAAGGGCATAGGATTGCATAGGGACGGTAGGGACATAACACTACCAACTTTTCAGGATGCTTAAATTGTACCCACCAATGTTTATGCAACCTTATTTGCATTATATAATGACTTCAATTATATAGATAATTTAAATTGTCTTCCCATGTTGTAAAGATAGGATTAACCCTACTATTATTAAGTCAGTGCTTCTCAATTATTTTCTGTTACGCCCCCCCAAGGAAGACGTAAATGTTTCGCGCCCCCCCCAACTCTCTGCCGCCACTGTAAATAGTATCATTTGTCTATATAAGTACGCCTCAGCCTAACATTGTGTCCTATTTTTCTATTAAAGAAAAAAAGTAACATAGATCAACTTATAATAAAGTATAACTTTATTAACATTGTTTTGCTTATAACAGAAAAGACTTAACGCGCATCAATTTGCCTGAAGTAAAAAAAAAATAAAAAAAAAAACACATCCAATCTGTAAAAATACACTCAAGGTACATTTTTGACCATTTGATACTGAAAAATAAAATGTAATAAAATCAGTAAATAATAGCAAATTCAAATTGATTAGAAACATGTACTCTTCAGGACAACATGCCAAAAAATTTGACCGAAAAAAACAAAACTGAATAGAAGAGGGGGGAAAAGTGTCTTTGGACAGAAGGAAAGTTTTTATTTTCGCTGATTCACCACAGTGCTCACTGGTTTACAGATATAACACTGACAAAGCGGGACGATTGTGACAATTGGCAATATTCGGCACGTTTTCGCTGAAAAACAATCAAGCGGCTTATCAATGAGATTGAGGTCCAATGTCTTTAAGTGGCGTCTTATCTGATTTGGCTTCAGACTCTCCGCTATAATCATTTTTAGACTCAGTAAACACTGGTCTTTCCTCATTTCCCACCATATTAAAAGTCAAAGCCAAAAGGCAAACGGCCCGCAAAAAAAGCGCATTCTCGGCGGCCGAGGGAGAACCGTAGGTGAGGGCGGTGATCGTGACGATCCCAAGCCGAAAACGGCACTTCTCGGCCGGACACGTGAGAAACGGAGAAGACAGTGGGTCGCTGCGTGAGTCCAGCTTGGCATTGAGTCTCTTCCGTGTGCACTTGCTTATTTCAAAAATACTGCACGTACTTTGAAAATGAGAGCGCCACTGCTACCCACGGAGTGGATGTGCAAGTACACTTTATTCTAGTACGGCAAAAAAAAAAAAAAAAAAAAATAAGCATGTTCCCTGAGGTCACTCGCGCCACCCCTGGCATCGCTCTGCGCCCCCCTGGGGGGGCGCGCCCCACCATTTGAGAAGTACTGTTTTAAGTGAATTACAGTATTTTCAATATGTTCAGATTTACATTGACCCCTCTTCACTTGCTGAAATTGGTCGTCCATTTTACTACCTACTTTTCCTAATCAAACTCAAGTTTGATTGGCTGATGACTTGACATTTGCACACGTTCACAGCCGGTTTTCTTTCAAATTTTTCACCCTGATACAATATTGCTCCCGAAGCTTTTGTGGTGGTGAATAAGCACTCCTTTACATTCAGTTGGACTCTCAAAGTTATCCAAAGGTGCTAAATAAACAAGAGATTATTAGATAAATTAGATTTTTTTGGGGTTTTTTTGCAAGCAAATCGGTCTACCAATTTCACCAATGAGACGTCGCAAAAATAATCACATGACTCCATTATACCAATCAGACGCAAGCTTGCCGTTCTAATTTCATGCCAGCCTGCTGAATCATGTGGTGTCTTTAGCACCGTAAAAAATGAAGTATTCGATATGGAGCGCTGCTCTCAACATGATTCGAAAGTGCGGATTCCAACCTCTCACCCACTTTTTATTTGGCACTGATTGACCAAGGAAAACCGGATATATGCTCATTTTAATTTCTAAACCGTAATTATGAAGGACCTCTTCACTATTCAAACTAGGAATTATTTTATCCACCAGAGGGCGTCTATGCTCTTTGGACGAATAATGCCTCATGTATGTTTTTTTTCTCATTTGAATTCAATGTACTTATTTTTTTTGTATTTCTTTGGCTGAATGTGGTTATGTAATGTGTTATTGTCCAGTATCATTATAACAACGGTTCATATACCATTGTTTAAAAAAAATCAAACAAAAATAAACAGTTACTCAAAATGTTACTCTTACTTGAGTATTCTTTTCACTGTATATTTTTTACTTGTACTTGAGTACATTTTTTGGATGACTAATTTTACTTACTTGAGTAATATTATTTTGAAGTAACGCTACTCTTACTCGAGTAAAAATTTTGGGGTACTCTACTAGAGGTGTGCATCCGCACTGCCCTCACGATTCGATTACGATTCGGAGGGCTTCGATTCGATTCAGAGGGTCACGATTCGATTCGGTTCGATTCGGCAATGCATCGCAATGCATTAAAGCCTGGGATACATTAAAATTCTAAAGCAAAGCATATTTTTCGTGACTCATGAGGCAACACAAGCGGGCAGACATTAAACAACTTTTTATTGGCTCTTGTGTCACTCCTGGTTGAAGTCAAATGAAAATACTTTCAGATATATACCTGTATATTAAAAAAAAAAAAAACAGATCACAGCATTTAATTAGGGCTTTGAATGAGACCAGGGCTTTCTCTTTTTTTTACACACAGTAGCAGCCTTTCACACAGTGCAACATCTGAACTCCTGTGCAAAATCAGTAATAACAGTCACTGTATTTCAGTCACAACGACCCATCAATAAAAATATTCAAGTAAATATTAAAGAAAGCGACAAAGAAAATATTGTAGTGCAGCAGCATCTTTATCGCAATATCAATCCAGGGATCAGTTCAGTTGCAAAGAAAACATCAACTAAATTGCAATGTAGAACAAAAGTAAAATGTAGGCCTAGCCACTATATATGTGCAATAAGAGGTTAGATCCAGCCCGACCCGGCCCGAGACCGATCAATTAACTATATTCGCAGGCCCAGCCCGAATTTTTTTTTTTTTTTCTTGAGTGACGCGGAAAAAAACGCAGCAGCAGCGATTTATTTTGATTTCTTCGAGTTGGCAGAAAAAAACGCAAGTTTTCTTAATGTTTAAATAGTCTACATATTTTCATGATTATTATAAAAGCATTTACACAACGAAATAAAGCTGGGAAAGTTTAATAAAAAAAATAAAATAAAAAAAAACGGGTTTTGCAGACACACAGAGGAGAAGATTCAAAAGGATCACATTTCTGTTGCCTTTGTGTGCATAAATAAAAGTGTCCTTCGTAACGAATTCTCGGCAGAAAAAATGCAAGTTTTCTTAATGTTTAAATAGTCCAGATATTTTTATGATCATGATAAAAGCATTTACACAACGAAATAACGCTGGGAAAGTTTAATATAAAAAAATAATAAAACATGCGGGCCACGGCGTTCAGGTGCGTGCACAAGCAAATCTACAATACAGAGAGCCTGCTCTCGGTTTTATCCCTTTTTTTTTTTCTTTTTAAAATTTTTTTTTATAATTTATTAGTCCGGCGTGGCGGCCCGACCCGACCTGAAAGTGAATGCTTAACATTTTGGGCACGTTCGGGTTGGGTCGGGTCGGGCCCAAAATGTTAATCGGATTCGGGCGCAAGATCTAACCTCTAAGAGATAGGACATAACATAACAATGGCTGGAGCGGAGAAAGAGGGAGCGAAAAAGATTATTGATGCACCTAAGATATTGAAAGCAGACATCTGGAGACATTTTGGCTTCTACGAGGTTGGTGGGAAACTTGACCAGAGTTATGCAGTGTGTAAAAAATGAAACATGAGAATAATAATACAAATGGGGAAACCAAATCCGTTGCATCACCGGAATGGCGCAAGGAAGATTTTTGAACGTACTTATATATTTTAAAATGCGCCGAATCGATTCGGCTTGTTGCCCGCATCAAAACGAATTGTCCATGCCCCGCATCGATTATTGTTTACACCACTAAACTCTACCCACCTCTGCATTTAAGTATTGCAATTTAAATTTGCTTATAAAATCCAGACACTTATTCTGGAAGTTTTCAAAATGTTTCTTCAGTAGTTTTTGGAAAAAAAAAGGTTTGAATCGAACGGTGTACCACCTAAACAAACCAATTCATATGCACTGCAAAACTTCACCTTCTTAAAACGGAGAAAAAAAACTTAACTTCCTTTGTTTTCAGTGTAAATCTACTAGAAATAAGTGAAATAATCTGCTAGTGCTTCAAGTACATTTTACTCACTTAGATTTCTTGAAATAAGAAAAATACCTAGCTGAAAATAAGCCTAACAGACTTATTTTAAGCAAAACATTTGTATGTTTAATATTTAAAATTAAAAAAACTTGTTTGTCAGAAATGTTCTTAATTCAAGAATAGATATTGTTCAAAACATTATTTGAAAGCATTTTTTTCTTGATTTAGGTGAAAAATGAACAACTTGTAGTTGTATGGCCTTAATAAGAACAAATACTGTAGTAATATTAAAGTAAGTGGAAGAATCTGACGCATTAATCTGTTCACCAGCCTTTAACACTCAGAACAAGATGGAGAAAATTATTCCACTAGATTTAAGAAAAAATATCAGATTGAGAGGTTATAAATTTGCAGTACGGAAGTTAAATAAATTTGTATTGATTTATTTTGCATTAATATTTTTAGCCTATCAATTCATTTGGTTCACATTGGTGAGAAGTGTAGCCGTGACCGCCGTTCACCTAATCTGCTTGGTCTTATTAATGTCCCGTCTCAAGCAAAAAGTGTACATGGAGGTTATGTTGTTATATCGTCCCTACCAATATTGAGACCAAACCTACTCCCTTGGGTTGGGGGCCGCATAATAGTGTCCATTGGGCCTCAGCGGACCTCGGGCCACATGTTGGCCACACATTTTGACGATTCAGCCTAAAATCAAAGGTATGGTGATGATATGATAGGTTTGAGAGCCTTGACTGTTGCCATGAAGGTCATGCAAGTGTATCAAAATTATTGCGAACATTCCCAATGGCTACCTGACATACACAACATGCCCTGCAGGAAACCCCCACCATAACCCCCTCTTGTCAAGCAGAGCTGTCACGTTCTGAGTGGTATTTTGCTGATTGACAGGGCTAATGATGGTGCCAAATATTGACCTTCTCTGAGGCAAGCCTGATGCAGTACAGTACTGCATTGTAGTAAAATATTAATGGGAATCCGCATAAGCAATGATGTGACAATTTAGATTTCCTCAACATGAGTTCCGCTCTGCCTGATTGAGGAAAATAACACACAAGGAGATTTTTTTTCCATCAAATCAACAGTCACCTTCTGTTAGAGGGTAAAGTATAATCGGGATCTACATATGTTCATGTGTGTAAGGCAATTTTTCCTGTACTCTGTAGAACCCATGGCAGGAGAGCCAATCCGGTTATGCTATAGTCTAGTTCCATATGTGTCATATACTGTTACTTTGCCGCTACTTCCATGCTGCAATGAGCTAATCAAATACATCTCTCTAGGAATGACAATACCATACAATGAGAGTACTAGACCTTGACTAATGTAGGAATTTGGGGACAATTTTGAGAGTTTATTTTTAATAAATAAATTGGATTCCAACATTGTAAAACACACCATATACAGGATACGGCGGAAAATACTCAGCAGACTTGAAGTTCCGCTCTCAGACACTCAATTTGGCCAATTTTCTCAATTGTCCTATATGCATGTGTGATACATCATTGGAAAGCTTAAAATCTCAACAGGAGGGCATTTAAAAAACAAAAACAAAAAAATTGAAAATTAAACAGCAAAACCCTACTTGGGGACGAGAGCACGCGAGAGCAGAATTAAAGACGCCACGATTTTAACGAGATATTATTGCGTACCTACCTCTTTTCGATCCAAAAACTCCATGTAACATGCATCACCAAGTGTCAGGACACAGCTGTGAATGGCCACTGCCGGATTTTTGTGGAATTTTAAGGGTGAAATATGGTAATATAACAAGGGTCACGATGCAGAAATTGCAGACATCAAGGAGTGGTCGAGATCTTCATTTTCATATATTTACCCTTTTAAAAAAAAATTCAGTTTTTCTTTGTTTGGATCGATTATTTATCATCTAAAATATCGGGGAAAATGCGACAGTAACAAAAAAATACAATTAAGCGATAGTTATGAGGTAGATATCCATGACTTATTTACAGACACCAAAGTTTTCATTGTGACGTAATTTGTGTAAAAGTTTAAACTATGCGAGTGAATAATTTTTTATAGGTGTTTTTTATTTTTTTAAACTAAATATTAGACATCAATTAATGATTCTAAGATAAAAATGACAGACATTTTGTATAATAAATATAATTACTTCTTTTTATGGCTAGGTTGAAACAAAAGCGGTTGCGCGACGTCTGTAAATGGGGGTTTCCTGGGTAAAAGGAACAAATTAAAAATAGTTTGGAGGCTTAGTGAGCCATGAAACTGCTATGGCAGCATATAGACATATTGTTCTATCAAACACAACAGTTCTTTTGGCTTAAAATAGAGCAGTTTATTTTAAAGAGCGGTGCAAGAGCAGAAACTGCTTTTTCAGTCTTGTCTGTGTTTTCCGCCATACCTATTTACAGTGTTGTAGTTTATGTGTTCACTATTTTTTAGATCTTGGACATTCATCATCATGGCCCTCTTGATGGTGTCCACATTTTGAAAAACAAGAGCCCTTCCCTCACTTGTCATTGGGAATGGTTGCATGTGTGTGCGTGTATGGGGGGGTCAGACACACAGAAGGCAACAAATCGATATTCTTTTTGGCCTGAAAGTGCTGGATGTTCAGGTCACTGTGAGCAGGCGTGTTGTCATAGTGAGCTGACCTGGCTCAACTCTCGTTTCTTCTCGCACTCTTGACAAAGCCGAAAAATAGGATCTAGCTGTAGATGATGCCCCTAACATTGGAGAAGTTGAATAAACTGACTTAAACTTTGGACTAAGACTGTCTTGCTTTTTTTTCGGCCTTCAGTTCATACTCAATCGAATCCTTCCGCAATCGAGGCCGGAATCAAAGGTTTGAGGGGCCTTTGGACTAAGACTGTCTTGCTCCTTTTTCGGCCTTCAGGTCATACTCAATCGAATCCTTCCGCAATCGAGGCCGGAATCAAAGGTTTGAGGCGCCTTCTGTTTCCGCAATCACCATGTAAAGGCGAGGCCATTTCGCAACAACAATTGTTGCGTCTTGGATGTTGCAGTGTCACCATGTAAACGGCCCAAAATTTAAAGGGGAACATTTGTAGTTTGAAGCCGCAACTCATCTCCAGATTGGGAAGCAAAACTAGTCAATTCTATCAATTTGGGAATTTTATTTGAGAATTCTAAATATAGAACAGACTTTGCGTGAAGTAAGATCACCCTTCACATTACGGCCCCCTTAACTATTATATCCATTCACCTGTCATTATGAAGAGAAGTACCCATACAATTGTATGTGTAAAATGGTTTGCAATTGTTGTTGTCAAGACTGCAGCAAAGTATTGATTTTAAATGTTCTTTACACAGCATATAAATACAGTACATGTACATAAATATTCAAATGAGTTAGTTCATGATAGTAGCCTTTTTGCATTCTGGAAACTAAATAAATTATCCTGTTCTGTAAGCTATTGACTCTGAGTGATGAGGACACTTGTTGTTTGTGTACTGAAAGGCAATTATGATTAGTTAAGTGGCAAGCAGCATGACTTGTATCTGCAAAGTCCATTTATTTGGCGGCGGTATGAGTAATTGCTCAATGGGTCTGAGGTGTAAGGGGGAAAAAACTCGACTGTGCATTAAATTAAGTCTTGTGAGCTAAATGAAATGTGTACACTTTGACAATTTATATATTAGAGTAACTATCCCCATCGATTGGTTGAAACATTCGATGCGCCTACCTGAATGGATTTTTTTTTTATACCCTTTTATACTTCACACTATTTATAGAGAAAGCTGACAAGGGGCCAAACAGTGGTGATCTATGTTCAGTGATTAGTTTTCATTGGACTTCTTTACAATGTACCCCCATAATTCTTTGCATTTCCAAGTTTGTCAGAAAGCGCATCCTACTTAGCAAATAGTACGACCCATGTAGTAGGAATTGGGGTATGCATACACAAGAATATAGCAGTCCCCAAGAGTATGCGTGTCCCTGCTGATGCAACAAAATGAGGGAAGTGGGCTCAGGAAGAGGTGATGGGGAGAGCGGGCAGAGGAGGGATAAGCCTCCTGGGTCTTTCTAATTATCTGTAAGGATCAGCAGTGCTCAAGGATGCGTAAGGGGAGGGATTTGACTGCCAGATCCACTGGGTAAGAATGCCTGATTGGATCGGTCACCTCTCTCCCTGCACAGCCATTACCGATGGTGCCTGCAGCCGAGGCTCATTAGACACAGGCCTATGCGCGCATGCAGATGAATGGCGGAGGCTGAATTTTTAGACATTCCCCTGCTACTATCGTTTTTGTTATTTTTTTTTTACGTTCTGCATTATGGAAAATTGTTAATTCCCTTCTCGTAAACATATTTCACTCACCAGGATGCGCCCCATCGTGGCTTAATGGTAACTGAAGAAACTTGAGGCTGATGAGACTGGACTCTGCCAAAATGCATATTGACAAGCCACAAATCCTATGGGAGAACCCCAACCCTGAGGCAGCTGGAGCAGTTTACCCGCGAGGAGTCGGCCAAAATACAAATAACAGATGTGCAAGTTCTATTAAAAAGGCAGTTATAACAATCCTTCATTAAATGGATTGCCTCAAAAGGTTAGACATCAAAACATTGAGTTGCAGCTAGAACCAGAATAGGACAAGCATTGAAGTCCATAACAGTCCAGAACATTCCTTATAAGGCCTAATAATTCACTAATAGCTCACATGATGGAATTTTCACTTCGGATAATGTTTTTCCAATCATATCACTCTTTCCTGGAGCACTCTGTAAATCCCTGACTGACTCTGAAATAGGGGTGTGACAAAATATTGAAATGGTGATATATCGTGATACTTTGGATTTCAAAAGTTTATCATTATGGTCCTGCCAAGAATGGAGATATTGTTTTAAAAAGGTGTCAATGTTAAAAAAAAAAAAAAAAAAAAAAAGGACCCAACAAGTTGCTATCAAAATCTTTCACTATAATATTGTCTTAGGCTAGGTTCATACTACAGGTCTTAATGCACGAATCCGATTTTTTTTTTTTTCGTGTTTTTCCAACTCAAGTCAGGCATTAACTTGACGGTCTGAACGGGACAACTCGCATAGAAGTGGACCATTTCAAATCCAATCTGAGTCACTTTCGTATGTGGTTCAAATCCGATCTGGGCCACACTTTTTCAGAACGTGACTGGCGGTCTGAACTGCCAAATCGGAATTCATGCAGCAATTACGTCAGCAAAGAAAAAGAGACACGGCAGACGGCAGCCATGTAGGCATTAGCGCCTAGCTTGAACTCTGCTTTTCAGCACGAAGCGGGCTTGACCACAGTCATAAAAAAATAAAATGAAGAAAAGAATAAGCCTTACAATTGCCAAATGAGCAATATTTCATTATTGCACGCATGGCCGAGTCAGGGCAAACTGACGCACCCACGTCATTTCATGTACACACGTCAAGGCTCGTGTGTGCATGTATGCGTTCTATCAGTCCATATAAACTTTGAATACAAGACTGAACGGGGATTATTAATGTCTGTTATTTGTGTCCTCTTTTTGGAAATCAAAATATGATCACTCTGGAACAGTGTTGGGCACGTTACTTTAAAAAAGTAATTAAGTTATAGTTACTCACTACTTCTTCCAAAAACTAACTGAGTTAGGAACTGAATTACTCTATAGTAAAAGTAAATAGTTACCAGGGAAAATAACTATTTCCGTTATTTTAAAAAGAATTTGTTGAATGTCAAAGAATTTGAAATTTTCTGAGCAGTATTCGAGTCAGTTGAATAGAGAAGAACAGACAGGTAGTTGTGTTATAGAACCTTGTAATATTTGTTGCACCTCCCCAGCAACAGATTTATCCTACACTTGAAGTGCAACAAAAATTAACAGTAAACAATATAATAAAATAACAATCAGCAGTAAACAATATAAAGTGAGTTTAATCAATTAAATCGAACTCTCACAACCTGAGACAACTGGTCAAGTAGACATAGCCTACAGTACTGTACTGTACATCATATCCCTCTGCATCTGTTTAGCATGTGTGTGTTTGCCGCACGCGCTGTTCCGGTTTGTGTATGAAAACTGGAGCACGTGCGCTATTAGGCTCGAGCTTTTACGTCACAGAATGGGGGATGACGTGAGATTTGACAACAACGCAGCCATATTGGTAGCAGGTCTGGCTCGCGGGACATTAAACTTAAACTTGCCAGTTCGATAAAGAGACAAACTCGTTACTAAGGCGAAGAACAGATATGTGATCAAACTTAAGGATGTGAACAATGTTGACCCTTACGAGCAAGCCAAAGACAAATGGAATAAAGACGTCGACGGGCTTCCACAGTTACGCGAAATGGACATTCTGCTGTATTTATTGTTTGGTGTATGTTACTAAACTCATCAGCGATTCCGAAATTACAAATCACTACAAAGCTATGAACGGTTTTGCTGCGGATGGGTGCAGGACCTGTACATTATGACCGTATGAAACGGCAACTCCATCGTTCTTGCAAAGGTAGGCTATGTGTGTTTACTATTTTCATTGCCATGAACCTGAACACACCCCAAAGTCATGGATGACAAATAAACAGAGCAGAGTAGACTCGCCACGGCTGGTAGTTTCTTCAATTTATTCAACGTAAATAACGCACCGCTTTTGACCGTCAGTGACGGTAACGGCGTTGTAACGGTGGAAAAAATAATTAGTTAGATTACCCCGTTACTGAAAAAATAACACCGTTATGTAACGGCATTATTTGTAACGGCATTATTCCCAACACTGCTCTGGAATGACATACAGCTAGCGTGTGTAATTTGTTTTGATGCTTCTGCGCACGCGGGTCTCTTTGCTGAGCGCATCTCGGACTGCAAATTAGTGCGCGTGCGTAATACTTGAACGGTCTCAATGGACAAAGGCAGTCTGAACGGGCACCCCAAAAAAACAGATATGGCAAAAAATCGGATTTGTGCATTAAGACCTGTAGTATGAACCTAGCCTTAGTTTACTCTATGGCTGCCATTGATGGCGCTTGACGCCCTGTCCATTTAGACTGGGAGTGTCGAACGAACGTTCATTCATTCGAAACCAGACCATTCACAGTCACTCTTTCTGATCTTCAGGCCATTTACGGGTCAATTTCTGTTTATTTTAGTGCATTTTCCTGTTGAGTTTGAGTCACTGCCTATTTATTTGGGATCACTTCCTGTTCTGTAACCCAAAATCATCAGGAAGTGACTGAAAATCAATAAGGTAATGATCTGAAATGCCCCAAAATTACCTCGTTGCCTAGCATTGGCTGCCACTGATGGCCATAGACGTTCAATCCGTTTGAAGTGGGAGGGATGGCAGCGAATGAACATTCGTTCATTCGCTGCCACCCTCCCGGTTCAAATGGATTGGATGTCTGCTAGTGGTAAACTCATTCTAATTCACAACAGAAGCTTGTTTTTCTGTTTATTCATCGTTTTGTAGACTATCTTACATTGATTTCCTGACCAATGTATCGATAATCGTTGTATCGCCATATCATGAGATCATCGTTATCGTAAGCTTTGGATCGCAAATCGTATCGTATCGTGAGGTACCAAGAGGTTCCCACTCCTACTCTGAAACATCACTTTCAAATCGTCAAAGTCCTGTGTGACACTACTAAAGATGTCTACACCAACGGTGAGTTAAAAAAGTTATTGTCAAAATGTTGATAAAATGCACGGGAAGGTTGATCACCCATGTCTGTCCAAGCATCTTTTAACTTCATTTACTGGAAGCAAAAAAATCTAACAGCAAACAAAATGCATCAGCTATTTTATACAAGGAGTGTCCTAATGACTTTGCCATCAAAAATATAAATGAGATGTGTTCGTCATTTAGATCTAGACACATTCTAATTTAATCTTATCTATAATTAGTTAACTTTGTTCCATTATCTGTCCCGAGGGTGTCATGAGGGATTTGGGGACCCCATGAAAAAAGAATGTCACTGTGGAACCTCTACATCTTTGCTTTTGATTAAATTGCTTTAATACACTCTTGGGCCCTGTCAGTCAATGGAATGTAGAATCGTCATCACTCGCCCCTTGTGCCAGACGCACATGGTGGATGTAATCTACAAAACGGAAACATAGCTCATCTTGTCTCACAGTGAAAATTAGCCACTGTGATTAAGAATTATCACCTCTCAGTGTCGCAGCAAGCAGCAGACAAATTACAGGCATTATTGAGAAGGGTGAACGGGCAACCTGATGGTGCTGAGGCGACACCAATGAAGAGCGTCCTTCTCCTCAGACCAGAACGGCTGCCTCGATGTCGGTGAAACCCGTCATTTGTGTCATCACCCTTGGTGGCTAACTTCATCCTCAAGGGATTTGACTGAAGTTATATTAGCGTATTTTTCGGACTATAAGTCACAGTTTTTTCATAGTTTGGCTGGGGGTGCGACTTATACTCAGGAGCGACTTATGTGTGAAATTATTAACACATTATGATATCATTTCACATGTTATTTTGGTGTTTTGGAGTGACACTGATGGTTTGGTAAACTTGTTAGCATGTTCTTTATGCTATAGTTATCTGAATAACTCTTAATAGTAAAGATGTCCCGATCGATATCCCGATCGATCGGGTCCGATCACGTCATTTTCAAAGTATCGGAATCGACAAAAAAAAATATCGGACATGCCTTTTATATATATATATATATACCTGTATATATATATATATATATATATTTTTTTTTTTTTTTTTTTTTTTAATCGTTTTCTAATTGTATATAATGTTACAGCCAAAATGTCTTACACTCGTCCAGAGTAGTTTTGGCTTAAAGTAGGGCTATCAAATTTATGGCATTAACGGCGGTAATCTTTTTTTTTTTTTTTTTTTTAATTAATCACGTTAGATAATTAACGCATACACTGCACGACACACTCACGCGTTGTCGCATTCAATTTATTAGGGCGCCGTTTTACCAATATATAGAACTAAACGCAACGTGTAATGAGTAGAAAGAATTTTGACAGCCTTTGGAACCTTTTTTCATTTGGCTAAAGCCTTACATTCCCTCTCTCATCAATTAAAATTAACGTGGGAGGCAATGTGGGGAAGAAAGGTAGTAGTTAATCATTTTCTTAACACCCTATGTTCTTTCCCAACGCAGAGAAAATATATCAATTGGTGCCCCTACGCACAGTCATGGTTGCACTTCCCATCATGCATTTGGGTTGAATGGCTGCAGTATCATTTACTGAAAGCTCAACGAATACACTAGATGGCAATATTTAGTCACAATATACCAAATCACATTTATCCTTTAAGAATTACAAGTCTTTCTATCCGTGGATCCCTCTCACAGAAATAATGTTAATAATGTTAATGCCATCTTGAGGATTTATTGTCATAATAAACAAATACAGTACTTATGTACTGTATGTTGAGTCTATATATTCGTCCGAGTTTTATTCATTTTTTTCTTAATGCATTGCCAAAATGTATATGATCGGGAATGATTGGAATTGAATCGGGAGCAAAAAAAAAAAAAGCAATCGGATCGGGAAATATCAGGATCGGCAGATACTCAAACTAAAACGATCGGGATCGGATCGGGAGCAAAAAAACATGATCGGAACAACCCTACTTAATAGCTATGGCCACGTTTGCGTTCTGCCTTTGGTAATGTGTGTTCAATTATATTATTGACTTTTTTATATTGAAATGCATGCTTTTAGTTTGTGGCGCTTTCACGCCCAAGTGGGGGCGCACTCACACTTGTTTACCCGAAGAAGAGCGCTCACATGCCAGAAGAAGAGGGACAGCTACGCAGCTCTGAGCGAGTGGGAGAGTTAGCGAGAGAGAAACACGGGTGTGAACCTACGTTGATTGTTCATGCTTGTAAAATATATCTACAGAGGCAACGCCTATGTGTATCCTCTTTTCTGTTGTTGTGTGTGTTTTCCACCCGCAATCGGACAGACGGACACTTCGAACCAGTTGTGTGGTTGTTTGAACCATGTGCTAATGCTAGCGAACGCATGCTAACCGTTTGTGTCATTGCTGTAATAGCACCTAATTATTATTTATTTACGTTGATGCGAACCTGTTTGGTATCGAGGACGAAATTGATTCAGCAAATCATACAGACGTCCAGCATCGTCATTTGAGAGTTTAGCTCGCTGAATAGCCAGGACTGAGCCGTAGCGTCCTGGACAGTATATTCACATTTCGTTGTTCATGCATCATGTAACATCATGCTGTACACTTATTCAGCATATTGTTCGCTATTGTATTTTTATATTAAATTGCCTTTCAAGATGACATATCTGTTCTATGTGTTGGATATTATCAAGTAAATTTCCCCCAAAAATGCGACTTATACTCCGGTGCGACTTATGTATGTTTTCTTCCTCTTCTTTGGGCATTTTATGGCTGGTGCGACTTATACTCAGGAGCGACTTATGTTTGAAATTATTAACACATGATAATATCATTTCCCCAGCTTATTTTGGTGTTTTGGAGTGACACTGATGGTTTGGTAAACTTGTTAGCATGTTCTTTATGCTATAGTTATCTGAATAACTCTTAATAGCTACGGTCACGTTCGCGTTCTGCCCTTGGCAATGTGTGTTCAATTGTATTATTGACTTTTTTATATTGAAATGCATGCTTTTAGTTTGTGGCGCTTTCTTGCCCACGTGGGGGCGCACTCGCATTTGTTTACACAAAAAGGAGCGCTCACACGCCAGAAGAAGACCGACAGCTACGCAGCTTCTCTGAGCGAGTGAGAGACACGGCTGCGAACCTACATTCATTGTTTATGCTTATAAAATATCTCTACAGAGGCAACGCCTGTGTGTATCATCTTTTCTGTTGTTGTTGTGTGTTTTCCACCTGCGATCGGACACTTAGAGCCAGTTGTGTGGTTGTTTGAAGTGCTAATGCTAGCAAACGCATGCTAACCGTTTGTGTTATTGCTGTAATAGCACCTAATTATCATTTATTTACGTTGATGCGAACTTGTTTGGTATCGAAATTGATTGAACAAATTATACGGACGTCCAGCCTCGTCATTTGGGAGTTTAGCTCGCTGTATAGCCAGGACCGAGTCGTAGCGTCCTGGTGAGGACAGTATATTCGCATTTCGTTGTTCATGCATCATCATACTGTACACTTATTCAGCATGTTGTTCTCTAATATATTTTTATATTAAATTGCCTTTCAAGATGACATATCTGTTCTATGTTTTGGATTTAATCAAGTAAATTTCCCCCAGAAATGTGACTTATACTCCGGTGCGACTTATATGTTTTTTTTCCTCTTCGTTGGGCATTTTATGGCTGGTGCGACCTGTAGTCTGAAAAATACGGTAATTAATGTTTTGATATATTGACTCTGATCAACCAGCAATGGCAATAAAAGTGAAATATGCAGTTGTTTTGCTGTTAAGATATTGTCTTCATAGTGGTTTTATTCATTTTAAAAACAAAAACAAAAAATTTTAGAGCTTACTGCTGTTGTAGTTATATTATGTATAATCATTATTTTCAGTGATTTGATGTTGATGTAATGTTAAAAAAAAAAATCTCATGAAATTGATAAATGAACCTTAAAAACATCCCTTTTACCTTCATAGAAAACTCTTAAATGGTGAGGAGGAGGAGGAAAAGAGGTTCTTTTTTTTTTTTTTTTTGTAATTCGTTGTTTCTTGAATTTTATGGTCTTTCTTCTTTTTGTGTAAGGACCAGCCCTCAAAACATTTTTTGGCCTCATAGTGGCTTATTGAACAGTCATGCTCAATAAATCTGTGAAAAGCTTCCTTTAAAAGCTTTTGATGAATGCGTAGGGTGACATTGACTCAAGAAAATACTGTTGCACATCGTATGTTCTTTTTTTAACTGTATGAAAACGGACACAAATTCATTGAAAGAAATGGTCAAATTATGAATCACACAAAATATGTGGTTCCACTGTTTTGCAATTCCTAAATGGTCAATGAAATGTAATGGTACATTTGTATGAATCAGCTGAGGATATTTTTTTATTTAATTTTCTACATACCAAATCACTGCGATTTTTATGTTCAACTATTTTGTAGCTTTTTTGGGGGGAAAATGCTTCTCTAATGGCACTAAGTTATTGGCTGCTGGGTCATATAAATATAGCTGTGACCTTCGAAAAGTATCTTTTTACCTCACACAAGGATCAGAGCTTTGAGTATTTTACAGTGTATCACAAAAGTGAGTACACCTCTCGCATTTCTGCAGATAAATAAATATCTTTTCATGGGACAACACTGACAAAATGACACTTTGACACAATGAAAAGTAGTCTGTGTGCAGCTTATGTAATAGAGTTAATGTATTTTCCCCTCAAAATAACTCAAGATATAGACATCAATATCTAAACCCCTGGCAAGAAAAGTGAGTACACCCCTTAGAAACTACGTACATCCCTAAATTTCCAAATTGAGTACTGCTTGTCATTTTTCCCTCCAAAATGTCACGTGACTTGTTACAGGAGTGCTGTCAGCATTGCTGCAGAGATTGAAGAGGTTGGGGGGTCTGCCTGTTCGTGCTCAGACCATACGCCGCACTCTACACCAAACTGGTGTGCATGGCTTTCACCCCAGGAGTTGTAATAGGAACAGACATTCTAAACTCAGCTCTCGCACCCGATGCTTTTATTGAATGTGAAATTACCAAACAACAACTTGTTAGTGAATGGATCGGTGTTTTTTTTTTTAGCACTTTGAGTTTTTGGGGGGGTGCGGTTGGGGGGGTATTGCCAGCTCTGTGTCTCATGGTCACCTGACTGCAGTGTTTATGGGTGTAAACATTCACTGCACAGCCACTGATCACATTCACCAACAGTTCATAAACGATACAGCATTTTGGCCCTCAGGGATATGATAGGAGACACCACGGCAATTTTCTCAACTTATTTTCCCTCTTTATTTTCATCTGAAAATGGCTTTCGTGTGTATTCCAAATCTCTTACATACATTTTACATTACATTATACATTTTTCATAACAGCATTTGCAATATAATTAGGATTACTTGTTTGCCTTCCTTTCTACTGCACACGAAGCACTCGGGACATGACGAACGACCACCTGGGCCACCTGGGCGGTCCCATTGTGCACGTTGCTTATCGCACTGGTTCCAGTCGCCAGCGTGCAGACAGGCTCATATTGCTCACATTGTTTGAGTTTGCAGAAGGGGGAGGAGGTTCAAAGGGAGATGGATGGGGAAATGAGAGCCTCTTCTCCTGATTTGAAACTAAGCATCCTGCCATTCATGGATACTGTGTAGGTATAGTCATGCATCAAAGGGTGTTTTCAGTATCAGCTTCATGTTGCCTGGCAAGACTGATAAATAATATAATAAAAATAAGTTTTGCAAGTTAATTTCTCAGCAGCTCTCTCACTTTGCAGCAATGTGGCTTCCTACCACAGTCCAAAAGCATTCATCTACCCATTAATGCTCAAAATTGAAAAGTCTCATCTTTAAGCTTCTCACTTGACAGCTTTATTTCACAGCATCTCTGGACCTGCTGCTGCACTTTGTTTTCAGTGATGCTTTCATCCTGTTGCTCCCGACCCCTACCAATAACCCAAGATTCAACTTTTCAATCTTTTCTTCTCATCGAAGGGAGGGCGCCTGTAAGTTGCACACCAACCATGACCTGGTGGTATCTGCTTTAGAAAGTGAAACTGACAAAGATGGAAAGAATAACCTGATTTTCTTCCTGCACGTTGATCACCGTGGGTCATAGGAACAAACTGCACACTTTATTCAGCACGCATTTAAAAAATAGCTCAGCAGTGTGTTGCTGACAGCGTGACAAGTTTGAAAGTACACCTCAGCTTAATATCACTCATTAAATTACTAAAGTAGTGAAGCCAAAATGAATGACATTTCGGCTTCAAAATTATTGAAAAATAATCTTTCACTTTTCTGATTTTCTCCTCAGTATTCATCGATAATCGGATATTATTTTATCAAAGGCTGGATTAGCTGAGTTGACAGCTGAATGGTCAAATTTTTATCGGATGACTACATAGAATATTTGGCATAATCACAGTAACGGTTGAAAATCCGTAATAACTTTCTAGGAGTAGAAGTTAGCGGTTGATGCTGACCGAGAGGAAAAACCCACTTATGTAATTATGTAAAAGGGGGGAAATAAATCTTGTTCTGATTGTATGCATAACAGTGTTGCATGAGGTAACATGACATATTCAATCAAGGCTATTTTATAAAAATGAAAAATATCAGGCAGTACATACATTTTACATTACATTGTACAAACATTAGATTCACTGTTTTCTTCCTCAAGTATGATAAAAAGGTTTACAGTAACGGTCTCATGGATGTTGTGGGACACACATTGCAGGGAAAATAATTAATATGTGAAATATGTTATGAAAGGCAACCTCAGACTTAGGCTCTATGAAGCCACAATTGTTCTCTTTTACTAAAATATGTTATTTGAAACACATATTTCCACTGATTAAAAAATCTATAATATTTAGTCCATGTTTTGACCTACGGAGGGCGCCATGTTTTACGCACGCAATGCACGTTGAGGGTGATGACGCGGTTGGGCTGGACTGGAAGAATAGCTGCGCTAGCTGGCAAGCGAAACTAGTTGGTCAGGTTGTTATGTTACAGAGCTGTGGAATGCGGTCCCAAAGTCATACCTGAATCCAATTCTAGCTCATAAGCAGTGTCTTTAAATCGATCCTAGGCGGCTTGCCGAGATATTGACTTGCTGCCATTTGATAGTTTGTATTCTCGACCCCTTCGTTGCGAGTTGCAGCTTTGCCTTGGTTTTTTCCGTTCGTCTGTCTGTCACTGTGGTTTTCCCTCTTTTATTTTTTTTTAACAGTACAATCCCTATGTTATTCTGTAGTCTGCTTGCTTCCGCATTCGCGGACCGTAACACCTTCAGGTTTTACAGCACAGAGACAGACAATTTATGTGCGTTGCTATTGCTTTATAATGAAAATCATGATTCTGACATCATGCGAAAGTACAGTCCTGTGATCTACGTGCTCGTCTGTAACACTCGAAAAGCAGGTTCCAATCCCACTGGAGGCCTTCGTTTAATTGTTTTTCCTGCTCGTTTTGTGAAATATCGACAGTGTTATTCTGCTCATCATTTTTCCGCCGGGTTCAAATTGGAAGGGCAGAACCGATGGCATGTTTATGTCGCTAAAGAGCGACACTGTGGGAGCACGGCAGTGCCACCCAGTGATGTCACTGCCCAGAGTGCATTGCGTCATCAATAACAATGGCGGCCTACTAGTTCAACTAATTTTACAAATTTTATTAAAACAATAACATTAAGAAAAACAAAAATCCAATTTGAGATTCCTTTCCGTACACACATACAGACATTCAGGCAGTTTTTTTCCAGGTTTGGACCCTTCCCGACCAATGACTAATTGAGTCCAAATAATGACAACATTTTTTTAAATTGACAATAAGTTTATTTGTAAGGAAACTTAAAGAGGAAAAAACATTCCTGATTAATGTGCATTGATTTTGTTACATGATCAAGAATGAGCGACTCTGCCATTTAGAGGTTGTGACAATGTCTGCGGGATGTTCGGTTGTGCCGCCCCTCCTCAACCTCCATTGGGACGTTGCTGTTTAACACAGAGAGTGGCTGAAAGTTAATTGGCTCTTTGAGCTGCTGTATATTGTGCTGTCAGTACGATGGCCTCCCCTCATTGCCCCGTCGCGTTCAGTCGAAGTGTATTAATGCACTGTGTGGCCCATTGATTCCTAATTCCTCACAATGTCTGCATTGGGAATAAATATTGCCGGCAATGTCGTCTTACGGCTTATTGTAATCAACAGGGCTATTGATCGTCTGCCTGAGCTTCCTTTGCGTAATGTATTTTAAATCTACTCTCAGTAATAGGGGCACATTTTGGCAAAGAAAAAGAATACAGAACTGTGAGGCTCCGAATAGAAATTGTTGGACAAGCCAGCCGCAAATGGTGAAATACATCGTATAGGTGGTCCCTGTCAGTGTATCTGTCTTGGCAAAGCCTGTCAAATGATGGATGAGGGTTCATCTAGCGGCAGGCCAGCCGTCGATCGATTTTATCCTCGCATTTGTCTGGGGAGGAGTCAGCACGAGCTTGCTTCCCACGTCGGGCATCTCAACACAATAAGGCTTGACATGTGCGCACACCAATCCCATCTCTTCCCCATCAGTGATGAGTCTCCTGTGCCAACAGAGGCATAGTTGACTATTGTCTGAAGAGCACAATGAGTGTCTCAGTCCTCCCTCTTCGCCAAGGTGTTTTTATTGATCCTCCTGTAAAGTGGCGTCAACTTGTTTAACATCTTAGCTGAAACATTTCAATTGGCCAAGCCGATATCGCTTGGCTGCGTTCAACCATGAACACATGGATAAGTATGTATCAGGCATGCGCGCATCTACCCATCTGCAATAATGCGTGGGGTTGTTCTTTCTGAAAAGGGCTCTTTGTGTTCCCCTCCAGCCCATTGAGCAACAAATGGAGGCTGCAAATCTGAGACGCTTCTGTCCATCCAATCTTTCTTGTTTCTGGTTTAAACAATATTTGTTTTGTGACATCTTCCATTGTAAGGGCACTGGTTGTTTTTGCTGAGGTATTTTGAAAACCAGTGTCGGGCACGTTACTTTAAAAAAGTAATTAGTTACTCACTTTTTCTTCCAAAAAGTAACTGAGTTAGTAACTGAATTACTCTATAGTAAAAGTAACTAGTTACCAGGGAAAGTAATTATTTCCGTTACTTTAAAAAGAAGTTGTTGTATGTCAAAGACTTTGAAATTTTCTGAGCAGTATTCGAGTCAGTTGAAGAGAGAACAGACAGGTAGTTGTGTTATAGAACCTTGTAATATTTATTGCACCTCACCAGCAACAGATTTATCCTACACTTGAAGTGCAACAAAAATAAACAGTAAACAATATAATAAAATAACAATCAAAAAGTGAGTTTAATCAATTAAATCTAACTCTCACAACCTGAGACAACTGGTCAAGTAGACATAGCCTACTGTACTTCAAGTATTTTGACTTGAAATAGTGTTTCCTCTGAATGCTCTGCCATCATATCCCTCTGCATCTGTTTTGCGTGTGTGTGTTTGCCGCATGCGCTGTTCCGGTTTGTGTGTGAAAACACCGGCTCTGATTGGCTTACCATGACACATGACTAACCCTCAGCCAATCACAATCACTTCCATCGCATCTATCCAGGTGGTGCATTCAGGTAGCCTCGTCCCCCTACTCCTCCCGTCACCCTCAAAGCGTCTGCTGTCCTCAAGATGGAAGCAGCATTCTTGCTAGCTGACAGTGGGGGATGGGTACGATGCTAGCATTCAGGTGTAGCAAACACAGAAACGTTAGCGAGCTTTGGAAAGCATTGTCTAATTGAATGAGCAGGGTCAAACAGCCTGGAGTCATAAGAAGTACGTGCTGTAATATTCTGATACAGAATTATCCGAGGCACCCTAAAGTGCACATGGCGCCAATATAAATATGTATGTTATGTAACGGCGTTATTTATAACACCGTTATTCCCAACACTGAAAACTAATAACAGAAAAACTCCTTGAATGGAGTGAATCTCAACATCCAACTACAAGTATGTTTAGAAATAGCAACTGTAAAGTCAATGAGATATAACAGCAAGAGTTTCCCTTTACGCATGTTGTTACATGATACATTTTTTATTTTTCGCTCCCGTCAGGGAATGATGTATCTGGAAGAAAGGCGACTGGTCCACAGGGACTTGGCTGCCCGCAACGTCCTGGTTAAATCACCCAATCACATCAAGATCACAGACTTCGGCCTAGCACGGCTGCTGGACGCTGACGAGAAGGAGTACAACGCAGACGGGGGCAAGGTCAGTGTAAGTCTGTTGCACTTGCCCTTATCTGCACATTTCTACACATAGGTCACATACAAAATGTTTAACAAACATATTTCACTGGAAGTAGTAAAAACTTAGGTCATTGTTCATGACTGAGGAAACTAAAGCCTTGCAGAAAGAAACATTGGAGGGCATTTAAAGTATAATAACTAGATACAAAAAAAATCAATTCCTGAAATAATCATGTATGTCATGATTTATTCTATTTACGAGTTACAGAATGTAGAAAAGCTTGAATCTTTTGGTTTTGAAGTCTTGAGGTTTTGAATTGATGCACCTGATCAGAAAATATTCAGGAGATGCTTTAAAAATTACCTCCGTTGAACTATTAAGATGCCAGATCATTGGCGCATTGATTTCACAGATAACAAATGTGTTAAACATTTGGCATGACATTTTGCATTAGGCATTTGATACAAAATGAAATGTGGCAACTGGCAATTGTGTATTCAAGTGTAATTGCATGTTGTATTGGTTAGGTCTTATTTTTTGGCTCACACAGCTTATTGTAAAATCACCGTCTGTTCAAATTATGTACAACAAATAACCAATACCATTTTCATTTAGCACCTTAAAAAGCGCACGCACTTAGCTCCTTAAAAAGCGCACGCACGATTGACAATTTCTGGAACAGGCTGGAGAAAAATCGCTCACTGCACTTGAGTGATATTGAGAAAAACGGCGCTGCCTGAAAACATAGTCAATATGTCAATAGCTCACAAACGACCGCTCAAAAGATGGGGCTGATGTTTCTGGATCAGAAGCGATCAACTTCAATTCAGGTGTAATTCACAAAATATACTATTTCCCTTTTTCCCCCATCAAATCTCTCTTTCCCTCCTCAGATGCCTGTTAAATGGATGGCTCTTGAGTGCATCCACTACAGGAAGTTCACTCATCAGAGCGATGTGTGGAGTTATGGTGAGTGTAAGGAAGCTAAAGGGATTATTCACCTGTATGCACGATGGTTTTCCATACGCTTACACCCGTGGGTGAAATAACCCTGAAATCCTGTGTTGGCTTTTTATTGTTTGTTTTTGCATTTTCACTGCCAATGTTGGTGAGCATTTTCTTGCCCTTGCATCCATTAGGAGTGACCATCTGGGAGCTAATGACGTTTGGAGGAAAACCGTATGACGGCATCTCAACGCGGGAGATCCCAGACATATTGGAAAAAGGAGAACGTCTTCCCCAGCCGCCCATTTGCACTATCGATGTCTACATGGTCATGGTCAAATGTAAGAAGCAAAAAAACGAAAATAAAAAGCATTTACAATCTTATGGAACATTCTAAAATGAAAAGACAAGACAGTCACAGTTTAGACTAAATCGAGTATATTTACAGTGAGGCAAATAAGTATTTGGTCAACCACTTATTGTGCAAGTTCTCCTACTTGAAAAGATTAGCGAGGCCTGTAATTGTCAACATGGGTAAAGCTCAACCATGAGAGACAGAATGTGGGAAAAAAACAGAAAATCACATTGTTTGATTTTTAAAGAATTTATTTCCAAATTAGAGTGGAAAATAAGTATTTGGTCACCTACAAACAAGCAAGATTTCTGGCTGTCAAAGAGGTCTAATTTCTTCTAACGAGGTCTAACGAGGCTCCACGTGTTACCTGTATTAATGGCACTTGTTTTAACTCATTATCGGTATAAAAGACCCCTGTCCACAAACTCAGTCAGTCACACTCCAAACTCCACTATGGCCAAGACCAAAGAGCTGTCGAAGACCTGCACCAGGCTGGGTTCACATTCTGTCTCTCATGGTTGAGGTTTACCCATGTTGACAATTACAGGCCTCTCTAATATTTTCAAGTGGGAGAACTTGCACAATTAGTTGTTGACCAAATTCTTAATTGCCCCACTCTAGTCTGTTTCTTGACAACTGTCAAAGGAACCGGTGAACAAAGTGCCAATTTAGTGAAGGGTTCTAATTTATTTAGTGAGAATCTACTCCTGGCTACTTTTTTAGTAGTCAGGAGTAGTAGGAGTAGTAGATTATCATCTGGATAACATTTATAAAATAATAAATGAATGATTTTACACTCTACGAACTGAAACATTTACTCACTTTATCATGTGTTAACGCCTCAGACCTCACTCCGGTGATTTGGACTGCTTGTTCAACTTCAATTTTTGTGTATGTTGGACTTATGTCAATGTTGGATGGAGGTCAGGTTGATGTGAAATGGGAACGGGATGAGAAAAGTCAGAAGATTCAATAATGTTGGTCAGATTCAAGGTTTTCCATTCCATGCTATTCTATATTATTTTCAGTTTGCAGTACAAACTTCAATACTTATTTTATCAGAACCATTCATTGCTTCTTTTGGACCAAATTCTCCCATGGCTTAATTCAGAACATGGAACATGGTGTACATGGCTTCAAAATAATCTGCCAGCCCAGATTTCCAGAAGAGAGACATATACAAAAACCAGTCCAAGCTTAGGCCACTGCCAGCCATCAGCAGCTTGGCCATCCCTCACTTGGCCCTCACTTGCTGGTCGAATAACTCAATAATAGCGGAGTGACTTTTCTCTTGGCTGGAGTTACCTGATGTGAACTTTCTCTCCAATGACTGTTCTCATACATGAAATACCAGTAGAAAAATGATGCGACTCTGAGCTTGACATCAAAACATTCCCAGGATGAAAATGTTAATACAATTGAAATGTCATGATATCTAATATTTATTCACCAAATGCAAGCAGTACCAATGGCTTTTGACAGCTCAGAAGCAACATTGCCCTGCAGCCGTTTAGCCTTACAGCTGTGCCAATGGACTCCTACTTCCTCCCTTCCTGACTGTGGAGAATAAAAAGCAATAATCTTATGTAAAACACGTCTGAGCCCATTTTATCATAAGGTCAAAGCAATTTACTAAGCTTCAAAAGATCTGGTCCACATTTGTTCATGATCTGATAGATATCCTTTGGATATCTGGTAAACCTAACCACATTCGGATTCATATATTTGAAATTAAACAATTGGGTTAATCTGCCAGCAGCACCCTGGACCTCACTCCCCACTTCAACACTGCCATAGACGTAACTAGGATGCAACCAATGAAGTCAGTAGCTGTGTGTGCTTTCTCTCTAATGAGAGCGGACACACCACCTGGCCTTTCACTTCACCTTCAGGCTTTTGCTTTGTGTAAACCAGCTGTGGCCTCATGGAATAGAAAGTGGGCCGAACACCCACCCGACAAAATCTGCTTCTCTCTTACCTAATAGCTACTTTGAGTCGCCCTTGAGCATGGCCTGGCAGGCTGGCAAACTCGGAAAAGACCAGATGGGCAGCCACCGCCCCAAATGTGCTGCCCATTTGGTGTTGGAAGATGATCAGAGTAACAGACAATATCAGCCCACACGTCTTCATTTTGGTTCCATATTTCTCCTTTCCAGGCTGGATGATTGATGCCGACAGTAGGCCTAAATTTAAGGAGCTGGCTGCTGAGTTCTGCAGGATGGCGCGGGACCCGCAACGATACCTTGTTATCCAAGTAAGGTTACATAAACAGATCCCACACAGATTTCTGAATCTTGAAACACCCTCTCTTTTTGTAAATTTTTAAATTACAGGGAGATGATCGGATGAAGCTGCCCAGTCCCAACGATAGCAAGTTTTTCCAGAGCCTTTTGGATGAGGAGGACCTGGATGATCTGATGGATGCTGAGGAGTACCTGGTGCCTCGTGGTTTTGACGCAGCTCATCCATCTTACCCAACAAGACCTTGTGTCGACTCAAACAGGGTAAGCCACCCCTGTAAATGTCAGAAGCCTGCTTTAAAATATTTCTAATCTTTAATAGCAATCCACTGACTAAAGCTATTTTCAGACTGCAGATCTTAATGCACGAATCCGATTTTTTCGTGTTTTTCCAGCTCAAGTAAGGCATTAAGTTGACGGTCTGAACGCGACAAGTCACATAGACGTTGACCATTTCAAATCCGATCTGGGTCACTTTCGTATGTGATTCAAATCTGATCTGGGTCACGTTTTCCCAGAATGTGGCGGCGGTCTGAACTGTCAAGTCTCTCAAATCAGAATTCATGTATCAATTACTTCAGCAAAGAGCGGCAGGCAATATCTGCATTAGCGTTAGCGCCTAGCTTGAACTCGGCTTTTACGCAGGAGGCGGGCTTGACCAAAGTCATAAAAAAAATTTAAAATGAAGAAAAGGATTAGTCTGATTATGCTCTGTTTTCTTTGTGCTTATGTGTATGCGTCTCACAGGCAAAGTGTGTGCATGCGCTCTATCGATCCATATAAACTTTGAATATAAAACTAAACAGGGATTATTAATCTGTGTTATTTGTGTCCTCTTTTTGGAAATGAAAATATGATCACCCTGGAATGACGTACAACCAGCATGTGTAGCCATTTGTTTTGATGCTTCAGGAATGCGGGTCAGTTTGCTCAGCGCGTGTCGGACTGCGAGTTAGTGCGCATGCGTAATACTTAAACGGGCTTTATGGACAAAGTCTGAACGGGCACGCCAAAAAAACAGATATGACAAAAAATTTTAATTGTGCATTAAAGTGCGTACGACAGGAGAAAAAAAGTCTTAAATAGCATTATAATGTGAATTAGAATCATATTTTGAGACGAATCGACTATATACAACGATTTAGCAAAGCGCAGATGACGAGAAATTAGTATTTTAATCTGCCAGTTAGCCACGCCTACCATTATAGGGCTCTAGCGTCCCCAATAGGTGGATGACGTCAGCGGAAGAATGGGCTCATCGGTTTTACTATTCAGCCCATTAAGGGGGAATTATTCAGAACGAGGAAAACGCGACGAAGAGAGCCGCAAAATATCGTTGTTTCAGTCTCTCTACTCCATTATTTTTACAGGATATTCTTTTTATCCAAGTATTTTTCCCCAATAGCTAAATAAATGGCATGGTCTTGACAAATAACAGTCTTGTGCTAAATGGAATATGAAATAATAAAAAATGCATTTATTCAGGACGACATGGCAAAATTACTCCATAATGGTCAAAACTGTCGACTTCACTTTTACTGTCGCACCTCCCAAACGATATTTTATGCCACCTAAGTCGGGCTTATGTCATTTCCCTTCCCCGGCATCGGAGAATGTAAACAAACCAAGAGGCTTGACAGCTAGCCGACATGCTAACCCGAACTGAGTGATGTTTCAAAGTTTTCGAAACGGAAAATCACACATAACTAGCCTTGATCATTTTACATGACGACTGGGTTGTCGATTGTCTTCGCCGATCAGCAACCCGCCCGACGGCGAGCAAGTTAGAGCTCGTCGTTCCCCTGCTGAGGGCAGAGGGCTTGTTTGCGGGGAAGCAGCTGGAAAATGACCGCCGGACAAACCGGACAACGTCGGAGGAGCGTGTAGCTGCCAAATGGTTAAAACAAATATGGCAAAATAATGCTTGACTACACGGCGAAGTCGTGAACAGTGAGAGACTCATAGGAGGTGGGCTGGAGTTGTAATGCAGCTAACATGACAATATGTGTATGAGGAGAGCTTTTTACATGCCCATCCATGATCAAACGTAAATAGTCCTTTATTTAAAGAAAGTTTGTAGTGTTTACTTTGCAATCGCTGTATTCGCGGCTATTTTTAACACAAAGTTGCAATTTCTGATCGGTTGGAAACTTTGACAGAACACCGGGCACATGAAGAGGGCAATAAGCCGAGTATAGTGCTCTCCCGGCAGGGCAATGTGAGACAAGCCGCCGGTCGTCGGCCGAGGGAACAAGGAGCATGTCAGCCACAAAATGCAAGTCACATACATATTAAAAATGATCCCAGTATTTGACATAATACAAAACACATTGTTTACTCACTTCCTCGTAAGTCCCATGGTCCCACAGTAGTAGGGCTTGTTTTGGCCAATATCCACCGGTGAATGGGAACCTTTTGAAACCTCAAAAAGGCTCACGCGCCTCTTCTTCGTACAACAAGATTTTTCTGCAGCTGTTTGGCTGGCGTGATGCGAAAAATAAACGAATTCATCTGCATGTTCCAAGAACAAGAACCAAGCAGGGTGAGGCAGCATTCAGTTATTATGCTCCTCACCTCTGGAACAAGTTACCTGAACGTCTGAAGTATGCTCAAACTGTTAGCTCTTTTAAATCAGGGCTAAAAACGCTTTTGTTTAGCACTGCATATCCATAACTGTCTATATATTTCAATCTACTTGCTTTCTATTCCTCTTGTGCTTATCTCCATTGCTGATTTCAATTATTATTAGTAGTAGTAGTTTTTGTTTTATTTTTATTTATTTTTATTCTATTTGTGATTAAATGCGATCTTTATGTATAATTTTATTTCCGATTTTGATTGTCTTGGTTTTTACGTTGTGTTGATTTGAATGTGATTTTTATGATCTTCATGTGATGTAAAGCACTTTGAATTGCCTTGTGTTGAATTGTGCTATATAAATAAATTTGCTTTGCCTTGCAAAATCAGCTGAATCCTTAGTTCTTGTCATACAACATTACGGCTGTATAGTGAAGAGGACTCCTTCTCCCGTACACGTCACAGCGCCCTCTTCCTCAATGCAAGTGTGTCATTTTCGTAGCGCGGGATTACAAAACACTGAATAAATATATCGATCGCTTCTTCACACATCCGAGTGGTCAATTTCATTCAGGAGCATAAAATACCGCGTGTATTATGAAATTAACATACTTTTTTGTGCACTTTAAGACCTGCAGTATGAACCTAGCCTAAGAGTCAGCACACTCTTTAAATGTATGAGGCCTGCTTTACATTTCTCATCTTTGAGCACATAGACAGTATAGTCCAACATCAATTGCGAGCTCATCTAAAGAACAAGACTGAAAAAGTTTGAGGAAGAGTAGAATGTGCTAGGGTGATATAACCCTGGAATGTTTCCTCCCTTGTTGTTTTGTTTGTAGCAGCACTTCCTGTAATTACTGCTGTAGCACGTGCAGTTGGCTGGAGTGCAGAGGAGTGGGCATGGGTTAAATAGCCTGCAGCAAGCTAACAGAGCTCTAAAAGAAACCCTGTGCCCCGCATGTCATGTTTTGTTTTCTTGTGGGCTTTTTCCGGTTCTTTTCCGAGGCTCAGGTGTGTGAGTTTTTGCACTTACTGGCTGCCCCTTATTGTTCCCTAAGGCCGATGACTATACTCACAGAACTTTTCACAGAATTTCGCTTACAACTGCCGGCTGCGCGGGTTAAAAGTCACACACAGTTCTGACTGTTGTCTTTTTGTTTCTACGCTTTGATGTATTGTAGATACATAATTAATAGTTGACTTACAACAGCCTCGTTTTGGAATAGTTCATTTGTTGGCAGCTATTCAGAATATGAACAAGAACATGGAGTAAGTCATGTAATAAATAAAACTCTCCTACACCTATTTTCCACTTTATCTTTCACAGAACAAGTATGGCTATAGGGAAGGAGTGCCAAAACTTCCAGAGTGTCCTCTTTCAGCAACCCAGGCCAGTGTAAAACAGGAAGCCACCGGGAGCCAGGGATCCATCATGGAGGACCAGCGCTGTAATGGGAACTTGCCTAAGAAGAGTCTGAGCCAGGCGGGCGGCGAAGACAGTGGGGGACAGAGATACAGCGCTGACCCCACCATCTTCCTTGGGGAGAGAGCCTCCAGGGATGAAGATGAGGATGGATACATGACCCCCATGAAAGACAAGAGCTCTTCAGGTACTGAGACAAAAAGCACACAGAGAGGATGACAGTTTAATCTTAGCAATAAGAAGTTCGACTCCGAATCTAAAAAGATAATCAAGTGTGGTTAAAAAAAAAAAGTGTGATCCAAGTCTTTCAAATACGCAACTTTATTAAAGGATTTACAGTCAAGACATTAAACATCAAAACAGAAACAGACATCAGTGGCAGCCGCTTTCCAGTTTATGAATCAAAGGATGACTGATCACACTCTGAGGGCTTAAGTTGTGGGGAAAAATTGTTTTGAGAAACATTCAGGGTGAATTCAGGAACTTTTGAGAGCTGAAGACAATCTGTCAAAATACTATACATCTACACCAAGCAGGCTGTACTGTAAAAGTGGTCTTTTGGATAAGTAAATTCATCATTTTAATTTCTGTACAGCGATTAACACTATTTGACGCTGGTGCATATCACTCTCTGATCGTAATTCATCCCATCAACCCTGCTCTCACGCTGACACCTTTGATTTCTGAGCTTCTGAAAATATAACAAGGCCTGAAGCAAAATGCATCTGATGCTATGTCAAGGAGCGGAAGAGTGGGCAAAATCAATAGGTTTCACACCCCGCTATAATAGCGCTTGGAAGCTGTGAAGAGAGGTCGTTTGTTGGCATTTCAGCCCCCAGCAGATGGAGTTGCCAGTGCCAAAGAAGTTTTGGCAAGTTGCCTGTCTGGTCCTTAGTGGCTCCCATTATCACCATTATCATGTCCCCTTCCATCTTCTTTGCTCATTAGCAAGTGACCTATCTCTCTCTTTCTCTCCGTGTTTCAATCATGTTCTCTCTCTCTGTCTTTATAGCGAGTACGCATTCTTAAGCTTCTGTTTCCTTGTATCACTTGATCCTTTTTCTGACAATTTTACTAGTTTAACTGCCTTATACTTTCATAAACTCCTCCATTATTTCTTTTCTTCCTTCTTTTCTGATATGTGCTACAGAATACCTGAATCCGATTGAGGAAAACCCCTTTGTGTCACGACATAAAAATGGAGAGATCCATGCGTTGGACAACCCAGGCTACCACAGCACACCCAACAGTCAGCCCAAAGGAGAGGACGAGTACATCAACGAGCCCCTGTACTTCAATACCTTCCATAGCGCCGCAGAGACCTTGCGAAGAAACGGTCTGCCTCTTCACTCCCAGGCTCCCTCTTCCATCTCAGTCACCACCTCAGGGTCTCACCTCCCGCTTAGCATCCAGACCACCCTGCCCCACTACCCACTCCCCACAGCACAGCCCTCTCCATCTGGTATGTCCTGTCACCACGGTACGCTGGCCCACATCCTTCACGCCCACCATACCGTTAAACCTGCAGGACAAGCTGGCATTCCCAGTGGTGTTTCCACCGGTCAGAGCCAAACAGGAACTACTGCTCTGGCTTCGGTTTGCCAGTCAGGTGTACCGTCTACTTCGGCCCCCATTGGGCACGGCAGCTTGCCGGCCTACCAGAGCCACACAGCCTTGCAGCCTGCCAGCTTGCTGAAGCACGGTGGACAGACAGCAGGTAAAGCCGCTGGGAAGAAGCTGAAGGTAACCTTTGACAATCCGGAATACTGGCAGCACAGCTTGCCACCCAAACCATCTGACGGTACCCAGAGCGGGTCCGCCAATGCTAAGCTCTTCTACAAGCAGAACGGACACATAAGGCCAGCAGTAGCTGAAAACCCCGAGTACATGTCTGAGTTTTCCCTGAAATCTGGCCCAGTTCTGCCACCACCTCCCTACCGGCAAAGAAATACTGTGGTCTAAATTTAGCCTCTAGAAACCTCTCCAGTTCCCTGACCAGAGCCGCCACAGACTTCTCCCCTCCCCATTTAAGACTGTAGCAACAACAGACCCAAACCAAGCAGACCAATATAAAATATAATTCTCTCCTGTAGATAGACTTGGCTCTTAGACACAGGGATGCTGGAGGAAGTATCACACTGTTATGGTCAATTCCTCCAAAACAACTAGTGTCTGAACCCACTGCCATCGATTCTGTGTTTTATCGGAAAAGTGTAACAACAACTTATTTGATTCTTTTTCCCCTTTATTTATGCATACCTATAGTATGTGTTTGACAAACCTATGAAGGATTTTAAACATTTTTTTACCTGGCAAGAGGAAGGAGAAAGGACAAGCAAAAGGAGGAAACAAGTCTGAAAGCGGATCAATCAACACTCGTATGTGTAGTATTTATAATGTCATGAAGATTGTTTCAACAGAGAGGTGGAAAATTTATGTTTACTCATATTTCTCCCAAAATCCGGTACACCCTGACGTGGTTGCTAGCCAATCGCAGGGCACAGTGAGACAAACAACCATTCACTTAAACACTTACAGTATATACAGTATATGTAATAATGATAAATTTAAGATAATTAAATCGTGTTTCTTTACAAATTCAGTCAGAAGGGTAAGTACTCATTTAAAATGTTGCTCTTTTAAGTAAAACCTGTAGATTACTATACAGTGGGGAGAACAAGTATTTGATACACAGTCAATGGGAAAACCCATTGGCAGTGTGTCAAATACTTGTTCTCCCCACTGTATGTCAAAATCCAACACTGGTCACAATAATACAAAAAAAAAAAAAGATAAGTATAAAAGTTTTATTTTTTTTTTTCAAGTTTGCGATATCCAAAAGAAACCAAATTAAGTAACTCTATAGATATATATTTCATTGTAATATTTAAAGTATATCGCTCATAAAATTTCCTAATACATTGCATTATCACATTGGTTAGGAATGATAATACAGTGATCCCTCGTTTTTCGCTGTTAATGGGGACCAGAACCCGTCGCGATAAGTGAAAAACTGCGAAAAATATATTTTTTTGGCATGTGTGTGTGTTCAATGTACTTATCTTATTCAAATTTAGCATTGGAAAGACATACTGTGCATATGAAACGTTTCATTAAAAAATAATAATAATAATACATTAAAAAAAAAATAATAATAATAATACCTTTTATGTATATATATGCCGGAAAACACTAGGGTGACTTGAAGTTCCGCTCTGAGACACCCAATTTGGCCAAATTTCAAAATTGTCCCATATGCACGTGTGATACATCATAAGAAAGCTTCAAATCTCTATTTTCTGGAGGAAGAAAAATTTTGAACAGGAGGCCATTTAAAAAAAAAAAAAAAAAAAAATTTAAACAGCAAAACCCTATCTGGAGGCGAGAGCACGCGAGAGCAGAATTAAAGACGCCACGATTTTAACGAGATATTTTCGCGTACTTAACTTGTTTCCACCCAAAAACTCCATGTAGCACATATCACTGAGTGTCAAGACACAGCTGTGAATGGCCACAGCTGGATTTTTTAGGGATTTTATGGGTAAAAGATGGTAATATAACGCGATGCAGAAATCGCAGACGTCAACGAGTGGTCGAGATTTTCTTTTTCATATAGTTACCCTTTTAAATGTTATTTTTCATTTTTTCTTTGTTTGGATCGATTATTTATTATCTAACATTTTGGAGGGAATGCGACAGTCACGATAAAAATACAGTTAAGCGATAGTTATGAGATAGATATCCGTGACTTTTTTACAGACGCCAAATTTTTCATTGTGGTGTAATTTGTTTAAAAGTGCGAGTGAATAATTTTTTAAAGTCGTTTTTTTTTTTTTTTTTTTTTTTTTTTCCCGAACTAAATATTAGACATCAATTAATGATTCTAAGTTAAAAATGACTGACATTTTGAATTATAAATGTAACTCTTTTTATGGCTAGGTTGAAACAAAAGCCGTTGCGCGACGCCTGTAAACGGGTTTTCAGGGTAAAACGGACAAATTCAAAATACTTCGGAGGCTTATTGCGCCATGAATCTGCTGTGGCAGCATATAGACATATTGTATTATCAAACACAACAGTTCTTCTGGCTTAAAATACAGCAGTTTATTTTAAAGAGGGGTGCAAGAACAGAAACTGCGTTTTCAGTCTTGTCCGTGTTTTCCGCCATGTATATATAATAAGGGTGTAACGGTACATGTATTTGTATTGAACCGTTTCGGTACGTGGTCCTCGGATTTCTGATGTAATGTAAAGTGCTGTCAAATTTAGCGCATTAACGGGCTATAATTAATTTTTTGAATTAATCACGTTAAAATATTTGACGCATTTAACGCAAGCGCGGAATGCCCGCTCATGCTTCTCATAATCCCACTGTTACTCCCCGCGGACGGCTGCTAAGGGCGTAACATAGAACGAGCCACGCACACAAGTTGCAAGTCGACACAAATTTCTTCACACAAGTCGAACTCGCAATGAACAAAATAAAGAAAATGCAGAAGAAGCTGGCTTCAGCGTAAGCCCAGGCCAAAACAACAAACAAAATGAAACTACACTTGAACCCCACCCGTTAAGTAAACCCTGATCGTAAAAAAGAAAAAAACAATACAGCCACTACCCTGGCTTCAACCCTAAACAAAACGGCATTTTCCCTCTACTGCTGTGGTGCTCTTATTTACAGTGGTGAACAAAATCTATCCAATAACAAATGAACACAAAATATCTCACCGAAAAAGCGGGAGTGTAACAAAATAGCGATCAAAGGCACAGGTGAATGAATGGCGAGCAAACAGCTGGCGAGGAGGTACGTGGCACGTATGCTGTCAAACCCAAAGTTGCGAACTCTGAGTGTTGACTGTAAAATGACGATCGGTCAGATGACTTTTGTTAACGCTGCCTTTATTTGGTTAACAAGACTCAGGCACAATACAACACACACGCGGGTATGCAAGCTCAAACAATGGCCTAATAGTATTACCCAGAGCCGTATTACCGTGTATCGGATTAGCTGCCGTAAAGCAAGTGTCGTTATTGCCGCAAATGTAAACAAAGCGCTGCATAATGGATGCATGTCAGACAGCGGCTAGTTCGGGTGGCCCGTCAGCGGCGGTGACGTCGTCTGCCCGTCCAGCGTCAATCAGAGTACGCCACGTTGGGAGGGGAGGCGGCGGACGCGGCGATCAGATGACTGACAGTCTAAAAAAAGATAACAATTAAACGGCCAGGGCCGTCGCACCACTCAGAATTGCAGTGAGCAGCGTGGGTAACGGTTAAATGTTAACATGGAAGATGGTTGGCTAAATTAAAAAAGAATATAGATGGAACAACTCTTCACTTCAGTGTTGCAACTGTTCAATTTTGCACATCAGATATTTATTTTAAAGAAAAAGTCTTAGCCAAAGTTATTTTTATTTTGTTTTTCAAAATATCTACATTTCAGAATATTGTATTTTCTATTTTTGAGCAGAATTCTAGCTTTGTGTAGGCTAACGTTCCTATTGTTGAAAGCACAAAAGTGTGTAATAAACAACTAGCACATTTATATTTTGCATTTTGTTTTCTTACTGTACCGAAAATGAACCGAACCGTGACCTCAAAACCGAGGTACGTACCGAACCAAGATTTTTGTGTACCCTTACACCCCTAATATATAATATAGTATTTTAATAAATTCAAATTCAAATGTAATATTCATGATAAGTTTTAAACAGGTTACTGTCCCACCGCATTATTTTTAACCAACAATAAAGTAGAAAAATGGTTGTCTTTATTAAATGCTTCATTGAGTGAATCCACTCAAAGCCCCTCAAGCTGCTCACTTACACACATTGAGTTGCCACAGCAACTGTTTAACAAGTTAAACGTTTACTAACGCATGCGGCGCTTTGAAGTTTCGGCTTCCAGTTATCTCTGGCCAGATCAAATCTTAACATCTGCCAATCATCGTTAACTTTAATAAGCAACTCCAGTGCACTGCCTGACCAAGAAAAGGAGCAAGAGGGAGACTGAGGTACATGATCGGCTCGGGACAGCTCATCTGTATTGATTTATGAAAAAAAACAATGAACTGAGGGCGAAAGGTTTGAAGCGCAAAGTTGCGAGGGATCACTGTATGCTGACATTACATCAACTAAGTAAAAGCCATGAAGTCTTAAAAGTTTCCTGTAGAGACGTCAAAATAGGTCCATGCCGACCAGGAAAAACACCTGGAATTGTTGGAAATTCCCAAAAGATGGTTCTGTCACTTTGCAAAGTAACACTCTGCTTCTCCTTCCACTTTTTGTTGTGAATATTTTTTTCACAAATATTCAACTTTCCTATGCTCATAATAATAGTCGCTTGAGGCCTGGTTTTAATCTTGAAATTTCTTAAATGTACATACAGTACCTAAATAACGGAACATTTCACAGTTTCTATCCATTTTAATTTAAACAGTGTCGTGTTTGACGCCCTCCTAAATCCGACTCGTGTTGTGTCTGTGGGCAAGCCGACACTCAATCGTGTTCCATCTAATAACCAATAATTATTCGTTCTTCTGCCAAGACATGTGGAACACGTTTCAAAGAAATTGTGTCTCACTTGCCAAATTATGTTGTTTTATTACTTCCCCTTTTAACGATTACCTTTGTCACTGAATCCATGAATCATCCATGCCATCCGACTGTTTTTATTTTTCAAAGGATGTTTATTTGGTGTTTATTTAAAATGTTTATGTGTGTTTAAATCTGAACATCCTCATGAAGCACTTTAATCAAATGTGCGGGTGCCGGGTGGAAATATCTTCCAGAAATATCTAACTTGTTTATCAGCTCGTTCACCACTTCAGAACTAGGAGCGTTAGCAAAGATCAGTGGCACTACATCGGCCAAGAGTTCATGAAGGAATCACTTTAGGGGGTTGATCAGCTTCAAGAATATCTTCTCTTTAAAGTGTGTGTGCGTATGTGTATGTACGTACGTGTGTATGTATTTGTTCCAAACAGTATAGTCGTAATCTTTCTTTGATGGTGTCATGATTATTTAATGAAGGAGTATTTTGTAATCCCTTTTGGAGCTGCAACTCATTGAATTGGAGACAGTGTTTAATGTCGAGTGTGAAATATTTATAGTGCATTTGAGCTTGTTTATGTGGTGCAATGGAAGTAACTGTCAAATATGGGTTTCAAGGAAAGAGAAAAAGGGACGATGGTGATGAAAAGGCACATCTATGTATGTTTGCCCCATATTATTGCACATTGTGGATGTTTTGAATCAAGAGTGAGACTGGGGACACAGCTGGCCTCACGTGTTTGCTCTCTCTGAAGTCTGGAAAACTTCTTCATCTTCTTAAACTAACCACAGCTCTTCATGGAAGCAATAAATTCCTCCTGTACGTTTCTCTGTTGTGGACATGTTTCACCTCATTGCTGGACCGACCTTGTCGTACCTTGTTTTACACCATGCAATCTACATTGGTGATTCCTATATACAGTGGGGCAAATAAGTATTTATTCAACCACCAATTGTGCAAGTTCTCCTACTTGAAAAGATTAGAGAGGCCAGTAAAGGTCAACATGGGTAAACCTCAACCATGAGAGACAGAATGTGGGAAAAAAACAGATAATCACATTGTTTGATTTTTAAAGAATTTATTTCCAAATTAGATTGGAAAATAAGTATTTGGTCACCTACAAACAAGCAAGATCTCTGGTTGTCAAAGAGGTCTAACTTCTTCTAACGAGGTCTAACGAGACTCCACTCGTTACCTGTATTATTGGCACCTGTTTTAACTCATTATTGGTATGAAAGACACCTGTCCACATATCTCAGTCAGTCACACTTCAAACTACACTATGGCCAAGACCAAAGAGCTGTTGAAGGACACCAGAGACAGAATTGTAGACCTGCACTAAGCTGGGAAGACTGAATCTGCAATAGGTAAAAGGCTTGGTGTAAAGAAATCAACTGTGGGAGCAATTATTAGAAAATGGAAGACATACAAGACCACTGATAATCTCCCTCGATCTGGGGCTCCATGCAAGATCTCATCCCGTGGCGTCAAAATGATAACAAGAACGGTGAGCAAAAATCTCAAAACCACACGGGAGGACCTAGTGAATGACCTACAGAGAGCTGGGACCACAGTAACAAAGGTTACTATCAGTAGCACAGTGCGCTGCCAAGGACTCAAATCCTGCACTGCTAGACGTCCCCCCCTGCTGAAGCCAGTACACGTCCAGGCTCGTCTGCGGTTTGTCAAAAGGCATTTGGATGATCCAGAAGAGGACTGGGAGAATGTGTTATGGTCAGATGAAACCAAAAAAGACCTTTTTGGTAGAAACACAGGTTATTGTGTTTGGAGGAGAAAGAATACTGAATTGCATCCGAAGAACACCATACCCACTGTGAAGTATGGGGGTGGAAACATCATGCTTTGGGGCTGTTTTTCTGCAAAGGGACCAGGACGACTGATCAGTGTAAAGGAAAGAATGAATGGGGCCATGTATCCAGAGATTTTGTGTGAAAATCTCCTTCCATCAGCAAGGGCATTGAAGATAAGACGTGGCTGGGTCTTTCAGCATGACAATGATCCCAAACACACAGCCAGGGAAACAAAGGAGTGGCTTCGTAAGAAGCATTTCAAGGTCCTGGAGTGGCCTAGCCAGTCTCCAGATGTCAACCCCATAGAAAATCTGTGGAGGGAGTTGAAAGTCCGTGTTGCCCAACGACAACCCCAAAACATCATCGCTTTAGAGAAGATCTGCATGGAGGAATGGGCCAAAATACCAGCAACAGTGTGTGAAAAGATTGTGAAGAGTTACAGAAAACGTTCGGCCTCCGTTATTGCCAACAAAGAGTACATAACAAAGCATTGAGATGAACTTTTGGTATTGACCAAATACTTATTTTCCACCATGATTTGCAAATAAATTCTTTAAAAAATCAAACAATGTGATTTTCTGTTTTGTTTTTTCCACGTTCTGTCTCTCATGGTTGAGGTTTACCCATGTTGACAATTACAGGCCTCTCTAATATTTTCAAGTGGGAGAACTAAATACTTATTTGCCCCACTGTTTGTATTCTGTGATTTCCTTCCATGTTTCCTTTGTTTTGCTTTTACGTTGTGTGATCACCAGCCATGTTTTCTGAAACCCAAGCGAGACGAGTTTGTTTCAGTTTCCATCTCTTGCTTCCATTACATCATGTGATCATATTTCATGTCTCCTTGGCCAAACATGGTCTTCTTCCCCATGTCCTTAAAAATCATGTGATCTCCTTCCCTATCATATTTTAATATTTGATCTGCCTCACTGTTTCCTTTGTTTTCTTCTCATTTCCTTCACACCATTGGTTCTCTTTACTTATATGCCAAGGTATAGATCCATGTAGCCCTGTGCCAACATAAACTACAACCTTACCTTTATATTTTCAATGATATTACGGTCCTCCCAAATATGTTCAATGAAATCACTAGCACAAACTGAAAATCCTGATTCCTTGCCACCTACACTGTATTTGTATAATTTTGATGCATATGTCATTTGAGGTGGGGGTTTTTTTCAACGTGTCTTATCCCAATTGGGTTCTTTTCATTACTTGATGTTTGTTTGTTTGAACAGTAATTGCACAAATCACTGCTGTTGAGGTAATTTCCCTGGTTAAAACATAGAACTGTACAGAATCTTTGGGGTATCTAAGGCACTTCAAATGTGAATAGTATTTTTATAAACGCGCTGAAATAATGATGGACAATGGACAATTATAAATGGGGTTGTTGCTTTGGAATTCTACTCTGTTTTCTCCTTCTAAAGTTTTCACCTGCTTATATCTACTGTAAACCCAAAAAAGCCAACTGTCATACATATTTGCTTTGTGAATTTACCTTTCGGGGGGGTTGTATTAACGTGCTTGTTAACCCTTCCTCGTGAGCGGGGTTTCACCCCTTGGCACCGTCCTATTAAAGAGGTGGGCTGCCATCAAGCTACCATAAACAAGTCCCATATCTTCCTATTTTGAATGGCCCAACACAACCTGTTTTTCCTCTTCTGCATGCTTCAAAGCGGGACAGAGTTAAGAGTTGCCTTTGCCAATAACTTATCTTTGTCCCTTTATCCTTGTGTTCTTTGCAGACCATACCCAAAGCTTTGTATCATAAAATACTGTTCCTCATGTTTGCTACATGAATCTGTCAAAAGTATATTTTTAATTTAATATAAATAAAGATGGATTCTGTAAACATCGTAGAGGCTTTTGTTAGTGTTAGCATTTGGCAAAAGAAGAAGTACACGAGGACGGCACCACACATCAGGGATGCTGCAGCTTCAGCAGAGATTCATCTCGGTCGGGGATGCTCTTGAATCCTCAAGCCCAATGCGGCGTTTCCTCGCTTCACACGCCACCCCGCTGACAGCAAATAGAGCAGAAAATGAAAGTATGCAATCAAGCTAACCGTTTTAATAATCAAATTTAACAGATGGTGTCTTTAATTAAGAGCATCTCATATGGCGTCGGATATATCCTGACCCAACTTCTGGGGATGCAGAAGTTTTGCTCAAGGCGAGATGTTGCGCTGGCGTACTCAAAAGGACTTGCAGATGAAGACCAACTGCATCAAAAGGTCTGCAGCACTCTCGCGCTTTCGAAAGGCTAATGCGAGGATACAACACGTTGCTCACGTTTTTCCTCTCGCCCCGTGCTGCGCTGAATCCACTGTTTACTCCGACTGCTGCTTATGTAAACGGGCATGGGCAACATTGTTTTGCAATGCGGTACTACATTGCACTGCACTCGCAGGCTTTCATTCCACTCATAAATTATCCAGTACTGTCCAATGGCTGAATATGAGCCTTCTGAAGTCACTGCTATTAATACTAATAAGGCAGCGGAGTGCTTTAAGTAAACACTGTTTATGAACAGAAATCTCTCTGCTCTTCCTTCTCTCTATTAGTTTCCCTCGCTAGAGCTCTGAGATTCAATTAGCAGGCACATTGAATTCCTCCATACAAGTTTAGAGAGAAGCTCTCCGCAATTTTGCTCGCATATAACTACTTATTCCAAATCCATATTAGGCTGCCAGTTTTAATCACGATCGCAAAGTTTCCTATTTGAAAGAGCCATTACTTCATGATGGCTTCATGGTGTCAAAAAAAGATTTTTTTCCCAACAGGACATCATCACCTACACAAGAAAGCAAAGACTGCAATCTACGTAGGTAATGCTTGTTCAGATTACCCCATGACATAGATGCGATGAGGTCTGATTGCCTAAAGAATGGGACAGTTTAATTACAATATCACAAATGTCACCAGGTTATTTGTAACTCAGAATAAACAGATTATGATTGCGGTTGAAATTTTGACTTTGGAAGCAATATTAAATGTTACTGATAACCAATGTTGTTAATCTTACTTTAAAAAAAGTAATTAATTACAGTTACAAATAGGGTTGTTCCGATCATGTTTTTTTGCTCCCGATCCGATCCCGATCGTTTTAGTTTGAGTATCTTTTTTTTTTTTTTTTTTTTAAACCTGTCCTGTTTTAGTTTGAGTATCTGCCGATCCCGATATTTCCCGATCCGATTGCTTTTTTTTTTTGCTCCCGATTCAATTCCAATCATTCTCGATAATTTTTCCCGATCATATACATTTTGGCAATGCATTAAGAAAAAAATGAATAAAACTCGGACGAATATATACATTCAACATACAGTACATAAGTACTGTATTTGTTTATTATGACAATAAATCCTCAAGATGGCATTTACATTATTAACATTCTTTCTGTGAGAGGGATCCATGGATAGAAAGACTTGTAATTCTTAAAGGACAAATGTGATTTTGTATATTGTGACTAAATATTGCCATCTAGTGTATTTGTTGAGCTTTCAGTAAATGATACTGTGGCCATGCCCAAATTCATGATGGGAAGTGGAACCATGACTGTGCGTAGTGCTACCAATTGATATATCTTCTCTGCGTTGGGAAATAACATAGGGTATTAAGAAAAAGATCAATTACTACCTTGCTTCCCCACATTGCTTCCCACGATATTTCTAATCGTAGGGAGAGGGATTGTAAGGCTTTAGCCAATTAAAAAAAGGCTCCAAAGGCTGCCAAAATTCACTCTACTCATTTCACACTGCCTTTTAGCTCTCTATATAGGTAAAATGGCGCCATTATAAAATGGTGTTAAACTTATATAGCACTTTTCCACCTTTCAAGGCGCTTTACACTATCTCACCATCCACCTACTGGTGACGCAGCACCAGGAGCAACGTGGGATTCAGTATCTTGCTCAAGGACACTTAGACGAGTTCATCAGGGCGGAGAATTGAACCCACAACCTCTGTGTTGGGGGACAACTACTCTACCACTGAGCCACGCCACCCCGATGAGCGAATGAGCGCGATAATGCGTGAGTGGGTTGTGCAGTGCATGCATTAATTGCGTTAAATATTTTAACGTGATACATTTTTTAAAAAATTAATTACCGCCGTTATCGGGATAGATTTGATAACCCTACCTTAAGCCTAAGCTAAAGACTCTGGATGAGTGTAACATATTATGTCTGTAACGTTAAATACAATTAGAAAACGATTTAATTAAAAAAATATATATACCGTAATTTTCGGACTATAAGTCGCGTTTTTTTTCATATTTTGGCTGGGGGTGCGACTTATACTCAGGAGCGACTTATGTGTGGAATTATTAACACATTATGATATAATTTCACATCTTATTTTGGTGTTTTGCAGTGACACTGATGGTTTTGTAAAGTTGTTAGCATGTTCTTATGCTATAGTTATCTGAATAACTCTTTATAGCTATGGCCACGTTCGCGTTCTGCCTATGGCAGTGTATGTTCAATTGTATTATTGACTTTTTTTATCTTGAAATGGATGCATTTAGTTTGTGGCGCTTTCACGCCCACGTGAGGGCGCACTCGCACTTGTTTACGTGACACGCCAGAAGAAGACTGACAGCTACGTAGCTCTGAGTGAGTGAGTTAGCTAGAGAGAATAGACGGATGCGAACCTACTTTCATTGTTTATGCTTTTAAATCATCTCTACAGAGGCAACGCCTGCGTGTATCATTTCTGTTGTTGTTGTGTGTTTTCCACCCGCGATCGGACACTTAGAGCCAGTTGTGTGGCTGTTTGAACGATGTGCTAATGATAGCGAACGCATGCTAACCTGTTACTTATTACTAATAGTACCTAATTATCATTTATTTACGTTGATGCGAACCTGTTTTCTATCGAGGACCAAATTGATTCAGCAAATTATACGGACGTCCAGCATTGTCTTTTGGGAGTTCGCTGTACAGCCAGGACCGAGCTGTAGCGGAGGACAGTATATTCACATTTCGTTGTTCATGCACTGTACACTGTATATTTATTTAGCATGTTGTTCTCTATTGTATTTTTATATTAAATTGCCTTTCAAGATGACATGTCTGTTCTATGTGTTGGATTTTATCAAGTAAATTTCCCCCCAAAATTCGACTTATACTCCGGTGCGACTTGTATATGTTTTTTTTCTCTTCGTTGGGCATTTTATGGCTGGATCGACTTATACTCAGGAGCAACTTGTAGTCCGAAAAATACGGTACGTATATATTAAAAAAAGGCATGTCCGATATTTTTTTGCCGATTCCGATACTTTGAAAATGACGTGATTGGACCCAATCGATTGGCATCCCGATCGATCGGGACATCTCTAATGTTAACGTTATCTTAAAAAGCACCGAGGCACTCTCAATCAGTGATTATGTATCGTGTGTGAAATTTTATTGAAAATTAAAGATAAAAACAACTCTTTTGACACCAAACTAGTGCTTTATTCTTCATATACTTGAGGTGTGACTCGCAAATAAGTCACAGACTCACAGCAAACATATGTACACAATAAATATTGAAGTGCACCAACCAAAAATATGACATAAAGTGATAAAAAGCTGGCAGTTTTTGGCCCACTGGGTCACCGCTTCGTGTGGCCACTCAATTCCAAACACACACGTCTCAGTGGTTCTTCCATTTTTTTTTTATTCAACCGCTGACCTTGCCATTTGGCAAACTTTATGATGTCTTCACAAGACTTGCTCTTCGATGATACTCGCGTCGGCTTGGTCCATTTTTGCGTGTAGAAAAATAATGTTCTACAATGGTGGTGATTTCACGCTGAACCGGAAACAGTCTGAGCAAACCAATCACAATCTATTTCCGCCTCGTCATATGCGTTAATGTGACGCTAGGGTTTGAAAAATCAATAGGACCGCGTCAGGCTACAGCGCAGGGTCGTAAATCGGATCTTCCTTGACGGCGCAGGTCTGACGCAGAAGTATAACTCGGCCTTAAGGCTGCTCGACACCCAATCCATTTAGAAACCAGAGCGTTCACAGTCATTCTGTCATATTTTCAGGGCATTTATAGGTCACTTGCTGTTCATTTTAGGGCATTTCCAGGTCATTTGCTGTTGAGTTTGAGTCACTGCCTACTCATTTGGGTGATTCCCAGGTCACTTCCTGTTCTGTAACACAAAATGAACAGGAAGTGACCCATAAAATACCCCAAAATCAACAGGAAGTAACTTAAAATCAACAGGCAAATGACCTAAAATGGCCCAAAATTACCTCATTGCCTGGCATTGGCTGCTACTGACAGCCATAGACGTTCAATCCGTTTGAAGTGGGAAGGATTACAGCGAATGAACGAATTTTCATTCGCTGCCAGCCTCCCAGTTCAAATGGATTGGACGTCTACTAGTAATAAACTCATTCCAATTCAAAGCAGAAGCTTGTTTTTATGTTTATTAGTTGTTTTTAAAATATCCTAGAAGGATTTCCTGACCAATGTATCGATAATCGTTGTATCGCCGTATTCTCAGATCATCGTTATCGTGAGCTTTGTATCGCAAACCGTATCATAACGTGAGGTACGAAGAGGTTCCCACTCCCAGTTCAGATCATTCAGACACTCAGATCTCCGTTCTCCGTGTCAAGCAGCTGAACAGGTTTAAAAGAAAAAAAACCACCTCTGGCTGCATTCAAAATGTGGGTGATTGAAGGAGAGTTGTGATCAGGTGAGAGTTTGGATAGTTTGGAGGTGGTTTGCAGAGTGAAAAGTTTGAGTTGAGAGAAGGGTACAATAGTTAATACTCGGATGGAGCCAGCAAGAAAGAGGACTTCCTCGCTGTGGAAAAAAAATATTTTTATTAAAACAGAATGAAAATCCCCACCATCCTGTAGCTACATCAAATTACACAAGCATACTGTAATTACTACCCTTTTTCATGTTACACAAACACGTTTGCTGTTCTCTCTCTGATTACGTGCAATGGGTACATGCAAGCCCGTTGGGTTCTGGCATTGTGGCCAAAGCATCCGCATGCCGTGCTGGACGTGTCGTGGGCGGTGGGTTCGAGTCCTGTCCTGGGCAAGGCGGATTGCGTCGCGCGGCTCGGATCCATGCAACACAGGCTACATACGCACATGTCATTTTCAGGAAAAAAACATTGCACAACCTGCCACATTATGATAACGCCATTTATGGAATAATTTACACACACACATACACACACTACAATAAAAAAGAAAAATATTGTAGGTTTTACTTCATGAGTGACGTATGACTGCGACTGTATGTGGCCAGTCCTCTTACTCGACCCAAAAGTTCATACATTTCTACGTATAATTTGTTGTACGTTGAATTTGGGGGATCTGCCTGGCAGTGCTGACCTACAGGAGACATCGCCATATCATATATTTTTATGACTGTGAGGTACTGTTTATGTCTGTGTGTACGTTTTTGTTTTATATGTATAGGTCCTTTTTTTTTTTTTTTTTTTCTTTTTGATTCAGGGGCTACTGTCCCCCGGTACATTATGGTCACTCAGGTTATGAGTTTGATCCCATTGCTGAAGATGTATGCCAAATTTAACGTCTGTGACTAGAAAACAAAAGAAAGTTGAAGAAAAAATATATGGCGGAAAACACTCAGGTGACTTGAAGTTCCGCTCTGAGACCCCCAATTTGGCCAACTTTCAAAATTGTCCGACATGCATGTGTGATACATCATTGTAAAGCTTAAAATCTCAATTTTCTGTGGGAAGAAAATTTTTGAACAGGAGGGCATTTTAAAAAAAACACAATAGACACAAAAGACAATGACCCTAAACATATGGCCAAATCTACACAGAAATGGTTCACCAGACACAAAATCAAGCTCCTACCATGGCCATCTCAGTCCCCACACCTTGTTTTGTTGGCAAAACGGGGATGAGCAAAGTATTAACACCAGGGGTGCTAATAATTGTGACACACATTATTTGATGTCAAATAATTATTTCTTTATGTGTGGTTTTTTCCCCACTGAATAAATGCACTTTTATAGAAGGTTGGATTTTTCTCTTTTTTTCTATTAAGGTCCCATATTATTTGAATTATAAAAAAATATATATTAGAAGCTAAAAAACACATCTTAACCAGGGGTGCCAATAATTATGGAGGGCACTGTATGTGATAATCTATGTACACCGAGGATTTGGTCAGAAAATATTTTGCTAAATAATACTTTCCCAACAGACACAAACAAAAATAAATGAATCACTCATGTGGTTGTGAGACAAATGACGGTGATCATACACTTAGCCAGTAGCTGGTTCCGTGGACACATGAAGCTCCGAGAAATGAACCCTTTCTCGAAACAGTCAACCATTGGTGCAAGATGTCAAATGGCGATCAGCAAGACAATATCTCTGCGCCCTTCTCTTGCATGGCCTGCGTTTGTATACTGCTGTTGATGAGCTGGGATTAGCTGAAGGTGCGATGTCGGAACACTCCCACATCTGGCTCTGCAACATAAAAATCTGACTAGCAGCAGAATGTGACACCAATATTATCGGCTGCCAGATAATATCGGACAACTCCATTAATAAATTTCTGTGCGGCCCAGTAGCAAATGCGCAACGGACCAGTACCGGTCCCCGGCCCGGCAGTTTAGATGCCCTGCTCTGGATAATCATTTATTATTTGTTGTGTAATAGACATGCTTTATGTTCACTTGATCATTGCTAATGTTAATGTATAGATTGTTAGCCACTGTCTTATCTGATTAAAATGCAACAATGATATGACAACAAAGATTCTCTCTTGCGAAGCACTTGCAGTTGTGGTCAAAAGTTTACATACACTTGTGAAGAACATAATGTCATGGCTCTCTTGAGTTTCCAGTTATTTCTACAACTCTGATTTTTCTCTGATAGAGAGATTGGAACAGATACTTCTTTGTCACAAAAAACATTCATGAAGTTTAGTTCTTTTATGACTTTATTATGGGTGAACAGAAAAAAGTGATCAAATCTGCTGGGTCAAAAATATACATACAGCAGCGCTAATATTTGGTAACATGTCCCTTGGCCATTTTCACTTCAATTAGGCGCTTTTGGTAGCCATCCACAAGCTTCTGGTTGAATCTTTGACCGCTCCTCTTGACAGAATTGGTGCAGTTCAGTTAAATTTGATGGCTTTCTGACATGGACTTGTTTCTTCAGCATTGTCCACAAGTTCTCAATGGGGTTTAAGTCAGGACTTTGGGAAGGCCATTTGAAAACCTTAATTCTAGCCTGATTTAGCCATTCCATTACCACTTTTGATGTGTGTTTGGGGTCATTGTCCTGTTGGAACACCCAACTGCGCCCAAGACCCAATCTTCGGACTGATGACGTTAGGTTATCTAGAAGAATTTGAAGGTAATCCTCCTTTTCCATTATCCCATTTGCTCTCTGTAAAGCACCAGTTCCATTGGCAGCAAAACAGCCCCACAGCATAATACTACCACCACCGTGCTTGACGGTAGGCATGGTGTACTTGGGGTTAAAGGCCTCACCTTTTCTCCTCCAAACATATTGCTGGGCATTGTAGCCAAACAGCTCGATTTTTGTTTCGTCTGACCACAGAACTTTCCTCCAGAATGTCTTATCTTTGTCCATGTGATCAGCAGCAAACTTCAGTCGAGCCTTATGGTGCCGCTTTTGGAGCAAGGGCTTCCTTCTTGCACGGCAGCCTCTCAGTCCATGGAGATGCAAAACACGCTTGACTGTGGACACTGACACCTGTGTTCCAGCAGCTTCTAATTCTTGGCAGATCTGCTTTTTTGATGATTCTCGGTTGAATCTTCACCATCCTGACCAATTTTCTCTCAGCAGCAGGTGATAGCTTGCGTTTGCTTCCTGATCGTGGCAGTGACAAAACAGTGCCATGCACTTTATACTTACAAACAATTGTTTGCACTGTTGCTCTTGGGACCTGCAGCTGCTTTGAAATGGCTCCAAGTGACTTTCCTGACTTGTTCAAGTCAATGATTGTTCAAGTCAATAATCACTCACAAGAAATTGCTAATTCGTGTTGCTGTATGTATATTTTTGACCCAGCAGATTTGATCACTTTTTCTGTTAACCCATAATAAAGTCATAAAAGAACCAAACTTCATGAATGTTTTTTGTGACAAAGAAGTATCTGTTCCAATCACTATCGGAGAAAAATCAGAGTTGTAGAAATAACTGGAAACTCAAGAGAGCCATGACATTATGTTCTTCACAAGTGTATGTAAACTTTTGACCACAACTGTATCTTGCAGCCCAAAGGCGAAAAGGATGGTGAGCTCTTCAATATTTTTAACCTGATTGCAGTACCATTTTTGGTCGTCTACCTTACACATGTCTCCTTTAAAAATGCATTGGTATTTTGCCTACTTCTGCCTTTCAATTGCAAATAATTTTTTATCTCGTACCAATGGGTCAGTGTCCAATCCAAAAAAGTGCACTCTGAAGTCATTATTTTGTCCAGATGATAAATCCAGCCTCAGCAAATTACCATAATGAAATGATAATTATCAAAATGCACACTGTCCATTGTTTTTAAAGCAAGGAGATTGCCGAACCATTTAATTCATGTGGATTCCATACAGAATGTTATAAATATTTGACCAAGTGGATAAAAAATTTGTAAAAGGCCCACATTATCGACTCAAAAATCATCTTAGAAGTGAAATCTTCAGTTTTCATAACATGCAAGCTGTTTTGTGGTTTGATCTGTTTTTTTTCTACTGGCTAGAGTCAAAACTTGTGCAATACTTGCCACATGCCTGAGGCTCAAACAAAGTTCTTGAAGAAAGACTGATGCCAAGATGATATTAAAGGCCTTTTCACACGAAATGTAATGGCGCGCAGTGCGCCATCAACCAACCAGTTCATTCGTGAGCACTACTACAGCAAAATAATGACAACGCATCCAAAGGCAGCAAGCTGTGACGACAGAGACGATTTCAAAGTGATATCTATTATGCTGTTTCGCCGATAAGCATTATGGGAGATAAAATTCTTGTTAAAAAAGGTTAAAACAATTAACAATTAATTGTATATTTATTGTTCGATGTCCATCCATCCATCCATCCATTATCTTCCGCTTAGTCCGGGGTCGGGTCGCGGGGGCAGCAGCTTTAGCAGGGAAGCCCAGACTTCCCTCTCCCCAGCCACTTCAGCCAGCTCCTCCGGCAGGATTCCAAGGCGTTCCCAGGCCAGCCGAGCATGTCCACTCCAGCGTGTCCTGGGTCGACCCCGGGGCCTCCTGCCGGTGGAGCTGGCTGAAGTGGCTGGGGAGAGGGAAGTCTGGGCTTCCCTGCTATGGCAGCATATAGACATATTGTTCTATCAAACACAACAGTTCTTTTGGCTTAAAATACAGCAGTTTATTTTATAGAGGCTCCTCCGCGAGTCATCACCTTATCGTGGGGGAGGGGTTTGCGTGTCCCAATGATCCTAGGAGCTATGTTGTCTGGGGCTTTAAGCCCCTGGCAGGGTCACCCATGGAAAACAGGTCCTAGGTGAGGGGCCAGACTAAGCATGGCTCAAACTGACCCCTTATGATGAGAAAAAGAAATGAACTCCAGTTTTCCTTTCCCTAGCCAGGCCTGGAGGTGGGGCTCGAAGGCAAGCGTCTGGTGGGGCACAGCCCGAAAAGGCAACATGGGTTCCCCTTCCTATGGGCTCACCACCTGTGGGAGGGGCCAAAGGGGTCGGGTGCGTAGAGAGTTGGGCGGCAGCCAAAGGCGGGGGCCTTGGCGGTCCAACCCCCAGCTGCAGAAGCTAACTAACTCTTGTTCGATGTCAAAAGACATATTTTTCAATAGAAATCTCTGTCGAAGTACAACTTGAAGCCGATTTGAAGTGAATTCTGGGTAAAATATTTCAATTGAGATTGGTGTCAAAAACAGATGCAAAACCACCTGTAATGCCGAAGTGATTCGAAACAAACCGGAATGCGCAACAATAGCAAAACAAAATGGCAACAAATAACAATCATTTTTTAAAAATGATATTTTTAGAATTATTTTTACTATTTTTAATGCATTTAATGCATTTTAATATGTCATTTTTAGAATTATCGTGTTAAATTTGTGTATCTCCAAATCAGTTCACAGTGGCATGCACTGTGTGTCGCTAAAATGCCAGATACATTATAGTTAGAACCAAGAAGATGCTCCTATTAGAAAGCAAAATAGCTGAACTTCAAGGTGAAGACCTTCAAGCTTTACTGTTAAAACAACTAATGAAAGAGGTTCCCAGCCAAAAACTGCCAAGTTTTGTCAAACATGGCCCAAATTCTATCAATCTGCTTAATGCATTTTTCTCCAGCCTTGAGTATTTGAAAATAGCCCAATGGGGTACTGCACTCTACACGTCACTTCCGCTCATTAATATTCATGACGTTAGCAACTCTTGCTAAGGGGGGACACGCTACCGTTTGTCCCCAATAGTAACCAATAGTAAATGAATGGAAATAGTGTACGATGGAGATGTTCACAGAGCTAAACCCACCAATTCTGTCCGAAAATGATGTCCCTGGCGCCAAATTAACTGGTAAAGATGTTGAAGAACATACAAATGTTCAGTTAAAGAGATGGCTTGAGTGTGGAGGGCTGAAAAAGAGCTGAGCTGAGACATAACTTTTTTCTTACGCCACTGACAATGACGTTCTACTGTTTCAACAAGCTATTCTTTACCCCCATATGCCCTGTCTTTCTTATATATTATATCCTCTGGTTGTCTTACGTCTCTGACCATTCTTGGGAGTAATTTATATTGTTAGTTTTGTGTAGCGATCGCAAATTCTACTCAATGACAGCCAACGAACACTTTGAATTTTTTCATCAATGACAAATCTTAATTCTATTCATTTATTTATACTTCCCCCTTACTAAAGTTTTTTTCTTTACAACAGAAAAGGTAACAACGGTGGCAGTCAGATACCACTTTAATTTTTTTCAGGTCATTCATTGTCAGACAGAACCAGCATGGCAAAACGCTATGCTAGAAAAAAACATAAAAATATCAAAATGGCTTCCCTCTTCGGGGACGCTGTGGCAGGCAGTGGGTCGGGATTGTCATTTGTCGGTGAATGACTGGTGTTAAACTGGTCTTTCGGACGTCCGCACCAGCTGATCCATTGTTCACATTTTTTCCTTTGAGTCTTTGGTTTCGGGAAACGTATGAAGAAAACATCTTTCATATGTGGACGGTCGTAATGTCTAGAGTAGTTTCTAGTTTAATCGGCATGTTCGCTTTTAAAAGATTACAGGAGAAAACTAGCAGAAATATAATGGTTTATATGCGAAGGCGTGTCTATAATGTCCCACTTCCGCTTTACAATGCAACATCACGGTCTAAAAATAGCATTCGTGCAGTACGCTATTGGGCAGGAACACCCACCACCCACACACACACAAAATCTGGCAACATTTATTATAAGTATTACATATGTACTTATTATATAGTAAAGCAGTGGTCTCAAACCGGTCCTCAAAGGGCCGCAGGGGGTACTGGATTTCATTCCAACCAAACGAGACAAATACCTTTTCACCAATCTGGTTTCTTACAAGTGTAATCAGTTGATTGCAATCAGGTGCTGCTTATGTTAGTAGAAACCTCATTGGTTGAACTGTTTGTGCTGGATCTGTTGGAACAAAAACCAGGACCCACTGCGGCCCTTTGTGGAGTCGGTTTGAGACCGCTGCAGTAAAGCAAGGCAAGACAAAGCAAATTTATTTGTATAACACAATTCAACACAAGGCAATTCAAAGTACTTTACATCTCATGAAGATCCACAGAGATAAATGATTCGTAAAAATCTAATTAAATCCATCCATTATCTACCGCTTAATCCAGGGTCAAGTCTCTCTCTCTCGACGCGATCCGTCCCCTTCAACCAGGTCAGGACCTGTACCCATGGCACGTCCAGCTTAGCTGGAGAATATGCTTAGCTGCGAGCCCAAAAGCCTAGGGAAGTGGCTGTAGCTGCCAGCGCGCTCTCTTGAAGGCATCGTGAGCAAGATTTCCTCTGCAACACACACAATGGACCTGCGTGCACCCGGCAACCCGTTTGGACCTTAAAGATGTTTTATATTGGAGATATCAGCTACTAAATTCCGACGCGTCTGTAATGCCTACCATGTTTGTGACTTCTTGCCATGCCGACTGCACATGCGCTGAAAATATTCAACAAACATCATCCTTCTACTATGATATGATGTTATCATTGTTGTTGTCATATTTTCCTGGTTCACTGACCCTAATGTAAGAAGCCAGGCCATTGTCTTGTGCTAAGATAATGCAAGTTTATTAAGCATTACCTTCCCTGCTGTTTGGAATCACTTGCTTCATAACAACATATCATAAATCATCCTGGCGAACGGAACCCACTAAATCCCCATCATGTCAAGATGCCTGGAGACGAGCAGATGCTCCAAAGAAATCATATAATTTGTCAAAGAAAATGTTGCTGATCATGGTGACAGACAATAATGGAGAGTTTCAGGTGTGCCTCACAATGATTTATGATTAACTGCCCTGTCCACTTCTTCATCATTCCTTCAGGAGATAAGAAGCCAAACTGCTCTCATCATAAACAGGCAAACATTTTCATGAATTTGCCAAAAAAAATAGATTAAATGTATTTTTATTTTTAGAAATCTGATTTCTAAAAATAAAATTTTTCCATCCATCCATCCATTATCAACCGCTTAATTCGGGGCAGGTCGCATGGAAGCCCAGAGTTCCCTGTCCCCAGCCACTTCAACCAGCTCCTTCGGCGGGATCCCAAGATGTTAACAAGCCAGCCGAGAGACAGTCTTTCCAGCGTGTCCTAGGTCGTCACCAGGGCCTCTCGCCGGTAGGACATGCCCGGAACACCTCTCCAGGAGGCATCCGAACCAGATGCCCGAGCCACCTCAGCTGGCTCCTATCAACGGGGAGGAGTAGCGGCTCGACCCGAGTCTCTCCCGGATGACCGAGCTTCTCACCCTATCTTTGAGGGAATGCCCGCACACCCTGCGGAGGAAACTCATTTCGGCCGCTTGTACCAAGGAACTTGTTCTTTCAGTCACGACCCACAGCTCGTGACCATAGGTGAGGGTAGGGACGAAGATCGACTAGTAAATCGAGAGCTTCGCCACTTGGCTCAGCTCCTTCTTTACCACAGCGAACCGGTACAGAGTCCGCATCGCTGCAGATGCTGCACTGATCCGCCTGTCGATCTCCCGCTCCCTCCCACTCTCACACAAGACCCCTTTCTTGCACTTGGGGCAGGTTCTCATCCTTAACGCTACCCTTTTATGACTGAGGACCATGGTCTTGGATTTAGAAGTGCTGCTCTTCATCCCAACTGCTTCACACTCGGCTACGAAATGCTCCTGGGAGAGTTGGAGATCATGGCTTGAGTAAGCCAACAGCACCACATCATCTGCAAAAAGCAAGGATGCAATGCTGAGGCCACTAAACCATACCTCCTCACGCTTCGCCTGTGCCTAGAAATTCTGTTCACAAAAGTTGTGTACGGATTCGGTGACAAAGGGCAAGGGCGTAGGTTTGGTCTCAATATTGGTAGGGACGAAATACCAGCACAACCTGCATGACACTTTTTTGCTACGGACAGGACATTAGTAGGACCGAACAGGCTGGGTGAACGGCGGTCAGGGCTACATAGTCTCACCAATAAGAACCTGATTAATTAACCCTTGAGAGTCGAAGGACGCGCCGGCGCGTCCTCAGCGCACGTCGTCTTTGAAGCACCCTCACGTTTTAAATACGTCACCCACATGCCGTTGGTTGGTCTCGTTTTAAAGTGCGGAAGTTGCGGTTTACTCTCGTTATTATTTGAAGTAAATCGACCAATTAAAACGTGAGATATTGTCATTTAAGTTTTATAGTTTTATTGTCCTCTCAAAAAACATTAAAACGCTGCATGGATCATTTGTTTGTGTCTATATTTCCATCATTTCTTGTCCTTTTTCAAAACGGAAGCTCCATGAAAAAACCACAAATCAAACGAACCCTTTCGAAGTCACAGTGGAAGCACAAAATGCGTTTTTTAAATAAATATAACTGCCATGCGAGGTTCCACCGAACGAGAGGGAGGAGTGTTCTGAAGCAGCGAGGTGGCGAGCCGACGGCCGTTTGGATCGAGCAGCGACTTTGTGTGACTTTGAGAATGAACGGAAAACTAAATTTAGCGCAAGCAATTGTGCTATTTGATCAACTTGAGGAAGAGGATGGTCCAAATTCGTCATCATCGTCTTCTTCGGAAGAGTCCTCGAGTGAAGATAGTGACGTATTTGAACACGTGGGTGACGCCATCGACGAGCAGAGGTAAGCAAACTCACTTTTTTTTTTTTTAGGCTGGAAAAAGTTTCTTTTGATATTGCATGACAAAGTTAATTTTGATGCAATATAAGTGTGTGTTTGTGTTTATAATAATAAAATGTGCATATCAGATCAAAGTCGTACGTGAACTGTGTGTATCCAAGGCAGGAATTTATAATTGTGGTGATCTTCTTTCTATATGAAGATTAGGGATGTAGCACATATTCAGCTATGGTATTCTTTCTATTGTCATACATATAGATTTCCATTATTATTTATTGCTGTATATATTTTTATTTTATACTTTATTATTTTCATAAATACTGACTTTTTTTCATGTACATTTATAGTGACAATGAAAGTAAAGTGAAATGAAAATGGAAGGGTGGAAAGAGGACCAACACCCCATGGAAGTGTGGGCTGTGTGATGTCGCCCTGTTTCGAATTCCAGGACGAAACTGCTTTTCGGAGAGGCATGCCTGAAAAAAATTTAACTTGTTTATTGTAAATATTTTTGAAAATACTTTTTTCCCCCCAATGTTATATATATATATACATTTTTTCCCACAATCAGTCTTCTCAATTTGTGTATATAAATGTGTGTTCAAGAAGCTTGATTGTGTGTACATAGTTTTCATCAGGTGATGGGCCGCAATACCTAAACTCATAAAGAGATGGCCTCTAAACACTTTTTGTGTTAGATGGTATATATTTTTTCACTGTTCGGTCTGCTGTATATAACCTGTTTTGACTAGAGCATGTATAAAGGCAAAAAACGCCTATGCTATACCTGTTGTTTATGTTGAATTGTCAAATATAAGACTATTTATTCTAAATTTTTTTGGTTGAATGTTCATCCTAACATGTTGAATAAATATTACAAAGTTTCAAAACGGTTCGTTACGCATGTTTGGTTGTCAATTGGACATCAAAATTAAAAATGTTGACAAAACGATTGTGGAATTTTTGGTCTTTTTGGGCCCAAAATGATGATTTATAATTGGTCAGTGACGGAAACAACAGTTTGGACATGAAGTTCAAGGTGTCACAAAAAAAGGGACCAAACCAGGCCATCGTAAACAATTCTTTCTTTGAAATATAAAGGCAACTTCAAAGGCATGCAAAATCAGACAAAATAGGCCCAGACCTTAAAGGGTTAATAGGCTAAATGATTAATGCAAAATAAATCTGTATTATACTAACGTTCACACTGCAAGTTTACAGTATACCGCGGTAATCTGATTTTTCTTGAATCTAGTCAAATAATTTTCTTCATCTTGTTTTGAGTTTTAAAAGACAACAGATTAATGGGTCACATTCTTCCACTTACTTTTGGTAAACATTACCATTTGTTCTCATTAAGTCCAAAAATCTAAAAGAAAAAAGAAAATCACGTTAATCAAGAAAAAAATGCTTTCAAATAATTTTTGGGACAATATCTATTCTTGAATTAAATACATTTCTGACAAACAAGATTTTCTAAGATTAAATTTAGAAGCGTTTTGCTTAAAATAAGTCTGTTAAGCTTATTTTCAGATAGCTATTCTTCCTATTTCAAGAAATCTGAGTAAAATTTACTTGAAGCACTGGCAAATAATTACACTTATTTCTAGTAGATCTGCACTGATTCAAACCTTTGTTTTCAAAAACTACTAAAGAAACATTTTGAATACTTCCAGAATAAATGTCTGGATTTTATTAGCAAATTTAAATTGCAGTATTTGAATACAAATTTGTATATTAACATACCAAGAAATACAAAATTGTATATCATCTCTTAACTATTCAGGAATGCAAAAAAAATAAACTTTTGTCTTAAAACCACTCAAAATTTGTCTGTCTAAATAAATTAAATATAACCAAAAAAATGTCTTAATCAGGGAATAAAAAAAATAAAAATGGAGCCTTCCTTCAGGAAAAACACTACTGCTTTTGTCCACAAGCACAGCCAAACTCAACAAAAAATGATCGCTTTTGGGCTACTTTAAGACTGTATGACAAAAATAAAAATTATAAACTGGAGTAGAGTTTACTTTATTTAAGTTTAATTAACGTTAACATAGTGGAATACATACTGTATACAGAAGGACACTTCTCCTGAAGCAGGTTCCTACTCAGATTGACAAGTTCTCACAGTTGAATGTAATGGTAATGCTAAACTGTGACGCAGGTCGGATTTTCCGTAGCAAAATTAGTCGGGCTTTTTCCACCTTCACAACGATAACAAGAATGACATTTCACATTACTTACAGTGGGCCTTACAGCGGCTGCTGGCGGAAAAAAAATGTTTTTATATCCCTCCTCTTCGAAGCGGGCGGAGAAAGCGGCATGTGTGGACATGTAACGTAATTCTGTACTGTGAGAGAGTGTCGTGGGGGGTTCAAGTCATCAGCCAATCAAATGTACATTTGAGGAAAAAAACATGGACTGGCTCATTCAGCAAGTAAAAAAGGGGTAAATGTAAATTTTTTTAAACCTGTCCTGTTCAGCTGTTTGACACAGAGAATGAAAGTCTAAGTGCCCGGATGGTCTGAACAGTTTCAATGTTTCACATTGAGAGTAGAGATGTCCCGATCCAATATTTGGATCGGATCGGACGCTGATATGGGCAAAAAAATGCGCATCGGTATCGGATCGGAACACGGGAAAAATTCCGATCCAGACTTACAATCCAGTTTTTTTTTTTTTTTAAGTCCAGTCCGGGTTTTCCAGCGCACCGATTTACATAATCCATTCCAGTTTTTGCTTCGGTTTCCCTAAAATCCGGTCCGCATTTTACGGCACACCTTCAACACACTACATTTACATTACCGTCTCCCAATTTACCGAGAGACTTTATCTGTAAAAATGTCAGCTATGTGGGATCATTTCACCTTAAAGGACGACAAAGACGAAGAGGCAGAGAGCAACATATGTCACAATAAAGTCAAGCGTGGTGGTAAAGCTGTAAGAAGTTTTAATACAACCAACCTAATCAAGCATTTAGCGAAATACCACCACAAACAATATAAGGAGTATGTTAAGAAAACCGAAGACAAAAATAAAGGTCCTACGCAACTAACACTGGCAGAAACTTTTGCTATGCGTGACAAACTGGCACTCGACAGTCCCAAAGCCCAGGGAATAACAATAGTCACTGCCGAAGAATTCATTCTGGATGACAAGCCATTATCTCACGTGAGTAAAGACGCACCATCCAACACGCGATTCGGCCGTGGAAGATTCGAGAACGATTCACAAACATCCAAATTCAGATTATTAAAATATGTCAAGTAAAGCGGAGCTAATACACAGCGCGGTCTTCGGGACGCAATGAGAAACTGACCGCATTGCGTCCCGAAAGTAAACATAACTTGTCTTAGACCCGGGTAATGCCACTGCTCAACTTATGCCGCTGGATAAAAAACACAAGAATACTTGACTGCTGCTGACAGCCGCTAGAAACTACGTCAACGTCGTTTTACTGGAGATAATAGATATCATATGTATATAGAACCAGCTGCTACACGACAGACTCGACTGCGTTACCAACATTGAAGTATTGAAAACCGGATGCGTTAGTAAACAGCCGCCATCTTAAAGCAGAAGACTTCCCTAGTAGGCTGTTGTGAACCTTCCAAGCGAACCTAATTAACTTTTTATCTAAAATACTCCTAAATCGGCAAAATCTTGACTTGAATCTATCTTCAAAACAGTTTTAAAACTTTCACATGTCGAAGGTAGACAGAAGGGAAATTATGGAATAACGGGAGCAATTTTAACAACTTTAACAGTTGATTCGCAAAATTAAATGAATTGAATGTAGTTTAAAGCTGCTGATACAGAATGGGGACTTGAGTATTTTATTTACTGTTTTAAAATGTTAATTTGATACTAAAATAGTCGTTTATTTAAACCTGAGAGGCTTTTTATACCAGTTTTGTAACTAATGCACGAAACATTAAAAGCATCTAATAGCTTGGGGGATTTGTGGGATTTTCCACTGAGGTTGTTGGTGTGTTTTGCTTTTTTAAGACAGTTTACAATATTATTTGCACGTTTTACCGACTATGCCATTTTTGTTTGTTATTTATATGTTTTGTGTTTGTCACTGAATAAACAGGTCAGTTTCTTGTTACCAACCAATGTGTGTTATTCAGATTCACCTAATTCAGCTGGCTAGTTGTTATCAAGAGTACTAAAACCTTTTTCATCATGAGTCTGAAAACTAAGTAAGGAGGCTAAATAACTTTAAACTTTAACACATGCTCAGATAGGTCGGTATCGGTATCGGCCAGTATCGGTATCGGAAGTGAGAAACAATAGCGGTATCGGATCGGAAGTGCAAAAACCTGGATCGGGACATCCCTAATTGAGAGGCTGACATACTCCCAGTGGCGGGGCTCTTGCTCACAAAAATGGCAACCGAAGCAGTATTATGGTTTTTAAGTGTTTTTATTAGCGACGTTCCCAACAACTAAACAAGCCGTGTTCTGTGACAAAGTGCAAAAGTGATTATTTACAAAAGTTAAACCAAAATTCACCATATTTACAAAAACATTCATTGCATAACAAATAACATAAAAAGGTATGTTACCTGATCTGCACCACTGCGTGACTCCAAATGACTGAAGTAGGAAAGGTAGGTCTGTCCTTATATTTCTCCTGGCCCCTCCCCTCCAGCCAATTAACTCAAAAAGTTTAGTTTTCTGCTCAACAACTCTAGTTTGTTCAATATTAGCTTCACTATAAATGAAAGAAAAATACAATAAACAAAATACTGGTACTACTATACCGAAATAACATTTGGAAAGAAAAATACATTTACGTGGGCCAAAAACTCACCCCGTATGGTGACGTCACAAGCTGACCTCCCGCTCACGACGTCATAAAACCAGGAAGTAATTGCGCGCTCAGTTTTGACAGTTCAGCATGTGAATGGAGGATGACTACATGTGGAAATGTTTGTTAAGAGTGAGTACGGCATAGCGATGTTGTGGCCGCAGTCTAGTGTGCACCCCAGATCCCCGCAATGCCTAACAAGTTAACAGGTACGGTGTGAGTGTACGCGCGCACGTGTGTGTGTCAAAATGAGTAATATTGAAAACGCCGAGTCTCATGCGTTATATTGCGGACGCCAAGTTTCCCGCGTGATCTGACTTATTATATGGAGGACCCAGTGTTTCCCCCGGGATCTGACGGGGCTACTCCGTCACACTCCCATTGTGATCATTCAACATACCTCGTTTATTATGACAAAGCAGCGAACAGGAAGGAGTTATGGGGTAACAGAAGAAAAGAAACACAAGAGAAAAAAGAAACACAAACTACAACAAGAATTACATTGAACGTCTACACTAACTACTAATAATATGATGGTGCTATCGTCAGCTAGATGTATTTCCGGTTGACACCATGTGGGGGGCCTGTTGACCAGGGAAAGAGGGGGACGGGGGTGGGGGAATCTATAAGCTAAGTGATTGAAAGGGGTAGAGTGTACACAAATCAGCTCTGTGATCTAGAACCCAGTAATCGTGTGAATCCCTTGTGAGTGTAAGCCCGTTGACGACCGATCCTACGCCACCCCATCGCCAATCCCGGCACCGGGACCCCCCCACCGGAGTACGCCCTATCACATCCAGCCGCACGCGAGCCCCACCAGGCGCGTGACAGCCACACAGATGAGCGGAAATGCCTCGCGGGCGCCAACCCGTAAATGTAAGTCTGAAAATAATGAAAATAATTCACTTAATAATAGTCGGGTCAATTCTATCGTTACACCATATGTGAAGACAATCCAAATGACCTATAAAACTGAACACATTATATAATGTAAATAAGGTTGCTTAAAAGTTGGTGGGGACAATTTGAGCATCATGAAAAGTTGGCAGTGTTTTGTCCCTACCGTCCCTATGCAAACCTACAGTACGCCCTTGCTTGGCGGAGTCCAACACTCACTGGGAAGGAATCCAACTTACTGCCAGCAAAGCGAACCAAACTCTGGCATCTGTTATACAGGGACCAAACAGCCCTTATAAAATACTTCAGGAACGTTTATTTGGAATATCAGAAAGCGTTTATAATGACAATAAGACAATAAATACGATATTTCCATCTCCTTTACCGATTCTGAGGTTTTGCGGATTTCTTAATGAGGGTAAACATTATGATGTTTGAAATTTGTACCATGTGATTCATCTTCTTTGCAAGTTTTCTTCTTAGCCATGTGTACCATACAACTTTAAACAGGTGGAAAAATAATTTTATGGAAGTACAAAAAGTGCCTGTGATGTTGCTAGCATGGTAACTAAGAGAAAGAAAACTTGTCTTTGGTGTCTTGCCCCCTGACTCAGAGCTCTTTGATTTGTTTGACTGGAGCAACGGGAGCATCTCCCCACTGCTTACCTGCACCCACTTTCATCCAGTAGTAAGGTTTGCCTGCAGACGAAGTGGGGAAAAAAGCTCAGTAAGCAGTAGTTGCTTTTATGTCTTTTAAAACTGTTTTAATTATCAAAAGCACCCGGGGCAATGATGAGGTTACGTCTGTGATGAATCAAGACGAGCGTGTGGATCAGCATGTCTGCTTTTTACACAAGCATGCCCATTCCCTCTTATATCTTTGTAAATGTGTCAGCGTTTGTCACAGCAGCTCCCACAGTGCAATGTGCTTAACTGAGTGTGCTCCTCTCTCAGACAGGAGGTCTCAGCCAATGTTGACATTCAGGCAGTGGAGTGCCACCACTGCCGGTGACAGCCAATCAGTCTTTGAGCCACCTAATTACTCAGCAATAGAGTGCGTGGCGGTTTCAAAACAATAAAATGGTTTCTCAGGTTGCTTCAAATCCGGAATAATGTCCCGCTGTTTGGGCCTTTCATCCAACATTGCACTGTCTTTCAGCAGTCAGCATGGTTTCTAATTGCACCTACTGTACACAAGAATGAAGAGTTTATGGTTTGTATATAAACTGTGCTCAAAATTGATGAAAAACTGTTAGTTACTGTTTGGTTTCTCATTCAGGCTGAAATAGAAGTTTGAATCTGCTCAAGCGAACGACACTGACATTAAAGTGCCTGTGACACGAAAAAGCATGTTTATTTCATAATACACGCGGTATTTTATGCCCCTGAATGATATGGACCGCTTGGATGTGTGTGGAAGCGATCGCTATATTTATTTAGTTTTTTGAATCCCGCGCCATGAAAATGAGTGACTTCCGGCTTCGGTCTTGCATTGAGGAGGAGGGCGCTGTGACGTGTACGGTAGAAGACGTTCTCTTCACTATACAGTGTACTGTTGTGTATGAGGACGAAGGATTCAGCTGATTTTGCGGATTAATACTTTTATTTTTTGAATCACGCCAGCCAAACGGCTGCAGAAAAATCATTCTGTATGCGGGAGAGGCGTATGCGCCTTTTTGGAGTTTCAAAAGGTTCCCATTCACCGTGGATATTTACTGTGGGACCATTGGACTTACAAGGAAGTGAGTAAACATCTTGTTTTGTATTATGTCAAATACGAATACAGTGATTACAAAGTAAACACTATAAAATTCCTTTAAATAAAGGACTACTTACGTTTGATCATTGATAGGCATGTAAAAAGCTATCCTCATGCTCATTAGCAGTTAGCTGTTAGCGCGTTAGCTACACAATAACTCCAGCCACCCTCCTCCAGGGAACGAACTGTAAATTGCTCTCCGCCGGGCGGTTTGCCGATCCGCAAAGAAACTCGACAACCGGGTCGTCATGTCAAATAATCCAGGCTAGTTATGTGTGATTTTCCACTTCGAAGACTTTGAAACATCCCTCGGTTCGGGTTAGCATGTCGGCTAGCTGTCACTCCTTCTGGTCTGTTTACATTCTCCGAAGCCGGGGAAGGGAAATTACATATGTCCGATTTAGGTGTCATAAAATATCGTTCGGGAGGTGTGACAGTAAAGGTGAAGTCGACTGTTTTTACCATTATGGAGTAATTTTGCCATTTCGTCTTGAATAAATGGATTTTTATTAATTTATATTCCATTTAGCACAAGATTGTTATTTGTCATGACCATGCCATTTATTTAGCATTTGGGGAAAGTACTTGGGTAAAAAGAATATCCTGTAAAAATATTGAAGTAAAGAGACAGAAACAATGACATTTTGCCGCTCTCTTCGTCGCGTTTTCCTCATTGTGAATAGTTCCCCCTCGACGGGCTGACTGGTCCTTCTCAAGCCATTTATATAGCTATTGGGGAAAAATACTTGGATAAAAAGAATATCCTGTAAAAATATTGGGAGTAGAGAGACTGAAACAATGACATTTTGCAGCTCTCTTCGTCGCGTTTTCCTCGTTCTGAACAATTCCCCCTCAATGGGCTGAATAGTAAAACCGATGAGCCTAGTCTACCGCTGACGTCATCCACCTGTTGGGGACGCTAAAGCCCTATAATGGTAGGCGTGGCTAACCGGCAGATTAAAAGACTAATTTCTCGTCATCTGCGCTTTGCTAAATTGTTGTATATAGTCGAATCGTCTCAAAATATGATTCTAATTCACATAATAATGCCATTTAAGACTTTTTTTCTGGTGTCATATGCTCTTTAAAAGATATAGAATTAATGACCTTAATGTAAAAGACAGTTGCTTAAAATGTTTAAATATGTAAATTGCAAATTTCTTACAATTCTGATAATGGGGGTGGGAAATTAGTGCAAACGTGTCAAATGTGATGCGTTGACAGCAAAAATAAGCTGGGAGACTCAAACACAAATATACAGACGCAATTAAAAAAAAATGGCCACACTTAACAGTTGGTGTACCTGTTCATTCTGTAGCTGCCTTTGTCTTTGCTCCATCTGATACAAAGATGAAGCCTGTTTGACCTCTTTGGTTTCCTTACATTCTGTAGCCAGTTATTCAATTGGTCCTTGTCACTCCACGTCCCATTCGTACAGCTGTAACCAAACACTGTGGTATACTGATTGGGTTTGCCTTTGTTTTTAGGTTTTTTTTTTTTTTTTTTAGAAAAATATGTGTATAAAATGACTATTAAAGTGACAACTTGCGTGTAAACCATGTTGATTGTGTACTGTATATCTGCACTAGGGATGGGAATCGAAATCCGATTCCAATTCCGAATCGGTTCCTAGTGTTTCGCGGCCTCGACATCACAATGAAAAAGGCTTAACGATCCCTTTAACGAGTCCTGAAGACGCATTTTGCGTCGTGACTGTCTTGTTGTCCAGATGCATCAAACTAGCATGGCGCCAAGAACCACCCGCTCCAAAGTTTGGCTACACTTCACCAGGAAAGAGGGTGAAAAAGAAAGGTTACGATGGTTTAGCACGAGCATTGCAGCCGTAAACATAACAATGACAGCACGTAGGTTCAAACGCTCGAAAGTGTGTCAAAAGTCAAAACGACTTGCAATCATTGCAAGGTGGCGATAACTGCATCGGGAGGGAATAGACTGCACTGTCCTCACCGAGACAGCTATACAGCTAGCTAAACTCCGAAATGACGATACAGAAGATGTTGGTATAATTTGCTGACTTTATTCAACCATCACTTGAAGAGTGAAACTAAAAATAGAAATGAAACAAATCAATTTCGTCCCCAAAAACAAACAGGTTTGCATCAACGTAAATCAGCGATGATTAGCTGCTATTTCAGTAATAACAATACGGTTAGCATGCGTTCGCTAGCATTAGCAAATCGTTCAAACCACTACACAACTGGATTTAAGTGTCCGATCGCGAGTGGAAACGCACAACAACAACACAAAAGATGATACATACAGGCGTTGCCTCTGTAGATATTTTACAAACATTAAGAATGTAGGGTCGGAGTGCTTCCCTCTCTCACTAACTCGCTCACTTGCTTGGATGCGGCATTTCTTCTTCTTCACGTGTAAGCGCGCTCTTCTGCACGTGAGCGCGTTCTTCTTCGCATGAGGAAGCGCAAGGTCGCCCCCACTTGAGCGTGAGAGCACCATAAAAACTAAAAGGCATGCATTTCAATATACTGGTAAATAATACACTTTAACAGGGGTCCCCAAACTACGGACCGCGGGCTGGATACGGCCCGCCCCGACATTTGGTCCAGCCCCCTGAACAATACCAGAGAGCATTTTGATTTTTTTTATTTATTCATTTTTTTTCAATAGTGTTATTTATTTTCTGGCCTTTTTCTGTGAAGAACTCAGAGAGGGTTATTTGGTTATTATCTATTTGATTAATAGTGTTATTATTATTAATTATTGTTATTTTATATTATTATTTTATTTTATTTACTTTTGTTCCGTGAAATATCCAGAAAGGGTTATTTGATTGTGGCTTTTTGAAAAACAATGATTTTTTACATTTAGGCACTCCTGCAATCGTCACACTCCAGCCCCTCATCAGAGAATGGAAAAGTTATGTGGACCTCACTGGAAAAAGTTTGGGGACCCCTGCAAGTTTAACACATATTGCCAATGGCAGACCAACGACCTATATGCCAATATATACCAATATTTTTTATTTCTGTTAGAAAAATGTTTCAGTAAAATGTTACACATTTTCGTGCATTTGCCACTTATTGCCACAGTTAATATTGAGGCTTTGGGCCTCTTTTGACCTTGTTGTGAGTTTGGAAGGTTGTGACTTCTGATTAAACAAACTCAATGCCAAACAAAACGTATTTTCTTCTTTTTCCCCAAATTAGAATCGATAAGAGAATCGATAAAGAATCGAATCGTTAAGCAATATCGATAATGGAATCAGAATCGTAAAAATCCTATCAATTCCCATCCCTAATCTGCACATTGAATAATGTGCATTACTGGCGTCAAGAGTGACAGCAGACAATCTGGGATACTCACATTTGACTGAAACCCTAAAACAAGACTGGCATTTAACTGCCACCATCTATGATGGCTTCTTCCTGGAAAGGCTTTATCTTGTTGATTTTTTTTTTTCCCTTCACTGTTACAAATCAGAATTGTTTTTCAATTGATTAAACAAGATTATTTTCTCGGCGGAAGATGTACCTGTGTCATACTGTACATATATATATATATATATATATATATACATTAGGGCTTTCAAATTTATCGCGTTAACGGGCAGTAATATTTAAAATTAATCAAGTTAATATTTGATGCAATTAACGCATGCATGGAATGACCCGTTCATGCGTTGCATTAAACAGTTTACAATTACGCCGTTTTAGTACATTGGGAGCAAAAAGGTAGAGAAATGCGTGTGGACACAGGTGTTCATTGGTGAGCTTTTTCTTGACCCGCCTAATTGAACACAACGCAGAGCATATTGTATACCATTTGCAGCCACTTCTGACAGTCATGGTTGCCTAACTTCCCAGCATGCATTTGGGTGAAGCAGGAGACGACCTTTTTCTTAACACGCTTAATTAAACACAACGCAGAACATACTCTGTATCATTTGCAGCCACCACTGACAGTCATGGTTGCCCAATTCCCATCATGCATTTGGGCGGAACAGTTAAGTCGCTACAGTATCATTTAGCGAAAGCACCAAAAAAAATAATGTTCACAAAATGAAAATCGCTCATTGCAAAGAGAACTGGCATTCCGAATCAAGATAGCTATGCAAAATACACATAAAACTTACTCAGACTTTGCCTTGGCTTGATCTCTAATTAATTTAAAACTTTAAAACACTGACACCTTGTGGTGTATTTTCAATCACTACTTTACTTATCTTTCCATTCCAACAATAATTTACAGAAAAATATGGCATATTTTAGAGATGGTTTGACTTGCGATTAATTACGATTAATTAATTTTTAAGATGTGATTAACTCGATTAAACATTGCAATCATTTGACAGCCCGAATATATATATACATATATATATATATATGATCTTTATTCCGAAATCTCACAATGGATCCATAGCACACACACTAACAAAAAAAGGAAAGAATACCGTTCATACGGAGACATAGTAATAAAGTGACTTGAAAGGACAGAAAAGAAAACCAAAACAGAACATCAAGAAAGCACTGGCTATAGACCCTACTCACCAACGTCACAGAATGACGTGTCGCTGTATCCGGCCGCCATATTGTCCGTCTTTGTTTATCCGTATTCTCAGTGGTTTCAATTTGTCGTGCAATTTATAGTGCAATTCATGGAAGCCCCGGTGCTTTCAGACGCTGTAAACTCATTGGATGCGTTGCATAAAAGGCGTTATGTGGAAAAGCTTCAGTCTATCCATTCGCCAGATCCATATTTGATGCCTAAATCGATATTTTTCGACCCGCTGTCTTCGCCCTCGCTGCCTGACATCTGCTATCCTGATATCTACAACTATCTTGTCCACACATAATCAGCCTATTCTCACGAAAGTTTGAAAAACTTTAAGAGCAGCACTCTAAGCAACATTACCCCGTGTGACCCTTTACTTCCAATTTTCTAAAATGGCAACAATCAATAAAAAAAAAAAAAGTTGACTGCGATGGCCGACGCTTCAAAGATAGGTGAATATTGGACTATTTCTTCAATAAAACACGCAACAACTGTGTCTGCCTCATTTGCAAAGAGACAGTCGCTGTTTTCAAAGAGTTCGATGTGACGCGATAATGATATTACCGAACAAGACACGCTGACATGTACGACAACATTACAGGGAAGATACGCAGCGAGAAATTATAGCAACTTGAAGCTAGTTTGATTTCACAGCAGCAGTATTTCGCTAGAGCCCGAGTGTCGAAAGAGAACGCCGCAAAGACGAGACTGTTGAAATTATGAATTTAAAAAAATAATAAAGCAAATGTGACACACAGAAGGGCTTACTAAAATTTGTTTAAATATATTGTTCTATGTAAATCAGCCAAGGTAGCCCCCCGCATTTTTACCACACCAAATCTGGCCCCCTTTGACAAAGGTTTGGACACACCTGTTTAACTGATGATCCGTAGACGAGGCCAGCTTCTTTCACTTGGTACCAGCTAGATATTATTCAAAATGTAATGATGGTGGAAGAAATAAGCATCTTGAATTTGAAACTGTATGTTGTCGGCGATTAGCCTCACAATGATCTTAATTGTGGTTGTCAGCCCAAAACCCTCTAAATATATATTAAATGCATCTTACTAGATATAAAATGACTACTACATAATCTGTGGTAATCGTTTGGAGCCCAGTTTTCTCGTCGAACAGCAGCAGTCCATCTCGCTCTCCTCTCCGGGTCTCTCGGAATACGGTAGAACTTCAAGTCTCTCCGTCTATCTTCTCTGTTATTGCAACCAACCGCCACACACGCCTTCACCATTTTGATTATTAATGTTAACAAGCAGAAAAACACGCCATAATAGGAGGAATTTACGTAGCGGTAATGCGTCAACACGTCGAGTAGACGGACAATATGGCGCAGAGGCGTGGTTGTGACGTCATGTGAGTAGGGTCTACAGGTATATACTGTAGATTTGCACATCTATGTTATATGCATGTTTTTCCCTTAAACCTAAGTATGCTTTAGGGATAAAAAGGTATCCAGAGTACCTTTAGAAAATTGCTTGCAAAAAAAAGGGAAAACATCTATCCTCAGTCAAGACATTTTGAGGCTGGACTGTAAGCAGACGCTTACCACTAATTTGATGCAAGTACTAGTGGTACTTTTGTTTACTTTAGCATTTTGCGATAACACTGTTAATCATGACCAGATTAATTCACTACTGTATAGTTGTGATGTAGTCGCCATATCCATACTCAGCAGAAGTGGGTAGATTAGCCAGAATTTTTACTCAATTAAGAGTAGCATGACTTCGAAATAATATTACTCATGTAAAAGGTATAGTAGTCATCTAAAAATTTACTCAACTATAAGTAAAAAAGTGTTCGTTGAAAACAATATTCAAGTAATGTGTAACATTTTAAGTACCTGCTTACAATGTTGGATTTTTCTAAAAAGAAAAAAAGTGTGTTTTTTTTTTCCCCGCACAACTTCATCGATATGAATTGTTATTATAATAATGTTCTACAGCGGGCCTATTACATGACCGTAATATGCCAAAAAGATGAAACAAAAATAATCAATTTCAGAGTAGAACACTATGACACCACCATAACACCATAACATGACCCGTCCAAAGAGCATGAGTGCTCTCTAGTGGAGAAAAAAAACATTGTTATCTTTGAACGGTATAATGGAGTCACGTGTTTATTGTTACGAAATCTCATTGGTGAAACTGGTAGAGCTACTGTCGGCATCTCTGGCAAAAATAAAGTCAATACGTAGAATAAAGGGGAAAAATATAACAACTCTAGTGTAGCCCAAAGTAGTGGAGTAACAGTAGTGTTTCTTCTTCATAAATCCACTCAAGTAAAAATAAAAAGTATTGCGTGATAAAACTACTCTAATAAGTACTTTTTTTTAAGTTACTAAAGTAAATGTAATGGAATAAATGTAATGCGTTACTACCCACTTGGATACTAAGTGATATCAGTTTCACCAGAAAAAAAGGGAGTGTTTTCTTTTGTGTTATAGGGTCAGTCAGGAACAGTGCTGAGTCAAGCCGAATTATGAACTCTTTATGAAGCAATGATCTCTGAACTCAAGAGTAAGACAAAAAAGTTTGTCTATTACCATATACACCTTGGAGAAAGGAGGTGACAAAAAAAGAGTCCAATTCAATTACCAAATATTCGGGATGAGTTCATCTTCCACAGACAACTGTTGCGCATGCACGCAACGCAAATGCCAAGTGTGTGTATGAGGCAAACAAAACACCAACGGAGAATCCACGATAGACTAATGAACTTTTAATTAGAGTCATGTGGGTAACTCTGTGCGTGTGACCCCCCTCCTTATTATCACACATCACACAAGAAATGTCTGACAGGAAGGTGACAAGTCTCTGATCACACTTCTCTATTGGAGAACTATTTGAGAGAACCACTGGATGGGTGTGTGCATTTAGTACTATAAGTGTGTTTGTGTGCTGGTTGTCAAATGCCCGTGCAGTCCAATCGCTCATCTGCCGTCGGCCCACATGAACTGACATGTAGCCAAAAGCAAAGCGACATGAAGACGGAGCGGAAAGCATCACTATGCAGCACATGTGGCACGGTTTGTCCTGACCCTGTCTGGGGGCCTCTCCTCCGCTGATTCTAATGAGCTCCCATGGAGCACACTCGGGTGGCTTGTGTCCCAATGAACCAGGAGGGGGCGAGGGAGGGAAGGTTTTCAAATCAATACACCCACACACATTTGCATAAACATCAGTACACAACTTACTTGGCCAGGAAGGTGTTGGAAAATAATGTTAATGGCATGAAATATCTCCAAGAAAAAAAACGTCATTAGCGCCTCATTGTCAATGTGATGCTTCAGTACAGGCAGAAAATTGATTTAATACAACAAAATAGTCCTATATAAGCAGGTAAAATGAACACAAAAGCAATAGCACACAGCGTCTGTGGGGATGTTTCGAAAGTATTAACATAAACGTTTGTTCTCAATGTGCATTTGCTGGATTATTTTCATAATGCTTTAAAGGGATCCTCTATTTTTAAGACAAGTAATTCTTAAAAGATAAACGTTAGTATGAGTTATAGTAATTTGATATTAAATCCCCTCATAATGTTTTTGTTTTAATAAAGTTTGTAAAATTATTTTAAGTGATAGGTCGCCATTCTTGTTACGTCGCAGTGCGTGACGTCACCGGTCCTGTTGCTGAAATTCCAGCGTGTCACTCGTTAGCTTTCCCAACATGTCGTCAGTTCTACCCTTCCTATTTGAACCAGATCTGAAAAGTGAAGAGCAGGACAGCACTGTCGGTCGTTCACAAGACGAGCTTCAGGGAAAAATGCAAGCAGCAAATACCTGATAAGACAAAAGTTGGGCAAAACTGGTGATGCGAGAGAGTGCTGTTGGGAACTCCGGTTGGGAGCGAGAGTGTATGCTGTCCGGTTTTATTAGCAGATATTCAAGTTAAGCATATTGCGTTTTCAAACTTATCCCAATATAATTATGTAGATTATTAGCATCCAGAACTGTCGTGTGCTTTACATACAGTACAGGCCAAAGAGCACACCTTGTGTAATCCATGTCTTGTACATTGTAACGTGTGGTAGCTAGGATACGTGTATAAAAGTACCAAAAAGGGGAGAAGCTTCCACTTATGCACATTTATTCACAAAAAATAATATTTCCACCTTGACCACTCTTCACTCGGGAGCTCAGCAGTACGCAAACACACGTTCCCTGAATAACTCCAACATTGTTGTAAGGTCCACGTCAGAGTCACTGTCGTCAGTGTAGCTTGCCATAGTGCTTTATGATTTGGGGAAAACTCCCACGAAGAATAGTCAACAAAAAGATAGCAATAGTAATCCAAATCCACGTTTTTTTACTCACTCGAAGATCCAGGAATTAGACCGATCCCATAGCAATGTCGCAGCCGCGATGTACGTGTACGGCCGCTCATGTCTCTCGTGACTCTGTTAACTCAGCCGGAACGCGCACGGCTAAAGAGTTCCCCCCAGGAACACAACATGCTCCACATAAATTCCCTAGGTGAATTCTGTTATAAGTGGTCACTACAATGTATTATATAAATGCATGATTATATTAAGATTATATTCACTGTAAAATTAATTAATTAATTAATTACCTTAATCTAAAATAATAAACAGGCATGACATCATGTCCGAGTGGCACGTTGCATGTAAATGTTACCGAGCCAGGTACAGTTGTGGTCAAAAGTTTACATACACTTGTGAAGAACATAATGTCATGGCTCTCTTGAGTTTCCAGTTATTTCTACAACTCTGATTTTTCTCCGATAGAGTGATTGGAACAGATACTTCCTTGTCACAAAAAAACTTTCATGAAGTTTGGTTCTTTCATGACTTTATTATGGGTTAACAGAAAAAGTGATTAAATCTGCTGGGTCAAAAATATACATACAGCAACACGAATTAGCAATTTTTTGTGAGTGATTATTGACTTGAACAATCATTGACTTGAACAAGTCAGGAAAGTCACTTGGAGCCATTTCAAAGCAGCTGCAGGTCCCGAGAGCAACAGTGCAAACAATTGTTTGTAAGTATGAAGTGCATGGCACTGTTTTGTCACTGCCACGATCAGGAAGAAAACGCAAGCTATCACCTGCTGCTGAGAGAAAATTGGTCAGGAGGGTGAAGATTCAACCGAGAATCACCAAAAAAGCAGATCTGCCAAGAATTAGAAGCTGCTGGAACACAGGTGTCAGTGTCCACAGTCAAGCGTGTTTTGCTTCTCCATGGACTGAGAGGCTGCCGTGCAAGAAGGAAGCCCTTGCTCCAAAAGCGGCACCTTAAGGCTCGACTGAAGTTTGCTGCTGATCACATGGACAAAGATAAGACCTTCTGGAGGAAAGTTCTGTGGTCAGACGAAACAAAAATCGAGCTGTTTGGCCACAATGCCCAGCAATATGTTTGGAGGAGAAAAGGTGAGGCCTTTAACCCCAAGTACACTATGCCTACCGTCAAGCACGGTGGTGGTAGTATTATGCTGTGGGGCTGTTTTGCTGCCAATGGAACTGGTGCTTTACAGAGAGTAAATGAGATAATGAAGAAGGAGGATTACCTGCAAATTCTTCAAGATAACCTCACGTCATCAGCCCGAAGATTGGATCTTGGGCGCAGTTGGGTGTTCCAACAGGACAATGACCCCAAACACACATCAAAAGTGGTAATGGAATGGCTAAATCAGGCTAGAATTAAGGTTTTCGAATGGCCTTCCCAAAGTCCTGACTTAAACCCCATTGAGAACTTGTGGACAATGCTGAAGAAACAAGTCCATGTCAGAAAGCTATCAAATTTAACTGAACTGCACCAATTCTGTCAAGAGGAGTGGTCAAAGATTCAACCAGAAGCTTGCCAGAATCTTGTGGATGGCTACCAAAAGCGCCTAATTGAAGTGAAAATGGCCAAGGGACATGTTACCAAATATTAGCGCTGCTGTATGTATATTTTTGACCCAGCAGATTTGATCACTTTTTCCTGTTCACCCATAATAAAGTCATAAAAGAACCAAACTTCATGAATGTTTTTTGTGACAAAGAAGTATCTGTTCCAGTCACTCTATCAGAGAAAAATCAGACTTGCAGAAATAACTGGAAACTCAAGAGAGCCATGACATTATGTTCTTCACAAGTGTATGTAAACTTTTGACCACAACTGTAAGTACTGCTACATTTCCCTGCAGTATAAACAAACGCCTGAAAACCATGAGCAGGCTGGATTCCGGGCCACGTTACCTGGTAATGTTCATGTATAAAATGCCTGAAAGCAGCTTAATATTGCTTATAGGCCTTTTCTAATGAGTTAGCATTGTGCAAAAAAAACTTTAAACTTCATAATGTGAGGGTCATTCAATGTGACGGAAATTTCACTTACATAAGGATTTGGTGTCACCAAAGTGTTGCATGGAGTTTTGAAGCTAAACAGCATGCAAATCAAGCACAATGGGAAGCAAAAACAGGAGGAATTTGGTAAGTATTAAACAATTCACATGTGCTTGGGTCATTCAATAAATCAGCTGAATTTTTCTGTATAAGGACTTCTAATACAGGAAGAAGCTTCCTTTTTTTTTCAGTAGTCACCCAGCACTGTCACACACACTTTTCCCATCTGTACACAAGCTTACGCATTCCCTGAGCGTGACAAACCTTTGGACTGATGTCTCAGCCAGTCGCTCACAACACTTTTGACTTCATCGTCACTTTCAAACTTCACAACTTTTTTTCTAGACAATTTTAAGGCTGAAACATGAGGCACCATACACAGCTGACATTGTCCTATGAATTTCAACCGATTTGGACCCTTCAGCAATCAAAAACTTGATAACTGACCGCAGTTCAATCCTGTAGCATGCTTCTTGGTCGACATCTTTTTTGCAAAAGAAAATAAATCCATGTGAAAAAGAAGTAAAACATAAAAATAATCCAAAAAAAGTAAGCTTCCATTTGTATTAAAAGTCCTTATACCGAAAAATTATTTCTTGAATCAATACCTACCAAATTCCTCATGTACTTGCTTCCCATTGTGCTTGTTTTGCATGCTGTTTAGCAGTTTTGGGAGTAATGCCGTTATAAATAACGCCATTACATAACGGCGTTATTTTTTCAGTAACGGGGTAATCTAACTAATTACTTTTTCCGCCGTTACAACGCCGTTACCGTTACTGATGGTCAAAAGCGGTGCGTTACTTACTCTGAATAAATTGAAGACACTACCAGCCGTGTCGAGTCGACTCTCTGCTCTGTTGATTTGTCATCCAAGACTTGGGGTGAGTTCAGGTTCGAGAATAGCGCACGTACTTCTGACTCCAAGCTGTTTGTCCCTGCTCATTCAATTAGACAATGCTTTCCAAAGTTTGGTAACGTTTCTGTGTTTGCTGCACCTGATGCTAGCTTCGTTCCCATCTCCCACTGTCAGCCAGCAATAATTCTGCTTCCATCTTGAGGACGGCAGACGCTTTGAAGGTGACGTGAATTGTCTGGAAACGAGCCTACCTGAATGCAGCCCCTCGAGAGATGCGATGGAAGTGATTGTGATTGGCTGAGGGTTAGAGTCATGTGTCGTGGTAAGCCAATCAGAGCACAAGCACAAGCAAACCGGAATGGCGCGTGCGGCAAACACACACACGCAAAACAGATGCACAGGGTCGGGAAGGCAGAGCATTCAGAAGAAAAATTGTCCTTTAAGAGGTGGAGATATAGACACTATTTCAAGTTAGTCGAAATTCAAGGAAAGAACCTGTATGTAATGTGTAATTTATGTCCCGGGGCAAAGCTTTTGTCCACATCTGTGGTAAGCAATTCAAATCTGCTGAAGCAACTAACAAGTTAACTACCTGTCTGTTCTTCTCTATTCCACTGACTCGAATACTGCTCAGAAAATTTCAAATTCTTTGACATACAACAAGTTCTTTTTAAAGTAACAGAAATAGTTACTTTCCCTGGTAACTAGTTACTTTTACTATAGAGTAATTCAGTTACTAACTCAGTTACTTTTTGGAAGAAGTAGTGAGTAATGTAACTAATTACTTTTTTAAAGTAACGTGCCCAACACTGCTGTTTAGCCTCAAAACTCCATGCAACACTTTATGCTTGGTCTTTGCAAGGGACACCAAACCCTTATGTAACTGTAATTTCCTTCATTGCTTCCAAAGGTGAAGCAGTGAGCAAGCTGATTGAGTGTTGTTGGTGCCGGACAAGCTCATTAATGTGTCACAATTCATTATCAGAACCTTGTCTCCTCTTTGTCAGATGACTAATGGGAATATCAATCATAGGCTTCCTCTCGACAACCTTCCTTACAAATGTTGCAACCAACACACAGATTCGTCATCATGTACTGTATTTATATCTTCTCTCAACATGGTTTACAGTTAGATAATACTGCTTAAAATAAATACAGTGGTACCTATACATATGATGTTAATTCGCTCCAGGACCTTGTTTGTAAGTCGAAATGGTCATATGTCGAGCAGGATTTTCCCATAAGAATAGATTATAATTCCATTAATTCGTTCCACAGCCCGAAAACCTACAATAAATCCTTAATAAATACTGCTTGTACAATTACAAATGACAATTACACATAGCAAAACAAATAAATTATAAATACAAATTGGAATAATTATATAGTAATAATAATAATTCCTGTAATAATGTAACGAATAAGCTTCTGATGTGGCAGACGTGTTTTACTTGCTGTACCTGAACGCACCGCGTGGCTGACGTGACAGAGAGAGAAAGGTGCAGAAGAGATTTTACTTTGTCTTTTAATGTTTGTTGTTGGCGTCAACTGCGGCGGACTGTAAGCGTGTTGTTGCACAAGCTCTGAAATAAAGCATTAAAAACCTGACCAAGCTGGTGATTTCTTTGGCAATGTTACCACAATAATAACTGTCACCTTAACTTATTAAGACTGGCAACTGGAGGAGGACCGCCGAGATAATAGGCGCTCATATTTTTCTATCATTCCCATCTTAATTTCAATGATAAGTGTCAGCTTTTCCCTTTTTTTCACCACCTGTACTAACCTTCTTGAAACCCGTGTTGATTTCTCTCACAAGAAAATCCCCAATTCGTCCGTCTTGCGGCAAAACAAAGAAACTGCAGCCCTGTCATAAATTGTTGTATTTCTAGCATGTCGTCGGATGTAGAAACAAATGGCGAGTCAATTTTTATGTCGAATGTCAAAAAGATCGTGTGTCAAGATCGTATGTCGAGGTACCACTGTACTATATACCGTATTGGCCCGAATATAAGAAGGCCCTGATTATAAGACGACCCCCTCTTTTTCAAGACTCAAGTTTGAAAAAAGACTTTTTGAACAAAAGACTGTTTTTTTTGTTTTGTTTTGTTTTTTTAAATATATATCTAAAAGTATTTTCATTTGACTTCAACCAGGCGTGACACAAGAGCCAATAAAAAGTTGTTTAAAGTCTGACCGCTTGTGTTGCTTTATGATTCACAAAAAATATGCTTTGCTTTAGAATTTTAATGCATCCCAGGCTTTAAGGCATCGCGATGCATTGCCGAATCGAACCGAATCGAATCGTGACCCTCTGAATCGAATCGAATTGAATCGAATCGTTGCCCTCCGAATCGTAATTGAATCGAATCGTGAGGGCAGTACCGATGCACACCTGTATTATGGACTGTATGTTGAATGTATATATTCATCTGAGTTTTATTCATTTTTTTCTTAATGCATTGCCAAAATGTATATGATCGGGGAAAATTATCGGGAATGATTGGAATTGAATCGGGAGCAAAAAAAAGCAATCGGATCAGGAAATATCGGGATCGGCAGATACTCAAACTAAAACGATCGGGATCGGATCGGGAGCAAAAAAACATGATCGGAACAACCCTAGTACTTATGTACAGTATGTTGAATGTATATATCCGTCTTGTGTCTTATCTTTCCATTCCTACTATAATTTACAGAAAAACATGGCATATTTTACAGATGGTTTGAATTGTGATTAATTACGATTAATTAATTTTTAAGCTCTGATTAACTCGATTAAAAATTTTAATCGTTTGACAGCCCTAGTTGTGTTTTAATAAATTCAGCTAGTTATTTACTGGGTACTTAAAACCACAGGTTATTTGCACAATTGTAGTCTGCAAGCAAAGAATTCTACCCAATCCATGAATTGCTACTGAATAATCATTATTTCTCCAACTTGATAAAAAGCCTACAGCGAGCGGGCTTCATCAGCTTGGATAGCTCCATTGCAGTTGTCGTAACCCAGGCCTTTAGCACTGACATTGTAATTTCAATTTTGTGCATAAATATGTGTTTCTTGTCAGGTGTGTGTCAGCAAAAAGAGGAACTGGCACATAGACAGCCTTGACAAGCAATTACACTGGAGTGGGTTGGGGGGGGGACCTCGGGAGAAACTGGTTTGAAGATTGAAAGACCCTAGAGGGTCAGTGGCAAGAGGGAGTAAGAAACAACCGCAGGATTCATTTTTGTCAAGCAAATGTGTTTTGGGGGTTTATGGTCGGGTATCTTTTCTAGCAGTGGAAAAGAACATTTGAAAGCTTTAAAAACAGCTATTTGCTTTTGACCTATGATTAAGTAAAAAATTTTGTCAGCAGCAAATGTTCAGACTGTGCTTTTCAAATTCTGGGCCAAACGCAGTCTGCATGAAATGTATTTCATTTGACTGTCACATCTCAAAGATAGAAGGGTTTCATCAGTCCGGTCAAATAGCTTGTGATTTCATTCACCAGAAGAGATAAGTTGTGTCAACCACCACTTTATGCCCATAAGGTAAAATAGACAGCGCAAGTGTTCATCTTCTACAAATAGGCAAGAATTGAGGTACAATGTGTCATTGAGTGCTCTAAAGCAGTCTTTCTCGACCTTTATTGAGCCAAGGTAACTCTTTCAAATAATAAAAAAAATCTCAAAAGAGCACCATTAAGGAAAATGTCGAGTAGATATACTGAAATGCTCAATTTGCTATTAAATCTGTACCTTTTTCATTTAATGCATGACTTATTCTGTTGTGTACTTGGCAAAAGTTAGTATCTTTTATCAAAGGCAAGATGATGTCATTCTTCAGTGTTTCGCAATGTCTTGCTACCCTAGATGAAGAAAAGTATTTTTGTCATTGTTAAAAAATTCTTCAACAAATTCAGTGAATTGAGATTGTTTCCCGCAGCACCCCTGATGATCTCTCACAGCACTCTGGCTGCCAAGCATCAGATTTGTCATTACATGCAACTAGGTGTTTTCATTTTATAGCTCTTCCTGACTCTGTCCATCTGCTTTTTTTAAACAGATGGAGCATCATATTTCAGAGTCTTGGACAGGGTTGTTGATTTAGTATCAATTATGAGTTGTTTGGCATTGATTTTGGTATTGGCTGACTTTCAGGAGGAGGAGGAGGAGTGTCTGGCAGGAATATATTAACCACTGTGCTAAGTAAATAAAATGAAAGCCTTCAGCCGTTAATTTTCTCAACAGCACACAGAAACAGCATTTCCTAAAGGCCTTTAACAGTGCTCCTCAAACATTTTACAGCAATTACCAGCTCAAAGAATACTTGAATCTCCACTATCAGGGCCAAGATTCAGGCTGCCGTTAACGACGGTAGACGTCCAATTCATTTTGACTGGGATAGGCTGGCAGTTGGAAGCTGATAGCCTTTCTCGTCAAAATGGGCATCTACCGCCAACAGTGGCACTGAAACATGAGCATTCCCTAACAGTCCTCCCAGTTCTTTCACAATCAAGGACAGGAATTAAATATGTCAAAAGGGCAAAATGTTCAGAGAATAAAAGGCAGAGGTTTTAGTTATTTTTTAAGCCACAGTTTGCGTATTAACACGGCACTTAGATTATATATATATATATATATATATATATATATATATATATAAAACATTTCAGTTCAGTTTATTCACGCATCATTCACGGTATTCACGGTAAGTTCATGGTCATACAGGCAGTTCATATGATAAAATGCGCAAAAAGGACACTCCAAAGAAGCTATTGCCCACATACACACAACCGTACACATACAGTGGGGAAAATAAGCATTTAGTCAACCACTAATCATGCAAGTTCTCCCACTTGAAAATATTAGAGAGGCCTGTAATTGTCAACATGGGTAAACCTCAACCATGAGAGACAGAATGTGGAAAAAAAAAACAGAAAACATTGTTCACATTGTTTGATTTTTAAAGAATTTATTTGCAAATCATGATGGAAAATAAGTATTTGATCAATACTAAAAGTTCATCTCAATACTTTGTTATGTACCCTTTGTTGGCAATAACGGGGGCCAAACGTTTTCTGTAACTCTTTACAAGCTTTTCACACACTGTTGCTGGTATTTTGGCCATGACTCAATGCAGATCTCCTCTAGAGCAGTGATGTTTTGGGGCTGTCGTTGGGCAACACGGACTTTCAACTCCGTCCACAGATTTTCTATGGGGTTGAGACCTGGAGACTGGCTAGGCCACTCCAGGATCTGGAAATGCTTCTTACAAAGTCACTCCTTTGTTGCCCTGGCTGTGTGTTTGGGATCATTGTCATGCTGAAAGACCCAGCCACGTCTCATCTTCAATGCCCTTGCTGATGGAAGGAGATTTTCACTCAAAATCTCTCGATACATGGCCCCATTTATTCTTTCCTTTACACAGATCAGTCGTCCTGGTCCCTTTGCAGAAAAACAGCCCCAAAGCATGATGTTTCCACCCCCATGCTTCACAGTGGGTATGGTGTTCTTCGGATGCAATTCAGTATTCTTTCTCCTCCAAACACGAGAACCTGTGTTTCTACCAAAAAATTCCATTTTGGTTTCATCTGACCATAACACATTCTCCCAGTCCTCTTCTGGATCATCCAAATGCGAACCGCAGACGGGCCTGGACATGTACTTTCTTCAGCAGGGGGACACGTCTGGCAGTGCAGGATTTGAGTCCCTGGCGGCGCATTGTGTTACTGATAGTAGCCTTTGTTACTGTGGTACCAGCTGTCTGTAGGTCATCCACTAGGTCCCCCCGTGTGGTTCGGGGATTTTTGCTCACCGTTCTTGTTATCATTTTGACGCCACGGGGTGAGATCTTGCATGGAGCCCCAGATTGAGGGAGATTATCAGTAGTCTTGTATGTTTTCCATTTTCTAATAATTGCTCCTACAGTTGATTTCTTTACACCAAGCGTTTTACCTATTGCAGTTTCAGTCTTCCCAGCCTGGTGCAGGTCTACAATATTGTCACTGGTGTCCTTCGACAGCTCTTTGGTCTTGGCCATAGTGGAGTTTGGAGTGTGACTGGCTGAGGGCTGTGGACAGGTGTCTTTTATACCGATAATGAGTTAAACACGTGCCATTAATACAGGTAAGTTAGACCTCTTTGACAGCCAGAAATCTTGCTTGTTTGTAGGTGACCAAATACTTATTCTCCACTCTAATTTGTAGATAAATTCTTTAAAAATCAAACAATATGATGTTCTGTTTTTTTTCTCCACATTCTGTCTTTCATGGTTGAGGTTTACCCATGTTGACAATTACAGGCCTCTCTAATCTTTTCAAGTAAGAGAACTTGCACAATTGGTGGTTGAATTAACTACAGTATGGACAATTTCAACATTCTGGTTACATTGGATTTCATATGAGATACCTTAGTAATGTTATTCAAAGAATCAGCATATTAAACATAGATTGCTAGGAGATGAGTTTTTTCTTAAAAATGGAGATGGAGTGTGACTTTTTAAGTGTTTTGTCAAGTTCATTCCAAATCTGTGGTCCTCTGCACATAATGCCAAAGCTTGTACGCTTTAGCCTTTTTTCCCCCCAGTAATTTGTTTTTTGTTTTTTTCCTTCTGGTATTATACAGTATGTGTGCTGAGGAGTACAGATTGGGATGAGATGACCTAATTTGTAGTTAAATTTATGGATGTTCTGATAGATTACGTAAGCATTTTGAAAAATAATTGTGTTTTTTAAGCCTCAGAAGGTGGTGGTGAAAAATTATTTTAGTTGGAGCATTGAACTCAGGCCATGTTAGGGCACGTATAACTTTTTCTGTAGCATTTCAAACTTTTTTTTTTTTTAAGATAAATTGGAAATTTGTTGCACCATGTGATATTACAGTATTGTAAATGTGGTTCGAATAAAGATTTATACAGAATGAGAAGTGCAGAGAGTGGGAGATAATGTCTCAGTTGAAAGAACAGAGCAGCATATTTTTAGGCCGATTTGTTTAATGGCTTGTTGTTTATGTTTTTGTTCTTTGGCTGTTGAATTTCTCAAATTCATGTTTGAAATGTTTGTAGTTTAGGTTGAATTATATTGTTCATACCTGTCCTTGGATAAATTCACTGTAGTGGATTAAAAAAGTTTGAATATATTAAAAAAGTCAGGCTTCAACACAATTCAGTCAAGCTTTACCGAGAGCTCAGGCACCACTGATTGCCCTCAAACCATACTTTGAAAACCTCTGGATAAAAAAAAAGCTATTATACTGTATATGACCAACATTTGCATAGTGTTTCATAGTGAAATGTCAACGCTTGTGGCAGATTGTCTATACGTGGTATGTGATTGGCTGGCGATCAGTTCAAAGCTTTGGCACACATGACCCTTGTGAGGATAAGTGGTTCAGAAAATGGATGAATGGATGACACATTACTAGTATGACTCAATTGTGTCCGTCTCAAATTATCATCTATAAATGGAACACTCCCCACCAAACAGTTAAATGTGTCTGGATCTCCTCCCTCCTCTATCTTCTCGTGCCGCCATGTGGGTGGCTCATTTCAACGCTCTGAACATCCAGTGCTGAGTGCCTTGTAGGTCCTTTACTCGACCCTTCTGAGAAAGGTTCGGGTTCAAGCCTTCATCCTCCTCCACGCTTAACTGAATCACAGCCAAGTTGAGCGAGGCGGCCGTGACCCACTTCATGCAAATGTTTGTACATAGGTTCAAAGACTACTTCATGCTCAGCTAACTCAATTGTTTACTTCTGCTAATTAGCAGAAGTAGTGGGGCTGATAATGTATTGTAAACAAAATTGGAAATAGGATTTGTACTGGTGCATGGGAAGTATTATGTAAATGCATTTGGAGTTTTTTTGGTTGGTGTTTTTTTTTTTTTTGCTATCTATTCATAGTTTTCTTAGTAAATACATAGTCTCAAGCGTCCTCTTGAGCATTATTCTTCTCATATTCTTTTTTATTTTTGTAGCACTTGGGGATATTATACTAGAGATTTTGTTTTTACATAAAAAACTGTCACTTTGGCTGAGAAAAAACACATGCCGTAATTGTGTACAGACTGTGAAGGGGAACTTTTGATTGGGAAAAAAATAATTTATTAGGTTTATTCATGACTGGCAGAATTAAGGGTTGTTGGTGGTTTGTGCCGCAATGAAAAATACAGTAGACAGCTATTTGGCATCCTCTCGGCCCACTGTAATTAGTTCTCTATGATTATGTTGAAACAATAGTAGTAGCAGTAACTTTGTAGCTGTCAATGTAATGACATAATGCCGACTTCTGGGGACAAATGGCGAGGCTGAAAATGGCAGCAATGTTCACCCCCTTTGCTCCAAATATCTCCGCCAGAAGTCCAGGCACAGAGGGCCATTAAGATGTAATGTGTGTATATTTTGTTCAATGGTGACAATTTAGCCACGTTTGTTGTTGCTAACTGGTTTGAAAGTGACTCAGGGCGAGAATAAAAAAATCCTTCACTTCTCCGCGCATGAGAGTTTTAATCTTGCAAAATTTATAAGAACGAAAATATGTTATGCTGTTGTATTCTGTAGTCTCCCTTCTTACAAAGGTTAAATGTAGTCTGATCCTTCCTCAAGCCTGGCTAAGAAGTACAGTGGGGCAAATAAGTATTTAGTCAACCACTAATTGTGCAAGTTCTCCCACTTGAAAACATTAGAGAGGCCTGTAATTGTCAACATGGGTAAACCTCAGCCGTGAGAGACAAAATGTTGGGGGAAAAAAACAGAAAATGACATTGGTTGATTTTTAAACAATTTTTTTGCAAATCATGGTGGAAAATAAGTATTCGGTCAATACCAAAAGTTCATCTCAATACTTTGTTATGTACGCTTTGTTGGCAATAACGGAGGCCAAACGTTTTCTGTAACTCTTCACAAGCTTTTCACACACTGTTGCTGGTATTTTGGCCCATTCCTCCATGCAGATCTCCTTTAGAGCAGTGAGGTTTTGCGGCTGTCATTGGGCAACACAGACTTTCAACTCCCTCCACAGATTTTCTATGGGGTTGAGATCTGGAAACTGGCTAGGCCACTCCAGGACCCTGAAATGCTTCTTACGAAGCCACTCCTTTGTCGCCCTGGCTGTGTGTTTGGGATCATTGTCATGCTGAAAGACCCAGCAACGTCTCATCTTAAATGCCCTTGCTGATGGAAGGAGATTTTCACTCAAAATCTCTCGATACATGGCCCCATTCATTCTTTCCTTTACACAGATCAGTCCTTCTGGTCCCTTTGCATAAAAACAGCCCCAAAGCATGGTGTTTCCACCCCCATGCTTCACAGTGGGTATGGTGTTTTTTGGATGCAATTCAGTGTTCTTTCTCCATCAAACACAAGAACCTGTGTTTCTACCAAAAAGCTCTATTTTGGTTTCATCCGACCACATTCTCCCACTCCTCTTCCGGATCATCCAAATGCTCTCTAGCGAACCGCAGATGGGCCTGGACGTGAACTAGCTTCATCAAGATGACACGTCTGGCAGTGGAGGATTTGAGTCCCTGGCAGCGCATTGTGTTACTGATAGTAGCCTTGTGTTACTGTGGTCCCAGCTCTCTGTAGGTCATTCACTAGGTCCCCCCCGTGTGGTTCTGGGATTTTTGCTCAACGTTCTGGTTATCATTTTGACGCCACGGAGTGAGATCTTGCATGGAGCCCCAGATCGAGGGACATTATCAGTGGTTTTGTATGTCTTCCAGTTTCTAATAATTGCTCCCACAGTTGTTTTCTTAACAACAAGCATTTTACCTTTTGCAGATTCAGTCTTCCCAGCCTGGTGCAGGTCTACAGTTTTGTCTCTGGTGTCCTTCGACAGCTCTTTGGTCTTGGCCATAGTGGAGTTTGGAGAGTGACTGACTGAGGTGGTGGACAGGTGTCTTTTATACCGATAATGAGTTAAAACAGGTGACATTAATACAGGTAACGAGTGGCGCCTGTTAGACCTTGTTAGACCTCGTTAGAAGAAGTTAGACCTCTTTGACAGCCAGAAATCTTGCTTTTTTGTAGGTGACCAAATACTTATTTTCCGCTCTAATTTGGAAATAAATTCCTTAAAAATAAACAATGTGATTTTCTGTTTTTGTTTTTTTTCACATTCTGTCTCTCATGGTTGAGGTTTACCCTTGTTGACAATTACAGGCCTCTCTAATCTTTTCAAGTAGCAGAACTTGCACAATTGGTGGTTGACTAAATACTTATTTGCCCCACTGTAAGTGCCACTGAGTGAGCAATATGGTGTATGGAGAATATAAAAATTTGATTACAGTAAGAAAACCCATACCCACAGTCACGCATGAAGGTGGGATGATTTTTATGCTCTCTTCATTCTAAAATTTAAAAATTAAGTCTGTTATGAATCTGAATGAAGTACTTAAGAGCATCACAAGCAGAGAGAATGATGATTGGCGCAGATGGGTATATTTTACATCCAGGAAATGAACTTGAACAGATGGTGGTGACACTGCAAAAATGATTGAAATGGCTGGAGGAAACTTTCCTCCAGAAAAGACAGGAACGTTAGGTGACCTGCAACAGTGAAACAAGCATGTAGTGGATTAAATTTAGTGAAGACAATATAATCTGAAGGAGGTCACGGTAAGGGAGTGCTCGAGTAGAGTGGTGCTGTATAACAAGTGCAACAGGTCAGAGTGATTAAGGGTGGATATGGAAATCCGTAGCTTGCTGCTCACAGAAATGAGCAATATTTTTATTTCCACTGGAGGAAAAGTTGTAACAGATGCATTATTTGCCTTGAGGGTGTTGATGGAGGAGAACAGAGCAGGTCAAAAGGACCTGTATGGTGTCTTTTTAGATGTAGAGAATGCCACTAACAAGCTACCCTAAGAGTGTTGTTGTACTGCATGAGAAGTGTGGAGTGGCAGAGGCAGAGGAGCATATCAGTGATTTTCCTTTTTTTCCCCCCTACCAAAAAAATTACAAATTTAAATCATTGTCTACCAGGAGCAATGATGTTGTAATTTTTCCCAGGGGTTGTGACTCTACATAGACAAAATGGACAGTGTGGATGGAATAGAAAAGCTTTTGTTAAACTCTGACAGCATGTGATAATTCAGCTAAAAATATATTTCTTTCGTGTCACCCTTTTTGTTTCATACATTTCAGTGACATGATCATTAAGTGATGAAAGATCAAATAATCTCTCACTTACTTTCTCTTTCCTCAGGTCCTCTTTCTAGACAAAACTAGATTTTTTTTATTAAGTTTTAAAATAAATGAGTTTTAGGTATGCTTGTCAGTCACCTCTGAGGGTTATGAACCTGTCAAAAATCACAATGATGACTTGCCTTCTCCGGTCTTATTCCAGATGCAGATAAACTGAAATGAGATGTCATTGAAGAAAAAGTTCTCTTACTCACACACCTCAAATTTAGTACCTTGATGCATTATTCAGTACTTTTTATGTGCACACTGCAGACAATAAAAAACTCGCAACTGTTGAAAGATTTTTTATGATTTTTGCGTACGATATAACAATGTTTATTGGATGTTTAAAATAGATTTGCCATTTACCATCAATAGATCAGAGACAAACTACCTCAGTTTTTAGAGACTCAACGGGATTCTGGCAAAGTGACATACTGGTAATAGTACCGTAATTTTCGGACTATAAGGTGCCACCCACCAAATTTGACACCGAAACGGCCTTTGTTTATAGATAAGCTGCACTGGACAATAAACCTCACTGTTTTATGTGTTATTTACACCAAAAGATAATAACCGGTAACACTTTATTTGATAGCGGCATCATAAGACTGTCATAAGACCAAATTAACCACCATGAAGCTTTGAACCAATCGGAGCTTTATGGCTTCAAGAAGCTTCATTTGGCCATCACTGCTCCCTTGAGGGAGACAGTCAACCTCTGCTGCCACTTGCTGTCTCATTTGGCCATCACTGTTCCCTTGAGGGAGACAGACAACCTCTGCTGCCACCTGCTGTCAACACTGTTGTCTTCCAACATGCCTCCTAGCATGCACTGCAGCGCAGCAGACGTAAATAACAATCAAAATTCATGTTCTGTGCTAATTATTTCTTCAGTTACTGTTCCAGTTGTTTCATAAATTGCTAGTTATGGTGTTTGGTGACACTTTATTTGACAGTAGTGCTATAAGACTTATAAGACCATCATAATAATGAAATGACACTGCTATGAGCATTAATGAATGTTTATGACAGATGTCATTTTGTGTCATCCGGCAAATTATCTCACTTTTGAATGGATTTAAAAGATCCAAGCTCGACATAAATGGACTAAGTGACATACTGTAATTTGCCAGGTGACACTTGATGACATCTGTCATAAGCATTCATTAATGCCCATGATAATGTCATAATTATGACGGTCTTATGGCAGTATTATGTCGCCCATGGCAAATAAAGTGTTACCGATTAACCCAAATAAATCAACAAATAAGCCACACTGGACTTTTAGCCGCAGGATTCAAAATGAGGGAATAAGGTAGCGAGTTATAGTCTGAAAATTACGGTAAATATATAACTTTAATTGTTAATGTTTGCTTAATCTTCATTTAGAGTCCATTACTACTTGAAGTCTGAAGCCCAGGACCGCCAACAAATTCTTAAACACTTCTCTCTGCAAATAATTTGTTTTTGTTTTTACTCATTTCTGAGATTTACAATTTAATGAACAATGTAATAAGGCACAATTAAGACCATAAATCGTGAATACAAAGCATGCAGGTCAAGCTAAGAAGGAAAATATTTGAATTTGGCAACCAAATCATGATCTTTTACATGAATGTTAAAATTGACTTCAGAATTACACATTAGAAGCTTTATGGTCATATTTGTGCGAACAAATTGGTCTTCCGTCAGCGTGACCAATGAATGCATTTTCACGAACAGCATGGAAATGTACTGAGGGCGTGTTGTAAAGGGAAGTGAGGGGTGCAACAGATGGTGTGTGACACCATTGACGTCCCCTGTGCCCACTCAGTGACCAGTGTCAGGCAGCTTCTTCTGGCCCAAAAAACGGTGAGGCAGAACTGATTTGCGGATTCTGTTTGCCAACAAGAATCTACAAAACGCAAAGTTTCAACATTTGCTGCACCATTTCTTTTCTCACAGAGTTCAGTTTGAGCCCTGCTGAAAGCTCCCAAAGAAGTCATTGGCTCGGGAAATTGAACCTGAATTTGTTCCTCCAAAACAAATCCACTAAAAGGATACATGACATGATCCTTCATGCTAGATTTTCCAACACTATTCAACACCCATTACACAGTAGAATGACATTTGCTGACACTTTATTCAAGATGCTCCTCCACCGTTTTTCAACAAATAGTCTCTAAGTGCAGTGGAGGTTTTCTTTTTCTAAGAGGGTTTTCTGGAAGTTGACATTTTTATCAAGTCTCTTAAAGAAACACTTGGTAGCTTTTCAGTTTTGGTCGATTTTAGCAACACCGGTGGACAAATGCGGTACAGTGTATCACATAAGTGAGTATACCCTTCTCATTTGTGCAGATATTTAAGTATATCTTTTAATGGGAGAACACTGACAAAATGACACTTTGGCACAATGAAAAATAGTCTGTGTGCAACTTATATAATAGAGTTAATATATTTTCTAGGGTTTTTCCGATCATGTTTTTTTGCTCCCGATCCGATCCTGTTCGTTTTAGTTTGAGTATCTGCCGATCCCCATATTTCCCGATCCGATTGCTTTTTTTTTTTTTTTTTCTCCCAATTCAATTCCAATCATTCCCGATAATTTTTCTCGATCATATACATTTTGGCAATGCATTAAGAAAAGAATGAATAAAATTCGAATATATACATTCAACATACAATACATAAGTACTGTATTTGTTTATTATGACAATAAATCCTCAAGATGGCATTTACATTATTAACATTCTTTCTGTGAGAGGGATCGACGGATAGAAAGACTTGTGACTTTGTATAATGTGACTAAATATTGTCATCTAGTGTATTTGTTGAGCTTTCAGTAAATGATACTGTAGCCATGCCCAAATGCATGATGGGAAGTGGAACCATGACTGTGCGTAGTGCTACCAATTGATATATCTTCTCTGCGTTGGGATGTATCATAAGGTGTTAAGAAAAAGATCAATTGCTACCTTTCTTCCCCACATTGCTTCCCATGATATTTCAAATCGTTGGGAGAGGGATTGTAAGGCTTTAGCCAATTAAAAAAGGCTCCAAAGGCTGCCAAAATTCACTCTACTCATTTTACGTTGACTTTTATCTCTCTTGATAGGTAAAACGGCGCCATTACAGATTGAGCGCGACAATGCGTGTGTGGGTCATGCAGCGCATGCATTAATTGCGTTAAATATTTTAATGTGATACATTTTTTAGAAAAATTAATTACCGCCATTACTGGGATAAATTTGATAACCCTACCTTAAGCCTAAACTAAAGACTTTGGTTGAGTGTAACGTATTATGCTTGTAATGTTAAATACAATTAGAAAACGATTTAATTAAAAAATATATATATATTAAAAAAAGGCATGGCCGATATTTTTTTGCCGATTCCGATACTTTGAAAATGACATCCCGATCGATCGGGACATCTCTAATATTTTCCCCTCAAAATGTAGCCATTGATATCTAAACCCCCAGCAACAAAAGTGAGTACACCGCATGAGAACTACATACATCCCTAAATGTCCAAATTGAGTACTGCTTGTCATTTTCCCTCCAAAATGTCATGTGACTCGTTATAGGAGGGCTGTCAGCATTGCTGCAGAGATTGAAGAGTTGGGTAGTCAGCCTGTTAGTGCTCAGACCATGCGCCGTACTCTACATCAAATTGGTGTGCATGGCTGTCACCCCAGGATGAAGCCTCTTCTGAAGACGGTACACAAGAAAGCCCGCAAACATTTTGCTGAAGACATGTCAGCAAAGCACATGGATTACTGGAACCATGTCCTATTGTCTGATGAGCTGAAGATTAGTTTGGTTCCAATGGCCTCAAGCATATGTGGCGGCGACCAAGGACGGAGTACAAAGATAAGTGTGTCATGCCTACACTCAAGCATGGTGGTGGGAATGACCCCCCCACACACACACCTCTTCAATCTCTGCAGCATTGCTGACAGCACTCCTGTAACGAGTCACATGACAGGGTTGTACGTAGTTCACATGCAGTGTACTCACTTTTGTTGCCAGGGGTTTAGATATTAATGGCTATATTTTGAGTTATTTTGAGGGGAAAATAAATTAACTCTGTTATATAAAATGCACACAGACTACTTTTCATTGTGTCAAAGTGTCATTTTGTCAGTGTTGTCCCATGAAAAGATATACTTAAATATCTGCAGAAATGCGACGGGTGTACTCACTTTTGTGATACACTGTTGTATTTTGCCTTAAGGAAGTTTGTCTGTGTTTCTCATGAGGACCAACGCACACCCGTGTTGTAAAATTATCAATCAATCAAAAATCAAACTCCTGGTCACCTGCAGATGGATTAAACAACATTTCTGTTTCCAGCGGCTGCGTGAAGGATGAATAGTCATAAGGTAATGAATCCAGTTGTGGCTAAACAATCGCATATGACAGTAAGCAACCGTGTGGCTAAATTCCGCACCACACCGAACTCAGATGAGTTCGGTTGAGGGAGTGGTGGCGTCATGGCGTCATGCTAGCGTATGAATGCCAGGCCAATGTTTATTTTGTATATCCTGGTAGCCTCTCTTTATTTTCCTCCTCAGACAAAACTTTTCATCCCTTGTTGCTCTGCCATCTTTGCAGAATTCGCGCGAAACGTTTGCATCGACCTCCATCTTTAT